>NC_064923.1:723755483-724955483 GCF_023897955.1 Schistocerca gregaria | reverse complement strand
CAGTGGCGGGGACTCGATTCGGCTTGGAAGAGAGAGGCGTGGGTGTAGGGGTGGGTTGGGCGACGGTGAGAGCAGCCAGCGAACACTGCAGAGAGAACCATCTCTAAAGGACAAATCGTACTTGTGCGCCCTTTGGCACTCATCCACAACCAATAGTCGCATGTTAGTGTATTTGGAAAGTGCGTCATCACGTGTAGGAAAACACAGGACATAACAACGCTAAAATGGTAATAATGAATCTCGTAACACAGGGTGACACAGGAAAACGGGAACATTTCTACAACACAATAAAACTAGAAGTGACGAAGGAAAGGAATTGCATTCACAGTAATTGAAACTTTGCCATTTGCGAAACATTGATGGCATTTATCTTTTTTTTAAGTACATCGTTTAGATGGAATCCTTCTGTACGAATACATTCGTCAAATCTGCTGTTGAGATGCCCCATTGAGAACTGCAACATCCCACCTGGGATACTATGAATTGCAACGCGAATTGTCTGTTTTAACTCATCCAGGGTTCTTGGTAGAGTTTGTAGACTTTGCTCTTGAGGTAGCCCACAAGAAAAAATCAGAAACGGAAAATCTAGGGGCCAGGGAATGTTACCGAATCGTGGGATCACACGGTCGCTAAACAATTCTCGCACATATGCCATTGATTACCGTGCAGAGTGTGATGTCGCTCCGTCCTGTTAAAACCAGGCTTATAGAACGTTTGGAAAGTTGTCCAATGCAGGTGTAACGGAAGTTGGTAACATCTCCACGTAACGATCTGCATTGACAGTTACTGTGTTTCCCTGTTCATTTGCCAAAAAATTCGGTCCGATAATACCTTGTGATGGAACACCACACCATACTGTCACTTTAGTAGCAGGTAAAGGGCGCTCATAAACATCATTAAGATTATTTGTTTGCCCAGTAATGGTAGTTCTCTTTATTCACATAACCTGTGAGTTGAAAATGTGCCTCATCTGACATCCACAACTTGTTTAGAAACTCACCGTCATTGTTTATTATCATTTGTTGACAGATTCCTAATCGTAACCAGTAATCGTTGCCCTTTGATTGTTGCACCACTTGTTGTTTGTACGGATGAAATTTTAAATCAAGATGAAGAATTCTGCGAACACTCTCCCGGGACATTGCCTACGGATTGAACAGGCTCCGTGAGACAGACTCGCATACAACATCAATGTTCGCTGGAGAACGCACACTTCTTGGCTGTCCTGTTTGATTCTTCTTGAGGGCAGATCCAGTTTCTTCAGATTTATTAATCCAACATTTTACTGAGTGTTTCAACGGAACGGCATCATGACGTCCTAAGTTATAAAAACGTCGAAACTCTCTCTGCGCCGCTACGAAACTATCATTGTTTTTATAAAACATTTTTATGACTAACACACGCTGTTGTCCGTTCCACTGATCCATGATTACTCAAACTACGGAACCCACAATGCTGCAATCCGCCCATGGCTGCCGCTATTCATTTCAAACATTCCCGTTACTCTGTGTCACCCCGTATTTCTGGATTTGTAGCCATTATAGTCAACTAGAAGCAGCACTTCTAAGAGCAGTTGAGAAGGCAGCAGTGGCAACATGACGTAAAGTGGTGTGAGGTACCGATGACAGATGGTTTTCTCGGTCCGGGTATCGTGAGAAAGACCGCCTAAATGTGGTCCTTCTCGGCGATTGTCTGCTGCGTTCGAAGTTGCGTGCGAAATGATAATTTTCTGTTATTAATATTAGACAAACGACATAGCGTATTTACTTACATTTCTTATTTAAGGCATCTCTCAATAACGTGCTATCATTCCATAATTTCACAAGTATTAATAACTAGTAGGATAATAAACAACTAGTAAACGGAAAGACAGACGAAACACTTAGGTGATCTTCGGATCCAGCCTAGCTTGGGTAACAGGCGTACTGGTTTGTCTGTAAGATCAGGGCTGTCGAAGGACAGACATGTTGCCTGCCGCGGTCAGTGCCAGTTAAGATTTCATAAGTAATCCATCGTTTGTAATAACAGATCTGGTTCGGCAAAACCGGAGGACAGACAAGTTGTCTGCCGCGGTATCCATTAACACATAATTTGCAACGTCTAGTTTGTAAATGGGAAAGCTGGATGGGAAGCCTGTGAGAACAGACATGTTGTCTGCCGCAGCCGGTGTTAGTTGGAAGACTTTATCAGCAATGTATGGTTATTTGGAAAATATAGTTGGGAGCCGGCCGGAGCGGCCGAGCGGTTCTAGGCGCTTCAGTCTGGAACCGGGTGATCGTTACGGTCGCAGGTTCGTATCCTGCCTCGGGCATGGATGTGTGTGATGTCCTCAGGTTAGTTATGTTTACGTAGTTCTACGTTCTAGGGGACTGATGACCTCAGATGTTAAGTCCCGTAGTGCTCAGAGCCATTTGAACCATTTTTTTATAGTTGGGAACAGTGTGACAGCAATCACGGCAACACACAGTTCAGTATTTTGTTGAAGAACAGAAATTATCTGTGACCCTCAAGTGGCATGTAATTGTGCAGTTTCTCGTGCTATGCTAATAAAAAGCGAGTAGCATCCCGTATAAACAAACTAATTGGAAATTAAATAATTTCTAAAATAACAGTTCCTCGCTAAAAGTTTCTTACAGCCTCAAGATCACGGATTCACTAACTACGTGCTGTTTTCTGCGCAGGAGACAACAAGTGCAGAAGACTGCGTGTACAGAAATCTTAGTACAAATGAGATCAGTGGCACGTCATCTGAGGTAACAAAGAGGAGGTATGAAAGAGAGAAATATTTTCTAGAGAAAAAGTTTATGATACGTGCGTATATATCGCCCTTTCTCTCTCGCACTTGCCGTACTGTACGTCGACCCTCTTTCGAAGGATATCAAATCAGTTAAGATCAACATCTGACTAAGTGTTTAAGGAGACCAAACAGCTAAGGTCAGCAGTCCATTTGTACCTTCCATGACAGAAACAGTGTATTCAGTATATCTGCATATAGAGTGAATTCTGTGTGCAAGTGTGAGAAAGCGCACTAATTATATGCGTAACATGTATATGAGGTGGAACTTTGGAACCAACCCAGTATTCACTTAGTGGGACGTGAAAAGCCACCTAAAGAACACGTCGTTAAGCCGACGGAAGGATTCCAACCGGGGCTGGCACACCTCCCCCTCCCGGAATCGTTCGCCTTAACACGCGCGGCTACCCCGGAAAGATGTCTACTTTTTTTCAGGATTATGTGCCTGAATGCTCACAGACCACAACCTTTCTATTAGCCATGCACTCGGAGCAGGAAGATTGGCGGGTCACTCGCTCCTGCCGACTTTAGTCCCCGTCGAATTTTGACAACAGGCTGAGTGGACCTGGGCGGTCCTGCAAAAACTGGAAAACTGGAAAGAAGGGAAAGCCTTGCCTTACCCGGGATTCCATCCAGACCATCCAAGACCGTAGCCTAGTGCTCTACCCGCTGGATCGCCACGGCCACTTGGTTAGTTTCTGCCTTTGCTAAATTCCATTGCGCGGGATTAGCCGAGCGGTCTAAAGGCGCTGCAGTCCTGGACTGTGCGGCTGGTCCCGGTGGAGGTTCGAGTCCTCCCTTGGGCATGGGTGTGTGTGTTTGTCCTTAGGATAATTTAGGTTAAGTAGTGTGTAAGCTTAGGGACTGGTGACCTTAGCAGTTAAGTCCCATGAGGCTCCACACACATTTGAACTTTTTTTGCTAAATTCCCAACTGGCAGCGCCGTGCTTGTGCATGAATCGATCAGTTTATTTCATATCCCGGGAAATGTAGTGATCTGCCAGAGCTTTCGATCTCCATGCGTCTAGCAACTTGTACTGGTATTACGATCCCGCAGCGCTATTAATGTACTGTTGATTTCAATTATAAAAATAACTCTGAAACTGACTGGTGTATGTGCTGGGGTACAGGCCACATGTAAAAAAACAGGAGTTAATACATGAATGAAAAGTTGTAACCACGATTCAATCCGATTTACAACCTTTGGATTCTCTGGAGAACTAATGACGTCAGTTGGTGCTGTTCCGTCGCTGCAAATTATTCTGGTAATCTCTATTACGTTCAGCTGATTATGATTAAATTCAGATTTTTAGGTATTTGACTCTTCATAACTTCCCTCTTCCTCATTTGAATGCTACCATCTTATTATCAAGCCGATAACTTTTCTTGCGTCACTCCTTATGCAAATATGGATCTTTTGAAAAGCTGTCGGTAAACCACTATTGTCTCTAAAAACCAAATAAAATTTTATTTCTTTTTTAACTGGGTGCAGCATCAAGTATACATTTTTTTAAAGGCAATATTTTCGCTTCTAACTACTAGCTTTACTTATAAATCGAAATAAATTCTTATACATCAGTAAAACCTATGAGAGCTGTTGTATGTTTTTGCAGATACAACAGTAGTTTGTACGATGGTAGAATTTAATGCTATTCCCGCTATTGTTTCTTGAAATTTTCGAATTTGAAGCAAAGCTATAGTCTGTTCTTGTGTCTGCGGTTTTACGCGTACCTCTTGCCCTCCCGCTCCCCGAATCTCCATGTGATGAAACTTCTAAGTGTGTGAGCGGTGCGTTACATTATACACTCCTGGAAATAGAAATAAGAACACCGTGAATTCATTGTCCCAGGAAGGGGAAACTTTATTGACACATTCCTGTGGTCAGATACATCACATGATCACACTGACAGAACCACAGGCACATAGACACAGGCAACAGAGCATGCACAATGTCGGCACTAGTACAGCGTTTATCCACCTTTCGCAGCAATGCAGGCTGCTATTCTCCCATGGAGAGGATCGAAGAGATTCTGGATGTAGTCCTGTGGAACGGCTTGCCATGCCATTTCCACCTGGCGCCTCAGTTGGACCAGCGTTCATGCTGGACGTGCAGACCGCGTGAGACGACGCTTCATCCAGTCCCAAACATGCTCAATGGGGGACAGATCCGGAGATCTTGCTGGCCAGGGTAGTTGACTTACACCTTCTAGAGCACGTTGGGTGTCACGGGATACATGTGGACGTGCATTGTCCTGTTGGAACATCAAGTTTCCTTGCCGGTCTAGGAATGGTAGAACGATGGGTTCGATGACGGTTTGGATGTACCGTGCACTATTCAGTGTCCCCTCGACGATCACCAGAGGTGTACGGCCAGTGTAGGAGATCGCTCCCCACACCATGATGCCGGGTGTTGGCCCTGTGTGCCTCGGTCGTATGCAGTCCTGATTGTGGCGCTCACCTGCACGGTGCCAAACACGCATACGACCATCATTGGCACCAAGGCAGAAGCGACTCTCATCGCTGAAGACGACACGTCTCCATTCGTCCCTCCATTCACGCCTGTCGCGACACCACTGGAGACGGGGTGCCCGATGTTGGGGCGTGAGCGGAAGACGGCCTAACGGTGTGCGGGACCGTAGCCCAGCTTCATGGAGACGGTTGCGAATGGTCCTCGCCGATACCCCAGGAGCAACAGTGTCCCTAATTTGCTGGGAAGTGGCGGTGCGGTCCCCTACGGCACTGCGTAGGATCCTACGGTCTTGGCGTGCATCCGTGCGTCGCTGCGGTCCGGTCCCAGGTCGACGGGCACGTGCACCTTCCGCCGACCACTGGCGACAACATCGATGTACTGTGGAGACCTCACGACCCACGTGTAGAGCAATTCGGCGGTACGTCCACCCGGCCTCCCGCATGCCCACTATACGCCCTCGCTCAAAGTCCGTCAACTGCACATACGGTTCACGTCCACGCTGTCGCGGCATGCTACCAGTGTTAAAGACTGCGATTGAGCTCCGTATGCCACGGCAAACTGGCTGACACTGACGGCGGCGGTGCACAAATGCTGCGCAGCTAGCGCCATTCGACGGCCAACACCCCGGTTCCTGGTGTGTCCGCTGTGCCGTGCGTGTGATCATTGCTTGTACAGCCCTCTCGCAGTGTCCGGAGCAAGTATGGTGGGTCTGACACACCGGTGTCAATGTGTTCTTTTTTCCATTTCCAGGAGTGTATATAAAAAAAGGGCATTATACAGTTTTCGATGTTGCAAGACGATAAGCAGTCTTCCCTGGAGCGTCATGGCGCAGATTCTTCATTGGCTTCACCATCCCAAGGAAGGTTGGTCAGGTGGGGAGACGAGACACAACATGTAATGTAAAACGTGAACTAGCCGTCTGAAGATGAACCTCTCGGTTCGAAACCGGTAACGGCGCTGTTTAAATAAATAAACAGCACTGTAAAAGTGGATAGTTGCTGTGTAAGAGTTAACCTGTACCTGACTATATGACATGTTTGTTGGACTATCACTACCCAGTGCACTATCGTGGACACGCTGTTATACCTCCGGAAGTTTGAAAGGTGGATATCGTTTGATCATCCCCAAGACCAATATTACGGAAGCACGTTAGTTGAAAGAAGGGAAATTTGGGTTAAACCTCCCGTCTACAACAATGTCATAAGTGACAGACATCAAGTTCGGATCGGAGAATGATGGGGAAGAACGTCGGCCGCGTCCTTTTCATAGCAACCACCCCGGTATTTTCTTTGATCAGTTTAGATTAACACCGAGGAATCTAAATTAGATTGATCGATTTGGGATTTGAACGTCGGTTCTCTGGAATGCAGGTCAAGTATCTCAGTGACTGTACTGGCAACTTCCATGCAGTTGTACTACCACAGTAACAGGAAAAGGTAGCTGGACGGTGTTGACAAGAAACACAAGGAATGTATTTCAGGTGAGCATTACAGCAACAAACAAGTTACGCTTACATACATTTTACTGGCTGTTGCTCTCGGAAGAACAATTTTCGATTACTTAAATTCTCGTTCTACCTCTACAGCGATGAGCCAAAATATTATGACCACCCACTTAATAGCCTGTTGGGCTATCTTTGTGACGCAATATAGCACCGTTTCTACGTATTAGCGATTCTACAAGGCGTTGGCAGATTTGTGAAGGATGTGGCACTAAATATCTACTCACAAGTCGTGTAATTACGGTAAATAGCTGGCTAGTGATTTGCGTACGCTGTGTTGGCACCTTACAACGGTCCAGATAGGATCCATCGGATTCACATCAGGCGAATTTCGCTATCAAGACATCAACGTGAGTTCACAATCAAGCACACTCTAACCACTGCAGCACGGCTCTGGCTTTGAGACACAGACGATTATCCTGCTGCAATATAACATCGTCGTCGGGGAAGACATCAAGCATGAAACAACGCAGGTGGTTAGCAGCCGTCAGTTTGCCTTCAGTTGCCATTATAGATCCCTTTCAAGCGCAGAGGAATGTCTCTCGTAGCACAATACTGCTCACAGTGGCCTTCGTCTGTGGCGCGGCACACGTTTCGAGTCGCCGTGCGCCTGGATGACGGCGTATGTGGAGACGTCCATCGACCTGGTGTAGCGAAAACGTGATTCATCTGACGAGCCGACACGTTTCCACTGATACCGGATCTAATCTCCATAGTCACGTGATCACTGCAACCGTAACTGACAATGTCGTTGAGTCGGCATCCGAAAGTGCAGGGGATGCGTGCTGCGAAGCTCCGTGTTCAACAGTGTGGGCTGAAGTGTGTACTCCGAAACACTTGTGCGCTCTCGGCAGAGATGCTACACATCACCACCTATCCTACTTTACAGAGCAGAGAAGCCCACGAAACCCCAATTCTATAAAGAGTCGTGAAAGTCCAACAATTTAGCGTCTAATGGTAGTTTACTGTCCTCCTACCTCTTTCCGTAGATGCTGTGACATCCCTTCCCTCCTTCTGCACTCGTCAGGAGGAGACACGACTCGTAATGATGTTCGTCCCCGTCGGTATGACGTGGAACAGCACCTGTAACTCTCGTAAAACACAGCTCCTCGCGTAGTTACGAAATATTCATTGTTCGTCCGAAACAGTCATCAGTTTGTGTTAACTGATCAATTGTTTATCTTTTATCTTAGGCCCAGTTAGTTTCGTTGAGCAGTGAAATCTTGGTTCTTAATCCTATCATTACGGTCGTTTTCCACAACATCCCTTAGCGAGGATTAATAATTGTTGTTCGTAATTCCGTTGCTATGGCGTTGCTACGTCTAATTATTAACAACGGTCCAACGTAAATCCAGAGATCATTTATGTTGCAGTAACGTCCTTGTAACACGCCGTAATGCTGATCTTTATATTATTCACCTTTCACTGTTTGTTATTCCTGTCTTCACACAGTCATTTAAAATGTTTAAAAGACTCAGTCACTAGCATGAACATACGTAATATTATTCCTTGAATCATGTAGGCGACACATCTGATTTATCCCTTGACTAATAGTTTATTAATCTTTTTTGTAATTAATTGTTTGTCTCTATCACGCACACACACCGATACGTCATTCAAAATTAACTTCTCATCAGTCCAGTAATCATAAAGTGGACAACAACTTTTGATTGAATGGCGTATTGGTTTTTCTTCATGACTTTGTATTATTGTGTCCTACTCAAGGCTACGACTAGTTTTCTTCTCACTGATCCATTTCTATCAAGTTCGCAACTGTTCCTCAGTCCGAAGGGTAAGTCCAGTAAATCAGTATCACTGAAATAAAATCACCGTCGCGTTGATAACGGTAAAGATTACTTTATTCAGTCGAATGACTGAGTATGGCTTTAGCCCCTCTTTCACGAACTACCGAACTTTCACAACTGAAACAATCTAATAGCGTTTGCTTCCAGAAGACTATCGCAATAGTACTCTCGAGCGACTCAAGAGCAACTAACTATACATTTCCATAACCGAGTTGCATTGCAGGCGCATGGAATTTCCTTTTCGACGAAGCTACAACTCTCTTCCATTATAAGTGTTATCTTTGACCGAAATACCTGCTTGGACTTAACCTTCGTTCATATGAACATCTCTAGATGTTTAAAAGATAATGCAAAAATGGTTCAAATGGGTGTGGGCACTATGGGACTTAACTTCTAAGGTCATCAGTCCCCTAGAATTTAGAACTACTTAAACCTAACTAACGTAAGGACATCACACACATCCATGCCCGAGGCAGGATTCGAACCTGCGACCGTAGCAGTCGCGCGGTTCCGGACTGAGCGCCTAGAACCGCTAGACCACCGCAGCCGGCAAAAGATAATGCATGACAACCCTTTCCTTTTATCTCCTCTTTTGTATGTTACGCTCAGTATTTAAGTGTTATAGTTGTTAATCAAAACATCATCAGTGTAATTAACTTTTTTATCACCAATAGTTGTTGTTATTGTCAAGATGAGTCACTTCCGTACTTTAAGTTGTCACAAAGTTTGTTAATTGGGCTTTTCCGCCCTTGGGGCGTTACAAAGCTCACGACAGTAGCACAAGTACATTCGTCAGGCTTCGCCGTTTTCGAGATACTGGTTCCCAGGCTCCGGCTAATAATAATCTGTCCTATACCAAAGTCGCTGATCTCAGTGGATTTCCCAATTTTCGGTCACTAGAATGATACCCCAGCCGTTTTTCCTCCTGTTACAAACTTTCCTTACCACGTCACGTTCCTGCAACGCCACTTGGTGGAATCCAACTTCGCAGAGGGCAGCGGTCATAATGTTTTCGCTTATGAATGTACGTACATTCTCAGGAAGCCACTGTATGGTGCCCAGCGGACGGTATCCTCTAGCACTACCAGTTATTTCCTTTCCTGTCCCATTCGTAAATAGAGCGAGGAAAAACACTGTGTATATGCCTCCGTATCACCTCTAATTTCTTCGTAGTCCTTAGTCGAAATGTGCGTTGTCGGTAGCAGAATCGTTCTGCAATCAGCTTCAAATGCCGCTTCTCTGAATTTTCTCAATAGTGTTCGTCGAAAAGAATGTCGCCTTCCCTCCACGGATCACCGTTTCGGTTCCCGAAGCATCTCCGTTACACTTCCGTGTTGTTCGAACCGTAGCGGTAAAAAAACTCGCAGCTTCCATGTTTTCCTTTAACCCGATATGGTGCGGATCCCAAATATACGAACAGCTGTCAACAGTGGGTATCGCTAATGTCCTATAAGCGGTCTCCTTTACAGATAAACCACACTTTCCAATATTCTCTCAATAATCCGAAGTCGACATTCGCCTTCCTTGCCACGATCCTCACACACTCCTTTCATTTCATATCCCTCTGATATGTTACGTTCATATACTTAAACGACGTTACTATGTAAAGTAGAGCACTGCCAATAATGTATCCGAAAATTACGGGTTTATTTTTCCTTCATATCTGAATTAACTTGCGTTTTTCTACACTTAGAGCCAGCTCCGTATTTCACATCAACTACAAGTTTTGTCTAAGTCACACTGTATCTTCCTACTGTCATTCAACTTCTTTACTAATCTCAACACCACAGCAGATAGCTGCGCTCCCTGTCCGCCAGATCATTAACGTATATCGTAAATAATAATGGTCTTATTACACTTCCTCGGGGCAATAATGACGATGCGTATGTCTCTGATGAATACTCTCCATCGACGACAACGTATCTGGGAACCTATTCCATATGCTCGTATCTTCGTTAACAGTCTGCAGTGGGGCACCGATTCAACTGCTTTTAGAGATTCTAGAAATACGAAGTCTGCCTGTTGCACTTCATAGTTCGAAGGCTGTCATGTGAGGAATGGGCAAGCTGACTGTCGGACGAGCGATGCCTTCGAAAACCTTGTTGATTCGCGGTCATAAGCTTCTTGGTCTCCGGAAGATTTGTTATATTCGAACTGAGAATTTATTCAAGAATTGTGTGCCGGCCGCGGTGGTCTCGCGGTTCTAGGCGCACAGTCCGGAGCCTCGCGACTGCTACGGTCGCAGGTTCGAATCCTGCCTCGGGCATGGATGTGTGTGATGTCCTTAGGTTAGTTAAGTTTAAGTAGTTCTAAGTTCTAAGGGACTGATGACCACAGATGTTAAGTCCCATAGTGCTCAGAGCCATTTGAACCATCAAGAATTGTGCAGCAAACCCATGTTAGGGATATTAGTCTGTTATGTTGAGAGTATCTTCTTTTCCCCTGCGTTTCCTCTGTAGTCGCTTGGGTCTTTGTACTGTACGAGAGATTCGTGATGAATGCAAGCTAAGTAATGCCGTGAAGTACTCTTTGTAAAACCGAATTGGGATTCCATCCGAACCTGGCGACTTATTTGTTTCCAACTCCGTCTACACCTATGTCCTTCAGTTGTTTCTCCACGCGAGGGTGCTTATTACAGTGTTGTCCATAAGGAAGTCTGTTTGAAGGTCAATGACGGTGTGTTTGTACAATTGCCCAGTATGAACTATCTACTAAATATGATATTTACAACTTCGACTTTCGTGTCGCCATCTTCAACTGCCACACCAGAGTGGTCAAGTGAGTGAATGGAAGCCTTAGACCCACTTAGCGATCTTACATAAGACTAGAATTTTCTCTGGTTCTTGGCCAGATCATTTGCTAAGGTAAATGTCGTGTGACTAAGTCCTCCCGTCGGGTAGACCGTTCGCCCGGTGCAAGTCTTCGATTTGACGCCACTTCGGCGACTTGTGCTTCGATGAGGATGAAGATGATGATGATCAGAACAACACAACACCCAGTCCCTGAGCGGAGAAAGTCTCCGCCCTAGCGGGGAATCGAACCCGGGCCTTTAGGATTGACATTATTTCGCGCTGGCCACTCAGCTACCGGGGGCGAACTTTTGCTAAGATAAGACGGTGGTAGTAGTTGTATGCTTCGCGCATAAACCTTTTCTTAGACAACCGAATCACTTCTAACCTTTGGTGAAAGAAAATTTTAGTAGAGCACATTCAAATTCATTCCTGACGCACCGGTTCTATGTATGTCTCCGGTAACGTCAGCTTGTAGGAATAGCGCGCCAGTGAATTTCTTTTATTTATATTAATAAATAATCTAGTAATGATTGAGAAGGGGAACTACAACTCTGTCCCTTGTGAAGCTTTACGTCAAATGGAAGCACTATTAAATAGTTTCGTAAGTAGCTTACCGAAATAAATATGTACACAGAGATTCCGTACCCAACATCAGTAACGTTACTTATAGCAGACAAGTTTGCAGCAGCTGTTGCGGTCTTCAGTCCATGGATTGGCTTGATGCACCCTATGCTAGTCTATGTTGTGCAGCCCTCTACATTTATGCACAGCTATTGCAACCTACATCCTCTAGAACCTTGGAACCTCCACTTCAGTCTTTATCCCACGCCATCCCCTCCATCAACACATTCATCTATTACCAAATTCATAACGCCGTGATGTATCAGGATGTTTCCCATCATCCGACAGCCTGTCTCCTCTTTCAGTTTTTTCATCAGTTACTGATCGACCCATCCAATCTTCAGATTTCTTCTGTAGTACAACGTTTCAAAAGCTTCTGTTTTCTTCTTGTTGATACCTTTTACAACCCTTGTCAAACTTCCACATAAGCCAATACTCCAGACAAAACCCCCAGAAAAGAACTTTTGCATATAAAATAGTTTTACTCACACGTTCAGAAAAAACTGAACACGTTAAACGACTAGAGACTAGACGTCCATATTTACAGGACAGGTACATTAATATGTTCTGCAGAAATGATTAGCATTTGAAACATGTCGTCTCGCAGATTATAGTTCAACATGAATATCGCGGCGCAACACCACCTACCGGTAATATGTGCCCGCGGCTATCTCTTTGTCGCTATAAATCGAAGGTAATGAATCAGTGTGATTTGAACAGACGTGCAGGATGCCCCGCAGAGGTATGCGCGAACCCTACAGTCAGATCAGTGAGTTTCAAAGCGAGCGCATTATTGGCATGAGAGAATGTGATACATCCATCCGGAAAATTGCTGTTCGTGTGGGACGATGTGTTTCGGCAGTGCATCGGGTGTGTGCCGAAGGGTTTATGGAAAGCCGTAGATGGAATGACATGGGTCAGATCGCACCACCCAGACCATCCCACGAGAAGTTCGAAAGCTCATCTGCATGGCATTGCAGGACAGATCTACGGCCAGCTCGGCTCTGGCGCGACAGTGGAACAGTGTAACACATCGTACATTATCAGTGATGGCAGTCCGTCCGCGTTTATTACGGCACGGGTTACGTGTGTCTCGCCGTCTTCTCCGCCTACCTTCGACGAATGTGCGCAAACATGCTACATGGCATCAGCGTACTGAACGACGTCACTGCGGACAGGAATGGTATATATAGTGTTTTCGGAGGAATCCAGATTCTATGTGTTTGAAAATGGTGGCCGCATTCTAGTTCACCCCAGACAGCGGGAGCAGTATCACAGTGACTGCATTCGCACAAGGCGTAGAGGGCCAACTCAAAAGCTTTATTGTGTGGGGTGCTACTGGGTACAACAACAAATCAGAGTAGTTGTATGTCCCAGGCACTGTTCGTGAATGACATCCAGGGACCTGTATCCAAAGCCTTACTCCACAACACTTCAGACGCAATTCCTCAGTGAGACAATACACGACCGTATGTTGCTGCATGAACAAGCTACTTATTAGTCAAAGGATGTCAACGTTTTGCCCTGACCTGCTAGGTCACTAGACTTGACGCCAATCTAAACTGTGTGGGATATGGTGAAATGAAGTGACCCAATGCCTACCACAAGAGACGGGCTTTGGAACCAGGTGTATGCCGCATGGATCGCTATATCACAGCATACCCTTCGCGCCTTATATGTATCAATGGCATCTGTACGGAACAAGTTATCAGGGCCCATGGTGGCAACAGGACACATGCTGAAACAAGGTGACTGAAATGCTAACTCTACTTCAAACACCACTTAGTGTCTCATTTGCGAGTTTAGTGGTCCTCAAACTGAATGTCAGGGCCTTACACTAGGACCATTGCAGTGGTTTCAGAATAATGATGATTTGGTTTATTAGCTTACTGACAAGGGAAACTCCCCATCACATCCCCCCTCAGATTAACTGATAAAATGGCCCTGTGGGTGGCCCAGCAAAAAGTGAACACAGATCAGTCATGAAAACAAGAAGAAGAAGGTGTACTAAACGATGAAGAAATGGCCCATTGGATGGCCCATCAAAAACTGCAAACAGATCGGTCATGAAAACAAGAAGAAGAAGGTGTACTGAACAGTGAAGAAATGGCCCAGTGGGTGGCCCATCAAAAATTAAACACAGATCAATCTACATCTACATGACTACTCTGCAATTCACATTTAAGTGCTTGGCAGAGGGTTCATCGAACCACAATCATACTATCTCTCTACTATTCCACTCCCGAACAGCGAGCGGGAAAAACGAACATCTAAACCTTTCTGTTCGAGCTCTGATTTCTCTTATTTTATTTTGATGATCATTCCTACCTATGTAGGTTGGGCTCAACAAAATATTTTCGCATTCGGAAGAGAAAGTTGGTGACTGAAATTTCGTAAAAAGCTCTCGCCGCGACGAAAAACGTCTATGCTGTAATGACTTCCATCCCAACTCGTGTATCATATCTGCCACACTCTCTCCCCTATAACGCGATAATACAAAACGAGCTGCCCTTCTTTGCACCCTCTCGATGTCCTCCGTCAATCCCACCTGGTAAGGATCCCACACCGCGCAGCAATATTCTACCAGAGGACGAACGAGTGTAGTGTAAGCTGTCTCTTTAGTGGACTTGTTGCATCTTCTAAGTGTCCTGCCAATGAAACGCAAACTTTGGCTCGCCTTCCCGAAAATATTATCTATGTGGTCCTTCCAACTGAAGTTGTTCGTAATTTTAACACCCAGGTACTTAGTTGAATTGACAGCCTTGAGAATTGTACTATTTATCGAGTAATCGAATTCCAACGGATTTCTTTTGGAAGTCATGTGGATCATCTCACACTTTTCGTTATTTAGCGTCAACTGCCACCTGACACACCATACAGCAATCTTTTCTAAATCGCTTTGAAGCTGATACTGGTCTTCGGATGACCTTACTAGAGGGTAAATTACAGCATCATCTGCGAACAACCTAAGAGAACTGCTCAGATTGTCACCCAGGTCATTTATATAGATCAGGAACAGTAGAGGTCCCAGGACGCTTCCCTGGGGAACACCTGATATCACTTCAGTTTTACTCGATGATTTGCCGTCTATTACTACGAACTGCGACCTTCCTGACAGGAATTCACGAATCCAGTCGCACAACTGAGACGATACCCCATAGCTCCGCAGCTTGATTAGAAGTCGCTTGTGAGGAACAGTGTCAAAAGCTTTCCGGAAATCTAGAAATACGGAATCAACTTGAGATCCCCTGTCGATAGCGGCCATTACTTCGTGCGAATAAAGAGCTAGCTGCGTTGCACAAATCAATCATGAAAACAAGAAGAAGAAGGTGCACTGAACAGTGAAGAAATGGCCCAGTGGGTGGCCCATCAAAATATGAAAACACATCAGTCATGAAAACAAGAAGAAGAAGAAGGTGTACTAAATGGTGAAGAAATGGCCCAGTGGGTGGCCCATCAAACACTGAACACAGATTAGTCATGAAAACAAGATGAAGAAGGTGTACGGAACGGTGAAGAAATGCCCCAGTGAGTGGCCCATCAAACACTAAACACAGATCAATCATGAAAACAAGAAGAAGAAGGTGCATTGAACGGTGAAGAAATGGCGCAGTGGGTGGTCCATCAAAAACTGAACACAGATCAGTCATGCAAACCAGAAGAAGAAGGTGTACTGAACGGTGAAGATATGGCCCAGTGGGTGGCCCATCAAAAACTGAAAACACATCAGTCCAGAAAACAAGAAGAAGAAGGTGTACTAAATGGTGAAGATATGGGCCAGTGGGTGGCCCATCAAAAACTGAACACTGATCAGTCATGAAAACAAGATGAAGAAGGTGCATTGAACGGTGAAGAAATGGCGCAGTGGGTGGCCCATCAAAAACTGAACACAGATCAGTCATGCAAACAAGAAGAAGAAGGTGTACTGAACGGTGAAGATATGGCCCAGTGGGTGGCCCATCAAAAACTGAAAACACATCAGTCCAGAAAACAAGAAGAAGAAGAAGGTGTACTAAATGGTGAAGAAATGGCCCAGTGGGGGCCCATCAAACACTGAACACAGATTAGTCATGAAAACAAGATGAAGAAGGTGTACGGAACGGTGAAGAAATGCCCCAGTGAGTGTCCCATCAAAAACTAAACACAGATCAATCATGAAAACAAGAAGAAGAAGGTGCATTGAACGGTGAAGAAATGGCCCAGTGGGTGGCCCATCAAAAACTGAAAACACATCAGTCCAGAAAACAAGAAGAAGAAGGTGTACTAAATGGTGAAGATATGGGCCAGTGGGTGGCCCATCAAAAACTGAACACTGATCAGTCATGAAAACAAGATGAAGGTGGTGTATTGAACAGTGAACTAATGGCCCAGTGGGTAGTCCATCAAAAACTGAACACAGATCAGTCATGAAAACAACAAGATGAAGGTGCACTTAATGGTGAAGATATGGGCCAGTGGGTGGCCCATCAAAAACTGAACACAGATGAGCCATGAAAACAAGAGGAAAAAGGTGTACCGAACGGTGAAGAAATGGTCCAGTGGGTGGCCCATCAAAAACTGAACACAGATCAGTCATGAAAACACGAAGAAGGTGTACTGAACAGTGAAGAAATGGCCCAGTGGGTGGCCTTTCAAAAACTGAACACAGATCAGTCATGTGAACAAGAAGAAGAAGGTGTACTGAACGGAGAAGAAATCATCCAGTGGGTGGGCCATCAAAAACTGAACACAGATCAATCATGAAACAAGAAGAAGAATGTGTACTGAACGGTGAAAGAAGAAGCATAATGGGAAAAGTGAACAGTCGAAACTCAAGATGTGTAACATGGAGCTATTTGCAAGGACTAAGGCGTTGTGGTTGTGTGGTCACGATGTTGGTCTACAAAATCAATAGATCCATGTGCAAATCTTCCTCGTTCCCCCATATTTTTTCCATAAAATTATGAATTTCTCGTCCGCTGATTGACGCGTCTGTTCTTCTTCTGTAGTTTCGGCAATTCTCATGCTGCACATTGATTACAGAATATGAGTCATGTGGTAAGTAAATGTGATGAACAATGGGAGCAGGGGAGGTGCCACCTAGACCTTTCACAGAAATGAAAACAACAAATAAGCGGGAATTCAAGTGTCTAAACTTTCAAAACAGAACGCAAGAGTCATAACATCTGGTACTTGTGTAGAACAAATAGGAGGTACGTACGTCTGGAGATCCTTTCCTTACACTTGGCTGCTGCAAAGTGACGTTACACCACGACATAAACACAAATTTGAATACAGCGAACAGACACGTCAAGGACAGGACGAACAGTTCATAGTTTTGTGAAAGAAATATATATGTTTTAAAGATAGATTCGAACACGTATTTCCCCCTTCACACTCTAACACCGTGACTACATGAACACGACACAACGACTTTTTAAATTCGCTCGATGTTGCACATCTTGAGCTTTGAGCGTTCATTGTTTCTAGTTTGCTTCTTTTTCCACCGTTCAGTACACCCTCTTTCCGTTTTCATGACCGATCTGTGTTCAGTTTTTGATGGGCCATCTACTGGACTACCTTACTATTAAATTTGAGGAGGGAAGCGGAGGGGCGACTAGGAGATTCCCTCGTGAGTAAAGATACAACGTGAGCGTTAGTAATGATGTGTAGCGGACATGCAAACAAGTGCGGTCACAGTGACAACGTGATGGCTGCCAGTCGAATCATACTAGACAATTCATTTGTTTTTGTTTAGTAACAATTAGTCCGAAGGTTAGCTTTGTCTAGTGCAGACGATTTTTAATTGTTCATCTACTGTCATTTGTTTTTCCCTGTCAGCATGGAAAAACTTTAAATGTAAGTACGAAACACGATATTTCGAATGCATCGTGCAGCTCTAAAGGCGAACTGACGAAAGTGAAGGAAGCATGACAACTGTTATTTTAATTGCAGTTTTAAGTGCGCTCCAGTACTCGCGCAGCGTCCCCCCTCCCCCCCCCCCCTCCCCTTCCCCACTCCCCGAATTTTTTGGAGTGCTCAGCAACCGATACAATATGAGAAAGGAAAATAAAATAGAATAATATAAAACAGAAAAACTGTGGAACATTTCAAAGCAGCCGATTATGCCAATTCTGATGTTGCACTTAGGCGTCCTCCCGTGCAAGCACCGCCTGGTACTTCGTCCAGGGATGACTTAACAAGTGCTCAGCGCTACGATCTCGCGGAAAGCTCACGAAAGTATTTAAACCTTCCACAAAACGGGCGACGGCCGGCGTAAGTCTGCCTGCTATGCGTCGATTGATATTCTTTGTAGAACTGTAAGTTTTAGTTTATATTTTCTGTTGCGTAACACGGAACCATTTACAATTAAAATTTAGTTTTCTTTATTTCTTTGTTGTAACTGGTTTTTTGTAACAGATAAATTCATCGTTCGCTTGTCGGTTAAGACAAGTGATTCCGCTACGACACAGATAGTACAACTTCAGGTGGGTTCGATTCAGCTGCTTTATCGACTGAGGCAAATAAATCAGGTTGATGGCCGTTCTTTTAAATAAAACAATGCATCTTATACCGTAAGAGGTATGGTAAAGTGTTTTTTTTCTGTATGTAAGGAAACAGATCTGATAACATCATTCGTTGAAGTCGGGTTTCCTCCCGAAAAATGCGTTAGAAAGGTTTCTCTGTCATTTGAAAGTCAAATTATCAAATTTCTTGCTGTAGTGGGAGAAGTGCAAATGCTAAAGATGTGAACGTGCAGTGACTAACGTCTAAGAGTAAAAAGGGAGAAAGGAAGTTAGCAAGAGTAACTCTATTGAAAATGTCATCTTCACTGCTTTATTTCATGGTGCAGGGGTTACCAATCCGTGGCCACATGCATGAAAATTGCAATTATAATGGACTGTTAGAGTTAGTTGGTGATGATCGATTTCTCCTCTTGGCTCTGGCGAACAAATTACAGATAAGTTTTGCACAACACAACAAGTGAAGTAGTTTCTATTATGGCTAACAAAGCTTACACAGTTTGATAATAGCTTTCGATAACTGTGGATGAAACTGGCGACGTACCGGATGATCAAAAAGTCAGTATAAATTTGAAAACTGAATAAATCACGGAATAATGTAGATAGTGAGGTACAAATTGACACACATGCTTGGAATAACATGTGGTTTTATCAGAACAAAAAAAAAATACAAACGTTCAAAACATGTCCGACAGATGGCGCTTCTTCTTATCAGAATAGTAATGGTTAGCATAACAAAGTAAGACAAAGCAAAGATGACGTTCTTTACAGGAAATGCTCAATATGTCCACCGTCATTCCTCAACAATAGCTGTAGTCGAGGAATAATGTTATGAACAGCACTGTAAACCATATTCGGAGTTACGGTAAGGCATTGGCGTCGGATGTTGTCTTTCAGCATCCTTAGAGATGTCGGTCGATCACGACACACTTGCGACTCCAGGTAACGCCAAAACCGATAATCGCACGGACTGGGGTCTGGGGACCTGGGAGGCCAAGCATCACGAAACTGGCGGCTGAGCACACGATCATCACCAAACGACGCTTTTCTGCAAAATTCCTCTCTACAGCCCCAAAAAAAGCCATGAACATTGTTCGTGTTGTCCGAAATATTGTGAAATTATCTCGAACTAATGAAATTGTACCTTGACAACGGTGGCGCACCTTTTCATCAAACGATTCATTGTCCGTAGAAACACATTCTCTACCAGTGAGAATTAGAAATCACACAAAGATTTGAAAAATAAAATAATTCCTAGTGAACTGTCGATTTCTATTAATTAGGATGGAATATTAACCTAAACAACAATAGTTTGTTTGTTTTGTCAAGTGCTGCTCATTCAAAAACACCTGAAATGGATTTTTCAGCAGGTTTAGTTTTCAACATTTGTGACCCACGCGTTAGAGCTTCCACATTGATTTCCAAAAACCGCTGCCTCTCAGAATGACCACAAAGTGACATTTCTGTCAAAGTTCTTGCATTCGTACCAATTAAGTGAAAGGAGATTTGGAGCCAAATCATGGTAGTCTGGTTAACAAACCACGATAATACGCTTCCCACAACTTAAGAAAGCTACGCAACTTTCACTAAACTAGCTACGATTACTACAAAGGCTCTTCTTTTAACTTGCAAAGTTACGGACCGTGTAGCAAAGAGAAAGGGAGCTCACGCCGAACCGGAAAACCTTATTTTTCTAGCTGCTCTGCATATGTAACGGTATCTATTATAATAGATGAGCTAGCTCCCAAGCAACTGGCAAATGTACCCCAGTCAGACAACACTATCAGTCGTCGAATATTCGATATGGCTGACGACATCGTAGTCAGTCGAATAAAGCTGTAGGCAACCACAATTACACCAGTCCAATTTGTTACTTGCGGTTTTCACGCGACATAATTTCAAGAACATATTCATTTCTGCAGGAATATAGCGCTCGGAACAAAAGCTACAGACCTCTTTGAAATACCACTCGCTTGTATGGAATAACGTATTAATTTGGAAAGTTATGTAGGCGTGTATACAGATGGATGTCTTAATATGACTAGCTGTTACACCATATTGCAAATTGTGATCCCTAATGAGGCTTCTCGTGTTATATAACACGTTGTTTTATACCCTGAGAACCACTTCCTTCAAAAAGCATGACCTCTGTTCTTTCAATCATTGGTCGAAGTGGTAAACTTCACCAGAAGTCGTTCTCTTAAGATGTTTTCAACAATTTTGCGTAGATGTGGTGGCTGAGGACATTTCACTAATTTATTGGAACAGCTCTCTCTGACTTCCACATGGGAATGCCACGAACTGAGGAATGAACTTCCCTTGTTCAAGAGAATCGTCTGAGTTACGGGAAGTTCGGCGATAGTGACCTTGTTTTGATACATGAGTATCTTTGTGACATCTTTGAAAAAGTCAGTTATTGAATGTATCCCTTCAACGTAATGAGACAGACATTCTACAGTTGTTAGGCAAAATTTCAGCCTACAGTAAGAAACTACTATTGCGGAAGTAAAAGCTGGATGATAAAGATATGCGCTGGGTGATCTCTGCTTTGCACACGATTTTAGAAGATAATGATTTTCAATTGAGAACTGAAGTTTCTGTCTGTGGATAATTTAAACGAAATCAGTAATTATATTCTGAAGTACTTTCTACAACAAATTGATCAACGTAACCGGATCAAAAATGCTTTCAATATAAAACTTCCATAAAACTTTACCACTGACGAATAAGACCAATTTGTTCATATTTTTTCAGGTTCCGCACTGAATTCGAAATTCGTTTCCTCATCACTGCTTGCGTTCTGAAGATTAGTGAAGCAGGCAGTACCCGCAAGCAGGTAAGATGACCCTAAGAGTTTTGATATAGGGTTTTCAGCATTGACAGTCATCAACACGAAGTACAGATGCGAATCATAGTCTCCAGTCTCGTGCCTGGATCCGAAGAACGGATGATGAAGAAGGGAGCTCATTCTTCCCATTGATTTCTGTGCTAGAATGAGATGTAATAACATTAAAAGTTGATTAAAGTGACTTATATCAACACTTAATATACATTACTGGCCATTAAAATTGCTACACCACAAGGATGACATGCTACAGACGGGAAATTTAACCGACAGGAAGAAGGTGCTGCGATATTCAAATGATTAGCTTTTCACACAAAGCTGGCGCCGGTGGCGACACCTACAACGTGCTGGCATGAGGAAAGTTTCCAATCGATTTCTCAGACACAAAGAACAGTTGACCGGCGCTGCCTGGTGAAACGTTGTTGTGATGCTTCGTGTACGGAGGAGAAACGCGTACCATCACGTTCCCGACTTTGATAAAGGTCGGATTGTAGCCTATCGCGATTCCGGTTTATCCTATCGCGTCATTGCTGCTCGCGTTGGTCGAGATCCAATGACTGTTAGCAGAATATGGAATCGGTGGGTTCAGGAGGGTAATACGGAACGCCGTGCTGGATGACGGGCATCTTATCCGCATGGCTGTAACGGATCGTGCAGCCACGTCTCGATCCCTGAATCAACCGATGGGGACGTTTTAAGACAACAACCATCTGCACGAACAGTTCGACGACGTTTGCAGCAGCATGGATTATCAGCACGGAGACCGTGGCTGCGGTTACCCTTGACGCTGCATCACAGACAGCATCGCCTGCGATGGAGTACTCAACGACGAACCTGATGAATGCAGGTTTTGTTTGCCGCGTCATGATGGTCGCACCAGTGTTTGGCGACATCGCGGTGAATGTACATTGGAAGAGTGTATTTGTCATCGCCATACTGGCGTGTCACCCGGCTTGATGGTATGGGGTGCCATTGGTCACACGTCTCCGTCACGTCTTGTTCACATTGACGGCAGTTTGAACACTGGATGCTACATTTCAGATGTGTTACGACCCGTGGCTCTACCATTCATTCGATCCCTGCGAAACCCTACATTTCAGCAGGATAATGCACGACAGCATGTTGCAGGTCTTCACGGTCTTTTCTGGATACAGAAAATGTTCGACTGCTGCCCTACGCAGCGCTTTCTCCAGATCTCTGACCAGCTGAAAACGTCTGGTCAATGGTGACCGAGCAACTGGCTCGTCACAATACGCCAGTCACTACTCTTGATGAACTGTGGTATCGTGTTGAAGCTGCATGGGCAGCTGTATCTGTACACGCCATGCAAGCTCTGTTTGACTCAATGCCCAGTCGTATCAAGGCCGTTATTACGGCCAGAAGTGGTTGTTCTGGGTACCAAATTGCCAAATTGCGTGAAAATGTAATCACATGTAAGTTCTAGTATAATATATTTGTCCAATGAATACCCGTTTATCATCTGCATTTCTTCTTGGTGTAGCAATTTTAATGGCCAGTAGTGTAGATATAACTAATCTTGTTCTTTTTAATTATATCTAATATTATTTAGCCCACACTTCGAGCCGAATGTCCTGTGCGATAGAAGGCACAGGTGTTAATGTTCAGCTTATGGAAGCTGTGGCTCCAAAAAGTTTGAAAACCATTATCCTAATTCAGTTCCCTGGGCCTCGCCTGTTTAATTGACCGCATTCCATTACCCTTCCTTTGCTTTCGTTAATTATTTTAATCTTATACAAAAATGGTGACTGTAGCGTAAAAGATATTTAATTTTTTTAAAAATCTACGTTACTGATAATGGCCATATTAGCTCATTGTGACACTATCAGGTAGCTTTAAGAAAACCATGGGCTTTCCCAGTAGCTAGTGTAAAGAAACAAAACAGAACGGAACATCAGCATAGTTCCCGATCATTTGGAGCAATTTCAAACAAACTTGGAACATGTAAAAGTTATTGTCTGGGAAGATATCCTGTTGCGTTAAGATACCCATACTACCAATAGCGGTGGGTTGTGGTCCGAAGAGGGCAATACGTGTAAGTAATCGAAAACGAATAACATCAGACCCGAATCCACAGTTTTATGGTTGAGACTTGCTGACGAGGTACGGCCACATTAACGTAGAGTAACGTGTTGTTGTGGTCTTCAGTCCTGAGACTGGTTTGATGCAGCTCTCCATGCTACTCTATCTCGTGCAAGCTTCTTCATCTCCCAGTACCTACTGCAACCTACATCCTTCTGAATCTGCTTAGTGTAGTCATCTCTTGGTCTCCTGTAAGTAGGCTGTTTACGTTTTCTTATTGGTAACGCCACGTAGCGCTCTGTATGAAAAATCACTGGCTGTGCAGTCTGTGGCTGGTTTGCATTGTTGTCTGCCATTGTAGTGTTGGGCAGCGGTAGCTGGATGCTAACAGCGCGTAGCGTTGCGCAGTTGGAGGTGAGCCGCCAGCAATGGTGGACGTGGGGAGAGAGATGGCGGAGTTTTGAAATTTGTAAGAATTGGTGTCATGAACTGATATATATATTATGACTATAAAGGTAAATACATTGTGTGTTCTCTGTTAAAATTTTTCATTTGCTAACTGTGCCTATCAGTAGTTAGTGACTTCCGTAGTTTGAATCTTTTAGTTAGCTGGCAGTAGTGGCGCTCGCTGTATTGCAGTAGTTCGAGTAACGAAGATTTTTGTAAGGTAAACATATAGGTTAATGTTAGTCAGGGCCATTCTCTTGTAGAGATTATTGAAAGTCAGATTGCGTTGCGCTAAAAATATTGTGTGTCAGTTTAAGCACAGTCGTGTATAATTTTTCTAAGGGGACGTTTCATATGTCGACCCTTAGCCGAGGATACCTCACTGGAATCTTCTGATTTTTTTTCCTTGTAGTTTGTGTAATTAGTATAGCTTTTGTTTATTGCTAGCGCGTAATCATAGAGAGAATTTCCTTTGTAGTTGCAGTGTTTCATTGTTGTACAGTAAAATAGTTGTGGCATGCAAGTAGTTTTGTACGAAGTATTTCGCAGCTGCGCTTGCAATTAACTAGTTATTATTTTCAGTACTATGTTAATGTGTTTTCTTATTTTGCTCTTCAAATTGTGCTTTTCTGTGTTGTCGTGTGAAATATTGTGACAGTAATGGCCTGTGAAAAACGTACTACTAGGCTCCAAAGTAAACTGAGAAACGACAGTGAAGACGAAAGCAGTGTGTTAGCGCCACCATGTAATGAATTAACTAATGTTCAAAGTAGTAATTTGGTAATTGTACATATGGAAATGGAGTGGGCTGCAAACAATGGTTTACACAGTGAAACAATTAGTGAACAGGGAAGCATTATCGATCGATCGGTAGGCAACAGTCCGCCTCAGAATTCCGAAATGACAGGACACAGTTTTGCAAATACTAGATTCAGGTTTTGCGTCCTCACCGTTTTCTCAAATAAGTCAAGACACATTTTCTGTTTTTCAAACTGCGAATATTGCCGGTTCAAATGCATTGCCGAATAGCACTAAGGAACATGTTTGAAACACCAGTGCACTGTTATTACAATTAATGCAACAAATGGGACAAAAGCTTCAAACGTTAGACACAATGGAAGAAAATCAGAGACAAACATAGCAACAGTTGGACACAATGGAACATAATCTTCGGAAGTTAGACACCACACTTGAACAAACACGTGAAGATTTAACTACTGAGTTACATAACATTGAATCGAAATGTCAAAAAATCTGTAATGACGTAAAAACACAAATTTGTGAGCATTTTCAACCTATTATCTCGAGGCATGAAAACGCATTACAGAATCACGAAGCAGCCATAAAAGAATTGCAAACTGTTGTTCGTGAAAATCACGACACCTTGCAAGCTAAAATGGACTCAGTTGCATCCACCGATTCGGTTACGCAACTTGCAAGAACTCAGGAAAACTTAAAGGACACAGTAGATTCGATTTCAACACAAATGGACACTCTGAAACTTGGTTCAGAAAAACACACTGAGGAAATGTGTTCACTATCGGAGAAAGTAGCCGAACTTTCGGATCAGTTCACTAATTTATCTACGAAGATAGATGATAATCTGAATGACACAAAACCGGTAGTCTTTAATGACACAGAAGAGTGCGAACAAATTAGGAAATTCAAACAAAGTCTGAATCAAATTATTACGCAACACCAAAGAGAAATCCGGGAAGTACAAGATCAGCTGACACAGGTAATACAACAATTACGTATTTCAGAGGACACTCGCGCTCCGATACGGGAAGAGGGACATAGAAATACGGAACAGCCACAAAATAATAACACAGGGCACTTCGGAAATTATGAAAGAAATTGGCAAGGTACACCGAATTTTGAGATGGAACCGCCGAAACGACGTAACAATGACCGACATGCGACTCGCCGACATGATGATTTTGACTATAAGCTGTTCATTACTACACGTAAATTAAAAACATTTAAGAATTCTGGCAACGACATGCATCCACAAGCGTGGCTTCATCAATTCTCTCATTGTTTTCCTCCCAACTGGTCATTAGAACACAGATTAGAATTTATGTGCGGCTACTTCGAGAATGAACCAGCTGTAAGAATGCGATCGGACATTCACGATTGTCACAGTGAAGGAGAATTTTATCATGCTTTCCTCTCAGCATATTGGTCTCAAGCTACACAAGACCGAGTAAAACATAGCATAATGATGATGAAACACTTTGAACAATCTGAATTTTCCAGTCTTGTCAAATATTTTGAAGACACGTTGCATAAGAACCAATATCTTTCAAACTCATATAGCCCTTCAGAACTCATCCGCATTTGCATAATGAAATTCCCTGAACATTTAAGGAATATTATTTTGGCAGGGCGTTGCAAAGACGACATTGAAGCTTTTCAGGGACTCTTCCAAGAATTAGAAATTGACACAGACAGTCGCGGGATGCGAAAACAGGAAAACAATCACTACAGTTCACATCCGTCACAATTCTGTGACGACAGAAACAATAACTGGACACGACAAGTCTATTCTTACAACGCAAATCGTGACCAAAACAGACACCACCCATATGACAACCACTGGCAGAGTAATAATAGTTACAGAGAAAGATCGCATTTCCGTAGTAATGGCTATCAGAGAGACAATCAGAGCAACAGACAATATGGAAACCAAAATAATTATTATCAAGGGAGACAGAATAACTTGAGACGCAACGGTCCAGCGCGCAGTTACGATTCAGGGAGAAATTCTCCACCATGCGACCGACAAGAAACAAACTATGGAATCTACCGACATGACGACAGACGATATGATCGTAACAACAGACCTGAATTGCAGCAGAACTGGCGGGATTCAAACAGAGCAGGGCCCTCTCGAGAAGGTGAATTTGTAGAAGTTAGGTCTCGTAATCCCAATAACGACGCGCGCCAACAAAGAGACAGACAATGACTCGCACCGCAGGCAGCCACGTGCGCCGGCTGGCTCCGCGAAAAATAACATAGACGCTAACCTTGAGAAACATTTTAGCATTCCTTACCGATGTATACACCATGATAATTACTTTGAAGTAGAAACTCTGCTCACTAGAAGGGGTAAAGGATTACACCACATTTCACATGTAAAACCGTTTATTGAGAGACAATCTGCTTTTTAACTTTGTCTTTGCCATAAAATTTTTCACTTCACGCTACTAGTACAATTTGTCAGACTTAGAATCTGTTAACATGCAACCATGTTTGAAGTTAAACATCCAGTCAAGAACCAAGAGAACTTATTTAAACAGAAATTACGATTGCATTGTTATAGTGAACAGACGTCACAGTGTACATTCTTGCTTGTTAGTTGCACGATTACGTAACGACTATAAGGCTGACATACTTAGAACAGTAACCAGTACTGCTAATGAGATTTTAATGCAATATTTTGGTTTACTTGAAAATAAATTCTGGATTTAAAGTACTTTCTGTGAGATTAAAGATAACTTAGCATTTGGTTTCTTTGATAGCTACACGATTATATCACGACGCTACTAATATGTGACACGATTTACATTGTTGCTTTTACGGAGTATCTGTTTTATATCAGCTCAGTTTTTCTGGATTCTCCTGGAAAGGAAAACATATTGTAGTAGTAACTTTGTGGTATAGCTACAATGAGACAGCCTTTTCTGTAGCACAACAATACGTTATAGTACAGTACTTACTTCATCAGAGCAATAAGCGTAATAACTACGATATCTATACGGAAAGCATTTCACCTTCGTTTATGATGAGGTAAGTACATTGGCTTCAGCAGAACTTTGTTTACAGAGGACGATAACTACGACAGTTCCACAGAATTATCTTACAGCAAAACGCACATTTAGCACTACAGGGCACGCGTTTGAGTGATTAATTTGGTACTTAAACCATTTATTTATCAATATTGTTGAATTAAAAAGAAAGTTTTTTGTGATACATTTCATTCCATTGCTGTAATCTGTAACACCTGAGGGTATAATTACATTAATCCTCAGCCATGTGTATGGCAAGCACAAGGAGCCCTAGCTAATATGGTATTTGCTTATACAACTTTACATATCGGTACCATATTTCTCTAACACATAAATTACACAGCTATCTGATCATTTAACTGAGAGAAACAAACATTTATTATACTACATCAGTGACAGATGTTTACGTAATTACACAGTTGGATAACTTCACACTTACGAATTTGTATTTTGTCTGTACTTTGTGAACTGTTCATATTTTTTCAGAACCATTGTGATACTATGAGAGCTTTGAATGACATATTTGGTATGGGATCATGATTTTTAAAGTACATTTGAGGTAGATGATATTTTTGACATGAGCAGAGAATTTTTTTTAGGTTTTGAAATTATTGCTGAAAGCTATGACGTTTTTGAGATTTGACTGAGGTGTTATGATATTATTACGACGACGATGTGAATTATGCTGCTGAGGTATGTTTAAGCTGATGCTATATGAGTTATTTGGTTATGTTACATATCTGTTATGATGAAATATTGAAGAAGTGTCGACGAATATGTATATGTATAATAAGGTAAGGAATAATGAGTAGTGGTTAGGGACTCTGATTTGTGGAAAAGGTTGTTGGAAACCAAGAATCGTACTTTAAGAGCTAAGAAATGTATGTAAATGCGTGAATGTATTACAATGCCGACGAAAATTTTTTGGACACTGTTATATCAATAGGATTTTATTTCTACAGATTTGTAACGCAAATTCTGAACCTGTGAATTTTTTTTATGTGAGACTGCCACTGTAGTGGAACCTGGTGTCGTAAATATTTCGGTAAGAAAGTTAAGTGACCACCTGCACGTAATGCGTCGTGGGCGCCCAGCTGGGCGACAGCCACCAGGAAACAAGCCATTAGTGTGTGCCTTTCAGAGGCACAAGAAGAAAAAAGGGAGGCCATTATCCTCGCTATTGACATTCCTTTGTAGAAAGCATCGCAAAAACGACACGTTCATTACTTGGAAAGATTCTTATTTACTTCTGCACACCTGATAATGACTAGTGTCTTTCTACGAGAGTTGAGAGAATTTGTACTAACTTATGAAATGTCAGATGACTATTGAATGAAATTTTTATGCTTTGTCTTTCATAGTTGCTTATTTCATTTGATATTTGGTTTCCAGCTGTGTTGCAGCATTGGTTTTATAAAATAAAATTAAATGCATTTGCTAATGTGAACACTTTCTGTCAACAGATCTATTAAATAATTATTTTATGATCCACATTCTTCGAAAAAGGAGCTCTTGGAATGGAAAGAGAAATAAGAAGCGACTAATAACAGTAACTGTATATATAATTTTCTTTTCAAGTACTTGGTAATTTGTTGTAGCATTAGTTTTTGTGGTGCACCACTTTAATGACATAGATACTAATATGTGAATAGACATTTCCCTTTTCTGCATTGTTGTCTTTACTGTAATATTTTTTCTGCTTGAGCTTTGTCATGTTTAGTTATAAGCTATTGCATTTGCTGCTGCTGTGTGCCAGGCGTAATGTTATTGAATTTGACTTTGTAGTACTCTGTTAAGCCAGTTTTATTAGGGATTTGTTTTTCTTGTTTGCTGCACAGCGCCTTATATTAGGTATAATATTGCAATTGCTTTACCAATTTCCATTTTTTTGGGACATTGCTGTTTGTATTAATTTGTTTTGTGCTGCTGCTTTGCCTCGTCCCTTAGTTTAGCATCTGAGCTCAGTAGATTTAAGTTAGCTTGAGAGGTGGTAGACTATATAAGAATCTAACTATGATGAATTGGAAGAAAAGCATTGAAAAGCTATAAGACAATGGTTTGGCAAAAAAGTAGTGTACAGTGGAGATAAACTATTTTTGAAAGAGGATGTGAACAGAATACAGAAAACATGCTTGGATAGGATTTTTTTGGAGGAAGCAAATGTTGAGATACGACGAAAGATCTACAGAATGAAGTTTTGGGTTGAACTGCAGTACCAAATGTTACACTGAAAACAAACCCTGCCCTTTCCTCTTGTGTTATCCCACTATGCGTTTGTGTACCCTTGTGTATTTGTTTTCTTCCTGTCTCTGTGTACTGTTTCATACAATTTTTTCTCTTCTAATACTAAGCTACATTCACTATGATGAGGAATACTGTTATCCTCAAATATAATTTGCTTCAATAACATGTTATTTACTTAGTAAAGATGTTTACACAATATTTATTCTGTTTTGTTCTAATGCTCATTTGTGAAGTTGATGTTTCAAAAGTTATTCTGATCTTTTATGTATGTACTTATGTCATAATTTTTGTAACACTGGTGTATTTGTTATTTCGATTCTTTTGTAAAGGCTGTATTACTCCAAATGTTATCTGTACTGTTATGTTCTTTGATGATATATTTTGTGCCTTTGTTATTGTATTCTCATATTATAATATTGTAATTGACACCAGTTCATCAAATTAAGTAACTTGTAAGCATTCATTTCACTGCACACATTTCTGTTGGTCATAGTATATGCACAATATGTGAAAAAAATAGGACTGTTAGTGTTTGGATGTGTGTTGATAATTCAGCAAGGGACTGGTTAACAACATTCCTGATTCTAACGACAATTCAAAAACTTTGTGAGTGCACAAGTGGTGGTTATGGACTTGCTATATTATCCGCAAGACTCTTCAATGGTGATTGTGCGCCTGCACAGTCAAACAGATGGCTGCTGGCCATCTCTACAAGGACTACAGTGGGTCTACACCTTTGATGAACCACCAATACCATTATTTCTACAAGGCCTGCAGTGAGTCTGCACCTCTGGTGATCCACCAATAGCAATCTCTACCAGGACTACAGTGGGTCTGCTCTGTGACGACCTACCTACCAATATTCTTTAAAACTTCGACTGACTCTGCTGCGGGTTTGCTCTGTTGTGGCCCATTACCTGTCTGCATGTCAAGAGTCAGCACTGTCTTTCCGTTGGAAGGACAACACTACTTCTTCAAGACTGCATGGAAATCCACTACTTCCGTGTGCATTTTCTTTTACTACTCAGACTTTGAGAAAAACACTGCAATTTTACTGTGATAAATAATCATGACTGTCTTTATGGACTGTTAGAAAATTTTAGCTTTTGACCAACATTGTATCGATAAGTGTGTGCATTTCATTTCTTTGTTATAGTAATGATGAAAAATTTTATCAAATAATTATTGGCCACTGCCCAAAACAATTTGTAAAACTTTTTGGTGGGGAGCATGGGGGCTATGTAAGTAGGCTGTTTAGGTTTTCTTATTGGTAACGCCACGTAGCGCTATGTATGAAAATCCCTGGCTGTGCCATGTGCAGTCTGTGGCTGGTTTGCATTGTTGTCTGCCATTGTAGTGTTGGGCAGCGGTAGCTGGATGCTAACAGCGCGTAGCGTTGCGCAGTTGGAGGTGAGCCGCCAGCAGTGGTGGACGTGGGGAGAGAGATGGCGGAGTTTTGAAATTTGTAAGAATTGGTGTCATGAACTGATATATATATTATGACTATAAAGGTAAATACATTGTTTGTTCTCTATTAAAATCTTTCATTTGCTAACTGTGCCTATCAGTAGTTAGTGACTTCCGTAGTTTGAATCTTTTAGTTAGCTGGCAGTAGTGGCGCTCGCTGTATTGCAGTAGTGCGAGTAACGAAGATTTTTGTGAGGTAAACATATAGGTTAATATTAGTCAGGGCCATTCTCTTGTAGGGATTATTGAAAGTCAGATTGCGTTGCGCTAAAAATATTGTGTGTCAGTTTAAGCACAGTCTTGTATAATTCTTCTAAGGGGACGTTTCATACTCCCTCTACTATTTTTACCCTCCACGCTGCCCTCTAATACTAAACTGGTGATCTCTTGATGCCTCAGAACATGTCCTACCAACCGATCCCTTCTTCTGGTCAAGTTGTGCCACAAACGTCTCTTCTCTCCAATCCTATTCAATACTTCCTCATTAGTTACGTGATCTACCCATCTAATCTTCAGCATTCTTCTGTAGCACCACATTTCGAAAGCTTCTATTCTCTTCTTGTCCAAACTAGTTATCGTCCATGTTTCACTTCCATACATGGCTACACTCCATACAAATACTTTCAGAAATGACTTCCTGACACTTAAATCTATACTCGATGTTCACAAATTTCTCTTCTTCAGAAACGCTTTCCTTGCCATTGCCAGTCTACATTTTATATCCTCTCTACTTCGACCATCATCAGTTATTTTGCTCCCCAAATAGCAAAACTCCTTTTCTACTTTAAATGTCTCATTTCCTAATAGAATTCCCTCAGCATCACCCGACTTTATTCGACTACATTCCATTATCCTCGTTTTGCTTTTGTTGATGTTCATCTTATATCCTCCTTTCAAGACACTGTCCATTCCGTTCAACTGCTCGTCCAAGTCCTTTGCTGTCTCTGACAGAATTATGATGTCATCGGCGAACCTCAACATTTTTATTTCTTCTCCATGGATTTTAATACCCACTCCGAATTTTTCTTTTGTTTCCTTCACTGCTTGCTCAATATACAGATTGAATAACATCGGGGAGAGACTGCAACCCTGTCTCACGCCCTTCCCAACCACTGCTTCCCTTTCATGTCCCTCGACTCTTATAACTGTCATCTGGTTTCTGTACAAATTGTAAATAGCCTTTCGCTCCCTATATTTTACCCCTGCCACCTTCAGAATTTGAAAGAGAGTATTCCAGTCAACATTGTCAAAAGCTTTCTCTAAGTCTACAAATGCTAGAAACGTAGGTTTGCCTTTCCTTAATCTAGCTTCTAAGATAAGTCGTAGGGTCGGTATTGCCTCACGTGTTCCAACATTTCTACGGAATCCAAACTGATCTTCCCCGAGGTCGGCTTCTACTAGTTTTTCCATTCGTCTGTAAAGAACTCGCGTTAGTATTTTGCAGCTGTGACTTATTAAACTGATAGTTCGGTAATTTTCACATCTGTCAACACCTGCTTTGTTTGGGATTGGAATTATTATTTTCTTCTTGAAGTCTGAGGGTATTTCGCCTGTCTCATACATCTTGCTCACCAGATGGTAGAGTTTTGTCAGGACTGGCTCTCCCATGGCCGTCGGTAGTTCCAATGGAATGTTGTCTACTCTGGGGGCCTTGTTTCGACTCAGGTCTTTCAGTGCTAGAGTAACGTAGAGTGCACGTTAAATGTACAGTGCTCTGTCTACACACCTAGCGCAGAACTAATTTATAGCCTTACCGTTGCGTAGTTCCCGATTTCCTAGAGCTGCAAATTCGCGTGTGTCACAACGCGTTCGTAATGAATCTCTTGTTCTGTAGCTACGGCCCAACTAAACGCCGTCACAATGTATCGTTGGTGCTCATTCTTGAGGCGCCCTCTAGAGCGGAGCAGTCGCGTCTCGTCTTAAACTCAATTGCGTCGTTCTCGTCTTGGCTGCTGCTCCGCGGCTGTAATTGAGTCGCAGTACCTAAGCTGATGCACACGACGCTGTCTCCTGTCTTCCAGCTCCATGGTGTTTGCTACTAAATTAACAATTACACATATTCAGGAGTTTCTCTCTAGCCCCAGTCGTACTGGAAACCGACATTCCCTTGGGGAAAGCGCGGAGCCTGGAACGTTCAGTACCGCAAGAAAATGTACTTCAATTATAAATCGCTCATCTCAAAAACAGTGGTGCGATGCATTAATATGAAGTACTGCGTGTCCCACCAAGAGAAACACTTGAATGATAATGTGTTCAAAGTCTGCGAGAGGAACTTTGGTAACACGGTGAAAGTTTACCGTCCAACCTCCTTACCTAGTGACGCCAGGTGAAAGTTGATGTCGTCAAGCCCTGAATCAAAATTGCGCAACGGATAACTGGGGAGGGGAACTTGAGAGCGCTACCTAGAGAGCGTGCCCTATTCTGTACGATACTAGACACACTGATGTGTGGGTCCCTGCATTCTATATCTTTTATTTTAAATGACTTCCTTTAACTTGACCTCTTTGTGATTTTTAAGGTATGTTAAAGATTGATGACAATTGATTACCTATTTATTTTAAACATTATCACTCGATTTTACAGCGATTTCTGCAATTGTTCCAGTTTACAGATATTACAATTTTACAACTTATAGCTCGGGTATATTATATACTAATCTGCACGCACATTTCTACGGGTAAGACAGAATTGCGTTGGCCAAATGTATACCACCAAAGCCTCCCAATATTCTACATAGGATATCCACTATGTGAAGAGGATAACGGGCAAACTGAGGAGCAGATACATTAACACAGGGGGTCAAATTTCCTAAATTAACGAGATCATTCATTTCCTTACACAATCCAAAGTTGGAAATAAAAGAATTAGTACAAATATTCAAATACCTCTCTTCCATGCGTGAACATTGATACAGACGTACTGAGGGCACGTATGCTCACTTACCCGTCTTCTGTAACCCTCCTAGAATATGGCGGGCACCCGGAGGTCTTCCTGGGCCCCGGTGGATGGGTTGGTCGAACCACTTGGCCGTGACCAACCTCTCCACCCCAAATCTTGTGACACTGGAAAGCCTTTGACTTTTATCTGCCTGTGCTGTCTCTCTGATACCCAACCCAGGAGTAAGGGTGGCGCTACTATACTACAGAACTACTTCCCAACAAAGATTTGGCCACGCTTTACGGAAAGGTGTGAGGAGGATAAGGGAAGTTCATGTGCAGATTCACATTCACGTACAAGAAATGCATAATACACGACACATATAAATACGTGTTATGAAGCCTGACACATTTCTTTCCACCCGTCCACATGGATTCTGTTGCACCCGATGCCGGCAGCGTCGTGTAATAAAATTGGCTGCGGAGCCGCCTCTGTTTCCATTTTCCGGTGCGAGCGAGCAGCGAAACCTGCTGCTCATGGAGCGGAAACTACTGTACCGTTTCAACGGACAAATGAAATATCGATATAATAGTACCAAAGCCATACGCATTTTGCTAATCTCTTAATCTAACGTTACCTTCAATTTTATTTATTTCGTATACATTTATAGTGCCTCACAAGTTTGTTATAAGATTAGAATCCACGACTCTAACAAATGGTTAAAATGGCTCTGAGCACTATGGGACTTAACTTCTGATGTCATCAGTCCCCTAGAGCTTAGAACTACTTAAACCTAACTAACCTAAGGACATCACACACAACCATGCCCGAGGCAGGATTCGAACCTGTGACCGTAGCGGTCGCGCGCTTCCAGACTGTAGCGCGTAGAACCGCTCGGCCACTCCGGCCAGCCGACTGTAACAGTCTTCATAAATATTCTCCAGTGTGTTGTCATCAATATTGCGTAATCTATTGACACTCGGCGGTTGCTGTTGCTCTGAACAAGGAAAGTCTTGTGCTGCTGGTATGGCTCTTCCCGACCTTCAGAATCACAATACCTACCGGCGTATCTCCATACATTTCTGTGTCATCATGAAAATTCGGTAATTCGCAACTAAAGGCGCTTGAAATTGTCAACAATTTTAGTGTACATTCATGCTCGAAAAGGCCCAGCAGCCTCAAAAAGAAAAAAAAAAGAAAAAAGGTTCAAATGGCTCTGAGTACTATGAGACTTAACGTCTGAGGTCATCAGTCCCCTAGAACGTAGAACTACTTAAACTTAACTAACCTAAGGTCATCACACACATCCATGCCCGAGGCACGATTCGAACCTGCAACCGTAGCGGGTTTGCGGCTGCAGACTGAAGCGCCTAGAACCGCTCGGCTACCTCGGCCTGCCAGCCTCAAAACAACAGGTTTAACAACCCTCTAGATTAACCTCGTCTGGTTGTTCCATAAAATGAAAAAGTTAAGAGATATGAAGAAAACTGTTGATTTATGAAAATCGCTTCCAGTGGCTCATTACTGAGATCTACAATGACGCTGCAGTACAGTTCGTAGGAATTTTTAATTTACTTTTATCATACATTTTCCTTGGCAACGGCCTTGCCGCAGTGGATACACCGGTTCCCGTGAGATCACCGAAGTTAAGGGCTGTCAGGCGAGGTCGTCTCTTGGCCAGGTGACCGCCATGCGCTGTTGCCATTTTTCGGGGTGCACTCAGCCTCGTGATGCCAACTGAGGAGATACTAGACCGAATAGTAGCGGCTTCGGTCAAGAATACCATCACAACGAGAGGGAGAGCTGTGTGCTGCCCCACGCCCCTCCTATCTCCATCCTCCACCGAGGATGACACGGCGGTGGGATGGTCCCGGTAGGCCACTCGTGGCCTGAAGACGGAGTGAGTACATATTTTCCTTGCTGAATTTGTCTAACTGTAGCAAATTTTCGACATGTTGCGGTCATGTCTTCTAATAGACGTCTTGAAAATGTGTCGTGTTTAGTAATGTTTCCATGTTTATTTCTCATCCAGAAAATATATACTTAATGTTCAATCTACCAACTATTCTACATGATGAAATATCGATATACCTAAGAAAACTGTTTTCTTTTTCATATATGTGTTATTCATTTAGTTCAGAAACAAGTTTTTTCCGAATTTTTATTTCTATGAACTGCAGCTGAACACTAAATGCAGACGTTTGCCACACAAACGCGTTTAATCGCAATATATTTGTAAGTAAAAATAAGATGGAGTTGATCTAATTTTTGAAAATATTTATGGTCATTTTGTTGATCTGAAAAATATCAGAAAGCAGGACTAGCGTTATTTTTGCTACACTGATTCAATTAATATCAGCATTTCTAATAGTTCGTTGCGGTTGGTGTAGTTACCGTACCTAAACTTTTCACCGCGCACTGAAAATGGTTCAAATGGCTCTGAGCACTATGGGACTCAACATCTTAGGTCATACGTCCCCTAGAACTTAGAACTACTTAAACCTAACTAACCTAAGGACATCAAACAAATCCATGCCCGAGGCAGGATTCGAACCTGCAACCGTGGCAGCCCCGCGGTTCCGGACTGCAGCGCCAGAACCGCACGGCCACAGCGGCCGGCGCACCGCGCACTGAATTTCAAAAAGAAATTTATTATCCTACTTGTCCTGATATTCGGTTAACAATCGTTTCAAAATGCTAGATCGATCTTCCAACTACCTGGAGTAAACTAGCTTTGTACGATACGATTTTTAGACATACAGCTGTCTTTGTCATATTTATCACTTCGACCACGGGGAACCATAAAACCCGTATTAGCTGAGTAGATTTATAAATGATATTTTGTTCATAATGTGAAATGTATCTCATAGGATTTCACCAGAACTTACAAGAGGAAGTTTAAATAATTTAACAGGTGTTTACTACCAAACTCGAAACATACGTTTACAATCTCGTGCTGCAGAGATACACAGGGTCTATCATAATTAATGGTGTTAACGCATACAGTTGAAATTGCACAATACTAGAAGCGAAAAGGTCTAATAAACATGGGCTCTAAAACGCATACCTTAATAGCTAAAAGCACTTCCTTATCTTCGATACCGCTAAAGCAATCCCTTCCGCTGCAAGCTCTTTTCTTTCCATATTTTGAAAGGAGGTTGTAGGGTCCAAAACAAGAAAAAACTGTCTAGTAAATATGGACTCTAAAATGCATATCTTAGAGGAAGGGTGAAGCGCAATGAAGAGTTTGGCGAGTTTGTCAACATTTCCAAGACCAAAGTTCTGGTCTTCTCTAACACTCCAACCAGCCTTTCCGATAAAAGGTAATACGATTTAAGAAGTATCCTTCTTGAAGTACTTGGGCACTGTAATGGATGAGCAATGTAACTGCATGAAAGAGATCAGATCTAGAAGAAAGAAGCCAGGAGATAATTTATTAGCATGAAAAAACTTTTTATAAGATCGAATTTTCAGTCGCAACTGAGAATGCGAGTGATTCGTTGCTGCGTTTTCTCCAGTTTTCTCTATGGATGCGAAAGCAGGACTCTTGAGTAATATCTACTGAAAATAAGTGATGCTTTTGAAATGTGTCTCCAGCGCTGTTCCTTACGCATACCCTTGGTGCTGAAATTTTCAAACTTTCAGTCTTTCACTGGATGAAAGAAAAAGAACTATTGCTCACTATAAAAAAGGAGACTATGAGAGACGAAAGATACCAGCTATTACAACTCATCACTGAAGGGAATACAGAAGGAAAAAGTCTGTTGGTGGGGAAAGGAACTCGCTGCTGAAGGACATTCGCTGATGGTACAACTGCGTGCCAGAAAAAGGCTTCCATGCTGTAACGTCACGTCCAGACCTAGTTACATGGACCGCCAACCTCCGCCAGAGGAAGGAGCCATAAGAAGAGCACAGTTACGAGCACTTTCTTTTTTAGAAGAGATGTGTTTCACAGTGGCGGAGATGAACAAATCGTCATAGCTCTTAAGTAGACTTCAGTTGTACCAAAACTTTCGTTCAGTAGTTATGCTGCACTACATAAATGGCATAGTAAGTGATAAGATTACCGGTAGTATTGGTTGAACTGGTAGGGAAGAAATGAAAATGAATGTGTAAGAGAGAAAATTGGAGCCGAAGACTTGTCCTTGCTTTTTGTTTGGATGGTTGCTTTTTCTGCACTTAATTAGATCTGCAAATCATATAGTGTTATTCCATTCTGTGTTGCATATCCTTACAGACTATAAATTTCACTTTTATAATCAATACAAATTAGTTGATCACGTGACTTCTGCGCTTTTATATGACCAAAGCAATTACTTTTGAGCCGGCCGCTGTGACAGAGCGGTTCTATGCACTTCAGTCCCGAACCGAGCTGCTGCTACGGTCGCAGGTTTGAATCCTGCCTCGGGCATGGATGTATGTGATGTCCTTAGGTTAGTTAGGTTTAAGTAGTTCTAAGTCTAGGGGACTGATGAAAAAAATGGCTCTGAGCACCATGGCACTAAACTGCTGTGGTCATCAGTCTCCTAGAACTTAGAACTACTGAAACCTAACTAACCTAAGGACATCACACACATCCATGCCCGAGGCAGGATTCGAACCTGCGACCGTAGCAGTCTGACAGTTCCGGACTGCGCGCCTAGAACCGCGAGACCACCGCGGCCGGCAGGGGACTGATGACTTCAGATGCTAAGTCCCATAGTGCTTAGAGCCATTTGAACCAATTACATTCGATGTGAGTATAGTTCAGAAGCACCAACATAGTTTAGTATACGTAATTTTTATTGTTATTTTGTTCTCAACAGAACCTTCTTCACCAAGATCCAAGGCAAGAGTTTCCTTTTATTACTGATAAATGTGGAAGTTGTTTATGAATGACATAGAAACGTTTTATACAAGATCGATGATATACTGAAACGATGTTCGATATATCGTTGTTCTGGGTTTTTTACTTTACTTTAACTTTTTGTTGAGGAAATTGCATTTTCTAGCGCTATGTGACAGATCGTCCGCAGCTCGTGGTATTGCGGTAGCGTTCCGGCTTCCCGGGCACGGGGTCCCGGGTTCGATTCCCGGCGGGGTCAGTGATTTTTCCTGCGTCGAGACGACTGGATGTTGTTGTGTCGTCTGCACCATCATCATTCATCCCCTTTATGGACGGAGGAAGGCAATGGCAAACTACCTCCCCTAGAAACCTGTCTAGTACGGAGGTGCGGGTGTCTCGTATCGTCCTCTACTCTCATCGGAGTATAGGACCTCATCATCATCATATGACAAATGAGTATTGCCTTATTTTCACTACACCATCAGTCTATTTCACCTCACAAATAAACTATTTTCGAATAAAGCCTAAACCAGTTTTTAGGAGAATCTAGACACTGTTCGCATACGTAAAGAAAGCGATTGTTATGAGGTAACAACTGACTGGTATGCAACACGCCCAACGTAGAGATAAAGTGGATACGCCCTTAACTGACCGAGTGTACTAGGAGAACTACCATAGTCTACGCTTGCTTATGGTAGTCTAAGGCAGCCTTGACAGTTTTACAACTCATCTCTTCAGAAATGCGAGCCCATGTTTATTGGTTTTCTCAGCTCCTAATATCGTGTACTTTGAACTGTATGCTTCTACACCATTAATTATGAAGCATCATGTATGCGTACCGCAAGTGTTGCAGGGTTCCTTTGTGAGTGTAGGGTGGGGGGTTCTAAATTATACACTGTCGTGTGAATGTGGCAGTGCATTGCTCATTGTTTGTGGACTCAACAAAGGGCTTGTTTTGGCGCACACCACGTGTAGTGAGTGTTGTGCAGTGGAATGGGTGGAAGGTGGCTCGCCATGTGGTTGCGTGTACAACGGGTCACACTGATCTGGTAGGTATATTGAGTATCATGGCTGGTATTAGGTGTAACGCAGTGTCTATGGTAATGGCACTTGGTCGTTAACGAAATTAATAACTGTGTTAATGGGTGTTTTGTGGAACTGACATAAACGAAATTAAGCTTTGTTCTGTAATTGATGACTTCCGTATGTGTTAACCAGCGACGGTCATAGAGCTTTCCTGAACCTGACAGAACGGCATCTACCAAAAATGTTGGCAAGCTCAACCCGTATGCAACCTGTATAAGTCTGGAAGAAGATCAAAATAACACCCGGCGAGACGATAATAGGGGAGCGGCTTACAAGACCCACAATATGTACTGCGTTCCTAAACGCTACACATCAAAATAGAATTTTTCTGGGGTTGATGCCTCGGGTTCTCTTGGTGACAAAAAGTAGAGTCAAGTGGATGACCTAGAAACCATTTGTATACCCTAAAGAAGGTTCGCCTGACTGTAAATATCCTACAGTACAGGTCAAAGTTTGAATGTTACACACTTCCTCTAGCTTAGTCGAATGCAGCAAATCGGTTCGTACTTTTTGCATAACATGTGGTCTATGGTGTAACTTAAAGAGCTTGTTGAGGCACGATACAGTTCATGAGCGGTACCTGAGAAAACTAGAAAACATGGTTTTTGAATACCAAAACTGAGCTGGGTATTCCAAGACTACTATAGAAAGTACGTAGCTAAAACTTTTTCGACATATTCCTAAGATCCCCATCTTGATGTATCGTGAATATTTTCTTGATATTTTTATCCATTCCTTAGATAGAGAGGTTAGAAGTTTCCCTATTTTTGCACGTAAAATACGCACGTAAAATCCGGTGTGAGACGAAGCAGAAATAATAAATAACAGCAGTAAACTGCTCAAATTTTAACCGTTTATCCTCTAGACATTTATGTAGAATTTCAGTATTTCCGTTTTCAAAAATATATATCCGTTGTCGATGAACACCTTTAAAACATGGAGTTTGGTACCGAATCCGGTCTGCGGATTCCAAGACGGCTATACACAGCAAATAATTGTAATTTTTATTTTCTCTTTCCAACATCCCGATCTCGAAATACCCTGAGAATGTTCTTGATATATTCATCCGGTACCGAGTTACAGAGGTTCAAAATTACCCTAGTTGTACACGTAAAATATGCACGTAATATGCGGTGTGAGGAAAAAACGTAGATTGTATGGGGACGTAGCACAGAGAAATATACTGTAAAGTGCCTCCGTTATCAACAGAAGGGTTTTCGGGACCTCAGGTTGTAGTACTGATGCATATGCAGAATTTATGAGCACGAGAAATCCGGTATGGTGTCTAAAATTGGTTTTTCGTTACTTCTATTTCACATAAGTAAACAATCAAAATTTTACTAATAAACTATCAAAATTTTACTGACTCCTGAAGTTCTTTTCAGATAAGTGACTTATGAAACTACCAGCGAAGAAATGCTCCTAGCGAAGCACCAAAAAGACGAATATGCTGCTTCTCAAAATACTGACTGCAAATGGGGTTTACAGCTGCCTCGCTAGACCTTCGTCAGCGCCTTAAAAAGTTTCCCAAAAAGTATGTCATGCGAACATGTTCGCCCTTTTTTGTGCTGAGTCAGAAGGTGACTGTAGCAGTGGGAAAGACACGAAAAGTGACAAATACCGGGAGACAGTAGACAGTGGTATAGAAAGAGCCAAGGAGACAGTGACAATGTGAGGGAAAGAGAGGGACACAGTGGCAGAGGAACATAGCTGACAGTGACAGAGCAGTGCTAACGATGATTGTAGGAGGCGGTGGCAGTGGGTGAGCAATAAAGAGAAGGAGAAACTGGAAATGGGTAACAGCCATTGATAATGAAAGGCAGATCCTATGACAACGACGAAGAGAGAGAGAGAGAGACAAAGAGAAGAGATATGAGCAGTGTGAAGGAATGAATGAGATAGTAGTAGTAAGATAGAGCAAGCGGGAGACTGCAGTGGTCGGACGTGAATGCATAGGGAGCTTGCGCGACACCAAGGTCTTCAGCGTTCTTCAGTAGAAGGTCAGAACGATGGAGTCTGTGGCTGTGACACAGGAGCTTGTCGGAGTGAGATGTGAGTTGCATGTCAAAAGGAGTGCAAATATGTTCGTATGGCAAAATATTTGGGAAAACTATTAAAGGAGCTTAGGAAGATAGAACAAGACAGCTGGTACGCCAGTTTTGAGTCATTCTAGTAAAATAGGAACGTACTAGGCTTTTTTGTGCTCCGATAGTAGTATTTTTCCGCTGGTATGAATATTTCCCCTATATTACCTGAAATATTTGTTCGATTTGAACTGGCAACCATTTTTATTTATCTGGTTGTAACATTTATTTTCGACCTATTTTGTATCTGCATCGATAATTCAATGTCAGGTTGTACTGCTCCTTATGTAGAATGTCGTATCTATCATGGAAAATGATTGTTATATAATGTACCGTAATTAACTTGGTCCATAGTTAGGGAACATAGGGTCGAATGTAAAAATGTACGGAAGTAGCCTGGCGGAGTGGAAAAGGTGTGGTTGGTGAGCAAGTGGCACTCGTCCTTTGTGACGGGTAAGGAGTCTGGGCTCTGCAATGCTGTAGTTATCGCCTCTCTAGCAATAGCGGATCATTGTGGCTCATATTCCTGGAGTTTTGAGGTCAGAAGAGCTTAAGGGTAGCATTTATGGGCCTCGGATGCTGCATTTGATGATACCATTATCATGGCATGGTTTTTGACCCTATAAATAAAATTCCGACCTCAAGAAGATATGTAACAGAGCGAGGCCAACAGTATTGCTATGATTTCATGCGACAAGGTTAACAGCCACTGCAAATTACGCCACCAGTACCACCAGCTTTCCACTAAATTGTTTATATTTCGCTCTCTATAAACGGACCGGGTAATTGCCAAATTTGGTTGATTTTAATAAGAATCGTGGTGTTGCTGAAAACTCTATTTTCACATCCGTGATTATCTTAAATCACAAACCTGGACAGGAATCGTATCCAAATGAATATAATTCAGGGTGTCCTAATTTATTATGTGAAAGTGGTTGAACTTTAATTTAATGTTGTAATGCCATTTACACAGCCAATTGAGGAGGAAAAAAGATTGCTTATGAAAGCACATCCGTTATTTAAAGAATTATAATTTGTTCTGCTTTACTAAATTAATTATTAATGATAAGAACACTTACCATTTCTCGTACATACTGGTGTGGTTTTTTTAATGAACATGGTTCTTCAAAACAAGAAATTTTAAGGGTCCTCATGTACTAGACTAGTTAGTTAATGAAACAATGCAAAACCAGTGAAGTTAGATTTGGTTGCTTCAATCCCAGTTTAAGAAAGAACTATTTACTGTGTTATCTATTCTGATGTTAGTTGGTTAATACACAGGCATACATACCCTGTACTAAGCAATGAAGTTATATAATTTCTTAAACTTTCCCGGCGATTAGATGACATCTCGTGGAAATCGGGTTTTCTGCCGGATATCAGCGTCTTCCAAACACGATATTTCGACGTCATTACTTGACGTCTTCATCAGGTGTTCCCTGAGACTGGCTGCTTGCCGCTAGCTTCAGCCTGACAGAGACAGATTGATCTCTGTTGTTCGGTGGAGTCTAAGCTGGTTGGCTATTCCTCCAAGCTGGTGGTGTGTGTGGGTTGTCCTTTCGTTGTGTTTATGTCCTTTCAGTCTGCTGGGACGGCGTTCCTGGCGTGCTTGCAACTTATTGGTCGCGAAGCAGGTGTGGCCATCTGGTGGCGTTGAGACGCTGCACACGGTGGCCTAATGCTCGGAGGAGCGGATTTGTTGACTGCATGGTCTTCTCGTAGAAGAGTCGTGCAGCTTGGCGAAACCTCTCTCTAACAGTTGGAATGTTCGAGACTCGGTTAAGGTCGTCCGACGGGAAGTCCCGAGGGAGGTGCAACGCCAGCCGTAGGATCCGGTTTTGGAGTCGTTGTAGTCTTCCGACGTGGCTCGCTGCGGCGTTGCCCCAAACCACAGCGGCGTAGTCGATGAGTGGACGGATTAGAGTCAGATACATCGCAACACCCAGGTCAGGTGGGAGTGCAGTTGATGGATTGAGGAAGGGGTAGAGCTGTGTCATTCTACCCCTGACCTTTTTGACTATATCATCGATGTGTTGTCTCCAAGTGAGCCCTCTATCCAGCGTCACACCCAGGTACTTTGCTGTAGTGCCCCAAGGTACGGCGGTTCCCCTAATGGTGATCTGCGGTAGAGCAGCTGGAATATGTTTCTTCGTGATGAGGAGGGCTTGCGTCTTAGCCCCATTGAAGCTGAGGCGCCACCTCCTGGCCCACTGACTAAGTGAGTCAGCTGCTGCTTGCATGCGTCGTTGGAGTAGAGCTGCATTCATGCTCCTTGCGTACATCGCCGTATCATCTGCGTAGAGGGCAAGGTGGACCCTGTCCATCCGCGGCATGTCTGCAGTATACAGGATGTAGAGTATGGGGCCGAGGACGGAGCCTTGGGGAACTCCAGCCCTGACCAGACGGCGCGTCGACAAGTCCTCCGTGCGGACATGGAAGCTTCTGTCGGCGAGGTAAGACTGTAGGAGGCGGACATGCGGCAGGGGCACACCGAGGTCCAGAAGCTTGAAAAGGAGCCCCTCATGCCATACAGAATCGAACGCCCGTGAGACATCCAGGAAGATGGCCCCAAAAAACTCCCGTCGTTCGATGGCATCAAGGGCCTCTTCGACTAGTCGAAGCAGTTGGTGCGTTGTTGAATGACCAGGGCGAAAACCACATTGTTCGTCCGGCAGTAGACGTTCTTCCTGAATGTGACGTAGTAAGCGTCTGACATAAAGTCTTTCAAAGACCTTGCTGACCGCTGGTAGTAAGCTGATGGGCCTGTAGCTACTTGGTAAACGAGGGTCCTTCCCAGGCTTCTGGATGGGCACTACCTCCGCATGTTTCCACGCTTGAGGATAGTGTCCAGTGCGGAGAATGTTGTTGAAAAGTCGAGCCAGGTGTTCTGTGGCTGCTGGTGGCATCTGTCGCAGCATTTCATTTGTGAGCTGGTCAGGGCCTCCCGCCTTGCGCTTGTTGAGTCGCCGAAGTTCTACGGAGACTTCATCAGCATCCACCTCTTCGATGTGATCGTCGCCCACAGGTGCATTGAGGAATACCGGAAGACGTTGTGTAGCCAGTCGAATGTGATCCGGATCCATGGGGTCCATGATGGGCTGGAAATTTCGTTCAAAAACATCAGCGATGGCGTTGGCTTTTTTCCGCTGGGCTGCTGGCGATGTTTTGACCGACTTGTAGCGGCGGTATCCTCTGTCGTCGGCGGAGGAAGAACTGCGTGGCTTTCCAAGCAGTACCATCATCAACCCGAAGAGTGGCCAGGCGGTTGGACCATTCCTGATGGCGGTGATTTGCAACGGCAACCTTTATCTCTCTCCTCATCCGGTTTAGTGCCCTCTTCGTTGCTGCGTTTCGTGTCAGCTGCCATTCACGGAATAGGCGATTTTTGGTGGTTATCGCCTCCATTAGATGTGGTGGCAGTTGCCGAGATCGGTCAGGTGGTTCAGATCGCGGCCGCGGTGTGGCCCGGTGCACCGCCTGTATAGCACAGTCTTGAAGGAATCGGGCATAGCCATCAACTCCAACCTCAGCAGCATCTGGTGCATCTCGGAGTCCCTCAGCGATCAGCTCCTGGTATCGGATAAAGTTGGTGTTCCTGGTCTGGATTCCTCTCCGCGACACTGGCTGAGCATCGACATCGATGTCAAAGATAACTGGAACATGGTCCGAGGATAAGGCGTTGCGAGTGCTGGCAGATATAACATAGGGCACCCCCTTGGCCACCGCAATGTCGAGCACGTCTGGAAGTCCACCATTGTTAGGAAAGTGGGTGGGATCATGAGGTCCGAGGATGATGGCGTTCCACCGCTGTGCGACTCGGAGAAGTTTTCGTCCGTGGTTGTTGGTAAGACGAGAATGCCATTCAGTATGTTTTGCATTAAAATCACCGCCGGCAAAGACCTTTCCAGGTAATGTCAGCAGCGCTTCAACGTACTGTTGGAGTAACTGCCTGCCAGGTGGACGGTAGACAGCCACAAACGTGATGCGTCCATGTGAGGTGTCAACAGCTACAGCAGTTGCCTCCATCGCTTGTAGTGGCGGAAGCTGAATCTGATGGTGCGCCAGTGAAGTCCGGACGTAGACTGCAGTACCACCGCCATGAGTTGGTCTGTCAGTCCGATAGCACACGTAGTTCGCTGCTCGGACGTGAACTCCAGGCTTGAGAAAAGTGTCCGAGACGAGGCAAATGTCAACGGCTTCATCTCGCAGCAGCTGACGAAATTCGCCATCTTGGGTGCGGATGCCCTGGGCATTCCACACGCATACAGTGACTCCTCGTTGACTACGGGCCATGCTGGGTCTTCAGTGGTCCGGTGGTGATTGCCTGAACGGCTGCACTAACAGCGGCGATGAGTTGCCGCGGGATATCCCTGAGAAGCTCCCGAAGTTCTTGCAGGAGGAGCTTCATTTCTTCCATGCTGGAATCGGCCGCCTGGGAGGGTGCAGATGCAGCGTGTGGGTGTTGAGCTGGGGTTTCCACGACGACAGCCTGGCGTCCCTGTTGGGAGCGGTCGTGTTGTCCCTGGTCTTCACTCTGTTGCTGATCAGGACGCAGTGCTGGTGGTCTCGCTGTGCCTCGTGGACGGCGGGCCTTCTTGTTGTCTGCAGCTGTTGCAACAGTGGAGTGGCTGGCGCCGTCGCAGGTACGGGGGCCTGCGGAGAGGAGCCAGGGGAAACAGCAGCAGCAAAACTGACTCCAGGTCTGACTGGTGCAGGCCGCTTTATTGAGCCAGGGCGCTGGCCACGGCTCCGTGCCGCAGCCCGTTGGAAGCTGGAACAGCCGCGGTAAGAGGCAACATGTTCTCCCCCACATCCAGCGCATTTGGGCGGTCCATCTGTCCGCTGCCGTGTGCAGTCGCGACTAGCGTGCTCCCCTGCACACTTAACACAGCGTGGGGGTAGCGTGCAGAACCGTGCTAATGCCCAACCATTTGGCAGTTGTAGCACTGAGGTTCTCCCCTCTTCGAGCGGAGTTTTTCTGTAGTGACTGGTGTCGCCGCTATCTTCGTGACCTGCCACAGCCCACGGTTGTGTGGGATATCACAAGTGGCCACTAGGACCAGCGGCGTCTCCTTTCTGGTTCGGCGAGACGGTAGGCGGGTTATCGACCTGAGTCCAAATCCATAGCCCATATCCTCCAGTTGCTGCCGGATGTGATCCAGGCTGTAGTTTCGAGGGAGCCCTCGAAAGACGATCTTTAGCGTCTTGGCCGTTGCCGACGGATAAGTGTAGAACGGCTTTTCCTGTTCTCCGAACGCAGCCGTAACCTTTCTGTAGTCATCAGCTGTTTTCAGCGTGACCTTGTACAGGTTGGTGCCAGCAGGCTTGATGACAACGTTGTCTTGGCCAACAAGACGAAGCAGCATCCTGTAGAGGCCGTCGTAGTCTTCAGTATGTTGGACCACAATAGGCGGCGGCCTTGGTTCACTCTTCTGAGTAGGTAACTCCACACCCTCAGCGAGCTCATCATAACTGTTTGTCGTCGGAACCGGCGGTGCAATGACAGTTGAGCCTTCCTGGCCGGCCGTTTGACGAGTTGAAATCCTTCCTCATCGACGACGACATCCGCCGGTTTTGCCTTCTTTCCCTTAGGAGGGGCTCGAGTAGTTCCTGTGGTGGTGGTCGCCCTTCTTTTCGTCGTCCTGGTGGAGGTGGACGCTTCATGTCGTGCCGCCGTCTCGTCGTCTGATTCAGGCAGCGGTACTTGCAGTGCAGCCGACTCGAAATCCATAGTCGTGTCCATTGACGATGCCTGGGTCGTCTTAGGTGGGGGGCCGGATGGGGCCGCCGGCAAAGCAAGCTCTGCCGGACGGCGATCCGCCACACCCTTCGCTGTACGGACATCCTCTCGCTCCGACATCTCAGCGCAGACTTGTGGCGCGTGCGTACTGGCTGCTTGCTGGACCGGGTCGCATATTCATGCCTGCCCGGTGCCTGGTGTTCTGTTTGCCGTTCCCTAGCCGGTCCGCGGCCGCTAGTCGCGCTATCCTGCAGCTCTAGGTGTTCTCTATTCCGTACGCGCCCACTCTGGCCGTCTCCAACTGCGGTCGTGGCCTCCTGGTGTTCCCTTCTCGGTCCCCACCCGCGAGTGGTGCTCCTATGCCGCTCTGGACGTTCACTATTCCGTCCGCTCCCGCTCTGGCCGTCTCCGACTGCGGCTGAGGCTTCCTGGTGTTCCCTTCTTGGTTCATGCCTGCAGTTTGCAGATGTCTGAGGCTCGTTGTTGGAAACATATTTTATCCGGCATAGCATATTCTAACATCGACTTACTTCCTTTGTGGAGGTCAATTCTATGAACAGACTGAAGTGGTGGCGATGGGTAGCCCCTTGTCACCAGTAGTGGCCAACCTGTTTATGGAGAACTTTGAGGATGAGGCTCTTACAACTGCCACTTACCAGCCAACATGCTTCCTGAGATAGGTTGATGACACATTTGTCATTTGGCCACACGGTCGCGAAAAAGTGGAAGACTTCCTGGACCACCTGAACTCAAGGCATCCGAATATTAAATTCACCATGGAGCTAGAAAAGAATGGTCTGGTGCCGTTTTTGGATGTCCTGGTGAAGAAGAAGGCGGATGGCACCTTTAGCCACAGTGTGTACCGAAAGCCAACACACACAGATCTATACCTACAGGCCGACAGCTGCCACCACCCAGCACAAAAGACCGGGATGCTTAGAACACTCGTACACCGAGCCCAGACACTGTCTGACACTGACAGCCTGGCAGGGGAACTCGAACATCTTCAAAAAGTGTTTGCTAACAACGGATTCTCATCCAGGGACATCCGCAGAGCTCTACATACCACCAGACGTCAGGATACACCGGAGAACGAGCAAGAAGAAGAAATCAAGAAACTGGCATTTTTACCGTATGCCGGGCCTATCTCTGCCAAGATCAGCAGAATACTAAGTAAACATAACATCAAGAGTGTCTTCTGCCCATCTAGCAAAATCAGGGCTTTACTTGGAACAGTCAAAGATGACCTGGGCTTAAGGAATCCTGGCATTTACAATATTCCTTGTGAATGCGGTATGTCCTACATTGGCCAAACGACTAGAACGGTGGAAATCAGATGTAAGGAACACCAGCGACATACCAGGCTAAGTCAGGCCACAAAATCAGCAGTAGCAGAACACTGCCTAGAATTGGAACATTCCATGGAGTATGAGAACACCAAAGTCATGGTCCAGACCCCCAGGTTCTGGGATAGTGTCATCACTGAATCTATAGAGATAAAGATGGCACAAAACTTGATTAACCGGGAAGCAGGATACCAGCTAAGCACAGCATGGAACCCAGCATTTGAACTGCTGAAGCAATGCCGGAGAAAATATGTTTCCAACAACGAGCCTCAGACATCCGCACACTGCGGGCATGAACCAAGAAGGGAACACCAGGAAGCCTCAGCCACAGTCGGAGACGGCCAGAGCGGGAGCGGACGGAATAGGGAACGTCCAGAGCGGTTAAGTTTTTTACAACTTTATTTTAAAAACATTCAGAAGTAACTGGGCACTCGATTTTGGGTCCTTAGTTCTTCTGGGATGGTGTCCTTTTGATGGAAGTTTTGATTTTACCGATTTCTTCACGTTGTTTTTTGCTGGTTCTCGTCGAGGTTGGTAGTTTTTGTTTTGGAGTTTGCCTTCTTTTGTGTGGTTTTCCGAGTTATCTGGGGACTATTGCCTTTGGCACTTTGTATTTGTGCCAATCTTGAGGTTCTATTGTTGCGACAGTTGTTAGTTGAGGCGTATGTTCTCTGCAGTCATCTATTTTTTGGAAGGTTTTGGCAGCATGATCTTGAATTTTTTGCATAATTGTTTTTTCTTGCAGTTGTTCGTGCATCTCTGTCACCCTTGTCCAACGAGGGACACCTAGGGACCATCTCAGGCATGTATTTTGAAGTATTTGTAGTTGCTTGATATTTGATTGATATGTAGTGCCCCATGCTGCGGCTCCATATAATATGGCTGGTTGAATAGTCGCTTTATAGAGTTGGAGTTTTGTTTTTGTATTTAGTTCTTTACTTGTGAAGAATGGAATGAGCATATTCATCATTTTTTAAGTAGTTCTTTTCCGTTGTGTGGTGTTCTCTGTAAAGGTGAGTGCCTTGTCCAGATGAATTCCCAAATATTTAGTTTTGGTACTCCATGGTATTCTTTGTTCTGCTACTGTTAGTTGTGTCCTTAGTTGAGGTTGTCTTTTCTTCGTAAAAAATACTGCGGCTGTCTTGGTTGGATTGAAGGTTATCTTGTTTTGTTGTGCCCATGCTTCCATGATGTCTATTTGTCGTTGTGCTCTTGTTGTCAAAATTTCTATATTTCGTCCAGATGTGAGAAAGGCTGTGTCGTCCGCGTATAAACTTAAGGTGATATGTGGCAATGTAGGTAAATCATTGATATATAGGTTAAAGAGTATCGGTGAAATGACTGAACCTTGTGGGATTCCTGCTTCCGGTCGTTTGATGTTTGATCTTTTTCCTTGAATTGTAACGAAAAATTGTCTGTTTTGCAGGAAACTGTCTATGATCTTGATGTAACAGTCAGGGATAGGTGTTGTTTGGTGGATTTTTAAAATTAGGTTTTCCTTCCACACCTTATCGTATGCTTTTGAGATGTCAAAGAAGACTGCTACTGTTGATTTACTAAGGTTGAAATTATTTTGAATGTGTTCAGTAATTCTTATTAACTGTAGTTCTGCTGATAATTTTGATGTAAAGCCAAATTGTTCTGGGCGCATTATATTATGTTCGGTGAGGCAAATTTGTAGGCGTTTTAGAATGATTCTTTCAAGTATTTTGGCAAGTGTAGGAAGTAGGCTTATTGGTCGGTGGTTTGTTGGTTCAGCTGGGTTTTTGCCTGGTTTCGCTATTGGTACTATTTTTGCCGTTTTCCAACTGTCTGGAAAGTATTCTAATAGTAGGCATCTGTTGATAATTCGTGTCAGTAGGACTATTGCTTTTCTTGGTAGGTGTTTTAAATGTATATTTGAGATTTGATCGGCGCCAGGTGCTGTATTTTTCGTTTTTCTTATTATTTTCTTTAGTTCTGCTGGTGTTGTTAGGAGAGGTCGTTCTATTGACGGCGTGTTTCTGAAATGTTGTGTAAGTTGTCGTATTCTGTCCTCTTCGTCGTCTCTGTTTTCTTGATGTGGTTGATCAGTGTTTGGTAAAGACATTTGGAGGTTGTACTCTTCTGCAAAAAGTTCTGCTTTTGAAAGTGCGTCGAAAATTAGTCCGTCCGGTCCATTTATGGCTGTCTGGGGAGTTGGTTGTTTTCGGATATTTCTTACGAGCTTCCATTTGTCGCGTGATTGTAAGAGAAAGTCTGCCATCTTATCCTCCCATAGTTGTTGTCTCCATTCTGTTACTCTTCTATGTAGTTCTCTTGAGAGTTTCTTCATTTCTTTCTTATCGCGTGGGTTATGAAATAATTGCCAGCGTCGTCTGTATCTGTTTCTTTGTAATTTTAGTTCTTCTAGTAGCGGTGGAAATGTGTCGTGATATGGTTCTGGAGTGTTGGTTATTGTAGATGCTCGTTTTGCAGCTGTTTTAATTTTGTTAGTGAGTACTTCTATTGCAATGTTGTTTCTGTTTTTTGTATCTAAATTCATTGTCGGACGGATGTTGTTGTTTAAGTATCTGTTGTATTGTTCCCAATTTATTTGTACTTGCTGTAGTGGTGGTATTTGTATAGCTGCTCGTTGGATTATTCCCAGGACCGGTTGGTGATCGGAGGTGAGGTCATTGATGGTGCGGAGTTGTAAATTTGGATTTATATTTTTGATTAGAGCAATATCGAGGATATCTGGATTCTGGTTTGGTGCATGTGGAATTCTTGTGGGATGGTTCGGTGCGTGTATAGTGCATTCAAGTTCGGCTTGTGCTTCATACAGTTGTCTTCCTTTTGCGTTTGTAGAAATCGAATTCCATGCTTCATGTTTAGCGTTTAAATCTCCGATCATTAGAACTTTCGGGAATCGGTGAAAAATGGCTGTAAGATCGTCAATGATGAGTCGTGACCTCGGACTGATATATGCAGCTACTATGGTGATGTTGCCAATGGCGGTATGGACGGTGACTGCTGTAGCTTCAAGTGATTGAAACGGTGGTAGTGTTTCATGGTGGTGTGTGATGTTCCTTTTTACGAAAATAGCGGTTCCTCCTCCTCTTCTGTTTTCCCTATCTGTCCTGTAGGTATGCATGTTGCGTAGTCGGAAAGTCGTTGTCGGCGTAAAATGCGTTTCGGTTACTGCTATGATGTCGAGTCGATGTCTGGCGTTAAATTCGTTGAGTTCTGTCTGTTTTGGTTTTAGTCCGTTGGCATTCCAATTGCAAAATTTTAGGTGTCGTGTTTGTCTTTGTTGAGCCATTTCTTACGGCGCAACAAAAGCTTTGATTATTCCCTCAACCAAACTGAGGAAAGTTGTGATTTTTTGTTGCAGGTTGGTGAGTAGTGTTGCGATGTCAGTAAGTGCTTGTGAAAACGGCTGCATTATACTTGCAGAGGTCATTGAGCTTGCATCGTCGCATGTGGTGCTTGTTCTGTTTGCTGCAGCGCCTGAATATAATTTGCCGTCTTGTGCAGTAGTTGTACACGGGCCGTTGCGTCCGAGTCTTGTGTTTATCGATGTTTTTCTTTCTGTTCTGGATGGTTGTCCGGTGGAAGGCTGGGCGGCGGATGATTGCGGTGGAAGTGGTTGCTGGATGGTTGCTGGTTGGGAAGTGGTTGAAGTTTGCGCAGTGGATATCATAGGATGAGCAGCTTGTTGTGTGAAGTGAGTTGTCTGTCTTGTTCTATTCTGTGGCGTATTTCTTCTGATACTGCATTTACGGAGCAATTCTTGGTATTTTTTGCATCCTAAGAAGGAAGCCGGATGTGCCTCTTCGCAATTTACGCATTTTGGTGGTGATTCTCTTGGAGCAGTGCAATTTTTAGATTCATGTGAACCCGCGCAGCGCACACAACGCGGCGGAAGTTCACAGTAGCTGGCTGTATGTTCAAATCGTTGACACTTTTTACACTGTGATGGACCGTCTTTTGGTTCATAATTTTCGATTCGGATTCTTGTGTGTAAAATGTATTTCAGATCGTATATTTTCTGACTGTCTTTGTTCTTGGGTAGTGTCACTGCGTAAGTCGGAAGTGGAATAAGCTGTTTTGTTTTGTCATCTCGTTTTTTGTATTGATATATTCTTGCGTGAGTGAAGCCTTTTTCTCTGAGTGCAAATGTGAGTTCTTCTTCTGAAATCTGTGCTGGTAATTTTTTGATGACTACCTTAAGTTCTTTATTTTCCTACGCCTGGTGTGTAAAAAATGGTATATTGTATTTTCTGAAAAACTGGAGTGCTTCCGCGTGGTCTTCTAGAGAATCGAAATGATACTTCACGCGGTCTCCCTGAAAGAGGGCTTTAAGAGTTCCTTGTAGTTGATTTTTTAATGCAGTGTTCAGTTGTACGTATTTTTCCGTATAGTAGATTGTGATCGGCGGGATCCTGTAGTTGAGCTGCTCTGCCGGCGCGGCGCGCTCCTGATTGGCCGTTGTATTAGGCTCTCTGATTGGCTGTTCCGTGTCGGCCGGCGCGATCGCCTCGTACCTGTTTGCAGTCGGGATTTCTGCGCGGCGTTTTCGTGGATTTTCTACGTGTTGTGGTGTCCGGTGTTGTCTCTTGTACTGTATGGTTGTGAATTCTTGTTCTTCTTGTTCCTGTTGATTGATGTGTTGCATTTCCGTGTCTTCTTGTTCAGATAATGCAGTTGAATCGGAGTCTTCTGACGATGTGGTCATGGACGTGTCTTGTATTTGTTGCTGAATAGGTGAGAAATTTTGCTCTTCCATCTGTTGTGACGTGACCGGGTGTTGTTGGACAGTGTGGGTGTCATTTTTATGTTTTGTGGCGTCTCTGTGTCCAGTTAATGTTGCATTTTCTGCCTGTTGTGTTGTTGTCTGACTTCTTGTCGTGCCTGAGATGGTCCTGCTCGCGGTGTCCTGTCTGCCCCTATCCATGCTGCCTTTTCGAGAGGAACGCGGGCTTGCCACCCGCGGGTGGGGCCCTGGCTCCTCGGCGTCCCCTAACTCTGACATCCTAAACAGGGCCGGCTAGCCCGGTCCGCTAACCTGCCTCTATCTCGGATGCTACCACACAGCGCTTCGCTGCTCGGCCTGGCCGAGGAGGAGGCCACGACCGCAGTTGGAGACGGCCAGAGCGGGAGCGGACGGAATAGAGAACACCTAGAGCGGCAGGATAGCGCGACTAGCGGCCGCGGACCGGCTAGGGAACGGCAAACAGAACACCAGGCACCGGGCAGGCATAAATATGCGGCCCGGTCCAGCAAGCAGCCAGGCTCAGGGAACACCTGATGAAGACGTCAAGTAATGACGTCGAAATATCGTGTTTGGAAGACGCTGATATCTGGCAGAAAACCCGATTTCCACGAGATGTCAATGAAGTTATAGATTAAGACCATTAGCAGACCCTGTGATTAAATTAAGAACCATTTAGGCTTTTCCCTGTTTAGTATTGCTACTAGTTTCATGTGTGTAGATAATAGTGAAACGCCCCTTAGAAAAATTATACAAGACTGTGCTTAAACTGACACACAATATTTTTAGCGAAAAGCAATCTGACTTTCAATAATCCCTACAAAAGAATGGGTCTGACTAACATTAACCTATACCTTCCACAAATCACTTACCTCACAAAAATCTTCGTTACTCAAGCTACTGCAATACAGCGAGCGCCACTACTGCCAGCTAAAGAAAAGATTCGAACTACTGAAGGCACTAACTACTGATAGTCATAGTTAGCAAATGAAAGATTTTGGTAGAGAACAATGTATTTTCCTTACTAGTGTTCAAAAGTCATAATGTATATAGCACTTCCTGACATCCAGTCTTACAAATTTCAAAACTCCGCCATCTCTCTCCCCACATCCACCACTGCTAGCGGCTCACCTCCAACTTCGCAACGCTGCGCACTGTTAACATCCATCTGCCCAACGCTGCTATGGCAGACAACAATGCAAACTAGCCACAGACTGCGCACAGCACAGCCAGTGATTTTTCATACAGAGCGCTATGTGGTGTTTCCAATAAGAAAACCTAAACAGCCTACTTACGTAGCCCCAATGCTCTCCACAATAAATTTTACAAATTGTTTTGGGCACTGGCCAATACAGATTTGAAAAATTTTTTCATAATTACAGTAAGAAAGATATCAAATGCAAAGACTTATTAATACAATGTTGGTCAAAAGCTAAAATTTTCTCACAGTCCATAAAGACAGTTCCGATCAATCATCACAGTAAAATTGCAGGTTTTTTTTTTCTCAAAGTTTGAGCAGTAAAAGAAAATGCACACAGAAGTAGTGGATTTCCATGCAGTCTTGAGGAAATAGTGTTGTCCTTCCAACGGAAACACAGTGCTGACTCTTGACATGCTGACAGGTAATGGGCCACAACAGAGCAAACCCACAGCAGAGTCTGTCGAAGTTTTGAAGAAAATTGTTAGGTAGGTCATCACAGAGCAGACCACTGTAGTCTTGTTAGAGATTACGGTATTGGTGGGCTACCATAGGTGCAGGTCCATTGTCGGTCTTGTAGAGATGGCTAGCAGCCATCTTTTGTGACTGTGCAGGTGCACAATCACCACCGAAGAGTCTTGCAGACAATATCGCAAGTCCTTGAACCACCACTTGTGCACTCACAAAGTTTTTTCTAATTGTCCTTAGAACCAGCAATGCTGTTAACCAGTCCCTTGCTGACTTAGTAACACACGTGTAAATACAATCAGTCCTTACTCATCACATATTGTCCATATACTACGACCAACAGAAACGTGTGCAGTGAAATGTAACTTATAGGTTACTTAATTTGATGAACTGGTGTCAATTACAATTTTATAACATAAGAATACAATAACAAAGGTACAAAATACATCATTAAAGAACATAACAATACATATAACATTTGCAATAATACAGGCTTTACAAAACAATAGAAATTAACATATACACTCCTGGAAATTGAAATAAGAACACCGTGAATTCATTGTACCAGGAAGGGGAAACTTTATCGACCCATTCCTGCGGTCAGATACATCACATGATCACACTGACAGAACCACAGGCACATAGACACAGGCAACAGAGCATGCACAATGTCGGCACTAGTACAGTGTATATCCACCTTTCGCAGCAATGCAGGCTGCTATTCTCCCATGGAGACGATCGTAGAGATGCTGGATGTAGTCCTGTGGAACGGCTTGCCATGCCATTTCCACCTGGCGCCTCAGTTGGACCAGCGTTCGTGCTGGACGTGCAGACCGCGTGAGACGACGCTTCATCCAGTCCCACACTTGCTCAATGGGGGACAGATCCGGAGATCTTGCTGGCCAGGGTAGTTGACTTACACCTTCTAGAGCACGTTGGGTGGCACGGGATAAATGCGGACGTGCATTGTCCTGTTGGAACAACAAGTTCCCTTGCCGGTCTAGGAATGGTAGAACGATGGGTTCGATGACGGTTTGGATGTACTGTGCACTATTCAGTGTCCCCTCGACGATCACAAAAGGTGTACGGCCAGTGTAGGAGATCGCTCCCCACACCATGATGCCGGGTGTTGGCCCTGTGTGCCTCGGTCGTATGCATTCCTGATTGTGGCGCTCACCTGCACGGCGCCAAACACGCATACGACCATCATTGGCACCAAGGCAGAAGCGACTCTCATCGCTGAAGACGACACGTCTCCATTCGTCCCTCCATTCACGCCTGTCGCGACACCACTGGAGGCGGGCTGCACGATGTTGGGGCGTTAGCGGAAGACGGCCTAACGGTGTGCGGGACCGTAGCCCAGCTTCATGGAGACGGTTGCGAATGGTCCTCGCCGATACCCCAGGAGCAACAGTGTCCCTAATTTGCTGGGAAGTGGCGTTGCGATCCCCTACGGCACTGCGTAGGATCCTACGGTCTTGGCGTGCATCCGTGCATCGCTGCGGTCCGGTCCCAGGTCGACGGGAACGTGCACCTTCCGCCGACCACTGGCGACAACATCGATGTACTGTGGAGACCTCACGCCCCACGTGTTGAGCAATTCGGCGGTACGTCCACCCGGCCTCCAGCATGCCCACAATACGCCCTCGCTCAAAGTCCGTCAACTGCACATACGGTTCACGTCCACGCTGTCGCGGCATGCTACCAGTGTTAAAGACTGCGATGGAGCTCCGTATGCCACGGCAATCTGGCTGACACTGACGGCGGCGGTGCACAAATGCTGCGCAGCTAGCGCCATTCGACGGCCAACACCGCGGTTCCTGGTGTGTCCGCTGTGCCGTGCGTGTGATCATTGCTTGTACAGCCCTCTCGCAGTGTCCGGAGCAAGTATGGTGGGTCTGAGACACCGGTGTCAATGTGTTCTTTTTTCCATTTCCAGGAGTGTACATCAGTATTACAGTAATTATGACATAAGTAAATACATAAACGATCAGAATAACTTTTTTAACATAAACTTCACACATGAGCATTAAAAAACAGAATAAATAATGTATAAGCAACTTTACAAGGTAAATAACATAGTATTAGAAAAATTCTACAACATAACTCGTATCAGCTAAACACACAAAGACAGGAAAGATACAAATACACAAGGGTACACAAACACATAGAGGGACAACACAAAAGGAACGGACAGGGTTTGTTTTACTGCAGTATTTTGCATAGAGATCTCCATTCGTTCATCATTATTCCCAAAAAGTCCTATCTAAGCCTGCTTTCTGTATTCTGTTCACATCCTCTTTCAAAAATAGTTTTTCTCCACTGTACACTACTTTTTTTGGCCAAACCATTTTCTTATAGCTTTTCAATGCATTTCTTCCAATTCGTCATAACTTGTTCTCTTATATGTCCTACCCCATCTTAAGCTAACTTAAATCTACTGAGCTCAGCTGCTAAACTAAGGGATGAGGCAAAGCAGCAGCACAAAATAATTAACACAAACAGCAATGACAAAAATTCAAGTTGGCAAAGCAAGCAGCAATATTACAACTAATATAAGGCAATGAGCAGCAAACAACAAAGATAAATCAGTAGTAAACCTGGCTTAACAGAGTAATGCAAAGTGAAATTTAGTAGCACTATGTCTGGCAAACAGCAGCAGCAAATGCAATAACTTATATCTAAACATGACGTAGCTCATGCAGAAAAAATATAAAAGTAAAAATGGCCATGTTTAATACCTATGTCAAATCTTAACACTAGTATGATCCATCACGAGAACGTACGCTAGCAGATAAGTTACCAAATCGTAAAAAAATTATTTATGCAATTCCTGTTAAGGGAAATGTCGATTTATGTGCCCTCGTTTTTTTGGAAGTAGATCCTAAATTTATTTTTGGCTGGATCTGTAGGCATAAAATGACTATATTAGTACATCTATGAAATTTTATTTTTACCAGTGCTGCAGTGCAGCTAGAAACTAGATATTAAACAAAATGAGTAAATAAATACATAAAGCAAGCCATACGGCATTTCTCTCAACTAGAAAGACAATAGCCGTGAAATGTTTCTCATCGTTTCATTAGGCAGTTTAGTAAATATCATAAATTAAGAGCTCCACAGTATAATCATATATTTTCAAGTTCGAGCGTGTCGTATTTGCGATGCTTTCTACAAAGGAATGTCAATAGCAAGGATAATGGCCTCTTTTTTTTTTCTCCACCTGTGCCTCTGAAAGGCACACACTAATGCTTTTTTCCAGGTGCCTGTCGCGCAGTTGGGTGCCCACGACGCATTGCGTGCAGGTGGTCACTTACCTTTCTTACTGAAAAATTTACGACAGCAGTTTCCGCTACAGTGAGAGTCTGATATAAATATATTTTCAGAGGTTCAGAATTTGCGTTACAAATGTGTAGAAAATAAAATCCTATAAATATAACAGTGTCCAAAAAATTTTCGTCGGCATTGTAATACATTCACGCATTTACATACATTTCATAACTCTTAAAGTACAATTCTTGCTTTCCAAAACCTTTTTCACAAACCAGAGTCCCTAACCACTACTCCTTATTCATTACCTTATTCGCCGACACTTCTTCAATATTTCGTCATAACAGATGCTTAGCATAATCAAATAACTCAAATAGCATCAGCGTATTGATCATAAACATACCGCAACAGCGTAATACACATCGTCATCATAACATCATAAAACCTCCGCCAAATCTCAAAATCGTCGTAGCTTCCACCAATAATTTCAAAACCTAAAAAAAAAAATTCTTTGCTCATGTCAAAAGTGTCATCTACCTCAAACGTACTTTAAAAATCATGATCCCATACCAAATACATCATTCAAAGCTCTCATAGTATCACAACGGTTCCAAAAAAATATGAACGTTTCAAAAAATACAGACAAAATACAATTTCATAAGTGTGAAGTGATCCAGCTGTGTAATTGCGTAAATATCTGTCACTGACGTAGTAAAAAAAAATGTTTGTCTCTCTCAGTTAAATGATCAGATAGCTGTGTAATTTATGTGTTAGAGAAATATGGTACCGATGTGTAAAGTTGTATAAGCAAATACCATATTAGCTAGGGCTCTTTGTGTTTGCCAGACACATGGTACACAAAGTAAGCGTGCACCCCCCCGGAGAATTAATGTAATTATATCCTTAGGTATTACAGATTACAGCAATGGAATGAAATGTATCACGGAAAACCTTTGTATCATTGTACTTCAAATACCTTTAAAAATAAATGTTTTAAATACAAAATTAATCACTCAAATACGTGTACTGTAGCGCTAAACTGTGCGTCTTGTTGTAAGATAGTCTCTGTGGAAGTGTCGTAGTTATCGACCTCCGAAAGCTAAGTTCTGCAGAAGTCAAGGTACTTACCTCATGATAAACAAAAGTGAAATGCTATGCGTATAGATATCGTAGATATTACGTACCTTATCGTGATCAAGAAAGTACTATAATGTAACGTATTGTTGTGCTACGGAAAACGCTGTCTCATTGTAGCTATACCACAAAAGTTACTAGTAAAACATGTTTTACTTTCCAGAATAATTCAGAAAAACTGTACAGATATAAAACAGATACACCGCAAAAGCAACATTGTAAATTGTCACTCATTAGTAGCGTCGTGATATAATCGTGTATCTGTCATATATACTAACCACTGTGTCATCTGGTATCTCACAGAAAGTACTTTAAATCCAAAATGTATTTTCAAGTAAACCAAAACGTTGCATTAAAATCTCATTAGCAGTACTAGTAAATGTTCTAAGTATGTGAGCCTTATGGTCGCTACCTAATCGTGCCACTAACAAGCAAGAATGTACACACACAATAACACGGTGACGTCTGTTCACTATAACAATGCATTCGTAATTTCTGTTTAAATAAGTTCTCTTGGTTCTTGATTGGATATTTAAATTCAAACATTGTTGCATGTTAACAGATTATAAGTCGGACAAAGCATATTAGTAAAGTGAAGTGAAAAGTTATATGGCAAATACAAAGTTAAAAAGCACATTATCTTTCAATAAACGGTTTTACATGTAAAATGTGGTGTAAACCTTTACTCTTCCTAGTACGCAGAGTTTCAACTTCAACGCAATTATCATGTGGTATACGTCGGATTCTGTAAGGTCCATTGTAAACTAGAAAGAATTTGAGACTCAAGTGTTTCTTCTTATGCGACAATGAATGAGCTTTAATGAGAACTTTCTGACCAATATATAATTTCTTTGTATTTGCTTTACCGTGTAATTTTCTCCTTTTGTCTGCAGCAGAATTTATATTTTTAATAGCCAAATCAATTATGTCTTTGTGTCGAAGTTTACGTGTATTCGGAAAAGATACAAGCTCTCTGATTCTGTTCTGTGGTTCTTTATTCTTCAGTACAAGAATAGGTGGTAAAGCAGTGGCGTCATGAGGCATTTCATTCAGCACGTTTTGAAATAAGTGTATATATTTGTCCCAATGCTGATGCTTTCTGTGAGAATAAAGTCTGCAAAGCTTATTGATTTCTTTCATAATCCGTTCAGACGGGTTACAATGAGGTGAGTACAATGAAATTAAAACAGATTTGATTTTATGGTTACGAAGCATGCGTGACCAAACAGCAGATCTGAATTGCGGTCCGTTATCTGAAATGACTTTACTAACGTGTCCAACTTCACGTAAGAAATTTTTAACAAAGGCGTTGAATACAGACCGTCCAGTGGCTTTACGTAACAGAGTGAAAGAAACAAATTTTGAAGTACGTTCAACAGCGACTAGAACGTACGAAAATCCATTAGATGTTCTGACAAGCGGTCCCAAGAGATTAACAGCAGCAAATTCTTTTAATTTAGAAGGGATGATAGGAAACAACGGAGCACGATGTGAGACAGTAGATGGTTTCGCCTTTTGACAAAGTTTACAAATAGACAAGACACTTCGAATTCTCTTTTCCATATAAAATAACAAGTCGTCCGAAGAATATGATAACATTTTCGTGGATCAAAATGTGCATAGCTGAAATGAATGTACCAAATGAGTTTATTAACAAAATCGTCAGGAAGCTTGTCATCAACAGTGTAGCGTTTGAACAGTATGTTGTTTCTAACCAGGTAATAATGCCGAATCTGTGTGTGTGTCTTTTCATGCCATTTGCTTTTGATGTCTTTCTAAATCGGATCTTTATCTACTTCATGAGCAATGTCCTTTAAAGATGTGGTGATGAAGTTTTCAAAGGTGACTTTCTGAATGGAAAGAATACTGAAATTTTTCTCGAGGTTGCCTTCTGTGTTACTTTTCCCAAGCCCAGCCGGTGCGCGTGACAGTGAGTCCGCAACAATGTTCTTCTTGCCGGGAATGTAGACTACTGTGAAGTGGAATTCTTGCAGAAACAATGCCCAAAGTTTTAACCTGTCATGATTTAATTTTGAAGACATATGAAATTGGAATGCACGATGCTCACTGTATACTTTTACGTGGTTACCAGAAAGAAAGAAACGGAGTATGTTAAATGCCCAAACGATAGCTAAAGCTTCTAATACAGTAGCGGAATAATTTTTTTCAGATTTTGTTAGCAATCGGCTACCAAAAGCAATGGTTTTCTGAACGGTAGTGTCATTTTCTATGGCTTCTTGAAATAAATGGGAACCAAGACCGACTTTAGAAGAATCCGTGCTATGGCAGAAATCTTGTGACAGATCTGGATGAGATAGTATTGGCGCGTTAAGTAGCGATTCTTTCAAAGAATTGAATTCCAACTGTGCTTGTTCTTCCCAGTTCCAAATAGTATTTTTTCCAGTCAGTGAACAAAGTTTTGGTGTAACTAGAGTTTGCATATTCAGAAAACGACGGTAAAAATTTATGAGAACCAGAAAGTTGTGGACTTGTTTTTTTGTGGATGGAACTGGAATAGCTCTGATTGCTTCTAACTTTTCAGGTTCCGGCTGAATGCCTTCAGAAGAAATATGTTGTTGTTGTTGTTGTTGTTGTGGTCTTCAGTCCTGAAACTGGTTTGATGCAGCTCTCCATGCTACTTTATCCTGTGCAAGCTTCTTCATCTCCCAGTACCTACTGCAACCTACATCCTTCAGAATCTGCTTAGTGTAGTCATCTCTTGATCTGCCTCTACGATTTTTACCCTCCAATCTGCCCTCCAATACTAAATTGGTAATCCTTTGATGCTTCAGAACATGTCCTACCAACCGATCCATTCTTCTGGTCAAGTTGTGCCAGAAAATCCTCTTCTCCCGAATTCTGTTCAATACCTACTAATTATCCGTGTGATCTACCCATCTAATCTTCAGCATTCTTCTGTAGCACCACATTTCGAAAGCTTCTATTCTCTTCTTGTCCAAACTATTTATCGTCCATGTTTCACTTCCATACATGGCTACACTCCATACAAATACTTTCAGAAATGACTTCCTGACACTTAAATCTATACCCGATGTTAACAAAATTCTCTTCTTCAGGAACGCTTTCCTTGCCATGGCCAGTCTACATTTTATATCCTCTCTACTTCGACCATCATCAGTTATTTTGCTCCCCAATTAGCAAAGCTCCTTTACTACTTTAAGTGTCTCACTTCCTAATCTAATTCCCTCAGCATCACCCGACTTAATTCGACTACATTCCATTATCCTCGTTTAGCTTTTCTTGATGTTCATCTTATATCCTCCTTTCAAGACACTATCCATTCCGTTCAATTGCTCTTCCAAGTCCTTTGCTGTCTCTGACAGAATTACGAAGTCATCGGCGAACCTCAAAGTTTTTATTTCTTCTCCATGGACTTTAATACCTACTCCGAATTTTTCTTTTGTTTCCTTCACTGCTTGCTCAATATACAGATTGAATAACATCGGAAAGAGACTACAGCCCTGTCTCACTACCTTCCCAACCACTGCTTCCCTTTCATGTCCCTCGACTCATAACTGCCATCTGGTTTCTGTACAAATTGTAAATAGCCTTTCGCTCCCTGCATTTTACCCCTGCCACCTTCAGAATTTGAAAGAGAGTATTCCAGTCAACATTGTCAAAAGCTTTCTCTAAGTCTACAAATGCTAGAAACGTAGGTTTGCCTTTCCTTAATCTAGCTTCTAAGATAAGTCGTAGGGTCGGTATTGCCTCACGTGTTCCAACATTTCTACGGAATCCAAACTGATCTTCCCCGAGGTCGGCTTCTACTAGTTTTTCCATTCGTCTGTAAAGAATTCGCGTTAGTATTTTGCAGCTGTGACTTATTAAACTGATAGTTCGGTAATTTTCACATCTGTCAACACCTGCTTTCTTTGTGATTGGAATTATTATATTCTTCTTGAAGTCTGAGGGTATTTCGCCTGTCTCATACATCTTGCTCAACAGATGGTAGAGTTTTGTCAGGACTGGCTCTGACAAGGCCGTCAGTAGTTCCAATGGAATGTTGTCTACTCCGGGGGCCTTGTTTCGACTCAGGTCTTTCAGTGCTCTGTCAAACTCTTCACGCAGTATCGTATCTCACGTTTCATCTACATCCTCTTCCATTTCCATAATATTGTCCTCCAGTACATCGCCCTTGTATAGACCCTCAATATACTCCTTCCACCTTTCTGCGTTCCCTTCTTTGCTTAGAACTGGATTTCCATCTGAGCTCTTGATATTCATACAAGTGGTCCTGTTATCTTCAAACGTCTCTTTAATTTTCCTGTAGGCAGTATCTTTCTTCCCTCTAGTGAGATAAGCCTGTGCATCCTTACATTTGTCCTCTAGCCATCCCTGCTTAGCCATTTTGCACTTCCTGTCGATCTCATTTTTGAGACGTTTGTATTCCTTTTTGCCTGCTTTATTTACTGCATTTTTATATTTCCTCCTTTCATCAATTAAATTTAATATTTCTTCTGTTACCAAAGGATTTCTACTAGCCCTCGTCTTTTTACCTACTTGATCCTCTGCTGCCTTCACTACTTCATCCCTCAACGCTACCCATTCTTCTTCTATTGTATTTATTTCCCCCATTCCTGTCAATTGCTCCCTTATGCTCTCCTTGAAACTCCGTACAACCTCTGGGTATTGTAGTTTATCCAGGTCCCATCTCTTTAAATTCCCACCTTTTGCAGTTTTTTCAGTTTTAACCTACAGGTCATGACCAACAGATTGTGGTCAGTGTCCACATCTGCCCCTGGAAATGTCTTACAATTTAAAACCTGGTTCCTAAATCTCTGTCGTACCATTATATAATCTATCTGAAAGCTGTCAGAATCTCCAGGCTTCTTCCATGTATACAGCCTTCTTTTATGATTCTTGAACCAAGTGTTATATGTCCCAAAAACTTCACCTTTGTCCCACCGAATTCAGACTTTTCCAAATTAATTGTAGTTCCAGATTCTGCAAAAATATGTATCACGCTGTTGAGGATGCGATTATGTTGTTACCATGAGGCGTCTGCTATCAGAATATCGTCCACATATATGGTGATGTGACGTTTTAACAGCTTAGGTAATATGGAATTTAGCCCGCTAATGAATGCTGCCGAAGAAATGTTCAAACCAAAAGAAAGTTTCCGAAACTGATAACAAACGTCGAAACAAAGGAAAGCTGTGTATTATCTACATTCTGGATGAAGTTCGATCTGATAAAAGCTGGATCTGAGAACAATAGAGGACAACACTTTTACACCATTAAAATTTTGAAGAAGTTCTTCCAACGTTCGCGGCCTGTCTGTTTCAGGAATGATGATAGTATGGATTTATCTCGAGTCTAAGACAAGCCTGATCAATTCATTTTTCTTCCCAACAACGTGTAATGGATTGTTGTATGACTTACTGCAGGCTCAAAAATGCCCTCTTCAAGCATAGATTGTATTTCTGTTCTAACACGGTCCCTATAATGTGCTAGAATTAAGTATGGTCTAACACAAAATTTAGTATGCTCACGAACACGAAATTGGTATTCAAATCTCTTGATTGTTCCTGTTTTGTGAGTAAAAACTGTGGAATGTGCTTGTAAAATCTCAAAAAGGTCCTGACTATCAGGGTCATTACGATTCTCAATTGTTTGAATTTTATTCTGAATTAATTCATTAGTTTCAAATATGCCGTCGATATCATTCCTGTCGGTACTTGCAGAGTGATTGATAGTGTCTAGTTCCGTAGAAAATTCCGAACTGTTGTCTAACAGAAGGTAAAGCCGATTAATTTCCTCGTCATGGTTTGAGAACCAATCTTCAAATTTCAAAGCAATTGACTTACCTTCTTTCTCTTAACTTATTTCAGCATCGTTAAAGTTTAAGATTGCTTTGTATTCATTCAAAAAGTCTACTCTCAGTATAATTTCCGTCGACAGTAATGGAACAATAAGTAAGTTCATAAAGAAGCTGTGGCTTTGACAAAAGAATTCTAAGTTGGTTTGTTGGCGTACATCTACACTTTTTCCAACGATTGCACCTTGTAATTTAATCTTGCGTAACGGAAGTGTGGGGCAGTAGCTCGATTTGTTGCATTTGCTAATAGTTGTTTCACTAATTACTGAAATGGGACTGCCAGAGTCAAGTACTGCCGTACATTTTACGTCATTTACTGTAATGTGAATCACAGGATATGCAATGTTGTTATGTTTTACGTCGTGTTCCTGGAGTAATATGTCCCTAATGTCTTCCATTTTAACATAATTACTAGCTACGGCAGCTGCGTCGTCAGTTTCATAAGTACGTTTTGAGGCTGCCAGCGGTATGAGTCATTGCCTATTGTGTCTTTGTTGGCGCGCGTCGTTATTGGGATTTGGAGACCTAACTTCTACAAATTCACCTTGTCGAGAGGGCCCTGCTCTGTTTGAATCCCGCCAGTTCTGCTGCAATTCAGGTCTGTCGTTACGATCATATCGTCTGTCGTCATGTCGGTAGATTCCATAGTTTCTTTCTTGTCGGTCACGTGGTGGAGAATTTATCCGTGAATCGTAAGTGCGCGCTGGACCCTTGCGTCTGAAGTTATTCTGTCTCTCTTGATAATAATTAATTTGGTTTCCATATTGTTTGTTTGTCTGATTGTCTCTGTGATGGGCATTCCCGCGGAGAGGCGACCTTTCCCTGTAATTATTACTACTCTGCCAACGGTTGTCATACGGGTGGTGTCTGTTTTGGTCACGATTTGTATTGTGAGAATAGCCTTGTCGTGTATTATTTCTGTCATCGCGGAATTGTGACAGATGTGACCTGTTTTCGCGTTCCGCGATTGTTAATGTCAATTTCCAGCTCTTGTAACAGGCCCTCCCAGTTCTTGGCTGATCCGTGATAAGACAGGCGAAAAATTGGACTAATGGAGGATTATTAGTATTATCTCTATTTTCATTCGCTCTCTCTCTCTCTCTCTCTCTCCTTTGTCTATATATAGTTTTTAATATAAGATTTCTTTACGTGATATAGTGATAAAAAGAATCAGCCAAATAGCATCTCTGGTGGAGTCCTTCGTCTTGATAATCAGAAGCTGGCTTGCTGTAAGAGATATTTACATTTATTATTACTGTTAAACACTGCAGTCAGTCGGGAGAATCAATCGTTTGGACAATTTTTTTCCTTTTACGAAAGATTGCGAATCCCAGATGTATACGAAGCAGTTTTGGACGATTTAACACAGACTCAGTGATTGCAGGCTCTCTTCGACACAGCTGAAACTTCCCCACTAATTACAGAGCCAACGTGATCAACAAATGATTCAGAAAAAAACTCATTCGTTCATTCACTCCAGAACAAAAAAGTCACAAACCTTATTTATGGAGGAAGTCGTGTATTAAATCCATCTCGATTACATGTTCAGATCTCCGGTGATTCCATGCCTTAATTATTTTCCTTTTACAATCTCTTTCTCTTCAAAACAAACCGCTAGCGGCACAAATGTTAATTGGCTCGCTTTAGCGAGAAGAAAAGCAGAATATGTATCTCTCAGAAACACGTCAATCCCTCAACAGATACTCCAGAAGCTGTCCTAGTTACTCCTCTAACATACATGAAGAATGCATATATGCATCTCTCTTATTTCAAAGAATAAACACACTAGAAAATACTTTGGCGTCGACGAGCTGTCGCCGCATATATTACGAGAAAATCAGATCAGATAACTTTTCCAAAGTGGATGAATGTGAATGGTTTGACTGAAAACGATTAATTGGTGTGTGGTAGAGGGTATTTGCTGTGGAGACATTATAAAGTCTGCAATACATTCCGGATGTTCTAATTTTCGTTCTTGCACTCCTTTCTCTTTCATAGTTCGACAATAGCAAGTTTTACACCCGAAAAATAGTTCCAGGAATGCTCCTTGACTTAACCAACGTACTTTGCAGTAATACATAAATTCTCCTCTCTTTTCGTTCAATTCCATCGAAAACTTTTGAAACTCACGGTGGAATAATGTGTGCGAAATCACAAATTTTACTATTCACACCGTAATTTCTTGACGTGCTGCATCCCTGCAAATTTAACACAAAGTGCTTCTTGAGGAACAGAACAATAAATCCCACCTCTTCATTGTCTAATTTTTGCTCTTTCATTGTCAACTAAATTTTTAAATTTTTCTGCTAATGTTTAATAACGCTTCATGCAAATCTGCAGTACCTGTCGCTTATGCAACTGCATACTGTGTATTGGGTGTACTCATCTCTCTGTTCTGTCATTCAGAATCATTTTAAAGGGTCATGATGACAGTCGCTATACTGCCTCATTTCGTTGAAACAACTACTTATCTGAACATGAACTAATCGGCAAGGATAAACAAGGCTGACGCCACGATGCTATGAAAACTGATGGGAGTTGTGGCCACCGAAAATTGCCGCAATGCACGGTGCACGCGCCCGAACAACGTTAAGGGGATAATTAAATGGTCGCCAGACCGCTGTAGCAGTGAATCTCCAGAATCTAGAGAAAGATAATAGCAAAGAAATTTAAGCAAATAATCACTGGCGTGGCAACAGAAGTTTGTCGCGATTTTCCACAGCACAACAGTTCACGAGAAAATAAATGAATCAGAAAGCAATGAGTTTGCCGTTACTTATTGTGAAATGCTAAATATTGAAAGTAAAATTAAATGCAGTTCCTCGTCAAATGAATGACTGGCTTAACCTAAATTTTATTATGTAACGCAAAAATTTTTAAAAAAAAAGGCAGGCAATTTACTTTTGATTATTGAAAGACTTGATTGAATTTACTTTGAGCAATTGATTTTACTTTTATTATAAAAACAATAAGATACATACCAAGCGAGCAGAACTCACTCGCTAAGCTAAATACAGAATAAATGAAATTGCGCACTCTTAATTTGTACTGTATCTTATATATTAGTTTTGCCAGTGAACTTTTATTTTAATTTAAGTAAATGAAGGTAGTACACAAAACAGCAAATAATTTAAGCTTCTGTTATGGAATACAAAAATGAATAGCTACGGCAGAAAATTTAGACTTAAATTGGTCATTAGTACAGTACACGTTATCACCGGATATTAAACGGCGAAAAGTTTTGGATGGTGCAGAAAGTATTTTATCTGCAATTTCGATGTTACATCATCATCAACGGGCTCGCGAGCAACAACGACCATTCCTACGTGTATCGTTAGTTTTGACGAGAAATGAAACAAAAGGACATAAGGAAAAGAAAGAAGCTGTTGAGCCCAAAAAGAGCAGCAACTGCCCGTACAAAGACCTGTGCGCACCCACAACAAATAATGTATGTTATGCATCTGATGGAACAGCGGCGGTGTAGTGTACTACGAATTGCTTCCTCGCGACGCAGCCATCACTGCTGACATTTACTGTCAATAACTGAAACGTTTCGCCGATGCAATCCAAAAACAGCAACCAGGAAGAGTGTGTGAAATGGTGCTACTCAACGATAAAGCCTCTCCCCCCCGCCCCCCCCCCCCCTTCTGCTAAATTCACAAAAAACATTATGCAGGAGTTGGGTTGGGAAGTCATTCTACACCCGTCCTTTTCATCTGATCTCGCGCCCTCAGATTTTCACCTTTTCCACTCTCTACAAAACAACCTTCGAGGAACTTCCATTCCGAACATTCCGAAAGAATATGTGCTGCGAACATGACTCGACGAGTTCTTTGCCTCGAAACGACGAGATTTCTGCAGTAGTGGAACTGGAAACTTACCCCACCGTTGACAGACTGTTGAATATAATGAAGGAGAATATATTGTTGGTTACTAAAGTCTCTGTTACGTGTATCAGTTCTGTATGGAAAAATGCTGTGAATTTATGTGCTAAGGCAATATATAGCCCCCTTCACAGTGTTTGCTCGAAAACTTGTTGAGGTGTACCTGCATTCACTGACAACGACAGTTCCTCTTCGTGAAACATCCCAGCACATTAAAACTGTGTACTGGACAGAAAAAAAATGGCTCTGAGCACTATGGGACTTAACTTCTGAGATCATCAGTCCCCTAGAACTTAGAACTACTTAAACTTAACTAACCTAAGGACATCACACACATCCATGCCCGAGGCAGTATTCGAACCTGCGACCGTAGCGGTCGCGCTTCCAGACTGTAGCGCGTAGAACCGCTTGGCCATTATGGCCGGCGTACTGGACAGAGATTTGAATCCTGGACCTTTGCAATTCGCAGGGAAGTGCTCTACCAGATGAGATACCCAAGCACTGCACGTTATCCATCATCGCTGCTTTATTTTCGCCAATACAGTTCCTCCATTTTGCAAATTCCCGTTCAGTTTGGAACTGATCGTGTTTCACGAGACATGACCATCGTCTTTGGTCCCTGTCGGTTTGGCCCACTGTTCTTACGCCGTGTTACATGGCTGCGAGTGGTAACCCATTCCTTGTAGGCAACCTGGGTGGTCCATGTTTATACAGCTACAAATGAGGTAACTTCATGTGGGCATGTCCAAACGCAACAATCACTTTCTGCCATTCTGTCACATCGCCATGTTGATTCACCTCACTGTGACGATTCCATAGAACCGATTGAAACACGCATACCACTTCGGTCCCCTGACATTAACGGCGGAGTGTCAAAAGACCGCCACCGCCCTGGAGCGAACGTTGTCCTCTATTACAGTGAAAGGAGTCTACTGGGGCACATTTATATGTGGCATCCGAATATGATTTTATAAACTAGGCATGTCTTTACATGTAGGCTTTATATCGCTGACTGTGTAAGACCACAGACCCAGAGACACTGCTAGTGTTGGAGTAAGATTGAGCGCTTGGCGCACAGTTGTAGGTAGCTGTCTGTGGGAGAAAGACGATGGAGAAGGCAGTTTTTGTGGTGTGCCCTGTGAAACCGCCAAGTGTTAGATTAATTTACGTATTTTATATTGTTGAACATGGAAGCAGAAGTCTTCATGCAAGCAAGTTAAAAATGTTAAATAATTATGATTTTTGTTTTTGCCAGCGCGTTTGTATAGATGAGTAATATGTAGTTTTTGAGTAACCCCAGACTGTACGAAAACTAATTGATAAAAAGGCTAGTTAGATATTTCACTTTAGTAATGTCTCTATATGTGTTAACAGAGCTATATGTAATTTGATGATTTGCATTTGTGTTGGATTAGTGAGGTTAAATAGTAAAGCACTCCGTCGTCAGGCCACAAGCAGCCTATCGGGACCATCCGACCGCCGCGTCATCCTCAGTTGAGGATGCGTATAGGAGGGACATATGGTCAGCACACCGCTCTCCCGGTCGTTATGATGGTTTTCTTTGACCGGAGCCGCTGCTATTCGGTCGAGTAGCTCCTCAGTCGGAATCACGAGCCTGAGTGCGCCCCGAAAAATGGCAACAGCTCATGGCGGCCCGGATGGTCACCCATCCAAGTGCCGGCCACAGCACTTAACTTCGATGATCTGACAGGAACCGGTTTATCCACTGCAAGGCCGTTGCCGAGGTTAGATGGTACTTGCTGTTTAAATCTCATTGTTTGTGAATGAATTGTGATAATGTAACTTCAGTTGCCTGACGTTTTTGAAAAGACAACTTTAACTTGCAATATAATTTCGCTAAAATTTCAATGTTAGTAATTCAGGGCAATCAGTACCGCCTCCCTGTCCAGGTAATATATTTTTCAAGGAATTTAGATTTTGTGAAACGTTCTCGTTTATCAGTCAAAAGAATTTCATGTGCATTTCAAAGTAGTATGTCCAGCATTGCATACTGCTGAGTCTGTACCTAGAATTTATATTTTGTTATTGAGAGACCAGAATATATCGCGTTCCACGACTTCTGCTCTGCAGGTAAGACAATTTCATTTATTTGTATTATGCACAGGGACCAAAGTTATCAGTTTTGAACAGGGCCAGATGATTCTGTGCCTAAGGGGCTGAATGTATTTTGCAGTGACTGTATTTCTTTGCTGGTATTGGGAGTTGCATTGCTGAATCAATTCGTGTAAAGTTTTGCTAACAGTAACACAAAGTAAGAACACCACATGCAGTTACAGCACGCCACACGATAATTTGACCTCAGTACCCATTCCACAGATCAGACATTCATTCAACATAATCGTATAGGTTTTTGCATTTTTTAAAAGAATGTTACAACAGGATGACTAATACTTTATCCAGCGAGTTTACTTCCGTACACTTTCATCTACCGAGTATCCTATTTACGTTATGATATAAAGGTATAAGTACAGATGTTTTTATGTGAACCTTAATACGTACACAAGTCAGTGTGTGGGTTCTTTTTTCTCTGTGTCGTACACTCCTTCACAAACAAGTCACAGACTTTATGACCTGATGTTTTCTGCATCGTCGTAACTAAGTGGATTATGTCTATCAGTGTTGACTAACCATTTCCTGTCCATGCGTCCAGACTTCAACATCTGACCAGCTGCCCACGGAAAAATACGCGTTAATGACTTGCTCTTGCCATATGTAACTTGAGGTGCTAACTAACCTAAAAACATAAGACTTGTTCAAAAATTAGCTCTGAGCAGTATGCGACTTAACTTCTGAGGTCATCAGTCGCCTAGAGCTTAGAACTACTTAAACCTAACTAACCCTAGGACATCACACACATCCACGCCCGTTGGCAGGATTCGAAACTGCGACCGTAGCGGTCGCTAAGCTCCAGACTGTAGCGCCTAGAACCGCTCGGCCACTCCGGCCGGTCATACGACTTGCAATAGCTGTAATTATTACTACGCAAATGTCGTAAATGGTGGTGTAATATTGTTCAGTACACCGTCCTCAGTCATCAATAGAAATATCTTCATTCGTAACTGTTACTGCCCGAATTCAAGTAGTCTTTAAGGGAAGTTTTTAGAACAAACGAAGTTAGAGTGTTTGATACATATAGAAGTACAACTGCTCTTAAAAGAAAAGAGTTTCAGAGAACAACACAGATTCTCTTAATAACTTATCAGTAAGCTAATGGCTGTGAAATTTTTGTATGGATATCGTACATCTCCTAGGACAGCTGGTTTCTCTCTCAGCGAATCTGTGTTCCGGTTCTGCTGCTACTCCCAGCTCCGCAACGGCTTTTATTCCCGTATATGAAAGCCGTAGCACCGCCGTGAATGCGCGGTTTCCCGTGGAGAGATTAATTTCCCCCACAAAGGAGCTGGCACCGTTTACTTGTACATTCACGTCTGAAGAAGCGAGCGCTGCGTGCCGGCCTCGTGGGAAATTCATAGCGGCGGGTAAATCTTGGAGGCAGCAAACGTTTGCGCAAAATCGACAAGAAAATTTGCACCGCACGAGAAATGTGAATGAAAACACGGGTCAAACGAACGACGTAAAGGAGTCGACAAAGGAAACGCTCTGAATTACATATCTTTGGTCCTGTAACAAAACCAGTTTCTTTTCTGCGCACTTTTTTTTCTGCACCTGGTATACTGTTATGGAAGACTATTGTGGAACACTCTGCGTCTTTCATTCACGTCTCACTAAGCACCGCATTCGAAACAGTCAGGCCCACCTGGGAGAATAGAGCAGTCCATTAGGTTATTTGATATCAATTAGAGATGATCACCGAAACCGTTCGTCGAACCAGAGAATCTGGACCTAATATTGTTTTTAGAACTATTCTGGCTAAGTAAAAAATGTATGTTTCTGTTATCTTTTTTATCTGAAATGGCATAAAGCTGCGAAATCCTTGAGATGGGCTGACGTCTGCTTAATTGCAGTGTACGATCTCCTTGCAGCAGCACTTGACATTTTGTTACTATGTGGCTCAGACGTTAATGGAAATGTTATGGGTGAATCTTACACGCCTGAAAATAGCTAGAGCGCACACAAAACGCGGCCCGCAACTACACAGAAGCCGGCCGCTGTGTCCGAGCGGTTCTGGGCGCTTCAGTCCGGAACCGCGCTGCTGCTGAGGTCACAGGTTCGAATCCTGCCTCGGGCATGGATGTGTGTGATGTCCTTAGGTTAGTTAGGTTTAAGTAGTTCTAAGTTCTAGGGGACTGACGACCTCAGATGTTAAATGCCGTAATGCTTACTCATTTGAACCAGTTTGAGCTACACAGACGACACGGTAGAGCAGGAGACAAAGGTAGTGGCTGGAGATACGTTGTGAACGCCCCGCCCTCAGTAGGGAAGGTACGGCTCGAAAGCTGAACCGTATGCACAAACGCATATCTCGCGTAAGCTGCTGGAATCTACACTCCTGGAAATGGAAAAAAGAACACATTGACACCGGTGTGTCAGACCCACCATACTTGCTCCGGACACTGCGAGAGGGCTGTACAAGCAATGATCGCACGCACGGCACAGCGGACACACCAGGAACCGCGGTGTTGGCCGTCGAATGGCGCTAGCTGCGCAGCATTTGTGCACCGCCGCCGTCAGTGTCAGCCAGTTTGCAGTGGCATACGGAGCTCCATCGCAGTCTTTAACACTGGTAGCATGCCGCGACAGCGTGGACGTGAACCGTATGTGCAGTTGACGGACTTTGAGCGAGGGCGTATAGTGGGCATGCGGGAGGCCGGGTGGACGTACCGCCGAATTGCTCAACACGTGGGACGTGAGGTCTCCACAGTACATCGATGTTGTCGCCAGTGGTCGGCGGAAGGTGCACGTGCCCGTCGACCTGGGACCGGACCGCAGCGACGCACGGATGCACGCCAAGACCGTAGGATCCTACGCAGTGCCGTAGGGGACTGCACCGCCACTTCCCAGCAAATTAGGGACACTGTTGCTCCTGGGGTATCGGCGAGGACCATTCGCAACCGTCTCCATGAAGCTGGGCTACGGTCCCACACACCGTTAGGCCGTCTTCCGCTCACGCCACAACATCGTGCAGCCCGCCTCCAGTGGTGTCGCGACAGGCGTGAATGGAGGGACGAATGGAGACGTGTCGTCTTCAGCGATGAGAGTCGCTTCTGCCTTGGTGCCAATGATGGTCGTATGCGTGTTTGGCGCCGTGCAGGTGAGCGCCACAATCAGGAATGCATACGACCGAGGCACACAGGGCCAACACTCGGCATCATGGTGTGGGGAGCGATCTCCTACACTGGCCGTACACCTCTGGTGATCGTCGAGGGGACACTGAATAGTGCACGGTACATCCAAACCGTTATGGAACCCATCGTTCTACCATTCCTAGACCGGCAAGAGAACTTGCTCTTCCAACAGGACAATGCACGTCCGCATGTATCCCATGCCACCCAACATGCTCCAGAAGGTGTAAGTCAACTACCCTGGCCAGCAAGATCTCCGGATCTGTCCCCCATTGAGCATGTTTGGGACTGGATGAAGCGTCGTCTCACGCGGTCTGCACGTCCAGCACGAACGCTGGTCCATCTGAGGCACCAGGTGGAAATGGCATCTCAAGCCGTTCCACAGGACTACATCCAGCATCTCTACGAACGTCTCCATGGGAGAATAGCAGCCTGCATTGCTGCGAAAGGTGGATATACACTGTACTAGTGCCGACATTGTGCATGCTCTGTTGCCTGCGTCTATGTGCTTGTGGTTCTGTCAGTGTGATCGTGTGATGTATCTGACCCCAGGAATGTGTCAATAAAGTTTCCCCTTCCTGGGACAATGAATTCACGATGTTCTTATTTCATTTTCCAGGAGTGTATAAGCGATAGTATTAATACTTATATCACTATGACCAATAATTCGACAAATATTTGTTAAATTTTGTCCTCGAACCTTCGGCTTGCCTTCAAGCATGGCGAGGGGCAAACACATGACGTCATCACGCCATACTCCAATGGTCCTCCGCTCATCATCTTTGCCCACTCCTCCACTCTCCTAATCTGTGCCACGTTTTAGAAACATCGGATAGCCTTGAAGCCAACATACTCATATTTAGATCTCTCAACCACATCCCAGTGTATTTACAGTCATTAAAAATAAAACAGCGAATCATTTATGTACCTCAGACCTACCATTTCTTTCTTTGTACCCCACTTGGCACCACAGCCCGGCCGTTATTTCATCCTTGTAGCAAAATAAAATAGCACTTCAAATAAATCAAAAACTTTCTGTATTGTTTATGAAAATTCGTGCAGATTTATTTTATAACAGTACAATACACACTTGGCTCATTTTATTGGCACAACAGTTGTAACTCACGGGTTAACTTACACATAGTGTCAAAAAACGACTGTGGTTCCATCGCTGTACACACTTGGAACAAGGCACAATTTGAAATATTACCCATCACTTCCTCCTGCATTTTCAATTAATCTGACTTGGGACTTTTTAGATCCAGGCCGAACAATATACGTCGGTTGAGCATCAACAATGTACCCTAAACAAACTGCCTCTATCAGGGAGTGGAAGTCTATAGGGGTGCGTGGCTCTGCTGAGTACCAGATATACCTGTTGGTTCAGCGGCTTAGAAGTCGAACAGCACATCCTCGACGTGTTAAACTTATCTGATCCTACCTGCAATGCAGCTCCCATACGTTGCGCTGCACCTTATGAACTCCTATAACGAATTTTGCTACTATAACAACACTCTGGGTAAATTTGGTACACCCGAAAATGAATAACAAGCAAATCTGTCAAAATCTTAATATAATGTCGAGGCCCAGTGTACTCCAGTCTTGTGCGTGTACATTCGTCACACCAGATCCACAAAGTTACAAATGCTTACCCGACAGAAACTTCTTAATCTCGACCTGACAATACCGATTTTCATGATAAAGTTACTAGCGTATAAACATTTCACTGCTAAACTGACATAACTCTACTATGGTCTGCGCACATGATTGTTTCTATTTGCCACTCGGTTGCCTACCACAATACCAGACTACTTTAGCAACTCCTGACGCTTACTAATACGATATTCTTTGAAAACCAAAACTGTTAAATAATCTACCTGTGTCAATCAAATGGTCATCAGCGACCGTAAAATTACAACAGTGAGAAAGTAAACACTGGAACAGTCAGAGAATCCAAATAACCGTCAGGAATTACTGTGATGGTGTTGCCCTGGCTTATGATTTTCACATTGACTTCGGCTAACTCCACAGAAGTTGTCACCAATCAAAATATAATTTGGTGACACCAAGTAAATTCACTACCTGTATGACTACTTGCTGAGGCATTATTGTGTTAACATGTGCAAAAACAAAGCAACTGAGGAGCTGATGTTCCGCCAAGGTTCGACCGTTCCAGCAGCCAGCTGCATTCTACGCAGTAATGGCGCGTCACTTCCGCCTGGTGGCCATCCTGGGTGACAGTAACACTTCAAAAATTATCAGTGCTTTTAATATTATAATGATGTATATCGATTGCTCCTTCGGATACACATTCAGAATTATATCTGAGTGAATTTCTCCAACCTTCCAGCTATGTCAAATTGATTCCATATATTCATATTTCCAAAAGGCTGTCGACACCGTTCCTCACAAACGTCTTCTAACCAAACTGCGTGCCTACGGAGTATCGCCTCAGTTGTGCGACTGGATTTATCAGAAAGGACACAGTTCGTAGTAATAGACGGAAAGTTATCGACTAAAACAGAAGTAATATCCGGCGTTTCCTGAGGAAGTGTTATAGGCCCTCTGTTGTTCCTGATCTATATTAACGACATAGGAGACAATCTGAGTAGCAGTCTTAGATTGTTTGCAGATGATGCTGTCATTTACCGTCTTGTAAAGTCATAAGATGATCAAAACTACTTGCAAAATGATTTAGATAAGAAATCTGTATGGTGCGAAAAGTGGCAATTGACTCTGAATAAAGAAAGAGTGACGTTATTCACATGAGTACTAAGGGAAATCAGCTAAATTTCGATTACGCGGTAAGTCACACAAATCTGAATGCTCTAAATTCAACTAAATACTTAGGGATTACAATTACAAATAACCTAAAATGGAACGATGACATAGATAATGTTGTGGGTAGAGCAAACCAAAGATTGCGATTCATTGGCAGAACATTTAGAAGGTGCAAAAGATCTACTAAAGAGACTGCTTACACCACGCTTGTCCGCCCTATTCTGCAGTATTGCTGTGCGGTGTGGGATCCGCATCACATGGGACTGACGGACGATATCGAAAAAGTACAAAGAAGGGCAGCTCGTTTTGTATTATCGCGAAGCAGGGGAGATAGTGTCACAGACATTTTACGTTCATTGGAGTGGCAATCATTAAAGCAAAGGGGTTTTTCGTTGCTACGGGATCTTCTCGTGAAATTTCAACCACCAGTTTTCTCCTCAGATTGAAAAAACATTCTGTTGGCACCCACCTACATAGGAAGAAATGATCATCACGATAAAATAAGAGAAATCAGCGCTCTCACAGAAAAATTTAAGTGCTGGTTTTTCCCACGGGCCGTTCGAGAGTGGAACGGTAGAGAGACAGCTTGAAGGTGGTTCATTGAACCTTCTGTCAGGAACTTAATTGTGAATACTAGAGCAATCACGTAGATGTAGATGACAATGCGTAACCTTACCACGCACCATTTTTCTCTACCTCTCTACGCTGTCTTGGACTCTTCCATTAGTTCATACCGAAAAGGTAACCCTTCTGGAAAGTACGCAGTATTTTTACTTAAGACACTGTATAATTCCCTGTGGGCTGAGCCCACGTCACCAATGACTTGCGTTTTTGTGGCCAACACCACCTTACAATACGACCTTGATGGTTCACGCTTGTTTCTAGCTCAGGGGAATAAAGATCAATAAACTGAAATAAAATTCAAATATCTCGTGATTCTTCACTCACATAGCAATGATGTCTTCATCAAATGACTAATAAAACTTGCTATATTTCTGGATACGTGTATACATGATATTTCTCTCCTTCATTGTCTTAATTTATTAAATTATTGACGCCGGCCGCGGTGGTCTCGCGGTTCTAGGCGCGCGGTCCGGAACCGTGCGACTGCTACGGTCGCAGTTTCGAGAATGTTTCCAGAATGAGATTTTCACTCTGCAGCGGAGTGTGCGCTGATCTAAAACTTCCTGGCGAGGCAAAGGTCCCGAGTTAGAGTCTCGGTCCGACACACAGTTTTAATCTGCCAGGAAGTTTCATATCAGCGCACACTCCGCTGCAGAGTGAAAATCTCAGTCTAGTGTCACAATCGTGTTTCCACATCTAAATTGCCTATATTTTTTCAATAATTCGCCTTAATTCGACTATAACTCGACAGACTATATGACAAAGTCCAATGATCAGGGCGTTGGGCCAATTTAAAGAGGAACGCGGCCCATTCACGTTGACGTGACCACCGCCTATGTTCGACGTCGTCACTAGGAATGGATGATACATAAAGCATGTCTTTAAGAGTGCGGGGGACGGGGGCGTGGAAACTTTGCAGCAGTTGTGGTAATAGGGAAACTGAGCTGTTTAGCTGATATCCAAAAAGAGCATGATCATTGGTTTTCAGGCCAAAGATGGAAGAATTCCTGAAATGGCGAAGTCTGAAAACTTCACCTGCCGCCGTGTTCAGAGTATACCATGCATTGCAAAATGGCGCTCTCCACAAACGGCGCCGAGGGAGCAATGGTGGACCACGTGTCACAGATGACAGGGTTGAACGACGGCTGTGGAGATGTGTACAGGCGAATGGACGTGCTACTTAGAGCAACTAACTGGCTACGTAAACTTACCAACAGTGTCTCCTCAACGACCGGTCAGCGAATGTTGCCGCGTGTAGACCTCCGCAATAGCCTCCTGTTTCGTGCACCCATGCTGACTCCCGTTCATCGGCGACGAAGGCTGGACTTTGCACGCCAGTACCGCCATTGGACTGAGTGCCGGCAGCTGGCCTTTTTATACAGTAGAGTGGAATCGTATGTCCTAGCTCACTATCTCACTCACTAGCTCATTACCGGTATTTCTGACTAAATCAACCGATTTTTTAGATTCAGTATATTTAAATCATTCCCACCGATTTCTGAGCTCAAGCTCAATACCTCACTTTTGGACTAACTCCACCGATTTCAGCTATTTACCTAATTTTTTCGTTCACCAACCGATTTCTGACAAGGGAACTTCCCCATCGCACCCCCCTCAGATTTAGTTATACTTTGCACAGTGGATAGGCCTTGAAAAACTGAACACAGATCAATCGATAAAACAGGAAGAAGTTGTGTGGAACTATGAAAAAAAAAAGACAAATATACAATCTGTGTAGTCCATGCGAAAGATAGGCAACATCAAGGAGAGTCTGAGCTCAGTAGTGCCGTGGTGCCGTGGTTAGCGTGAGCAGCGGCGGAACGAGAGGTCGTTGGTTCAAGTATTCCCTCAAGTGAAAAGTTCAATTTTTTTATTTTAAGACAATTATCAATGTTCAGGCACTCACACATAATCAACTTCGCTCTCCAAAATTCCAGGACATGTTCAGATTTGCTTGGACATATGCAGGATTTGACGGTCTACACACGGAAAAATTTGAAAACGTTAGAAACATATGTTTTGACAGAGCACAGGGAAAACTGTGCGTCTGTGAAACTGTTGCATTCATTTGTTGCAGTTTATGTAAAAAACTCTTGGGTTTTCATCACTTTTTTGGGAGTGATTATTACATCCACAAGAGAACCTAAATCGGGCAAGATAGAAGAATCTTTTTACCCATTCGCCAAGTGTACAAGTTAGGTGGGTCTACAACATATTCCTGTCATGTGACGCACATGCCGTCACCAGTGTCGTACAGAATATATCAGACGTGTTTTCCTGTGGAGGAATCGGTTGACCTATGATCTTGCGATCACATGCTTTCGGTTCCCATGGGAGAGGCACGTGCTTTCGTCTACTAATCGCACGGTTATGCGGTGCGGCCGCAAAACACAGACACTAAACTTATTACAGTGAACAGAGACGTCACTGAACGAACGGACAGATAGTAACTTTGCGAAAATAAAGAAATTAAACTTTGCACTCGAGGAAAGACTTGAACCAAGGACCTCTCGTCCCGCCTGTGCTCATACTAACCACTGGACCACAGCGCTCCTGAGCTCAAACTCTCCTTGATGTTGCCTATCTTGCGCATGGACGACTCAGTTTGTATATTTTGCTTATGTTTTTCATAGTTCCACACAACTTCTTCCTGTTTTCTCGATTGATCTGTGTTCAGTTTTTCAAGGCCAAGTTATAACTAAATCTGAGGGGGGTGCGATGGGGAGGTTCCCTTGTGAGTTCTTTATTTCATGCAAAAGGTGATAGTAAGAAAATAAAGTTAATGACTTATTTCCCAAGGTGAATGTAAGAAATTAAATTTAATATCATTTTTTTAAAAAGTTGAACGTAAGAAATTAAAAGGTGAATGTATGAAATTATTCGATTTCCTCTTCAGCAGCCATAGATTTTTCGTTCTCTCATGCTGTCTGAGTGCACATTTCAACGCAATACATTAAAAATAATTTCACTGTCAAAAAGAGCAAAACATTCCCCACATTGTCCTACACACATCTTCTGTGTTTCGGACTCCTCTGACCCTATGTGCACAGCGCTGCACGAAGTCTAACTTCTGAATTAACATAAGTGCTTCATGAACTTGGGCTGTTATTAAGCACATAGGCGAGAGTGTTTGATATTTGAGCCAAATGGCAGCACTCTCCACACAAACACGTTGTACCGACGGTCAGTATGCGCGCTGTGCCTGTACAAGACGGCATTAGTAATGTTGCACTGGTTGGTTTTTATACAAACTTTTTAACTCCAAACATTACTTCGATAAATAATAAATTATATAGTGATAGTGAAAGAACAGAAACACCTCTATGTCAGTACACCTAGAAAAATTTAGAAAAATTTATTCACTCAAAAAAGCCTAACATCCACATCAAAACAGACGAAATTTTATACAGAGTAACTATTGAAAGTGATGTAAAATTGTATATGGATATAGCAGATAGCACTGGAAGTGTGCTTGGATTTAGTTGTTCAGGCTAAATAAAAAGCTGTGGCTAAAGATGTTTCTAAAATTATTCCGTTTGAACTGATCAATATTAATTTCAATCTTGATGATGGAGTGTTTGTGAAGCATACTGATCATTTTAATAAAGAAACTAATATTATTGCTTCATACAAGCCTATTGCAGAATTTGGTGGACCAATAATTGATGAACCACATTATCCTCTAAATATTCCTATTTTTGATCCTATTCAAGACTTAGAAATTACTGTAACTGATGAAAATGAAAATCTAATTGACCTTAATGGTGCTACTGTAACAATTGTTTTAGAAATGTCTTCATAAATTTCTTCCTTAATAAATCATGAACAAAATTGAGAGTTATCAGTTTTACTCAATCCGTGAGGAAACTAAAAATGATTTGAATGCTCCAAATAAGGATACAGAGATTGAAATAAATTTGGGAAATGGGTGGCTTCATCCAAATCACGCACAATTGTACATGAATTTTAGTATTATTGCAACTGACGGAATGCATTATCCAACGTACAACGGGATATCAAACAAGCGGTTAATCGATAATTACAAAGTAAAACTGTTTAACTTCATAACGATAAGAAAAGGGAATAATATTTTATCTAGAACTGACATCCTTTTATTTCCTCATCAGTTTCACTGCATCTGACTTCATCTGTTGCTGACAAGATAAGCTTAGAGGGACATATTCTTAACACTGGAAAAATGAATAGTGAGAGAAATCAAGTCCTTTATTCGTTGTCAATGCTTGGCAGATTTTCTTAAGATTACAAAGAAGTTATGTGGGAAGGAGATTTAACTGTAATTTTTACGCGTTGTTCAAGTTCTGGAGATGCAATACTTCGATGGTCTGACTATAATGAAGCTGAAACTGAAATAAAAGACAGTCTTCCAAGAGAAGGGACAGTCGTCATAGAATCGATGGAAATTCGTGTACAAATTGTTAAATAAGAACCAAATTACGAGCTAGAACAGCGAGAAAACATTCTGAAAAATCCGAAAACTCCGATCTCTTTTTATTAACTTCAAACTGAAGAAGTTGCTGGATTATCTGGCAAGAAGAGCTTTGAACTCGATATCACAAATTACTATAACTCGAAAGAATTTGATAAGCCGTATTTCGTGTTCGTTGCTTTTCAGACAAAAAGTAATCAGTTAGTTGACTCTTCATTATTCGGTCACGCTAAACTACAGAATACATATTTGAAAAACGGTAGAAACGAAATTTTTCCGCAGGAAATGTGGAATATTCATCCACCAAATAATTTTCTCAAAGCATATGACGCATTTCTCGATTTTAAACTAATTACTCTACTGAAAGCAGACACCGATATTAGCCCATTTAGTTTCATAAGGAATTATCCGATTTATGTAATCAGTATGACTCATAGAAAGAATGTAACTACATAGAAAACGACTATGAAACTTTGTGCAACTTTTAACGATCAACTTCCGAATGACAGACTAGCTTGTATAGTTATTTATGGTAAGAAGAATCTTACATACGATCCACAACATAGAATACTTACTAAAATTTTTTAATTGTGTAAATGACTAAAAAAACTAAAAAAAAAGTTTCCAATTAATTTTGAAATGTTTTCAGAAAGATCGAGAAAGTATTGAAATGACTTCAGTATAGCTCTCTTTATGTAGATTACGTTAACTTCTTGAATTTTTATAATCGGTTAACACATCGACCGCCGCTGACCGCTGAATGCGTAAGAAATCGCGTAGCTCTTGTTTGTAAGAGATCGCTAACTCCAATGGCGTCTAGAGGAAACAGCAAGCTGTTATAAAGCTGGGCGAGCGGTTCTAGGCGCTTTAGTCTGGAACCACGTGACTGCTTCGGTCGCAGGTTCGAATCTTGCCTCTGGCATGGATGTGTGCGTTGTCCTTGGGTTAGTTAAGTTTAAGTAGTTCTGCGGGACTGATGGCCTCAGTTGTTAAGTCCTATAGTGCTCAGAGCCATTTGAACCATTTGTTATAAAGCATCTGGCATGGCCTTCAGATAATTAGCCATGCCTCCTTATCTCTGTCTCCTGTCTCATCTACACTTGTCTTGAAGCAGTTCAGCAAGCTCTCAATAGATGTCTCTGGCCGCAGGCCAAAACCTGCTTCAGCTGGCGCTGACGGCAGAAAATTTATATTCTTTCACCCTGAATTTGAATTCCATCCATGAACCTTCCTTTCATTTCCATAATTGCTTATTCGATGTATAGAATGAACAGTAGGGGCAAAAGATAACATCCCCGTCTTACATCCCCTTTAATCCGAGCACTTCGTTCTTCGTATCCCACATTGTTGTTCCTAATTGGTTCATGTACGTATTGCGTATTATCTGCCTTTTCCTGTACCTTACTCCTATTTTTCTCAGAATTTCGAACATCTTACACCATTTTACATTGTCGAATACTTCTTGAAGATCGGTAAATCCTATGAACGTGTCTTGATTTTTTCTTCAGCCTTGTTTCCATAATCAGCCGCAGTGTCAGAATTGCTTCACCGTTGCACTTACCTTTCCTCAAGCCAAAGTGATCGTCATCAGTTTTCTTTTCCGTTCTCGCTTATGTTATTCTTGTCAGCAACTTTGATGCATGAGCTGTTAAGCTTAATGTGCGACAATTCTCGCACCTGTCGGTCCTTACAATCCTCGGAATTGTGTGGATGATATCTTTCTGAAAGCCAGATGGTACAGTATATCGCCAGAGTAGTAAATTCTACACACCAATGTGAATAGTCGTTTGGTTTCCACTTCCCCTAATGGAATGTTATCTATCCCTTCTGCGTTTTCGCCGGCCGTTGTGGCCGAGCGGTTCTAGACGCTACAATCTGGAACCGCGTGACCGCTACGGTCGCAGGTTCTAATCCTGCCTTGGGCATGGATGTGTGTGATGTCCTTAGGTTAGTTAGGTTTAAGTAGTTGTAAGCTCTAGGGGACTGATGACCTCAGACGTTAAGTCCCATAGTGCTCAGAGCCATTTGAACCATTTGTTACAGTCGTGGTTTCTAATCCTATAACAAACTTGTGAGGCACTATAAATGTATACGAAATAAATGAAACTGAAGGTAACATTACATTAAGAGATCGGCAAAATGCGTATAGTGCTCAGAGCCATTTTGCCTTCTGCCTTTTCTTTCTTAAGTCTTCCAAAGCTCTTCTAAATTCTAACACTTGATCCCCTATCTCTTCTATACCGACTCCTGTTTCTTTTCCTACTACGTCACCAGACAAGTGTCCTCTGCCATAGAGGCCATCAATGTACTCTTTTCACCTATCTGCTCTCTCCTCTGCATTTAACAGTGGAATTTCCGTTGCACTCCTAATGTTACCACGCTTGCTTTTCTATATACCGAGTCAATTCTTCCGACAATCATTAGCCGGCCGCGGTGGCCGAGCGGCTCTAGGCGCTTCAGTCTGGAACCGCACGACTGCGACGGTCGCAGGTTCGATTCCTGCCTCTAGCATGGATGTTTGTGATGTCCTTACGTTAGTTAGGTTTAAGTAGTTCTACGTTCTAGGGAACTGATGACCTCAGATATTAAGTCCCATAGTGCTCAGAGCCATTTGAACCATTTGAAATGACAATCATTTCTTTTTCGATATCATTACATTTTTCCTGCAGCCGTTTCGCCTTAGCTTCCCTGCACTCCCTAATCATATCATTCCTAAGTTACTTGTATGTCTGTAATCCTTAATTTCCCTGAACATTTTTGTTCTTCCTTCCGTCGTCGATCAACTAGAGTATTTCTTGTGTTACCCATGGCTTCTTCGCAGTTATGTTTTTTGTACCTTCCTTTCAGCGCCTGTGATTGCCATTTTTAGAGATGCCGTTTCCTCGTCAGCTGAACTGCCTATTGAACTATTCCCTGTTGCAGTGCCCATAACCTCAGAAAACTGCATGCGTGTCTCCTCATTTCTTAGTACTTCTGTATACCACTTCTTTGGGCATCTAACTTTCCTGACTAATCTCTTAATATTCAACACGACTAAATGGTGGTCTGAATCTATATCTGTTCCTGTATACGCCTTACACTCTAGTATCTGACCATGAAGTAATCTAACCGTAATCTTCCTGCATCTAGCGAACATTTTCCAAGTTGTCTCCTACTCCTGTGATTCTTGAACAGAGTATTCGCTGTTACTAGCTGAAATTTATTGCAGAATTTGATTAGTCTTTCAAATGTTCAAACGTATGTGAATTGCTAAGGGACCAAACTGCTGAGGTCATGGGTCTCTAGACTCACACTCTACTTAAACTAACTTACGTTAAGGGCAACGCACACGTCCATGCCCGAGGGAGGACTTGAACCTCCGGCGGGAAGGCCCCTCAATCCGTGACATGGCACCTCAAACCGCACGGTGATTAGGCTTTCTCCTCTGTCATTCCTAGCATCAAGCTCATATTATCCCGTAACCGTTTCCTTTACTCCTTCCCCTGCAACCGCATTCCAATGTCACATGACTAACAGATTATCATCTCCCTTTACATACTGAATTACCCATTCAATATCATCATATACTTTCTCTGTCTCTTCATCTTCGGCTTGCAACGTCGGCATGTATACCTGAACTATCGTTGTGTTGGTTTAATGCCGATTCTGGTGAGAACAACCCTATCGCTGAACTATTCGCAGCAGCTTACTCTCTGCCCTACCTTCCTACTTATAACGAATCCTACTCCAGTCATACCATTTTCTGTGGCTGTTGACATTACCCTATATTCATCTGACAAGAAATCCTTATCTTTTTTCCATTTCACTTCACTGACACGATCTATATCTAGATAGAGCCTGAGAATTTCCAATTTTAGATTTTCTAGTTTCTCTACCACGTTCAGATTTCTGGCATTCCATACCTCGACTCGTAGGGTGTTATTCTTTCTTTGGTTATTCAGTCTTTTTCTCATGGTCACCTCCACTTTGGCAGTCCCATGTCGGTAAACCGAATGGGAGACTAGTCTGGAATCTTTTGCCAATGGAGAGATGATCATGATACAATTACAAGGAACAAGTCATGTGGATACAAAATATGTTTTTTTAATGTAGTGGTTTCCATTGTCTTCTGCATCCTCATGCTGTTCTTCCTTGCTGATTATTCCGCCTTTAGGGGCAGTTTTTCACCCCTAGGACAAGAGAGTGCTCTACCCTCAGCCGTTGGCTGAAGAAGGGTCTCTTCTCATGCCGGATATCTTCCACTTGTAACACGGCCGAGAGTACAAATGGGTGGGGGATCCTTAAACTGACTTCGCACTTCGGAAAGAGCGCCCTGTCCACACGACGTACCTGATATCCCGCGGCGGTCGTATTGTTCTGCTCCACACTGCTGCTGGCTTGCCTGAAATTATGTATCTGAATATGCAAGCGGATTTGGGGGAGTCACTCAACGTTAAGCGCGACACTGTCCTACGTCTGGTATGAACAACTATATTCTGCAACGATAAAAGAAAATCGCAGGTTTCACTATTTACATTCTAGATCATAGGTGTTTACCCCAGTTAATGGATGATTACCAGTCCACAATATCACTCTGACGAGCTTACGCGTAACCGAACACGGCGCGGATGATTGTTGATGATGCAGTAGCCGAATAATGGAAGGAAATACACAGATTTCTTTCGGTGCCAGTCCTCCTTGACACTAGCAATGATATAACACTGTTCACAGAGTTAATTATTCAGTTCTCACTTGTACGAGCGTGCGCGTAACCGTCGCGACGCGGCTGATTGTTGATGATGCGGGAACTCGATGACCGAACGCACTTTCTCACGCTCACTACAAGACACTAGCACATGACTGCACTCTTTTGTGGTAACTAATTTTTACTGATTACATTAGTTCATGATGAAATAATGAGCAGTTGAACGGAATGGATAGTGTCTTGAAAGGAGGATATAAGATGAACATCAACAAAAGCAAAACAAGGATAATGGAATGTAGTCGAATTAAATCGGGTGATACTGAGGGAATTAGATTAGGAAATGAGACACTTAAAGTAGTAAAGGAGTTTTGCTATTTGGGGAGCAAAATAACTGATGATGGTCGAAGCAGAGAGGATATAAAATATAGAATGGCAATGGCAAGGAAAGCGTTTCTCAAGAAGAGAAATTTGTTAACATCGAATATAGATTTATGTATCAGGAAGTCGTTTCTGAAAGTATTTGTTTGGAGTGTAGCCATGTATGGAAGTGAAACATGGACGATAACTAGTTTGGACAAGAAGAGAATAGAAGCTTTCGAAATGTGGTGCTACAGAAGAATACTGAAGATAAGGTGGATAGATCATGTAACTAATGAGGAGGTATTGAATAGAATTGGGGAGAAGAAGAGTTTGTGGCACAATTTGACTAGAAGAAGGGATCGCTTGGTAGGACATGTTCTGAGGCATCAAGGGATCACCAGTTTAGTATTGGAGGGCAGCGTGGAGGGTAAAAATCGTAGAGGGAGACGAAGAGATAAATACACTAAGCAGATTCAGAAGGATGAAGATTGCAGTAGGTACTGGCAGATGAAGAAGCTTGCACAGGATAGAGTAGCATGGAGAGCTGCATCAAACCAGTCTCAGGACTGAAGGCCACAACAACAACAACATTAGTTCATTCTGGGAGAGCGAACACGGCGTGTATGATTGATACTGTACGGTACGACACGCAACGAGAGGATACACAAATACGTTATCGGAAGGACTGCTCATTTTTAATTACATCTTGACGCACTTTCCTCTGGATCACTTCCATATTTCATCACTTTACGGTAACAGCACTTGTAGCAACACTTCAACTTCCATACTAACAAGACCTCTCACATGCAGAGCTACCCACAACAAAACTTACCAGTTCCGTGTCCCCCGCTCGACTCTGAAAACGCACCGCCCGCAAAGATACTCAGCAACCAAGCCAGCGATATGACAATACGCTAACACACTGCCATTTCTAATTATTTTTATTCCAAATTTAAGGGGTTAGCGCGGTTCAAAACCGCCACAGAGGACGTTTTGATTAGCAATAGAAGATCTATAGGCCACGGGTGCATAGTAGTAGATATCACAATCACATTATTTATTACCGGTAATGTTTGCTGGCATTCTCCCGAAGGACTAAACGATCACCTCCATGTAAATAAGAAATAGTCACTTCACTGCACGCTGGACATACCGATACCTTGATAAGTCTGGCAGCGCGAATGCTATTGTTGAAGGTAAGAGTTACGGTTATGAAGTACTGAGTCTTGAGACGTGCTCGCTACCTGGAATATTAAACGGCCAGTGCATCAAGATCAACAAAACTACTTGTGAGCGGTTTCAGCGGTACTAAAGGACGTAATATTCCGATAGTGTATATATGTCTTCTATCTGGAACAATTGTGTTAACACTCATATTAATATTGCTGATTTCCAAGTACGTCGGTCATGTTATCGAGTTTAATGATCACCTTGTTCCAATGGTTCCAATGGCTCTGAGCACTATGGGACTTAACATCTATTGTCATCACTCCCCTAGAACTTACAACTACTTAAACCTAACTAACCTAAGGACATCACACAACACCCAGCCATCATGAGGCAGAGAAAATCCCTGACCCCGGCGGGAATCGAACCCGGGAGCCAAGCTTGTGTTTTACTGTGAAGCAACACAGCATAGTAAAGTGTACGTTACATTAAAATGTTTCAGCAGTGGCTGAATATTCATTTCATTATCCTGTCGTGGGTATCACGTTCGTATACTAATACATCGCGACGGTTATAGGCGCCTTTTGAACACGAACTGTATGGTAGAAAGCCACTGTTAACTGGTTTATCATGACGAATAACACTTATTCGAAGCAAAACAGTTTCTGTCAATAATTGAACTAAAAGTATTAGTAGCTATATACTGTGAACAGTGCAGTTCACGTTTTACGTCCATGTTGTTCTTGTCTCAATAGACGACCGATTTTACCAGAGACTCGTGTCGGAGATTTCACAACGTGTCCTTCGCTAGAGAGGTTAATTACTTACAGGAACGAATGCTGTTGGTGGACCTCGAGCATGTCATGGCATTTCAGGCACGTGGAGGCTACAGGCATCGGCCAACAGCGATCATCCAAATGGTTCAAATGGCTCTGAGCACTATGGGACTCAACATCTGAGGTCATCAGTCCCCTAGACTTAGAAGTAGTTATGCCTAACTAACCTAAGGACATCACACACATCCATGACCGAGACAGGATTCAAAGCTGCGACCGCAGCAGCAGAACGTTTCCGGACTAAAGCGCCTAGAACCGCTCGGTCACAGCGGCCGGCTAACAGCTATCGTCATAGACGTCATCTTGTAGAAAGTCGACATATTCAGTACCGTGATTGAGCTATAATAATAAGGTTAATAATCACTATTGGGGCAGTGTGTGAAGGAGTTAGTTTGTCCCAACAAACAAGGCTACTCTAGTACTTTGTCACAGTATACAAGCGGGGAAAAGTCTGCAGAAAGAAGAAAGCGTTGGGAGCGAAGACAAATGGTCTCAGCCTCCCTCAGCATCCACTTAGAAAATGCAACGGATCTACTAAAGAGACTGCCTACACTACACTTGTTCATCTTCTTTTGGACTACTGCTGAGCAGTGTGGGATCCTTCCCGTATAGGATTAACGGAGCACATCGAGAGAGTTCAGAGAAGAGCAACACGACTTGTATTATCGAGATATAGGGGAGAGAGTGTCACGGACATGATACAGAATTTGGGGTGGATATCAGTAAAGGAAAAGCGTTCCACGTTGCGGCGGGGTCTCCTCAAGAAATTTCAGCCATCAACATTCCCCTTCGAATGCGAAAATATTTTGTTGACGCCGACCTGCATAGGGCTGTAACGATCACCATACTAAAATAATAGAAATTAGAGCTCACACGAGAAGATACAGGATTTAGTTTCTTCCGCGCTCTGTTTGAGCGTGGATTAACTGAAAATTATATTGAAGATGACTCGATGAACGCTTTGCCAGGCATTTAAGTGTGATTTGGAGAGTATCCATGTAGTTGTACACGTGCTGTTGTAGCAATACGGTCTGAGCCTGCTGCGCTTACAATACCAAGATTATACATCTACGTCTACATCTACATGGGTACTCATTCTTTTAATGATGTCCAGCCCAAATCCTGTATCATTTCTGTGACACTCTCTCCCATATTTCGCGATAATGCATAACGAGCTGCCTTTCTTTGAACGCGCAGCAGTATTATAAAAGGGGAAGGACAAGCGTAGTGTTGGCAGTCTACATTTTCTAAGTGTCCTGCCAATAAAACGTAGTCTTTGGTTAGCCTGCCATACAACATTATCTATATGTTCCTTCCAATTGAAGTTGTTCGTAATTGTAATATCTAGGTATTTAGTTGAATTTACGGCTTTTATATTCAACTGATTTATCGTGTAACCGACGTTTAACGAGTTCCTTTTAGCACTCATGTGGATGGCCTCATACTTTTCGTTATTTAGGGTCAACTGACACTTGTCGCACCATTCAGATATCTTGCCTAAATCGTTTTGCAGTTTTTTCTGATCTTCTGATGACTTTATTAGTCGATAAACGACAGCGTCATCTGCAAACAACCGTAGACGGCTGCTCAGATTGTCTCTAAAATCGTTTATATAGATAGGGAAAAGCGAAGGTCCTATAACACTACCTTGGGGAACGCCAGAAATCACTTCTGTTTTATTCGATGACTTTCAAAAAAATGGTTCAAATGGCTCTGAGCACTATGGGACTCAACTGCTGTGGTCATCAGTCCCCTAGAACTTAGAACTACTTAAACCTAACTAACCTAAGGACATCACACACATCCATGCCCGAGGCAGGATTCGAACCTGCGACCGTAGCAGTCACACGGTTCCTGACCGCGCGCCTAGAAACGCAAGACCACCGCGGCCGGCGATGACTTTCCGTCAATTACTACGAACTGTGACCTCTCTGACAGGAAATCACAAATCCAGTCACATAACTGAGACGATATTCCATAAGCACACAATTCCGCTACGAGCCGCTTGTGTGATACAGTGCCAAATCCTTTCACAGGAACGATGTTTCCTAAATCGATGTTGACTATGTATCAATAGACCGTTTTCTTGGAGATAATTCATAATGTTCGAACACAATATATGTTCCAAAATCCTGCTGCATATCTACGTTAACGATATGTGCCTGAGTTTAATGGATTACTCCTACTACCTTTGTTAAATATTGGTGTGCAACTTTCCAGTCTTTGCGTACGGATGTTGGTCGAGCGAACGGTTGTATATGATTGTTAAGTAAGGAGCTAATGCATCAGCATACTCCGAATGGAACCTAATTGGTATACGGTCTGGACCAGAAGACATGCTTTTATTAAGTGATTTAAATTGCTTTACTCCTCCGAAGATATTTACTTCTACGTTACTCATGTTGGTAGCTGTTCTCGATTCGAATTCTGGAATATTTACTTCGTCTTCTTTTGTGAAGGCATTTCGGAAGGCTGTGCTTAGTAACTCTGCTTTGGCAGCACTGTCTTCGGTAGTATTTCCATTGCTATCGTGCAGAGAAGGCATTGATTGTTTCTTGCCACTAACATACTTCACGTACGACCAGAATCTCTATGGACTTTCTGCCAGGTTTCGAGCCGGCCGGAGTGGCCGTGCGGTTCTAGGCGCTACAGTCTGGAGCCGAGCGACCGCTACGGTCGCAGGTTTGAATCCTACCTCGGGCATGGATGTGTGTGGCGTCCTTAGGTTAGTTAGGTTTAATGAGTTCTAAGTTCTGGGCGACTGATGACCTCAGAAGTTAAGTCGCATAGTGCTCAGAGCCAAGAGCCAGGTTTCGAAACAAAGTTTCGTTGTGGAAACTGTTATAGGCATCTCTCACTGAAGTCCGCGCTAAATTTCGAGCTTCTAGAGGGACTCTGTGCTGCGTGGACGTCTAGAACCTCGTCTACGGGTGTGAGGATGTTCACGTGACTACCGATACCAGCATCGTTGGGCAACTGACGCGGCACGTCCAACTTGTGTGGTAACTCTGCGAAAGGACCATCCCACCACTAGGGAGGTCACAATTTTCCCCTTTCCAGACTCGCTCAGTTGGCCGTAGGAAGCACGAGTGCGCCTCCGTGGCATGGTCGCCTGCCTGCTTCACACATTTGCGCCACACTGAGCCTTCTGCTTGCTCGGTTGCTTCGTGACACACGTGCAGTCCAAGCACGGTCGATACAGGTTAAGCAGAGCCTACTGTTCATGCTTCGGTGAATCTCAGTGGATTCGTTGTCTTCTCTGTTTGGCTCTTCTTCTTGGTTGTCACTGGGTTGCATTCTACTTCTCTTGCTGCCAGGTGATCATTCCAGCAGCAGGACTGGCCATCTGGTAGATTGTTTCCCAGTCCACTGACCAGCTGCTTTCTCGATGTCCTCGCCGACGCGCAGAATCTCGTCGCGAGCGTGCGGAAGCGGCACTGCAGCATCGGGATTCCCGCTATGTCGTCAAACTGCCTCATGTCGAAGTCTCTTGAAAGATGAAGCACTAGCCGGAGGACGTTATTCTGCCGGCCTGGCGAGTGCTAAGTAGAGCGGGATGCCGCAGTGTGTCGGCAGCGTAGTCGTAGGGCTGAGTAGGGGGTACAGAAAGCGCATCCTTCCGAGCGCTCGGACTCTCAACTCTCGCATGTGTGGTCCCCAGGCCAGACGCCGGTCCAAGGTGACGCCGAGGTATTTTGCAGTGCGAAACGAAGGAACGTGGTCTCCCATGATCCGCACTGCGGCAGCGCATTGGGAATTCGCCTGCGTATAAACACCACAGCTTGGCTCTTCCCAGCATTGAACTTGAGCCGCCATTTGTTAGCCCAAGCTCCGAGCTCGCTTCAGGCGAGTTACAGGCGGCTGCGCACCAGATGGGCGGTCATACTGCGCGTATAGAGCGCGGTGCCATCGGCGTAGAGCGCTAGATGTACTCTCGGCGTCGTCTAAGGGACGTCGGCTGTGCGAAGAGAGTACAGCAGGGGACCAAGCACGGACCCCTGCGGTACACCAGGTCGGGTGTGGCGTTCTGTTGACGCATCGCTATCAGCTCGCACATGGAATGTACGCCCGCGCACGTAGGACTGAAGCACGCAGTCGTGCGACACGGGTACCCCCAATACCAGCAGGTTGTACAGGAGGCCATCGTGCCACACGCCTTTGAAACGTAAAGGAGTATCTGCTCGCGACGGTCCAGGGCCCCTGTCGCACTGAGCCTTCTGGATGTGACCATTCCCTATTAAAAAGCACACACAGACGGCGTTCTGGTAGCTATGCCACTACGCTATCTGTTGGAGGCTGCCGTTGAAACCATTACCAGTACATCCACTATCACTCTGGTGGCATACGCCGTCATCAGATCAAAATCCTCGTCGTTGCAGTTGTACAGTTTTTTGTACGGCAAGGTAATCCATATGCAACTGACCGAATTTTAAAATTTAAAATTTGACACAATTTACCCGTTAAGAGGAATGGTCTTCTACGAAAGTTTCAACACAATTAGGCAAGTCCTACAGTTATAAACTGTGTATACGCCTCGAGTGAGTGCAGCTCGCCATGCGCTAATAGCTGCACTATATTCATCTACTAACTGGAGAGAGAGCATGTACTGACTTGCAACAAACCTTACGTCTAACTTCAAGCGTTTGCCAATGATCTATGATCCAATCTCGTTAATCCTACGCCCTCAGAATTGACAATTACAGCACTACGTTTCTAAAACGGGGCCAACACAGCCCCTACCTTGCTCTCCCAGAAACGCTATAGCTTACATACCAAAATTAATTGCAGAATGCCCGAGCGGACAGTCCCCTCGGTAAACGACCTCCACTTTTGCTGCTGTAGTACCATGAAGTGCGACATCGACAATGTATGTAACTGCGTAAACGTAGTGTTGCAAATAAAGCCGCAAAATCTGCCTTGAAAGCCTTGGCGGTAAAAAGGGCGCCAATTTTCGTCGTTAGGCGGAGGGATGCTATATAGTCCGGAACAGCCTGGCATGAATGGCACCAAATACAATAGACCTCCACTAACTTCGGCACTATACAACCATGATTTGGCAACTGTAGGAAATACTCGCCATTGGCTTGGCCTAGGAAAAGTCGGGGATAGTTCTCTCAGGTCACCCCCCGGTGTTGGGGGGAACGAGGGGGAGAGGGAGGGGGGAGGATCTGCCCAACGGGAAAACTCGAACAGAGAGTCGCCAGCATTCCGTTGTTCTCGCTCATTTACTTTTAGTTCTCAGCTGAGTTGCACAGCCCATATATATATAATATATATATATATATATGTGTGTGTGTGTGTGTGTGTGTGTGTGTGTGTGTGTGTGTACTCTATACTGGTTCATTCAGTTTCGAGACATGCTTTGCCCAAAGCTAGGTGCTAATTTAAAGTACTGATTACGCTTCTGGTAGTTCAATGATGTACTCTTTCCTAAACTCCATATTAAACTTCTTGTACGTGTATTTTAACGACAAATATATCTTATTATTGTGTTGTGTCAAGGTGGCAGGGATGAGTCAGGCAGTAGCAACCGACCGCGACAGAAGCAGCAACAGATAAGTAAACTGCTTTTGTGACATTTACGAGTTCCTAAACAGGAGCGAATTTTATTACATCATCTCTGTGCTTTAATAGTTTAGATTCTTGAGTTTCTGCGTGTAAATTTAAAATCTAGTAGCCACAGTTCTCGGGTTTCGTTTGCGTCAGAAAGTAAACCGATTTTGTGACATATTACAAGTTCCTTACCGGGGCAATTATTTAGTTTCACCTGAGTGCTTCGGTAGTTAGGTTCTTGAATATCTGCGTATTACTAGACACAGTTCGTGCGTTTCCGTCAGGGTCTACTTTAGAGCTGCGCGGGCACGTGCCGATTGTCCGTTTATCTGCATAGTTTAATTTTCCACGGTCTTTGGTATGGACAGGGACTGCGATTGTTGTGTGCTGATGCGAGCCGAGTTGATGACACTTCGCTCTCAGCATCTGGCTGTGATGGCTTCGGTTACACAGGTTGAGGCTGCAGTGGATGGGCACCACTATTGTGGGCCTGCTGTGGGGATCCAACGGACGTCCAGCACGTCGGAGTCCTCCGATCAGTCCTCACCGGTGGCCAACCCAGTTACTGCTCGCACTGAGGCTGACCCATCACCTGTGATCGAGTGGTAGGTCGCCCCAGGGCGAAGCAGGCGGCGAAAGACTTCCCAGGCGGCCGCACTTAAGGCCTCCCCGGTTTGTCTGACAAACAGGTTGCAGGTGCTGTATGTGGCTGACACTGTCGCTCAGCTAGATGCTGTCGCCTGTCCTTTTTCAGAGGAAACCATTGAGCCTGCAAGATCCGGGCAATCACAGAGCGTGAGACTATTGGTAGTTGCGAACTCCAACGTTAGGTACGTTATGGGGACTTTAGGGACTTGGCTGACAAGGAGGGAAAGAAAACCAATGTGTACTTCGTGGGCATACCGTACGGAATCATTCAAGATGTAGAAAGGGTCCTCCCGGATGCCATGAAGAGCACAGGGTGCAGCCAAATGCATGTGGTTGCTCACGTCGGTACCAATGATGTGTGTCGGTTTGGAGCAGAAGAGATTCTCTCTGGTTTCGAGCGTCTAACAGGAGTGGTAAAGGCTGCCAGTCTTGCTTGCAAGATGAAAGCAGAGTTGACCATTTGCAGCATAGTCGACAGGGCCGATTGCTGACCTCTGGTACAGTGACGAGTGAAGGGTATGAATCAGAGGCTTAGACGGTTCTGCGACAGTGTAGGCTGCAGATTCCTCGACTAGCGCCATAAGGTGGTTGGGTTTCGGGTTCCGCTGAAAAGGTCAGGTGTCCACTAAACGTAGGAGACGGCTACACGGGTAGCAGGGGCTGTGTGCCGTGAACTGGGCTTTTTTTTTTAGGTTAGAGGATCTTGGGAAAACACAAGATGGGCTTCAGTCACAAAGGGTGCAGGCTGAACACAGGAAGAACATAGATACAGGAACCATTGGTGTAACAGTTGTAAATTGCCGTAGCTGTGTTGGGAAAGTACCAGCGCTAATAGAAAGCACCGATACTCAAATCATTATAAGCACTGAAAGCTGGCTAAAGCCGGATATTAGATCAGCCGAAATTTTTGCGAAGAACCTAACGGTGTTCCAAAAAGATTGGCTAAACACGGTTGGAGGTGGCGTGTTTGTTGCTGTAGAAGTAGTTTAACTTGTCGCGAAATTGAAGTAGATACTTCCTGTGAGTTAGTATGGACAGAGGTCATTGTTGGCAACCGGAATAAAATAATAATTGGATCCTTTTCCGAGCGCCCAGTTCAGATGATACAGCTGCTGAAATGTTCAAAGAAATCTTGAGTTTGATTTCAAACACGTACCCGGCACATACCATAATAGATGGTGGCGACTTTAATTTACCATCGATATGTTGTCCAAAATACGTGATTAATTCCGAAGGTACGCATGAAATAACATCCGAAATTGTGCTAAACGCATTCTCTGAAAATTATTTCGTGCAGTTAGTTCATGAGCCCACGCGAATAGTAAACGGTTGTGAAAACACATTTGACCTCTTAGCAAATAATAATCCTGAGTTAATAACCAGAATCAAAACCGATATAGGGATTAGTGAACACAGGGCTGTCGTAGCGAAATTGAATATTGCAATCCCCAAATCGTTTAAAAATAAGCGAAACATATATCTATCCAAAAAATCAGATAAAAATTCACTTGACGCATTCCTGAGAGACAATCTCCGCTCATTCCCAATAAATAATATAAGTGTAGACCAGATATGGCTTATATTCTAAGAAATAGTATCGGCAGCAATTGAGAGGTTTATACCAAATAAATTAACAAACGACGGAGCTGATCCTCCTTGGTACACAAAACGAGTTAGAAAACTGTTGCAGAAACAACGAAACAAACATGCTAAATTTAAACTGACGCAAAATTCCCAAGATTGGTGATCTTTTACAGAAGCTCGGAATTTAGTGCGAACTTCAATGCGAGACGCCTATAACAGTTTCCAGAACGAAACTTTCTCTCAAAACCTGGCAGAAAATCCAAAGAGATTCTGGTCGTATGTGAAGTATGTTAGCTGCAAGAAACAATCAATGCCTGCGCGATAACAATGGAGATATGGAGATATTATCGAAGACAGTGCTGCCAAAGCAGATTTACTAAACAAAGCCTTCCAAAATGCCTTCACAGAAGACGAAGTAAATATTCCAGAATTCGAATCGAGAACATCTGCCAACATGACTAACGTAGAAGAAAATATCGTCGGAGTAGTGAAGCAACTTAAATCATTTAGTAAAAGCAAGTCTTCTGGTCCAGACTGTATACCAGTTTGGTTCCTTTCCGAGTATGCTGATGCATTAGCTCCTTACTTAACAATCATATACAACCGTTCGCTCGACCAACATCCGTACCCAAAGACTGGAAAGTTGTACAGGTCACACCAATATTCAAGAAAGGCAGTAGGAGTAATCGACTAAATTACAGGCCCATATCGCTAAGGTCGATATGCAGCAGGATTTTAGAACATATATTGTGTTCGAACATTATGAATTACCTCGAAGAAAACGGTCTATTGACACACAGTTAACATGGGTTTAGAAAACATCGTTCCTGTGAAACACAACTAGCTCTTTATTCACACGTAGTGCTTAGTGCTATTGACAAGGAATTTCAGATCGATTCTGTGTTCTTGAATTTACGAAAGGCACTGTACGACACAAGCGGCTCGTAGTAAAATTGCGTGCTTATGGAATATCGTCTCAGTTGTGTGACTGAATTTGTGATTTCATGTCAGAGAGGTCACAGTTCGTAGTAATTGAGTAAAACAGAAGTGATTTCAGGCGTTCCCCAAGGTAGTGTTATAGGCCCTTTGCTGTTCCTTATCTATATAAACGATCTGGGAGACAGTCTGAGCAGCCGTCTTCGGTTGTTTGCAGATGACGCTGTCGTTTATAGAACAATGAAGTCACCAGAAGATCAAAAGAAACTGCAAAACGATTTAGAAAAGGTATCTGAATGGTGCGAAAATTGGCAGTTGACACTAAATAACGAAAAGTGTGAGTCATCCACACGAGTGCTTAAAGGAACTCGTTAAACTTCGGTTACACAATAAATCAGTCTAATCTAAAAGCCGTAAATTCAACTAAACACCTAGGTATTATAATTACGAACAGCTTAAATTGGAAAGAACACATAGAAAATGTTGTGGAGAAGGCTAACCAAAGGCTGCGTTTTACTGGCAGTACACTTACAAAATGTAACAGATCTACTAAGGAGACTGCCTACACTACGCTTGTCCGTCCTCTTTTAGAATACTGCTGCGTGGTGTGGGATCCTTACCAGGTAGAACTGATGGAGTACATCGAAAAAGTTCAAAGAAAGGCAGCACGTTTTGTATTATCGCGAAATATGGCTGATAGTGTCACAGAAATGATACAGGATTTTGGCTGGAAATCATTAAAAGAAAGGCGTTTCTCGTAGCGACGGAATCTTCTCACGAAATTCCAATCACCAACTTTCTCCTCCGAATGAGGAAATATTTTGTTGACACCGACCTACATAGGGCGGAACGATCACCGCGATAAAATAAGGGAAATCAGGGCTCGTACGGAAAGATATAGGTGTTCATTCTTTCCGCGCGCTGTACGAGATTGGAATAATAGACAGTTGTGAAGATGGTTCGATGAACCCTCTGCCAGGTACTTAAATGTGATTTGCAGAGTATCCATGCAGATGTAGATTTAGATGTAGACTTACCTTATCCCTTGCAAGGTAGTCACTATCAGTAAAATAACAGGATACGAAACTGTTCTTCAAGCAGGAATATAAATCCGCGTTTCCTGTACGAGGTTAAATTATTTAGATATGTTTGTTGCTGGTGAATTAAGTTCACTTCCACGTTAACTTTGTAACACCCCCACCTGTCACGTCTCTGGTTTTGGCGTGTGTTGGCCCCAGCTAATTGACTAACACATCAACAGAGAGTGCAAAACTGCCGCAATATCGGATAACGCAAAAAAAAGTGACTCCTGATTGAACTGCTGTGGCAATGTTGACATTAACTGATTTAGAATTGATCAATTTTAATTAAAAAGGGGTGCACATTGATGTTATATTCAGCTATTGAACACCACATTTATTTTAACTCCCAACCTTCAATCATCACATTACAACACTCTACAAGACTCTCCTATGAGGCGCTGGTAATAAATTGCGTTTGCATGGAGTAAAGCGCGATAACTCAAAAGTAATTCCTATCGACTGACCCAGGCGAAATGCGAACTGCGAGAAGAATTCTACAATACACGGACCATGAAACCTGCGTGGAAACTTCGCCGACGTGATCCAACAAATTAATCAGTGGCCGGAGCGGGCGCAATATCACCGAAAGCAGCGTGGCGGAGCGGCGTCGTTGTGTGGACGTCAGCCGACCTCGTTTTGCTGCAAGGGTGCGCTCGTCTATTCACTCCCCGCTATCTTGCTCAGCACATAGCTGAAGCAAAACTTCCTAACTCCAAGCCCAATCGTTCCATTTCCTAAGTCCTAAACTGCAGCGATGCTCACTCTTTCTCAGGCAAGCTGAGTAAAGAATGCCACGTCCGCACTCTAGGCAAGCTGGGAACGGAAGACCACTACGGGGACTTCTCCCAGTCCGCTCTTCGCCTCGGTTTCCCCTCCAGCAAAATCACTTACGCCAGTTGCAGCGCAAGTCGCGTTAATTATGCGTCGCTTCCCACCGCTGGCCAATGCCTGCTCTGGGAAGTGAACAAATTCCCACAAAATTTCCCTTGCTCTCAACTTGTGCTATTTAGCTCCTCCGAGGTAACCGTTCAAGGTTAGCGTCTGCACAATACACCAATTTTTCCGGAATTCTGACTCCGAGGAGAGTACTTCAAATTCCTCGGTCCTATGTTCCCATCAGACGCCGGTGTATTTCATTCTGTCGCTCTTCACCTGATTTACTTCAAACTCTGTGGACCGTGAATTCAGCATGAAGTTGCTATAGTCACAAACACGCATATTTTGGCCTCTGTTGACCGCTCCACTGTAGCTTTGAGCGGATTTCTCACATGTTTCACTGAAAACGAGATGACAGACATTTATCAACAGGTGTACAAGTTCTCCGTCTGCTTCCCAGTACACCAGCATAGGGTCAACCACCCACTCACTGTCACTCATCTTAAGGCACCTGGAGGCCGTGCCCCGTTACTGCTTTCTCACAGCTTGAGCCGCCCAAAGCTGCCTATTGTCGCTTCCCTTCACCACTCCCCAGACACGCGCCGTGGTCAATTCTGAATACTTCCCTGGGATAAACTAGCCTGCAGTAAATCGACGCACTTCCACCATCACCCGACATTAATTATTCCAATACATCCATACTATACCCTCTACAAGATGCATTATGCCTTGTCAGTCATTTTTGTTCAGCCCTACTGTTCACTCAATGTGAGTTAGGTGATCTTTAATTACTTCATGTAAGGGACATAGTTCTTGCCATCTTACAACTTCATCAGTTTCCACCACCTAAAGGACGCCTCCACTCAAGCCCTACTGCATCTCATCGATGGGTAAAGATGAGAACATGTACAGGTCATCGGCTGAGGAGTTCCGTGTTCAAGATGTTTGGTGAATGGTGAGTTCCAGAGCGCTGCTACTTCCAGCAGCATTCTATTTTGCTGTCAGGACTGCCACTGATCACCACCTGTCACATCCTCGATTTGTTCCTCAAGACACCCTCTTCAACCCTTCGAAATCTGTCTCAACATTTCTGGGACATCCTGTATATCAACATTGCACTGAGTTGCACTGCCACGCTGGAGATACGTTGACTATTACACTGAAGCACCAAAGGAAGTGGTATAGACATGCGTATTCAGATACAGATATGTGTAAACAGACACACTACGGCGCTGCAGTCGGCAACGCCAATGTAAGACGACAAGTGTCTGGTGCAGTTGTTAGATTGATTACTGCTGCTACAATGGTAGGTTATCAAGGTTTAGGTGAGTTTCAAAATTGTGTTAACAGGGGCCACACGAGCAATGGGACACAGCATCTTCGAGGTAGCAATGAAGTGACGATTTTCACTTACGACTATTTCACGAGGGTACCGTGAGTATCAGGAATCCGTTAAAAAGCCAAATCTCCGACGTCGCTGCGGCCGGAAAATGATCCTGCAACGACGAGGCCACGACGACTGAAGAGAATCGTCCAATGTGACAGAAGTGCAACACATCCGCAAATGGCTGCAGATTTCAATAATGGGCCATCAACAATTGTCAGCGTGCGAACCATTTAACGAAATATCATCGACATGGGCTTTCGGAGCCGAAGGCGCACTCGTGTACCCTTGATGACTGCACGACACAAAGCTTTACGCCTCGGCTGGGCCCGTCAACACTAAAATCGATGACAGGAAGCATGCTGCCTAGTCGGACGAGTCTCGTTTCGAATTGTATCGAGCGGATGGACGTATATGCGTATGGAAACAACATCATGGATCCATTGATCCTGCATGTCAGCAGGGGACTGTACAAGCTGGTGGAAGCTCTGTAATGATGTGGGACGTGTGCAGTTGGAGCGATATGGGACCCCAGATACGACTAGACACGTCTCTGACAAATGACACGTATGTAAGCATCCTGTCTGATCACCTGCATCCATTGATGTCCACTGTGCATTCCGATGGACGTTTCCGGACACGCCACAGATCCAGAATCGTTACTGAGTGGCTCCAGGAACACACTTCTGAGTAAACACTCCCGCTGGCCACCAGACTCCCCAGACATGAACATTATTGAGCATTTCTGGGATGCCTTGAACGTGCTGTTCAGGAGAGACCTCCACCCTCTTGTACTCTTACGGATTTATGGACAACCCTGCACGATTCACGGTTTCAATTCCCTCCAGCATTACTTCATTAGTCGCGTCCGTGCCACGTCGTGTTACATGACTTCTGCGTGCTCGCGGGAGCCCTACACGGTATTAAGCAGATGTACAAGGCTCTTCAGTTTAGTTTCACTGATCTATTTTATTGTCAGCTCAGTAATACGCGCGCTTTATTTTAAATATAATACGAAAGAACTATAGGAACTGGGAAAGAATAGTGAGGCTTAACTCCTAGAATTACACTGACACTGTTCGGCAGAATTTATGTATTGTATGCGCTTGCTATTGGATGGTGAGAATTCTTCGCTTGTATTACGGCGAGCTTCAGAATGCAGAAGCCATCGCAATCAACTATGATAACAGAGTGCTATTTCCTTTTTTATACAGTCCTACACAGACGCAACTGAAGCCTTGGAAACTATCAGAGTACTGTTAGTGTCATATGGTACAATCGGTCTTATACGCACCTTGACACAAAATGGAAGATTTTTACTTTCTTCCATGTGAGACCTATAAGGGTTGAGTCTCACAGACACAATTGTGGAGAGGTCTTGATGACCGTTTCATACTAAAATCAAGTACCAGAATATTCAACAGTGCTATAATACAATCACATATTCGAGTTGTAACAATCACGAACCAAATGACCGCAATCACGGTTCGAATACATGCATAATCAATGAGCTGCTAAATCTGCTATCCCAAAAAAGGAATTTTCCCGGCGATTCCGAACAGACCAAGGTGTGCCACGGAGGAGGACCACAGGATGATCTGAGTAGTTTTGAAATTGTTTTATAAAAATAATCCGAAGATGGAGTGTTCATTGGAATGGAAGAAAGGAACCGTCGACTTAGATCTGGCTCGCTGACCTCACCACCACGGAAGAACATTTTTTTCCCGACGTCACCGGATTGGCGCCACCTTGACCCAACCAACAAAAGAAACCTGAAGTTCTTCCTGCTGCTCAGCAATAAAACAGCAGGGTATCTTTGTGCTGCCTCCCTTGTAAGATTTGCAATATCTAGTCGCGGTTGGTTTCGGTTCAGAAGACTGGAGAAGAACTATCTTTGATGTTGTAACTCTTCGATATTGTAACGTATCGATATTGTGCTCCTCAGTTATCGATGGTTTCTGGAACTTTCGAAGGTGAGAGAGCGTATTCCGCGAAAGAAGCATTCTCTTGTTGTATAACCTCAGTAGCACGTCATCGACAGTGGTCATTCGGATTCTTGGTGTGCGCGGTAGAGTAGTTGGGCGTCCGGGCGGCCTGGTCGGGAACAGAAGCCTAGCGGATAAATGGGGCGAAGAATGTTCTAGAAAGTATAATTAAGAGTAGAAAGTGTTACGTCAGTTGTTTGGCAGAATTAGTTATGACATTTGTGGCTGAAGCAGTATCATGTTTCTCCATCAGTAACCGTCATGGAGGAGCATACTGTCCGTGGAATTCAAAAGAAAAAGCTTCCGTGATCAGTGGTCACCTGTTTAATTAGTGTGGAAAGACAGATTTAACATTAGAAAATTATAAGAGACATGTCTTAGTGTTAGGCATATGCTCAAGTCTATTTCTTGACGAAGAGTGTTCTCTATGTAAAGCTTCCACAAGCAAATCCGATAATCCGATAGCCGCAAAAAATAACGTAAAATAACCAAAGGCAGAAGGAGCCTTACGATGTGCTGAACTTCGTCACCTGTGAGGCAGACGTGCGCTGAAAATTGTCGTCAATAATGCAGTCGTATCTCAGGAAGCTGCGCGCGATTTCCGCGGTCGTTGTAACAGCACCCGCTCGAGTAAGGTTCTGCAAGGAGCCTACCACCACGGCGCACCTGCTTCCGTCATAAGCCAAGCGCTAATGACCACGCACCCTCGTTATCTATTGCCTTCATGGCTCATTAATTTATTACTCATTTCCTTCAATGTAGTGCTCTGTCGATACAACAGTAATTTTCCCTAAAATTTGGAACGAACTCAGACCATTTTTTTTCCTACGTCTGGCTTCATGTATTCGTTTCCCGCTGGTAGCTTGCTTGTGCCAATAGCACTCCTCAACTGTGTATTTCTGACTTCTCCCCAATTGTGAGCGCTACTACCTCCCCTTTTCCTATGTGTTTTGAGGCCAGAACAGGAATTCTGGATTCTACTGCAACATCTCTGTTATTCGTCTGTAGCCTTCCCACTGTTCGCAAGAACCAAAACGCACCACTGCTCAAACAGCTACTGCAGGCTGCAAACTCCGATGCTGGACGCTCAAGGAGACATGCAGATATTTCTGTCGAACCCTAATGTAGTAGAAGAATTACAGGAAAGAATTACAAAAAAAAATTTAAAAAAATAAAAATAAAAAAAATGTGTGTGGCATCTTATGGGACTTAACTGCTAAGGTCATCAGTCCGTAAGCTTACACACTACTTAACCTAAATTATCCCAAGGACAAACACACACAACCATGCCCGAAGAAGGACTCCAACTTGCTCCGGGATCAGCCGCACAGTCCATGACTGCAGCCCCTTAGACCGCTCGGCTAATCACGCGCGGCGAAGGAAGTACAGACTTGCAATTACGCTTGTTATCATCGACACGAATCAACACTTTCCCACATTAATTTAGAATTATTCCATGAATAAACGTATCACTCCTTTTTCATTTTTGGTGTCCCGTACTTCAACCAGCAAAAACCGAACCTTTATAACATAACTTTGTTGTACGTCTGTCTGTTGAAAACTATTTTTCTCAGGAACAGATACACGTATCAAGTTGAAATTTATGTCGCATAGTAAGGTCGATGGTCCCTTTCCGGTATAATAAACTTTAGCTTATAAGTCAGTGCAATTGATATGGTCAGTTGTGCCACACAATTTGATACTCGCAAATCGCCCATCGAAACCTGTAGGATATTTCCCGTTGGTCTAAAATCATGAAATTTGACGACAAGAAAGTTTTCATAGTACAAGTAAAGAGGAAATACTAAAATTGTTAGTGCACAATTATATGACACAACAAACTTTTTGTCGCTTCCTATCCGACTGTCTGCCTGTACCCCCGTCTGCTAAGCCCCCTCTTTTCTTAGGAGCGGGTAGATGTGTTAAGCTGAAATTTAAGCAACATTCTGAGATCTAAGGTTCTTTGATGGTGTAAAAAATATTACGCTTCTAAGTCAATGCCGTCTAAAAATAAGGCCATTTATGTCATGTATGTTGATAGTCGCAAAATCAGTCTGTAAAACCTATAGGATACTTCCCATAGAATCACGAAATTGCTGAGAAGCGAGATTTCACAGAACAAGGAAGGAAATAAAATCAGAAAATTATTAATTTGTAATTACATCCGTCTTCAAAGCTGAAATCAAAACATTTTCAAAAGCCTTGAAATCCGTGGAACCGATATTTTGACAGTTCCAACGCCTATAAGATGCAAAATCGTCTAGACTGTGGATTTCCGGAATGGATGAACTGTTATATTTGTACAGAACCCTCAGAGCCCCAGTTGTACTCGCACCTGGTCAGTTTTTTTTCCCCCATGAGTGGCTATGAAGCAACGCCATAAATATATAAATATCTCCAGGACTTGAGAGATCTGATTCATACCAGGTGTAGGCTAGTGGGTCCTGATTTTTCTCATTCATTGCGCTGGCCCTCTTGCATGGTATTCAACAGGACAGTAAAACTTTCAGCCTCAGTTTTTGGAAAACACTTGAACAGCGTGTATTACATTCAACTACGTGCTACAGTAGTGGCAATGAAGAGCGAAATCCCTGAAACGCTGGCTTAATGCTTCTCATTGATGCAGCGCTAAACTGCTGCAGTGTTTGGGTGCCTTTTCAGAAGTAATTATAACTACAAGCACTGGGCTCCACTGATGGTGATAACTCTGGCTGTGGCTTACCTTAATTACATGGCGGTGGTGGCGTGGAAATCAAAAGCGACTGCACAGCAGCTTGGAGATACGTAGTTGTACCGACAGCGCAGTATTGCTGCTATTCGTTTGCAGAACGGCGTATCTACTTCTGTGTGCACTTTCTGAGCGCGGCTCGGCAAGAATCTCAGGCATCTGGAAGCCGTGGTAGCACTCGTAATTACAGGTTCTCTGTTTGGGAAATTAATTTCTCTTATGTAATATTTGTTTAACTGTCTTTTAATTCTTCATTTACCTTTGCTAACGTGGAAAAAATTGTAGTCACTTTCTTAATGTAAAATACTTTGACAGGCACTTTTAAAGAAGACACTCTTTTCCTGCCAACGAGGTGACAGAATCTCTTGGTCAAATTGATGCGCTATGCGCCTACGGTAGCTGAGTGGTCAGCGCGACAGAAGGTCTATTCTAAGGGCCCGGGTTTGATTCCTGGCTGGGTCGGAGATTTTTATCCGCTCGTGGACGCGGTTTTGTGTTGTCCTGATGATCATCATTTCATCCCCATCGACGCGCAAGTCACCGAAGTGGCGTCAAATCGAAAGACTTGCACCAGGCGAACAGTCTATCCGACGGGAGGCCCTAGTCACACGACATTTATTTATTGATGCGCTTAACAGAGATGTCCACACACGTCTTCTGCATCTTCTGCAAGATGTCTCCATCCCTTGGCTTCTTCTACGAGGTCGCTCTGGAGGTTGCCATGTTGTGTGTGATGACATTCTAATCGAGTCCTGCTTTGTACTTCAAGGTACGAAATTTTGCGTCACTTGATTTGATTGCTTACTAGAATAAACAACTAATAAAATCGGCTTATAGGATGTCACTCTATGATCTAGACTTCTAGATGAATTGAACAGTAGCTAAGCTTTTGAACATGACCTAGCGATCCATACATATATTGTTACTACTGACCAAACCCGGCTGTAAGACTAAAATGTAAAATAAAAATAAATAAAATTAAGTAAAAATATTTGAGGTAGTCAATAACGCTTTGCTCCACTTCTGGCTCTTATGAAAGCAGTTATTCGGCTTGGCATTGATTTATAGAATTGTTGGATGTCCTCTTTAGGGATGTTGTGTCGAATTCCGTTCAATTGGCATGTTAAATGATGAAAAATCAAAATGGTTGGTGACTCTGTCCATAACGCTCCAAACATTCTCAATTGGAGAGAGGTCTAGCGACCTCTCTGGCCAAAGTTTGGTTTGGCATTCAAGGAGACAAGCAGCAGAACCTCTCGCTGTACGCAGGCAGGCATTATCTTGCCAAAATGTAAGTCCAAGCTGCTTTGCCATGAAGGGCAACAAAATGGGTACGGAATATCGTCGACGCCCCTATAAGGTTTGCATTAAATACACGCTGTAACGGTCGTGAGCGTTAGTTACCTTTGATACTGGACGTGGTGAGTTGATGTTAGTCAAGAATGCCTTTAAGGCGATGGAAACATCACTATCAACATCTCACCGAGTTTGAACGAGGTCGTGAAACACGAGTACGAGAAGCTGGACGCTCCTTCTGCTATATTGCAGAAATACTTTGCAGGAATGTAGCCACTGTACATGATTGCTGGCAGTGGTGGTCACCGGAAGTTATGGTCATTTGAAGATCGGGCTCTGGACGGCCATGTGACACTACCTAGAACGAAGATCATCGTGTTCATCTTATCGCTCTGGTGCATCGTACTGCATCTGCAACAGCAATCTGAGCTGTCTTGGCAACGTAGTGACACAACGAACTCTTACAAATAGGTTTCTTCAAGAATGGCTCCTAGCCAGATTTCCTGTAGCGTGTATTCCATTGATCCCAAACCACAGTCATTTGTGACTTCAGTGGCGTCATTCATGAACAGCATTCCAGGCGATGTTTTTCAGCTCGATAACGCTCGCCCACACATCGGTGTTGTAACCCGACATGCTCAACAGTCGGCGTGGCCAAGATTTCGGCTCACGGGCCATGCACGTGCCCGAGTGCGAAAACGCTCTGCCTCGCTTAAAATGTCCACCACTGTCACGTCGCACTGTCTGCGGGCAAGGAGCGGAAAGACGGGAAAACAGAGAACGACCAGCATTTCAATGGCAGTACCACTTCCACATTTCTCAACATCATAGATCACAAATAAAATAGGTTTTCAGTATTTTTTTTTCTTTTTTGCACCGCAGATGACATAAGATAATTTTTATCTGGTACAAACTGTCGACATACGGACGGACGTAGGCTATTTCACTAAGTTGCCACATAATCGTGACTTATTTAGTTTCATACTTGAAATAGATGTTTCACACAAATACAAACATCAGAAAAAGTTTTGCATCATCTCGGCTCCGAGGATTCCGAAACCTGTACAGCAAATTGGAATTCATTTCAGCCCTCGTCATTGTTCATGAAAACCACTCATTTCATGCTATACCATCATACAGCAAGACCTTCAGAGGTGGTGGTCCAGATTGCTGTACATACCCGTACCTTTAATGCCTAGTAGCACGTCCTCTTGCATTGATGCATGCCTGTATTCGTCATGGCATACTATTCATAAGATCATCAAGGCACCGTGGTCCAGATTGTCCCACTTCTCAACGGCGATTCGGCGCAGATCCCTCAGGGCGAATGGTGGGTCACGTCGTCCATAAACACCCCATTTCGATCTGTCCCAGGCCTGTTTGATTGGGTTCATGTCTGGAGAACATGCTGGCCACTCTAGTCGAGCGATGTCGTTATACTGAAGGAAGTCATTCACAAGATGTGCAGAATGGGGGCACGAATCGTCGTCCATGAAGACGAATTCCTCGCAAATATACTGCCAATATTGTTGCCCTATCAGTCGGAGGATGACATACACGTATCGTACAGCCGTTACGGCGTCTTCCACGACCACCCGCGGTGTACATCGGCCTCACATAATGCCGACCCAAAACAGCAGGGATCTTCCACTTTGCTGCACTCGCCGGAAGGTGTGCCTAAGGCGTTCAGTCTGACCGGGTTGCCTCCAAACACGTCTCTGTCGATTGTCTGGTTCAAGGTATATGCGACACTCATCGGTGCACAGAACGTGGTGTCAGTCCCGAGTGGTCCATTCGGCATGATGTTGGGCCCATCTGTACCACGCTGGCTGGTGTCGTGGTTGCAAAGATTGACCTCGCCATGGACGTCGGAAGTGAAGTTGCGCATCATGCAGCCTATTGCGCACAGTTTGAGTCGTAACACGACGTCCTGTGGCCGCACGAAAAGTATTATTCAACATGGTGGCGTTGCTGGCAGGGCTCCTCCGAGCCATAATCCATAGGTAGCGGTCATCCACTGCAGTAGTAGCCCTTGGGCGGCCTGAGCGAGGCATGTCATCGACAATTACTTCCTCTCTGTATCTCCTCCAAGACCGAACAACAACGTCTTGGTTGAGTCCGAGAGGCCTGGACGCTTCCCTTGTTGAGAGCCCTTCCTGGCACGAAGTAACAATGCTAACATGATCGAACCGCGGTATTGACCGTCTAGGCATGGTTGAACTACAGGCAACACGAGCCGTGTACCTCCTTCCAGGGGAAATGACTGGAACTGATCGGCTGTCGGACCCCCTCCGTCAAACAGGCGCTGCTTGTGCATGGTTGCTTGCATCTTTGGGCGAAGTTAGTGACATCTTTGAACAGTCAAAGGGACTGTGTCTGTGATACAGTATCTACAGTAAACGTCTCTCTTCAGGAGCTCTGGGAACTGGGGTGATGTAAAACGCTTTTTGATGTGTATGTTGATTGAAGTATTGTAGTTCTTCTGCAACCTCATTGTTGAGACTTAGAAAAACTATCTGAAGAAAGCAACGTAGACGTTTTAGACAGATTGAGTGTAAAAAATTTGTAATTAAAACTTGAATTACTCTGCAGGTCAATAAATTACATCTGAATTTGTACAAGGTCGCTTTCAACTGAAACGGCAAACGTTCTCGAAAACAGCTCGATAACAGATCTAAGACTGACAGTGTCCTCAAAATCGTTATAAGACTAATTCTTGGAAAGCTACCACAAACCTCGCGTTTTCTTTAACTGCAGTGAGCTTAGGGAATGAAATGGGCTTTATCCCTTCTACAGCGCGATTTTTTTTCGAAATACATCCCAAATTTAAACATTTAGATGACAGCGAAAGAGCAAAGAATTACAACGATCGACAGACTGAATTCGTTTTTCTGTGAATCAAGAAGCATTTTCTGCTACATTTTTCAGTCGATAGAAGCTACTTTGCAGTGTGCACTGTCCACTGAAAATGCGAAGTCTGGAATCCATTCAAAAGTTCGATTTTCATTCCTGCACTCCTTTTTTCTTTATAACTTCAACAACAGCGAGTTTTAGATCGAAAATTCGTTACAGGCATGCCCATTGACTTAACCAATGTACTTTGCAGTCATACATAAATTCTCCATACTATTCTTTCATGCCTGAAAAATGTAGCAGAAAGTGCTTCTTGATGCACAGAAAAATGAATCCCGTCTCTCGATCGTTGTAATTCTTTGTTCTTTCGCTGTCATCTAAATGTTTAAATTTGACCTGCTCCATCACCAAATCTGTCTGCCATAGAGCACGTGTGGAACATTATCAGACAATAATAACTCCAGCGTCATCCACAGACAGCATTAACCATCTCTGTATTGATCGACTAAGTGCAACAATCAATGGAATTCAATCCCACAAACTGACACCTGGCACACAATGCATAGGCGATTTCATGATTGCATTCAACGTACTGGCGGTTACATTGGTCATTAATGTTACAGAATTTTATCTTGCGTTTACATTAACATGTGGTCTTACAGTGTTAATGACTTAAATATGTTCCCTAGATATTAATTAGTTTTTGGTGTTGCAATTTTTTCTGTCAGTATAGATAAAATGATAGAAGAAACAACAGATAGAAAGTCGATTCTGTAGTTGGCGGTCGGTCGGTACCATTGGGCCTTCCGAGGACTGTTTGGACAGAGAGAGAGAGAGAGAGAGAGAGAGAGAGATTATCATTCTGAACAGCAATTCATCACCGTAACAAATCACTGCTTAATGAGAAGCACTTTGAGAACGTGAGACCTTAAGTTGTAAGTGCGTTTATCAACATGGAAGAAAATGTAATGCGTGTAGCATTTTTGCTGTATGCGCGAGGCTTCCTTTCTTCTTCTTCACATTTTTCATTCCTCGTTCCTCGAAGGTGGCCATGCTGTTGTAGAACAAACTCAGTGTTTATGACACTCTATCTCCTGATCTATGTGTCATAATGCTATAATTTTGTAGGTACATTCAGCAACACATTATGGACACTGTGTGCAAAAAGTGTTGCGAATAGAGGTAGTAGGAAAAGAGGTAACAAATTTAAAAGTCCGAACAATGCGTCAGCTTTTCACGCGTCTCAGTGTTTATGACGTCGTATGTCCTCAACAACGTATGGTACTGTGGCGTCGCACGTTATTACGCGATAACTTTCAGTGCAACATAGCCCGCTGTATTGGAGCTTAGGAAGCTGCAAACTTGTGTCTCAGCCATAACTCATGAGCACAGCTGTTGCTGCTAGGCAGCGTGAGAACGGCTCCTGTGACACTTCGAGCGACTGTATATTCATACCTCTTACGAATCTGAATAAAACACATTAAATATGCACACATTATTTTCAGATTTGATATACTACATTTTGTTATTCAGAAGAAGGTCTCCACAAAATTTCAAAATCGTACATATTATAGTATAGATGCAGAAAATTCTCTAAAACACCCCAAACCTACACTTAGACTGCAAAACTCAGTTAGGAATAGTAACAGTTTGTCTTTTAGTATCATTTTAAAACATTACTAGAGTTCTCAAGGTGTAGAATGATTTAATTGAAATTTTATATTCAAAACCTTAATTGTTTTGCATTTTCGTAGTATAAAATTCAGAAAAAATCATCTGTTTATTAGGTTGTTGTGTGAATAAATGAGAATTAGTGAGAGTGGGTATGTGTGACATACGTTAAAATTCAATATTATATTATGTACAACGTTACGTAACTAGAACGTGGGAAAGTTTTGTTTTACCCACATTGCTGATGACGTACGTCGAGGTGTGATGGCTTTTTAAGAAGCCAGCCAGAATAGCCGTTTGCAGAGTAATCGTTTTCTAAATCTTTTTCAAAATTAATTTTTATTTCGTTTTGTTTTATTAAACATTGTGTAAGTATTTGCATTTTGGAAGACGCAAATTCTTTTCTCGATAGTGATTGGCTTAGGCGAGTTTTGCCGCGAGAATGATCTCAAAGGATCATTTTGATTGGTTCGCCAGACTGATCAGCCAATCATAATTTAGTACTTCCTGCTCACAACTAGTTTGACACACTGGGGGAGAGGCAATCTGAACAAGAGTCGCTCGTCAGCTTCGGTCGCGGAAGGACATGTTAAATGTGCTGATTCTCATTATGTAAAAGATGAAGAAATATTGTGTTCCGTGTGTTTAAAACTAGTTGCAAGGAAACAGTTTGATGAAAGTTGGAAGTTTTGGAATTGCTTTGTTGGAAAGTTACGAGCGTGTAAACTTTCGGCCTTGTTGAACATTTCCACATGGCATGTTCCGTATTCCTATATGGAGTATTTCGGCGAGCAGTTTCCCTTAAAGAAAACCACTGAAAGGGAGCGAATGTGAAACTCACTATTAGTAGCGGAACTGTGATTGTGACATCACGTAGTCAATCTGGTCAGACTTATTTGTATTTCTGGCTGCTTTGCGTGTGAACTTGTTGCATTAACTGAGAGTTGTAGACTTGTTAGTTAAGTAAATGTGGACCTGATGGCCGGTTTACATGTGTGCTTAAGGAATTAAAAAAGACTTGCTTTCGCACTTTGAAAAATTTCTAATGACAGAAGCGCCAACATTACCACCCGATATGTATTATGAGATAATTGCAGGACAGCAAGCTACTAGAGTTTATGGGGACTTTGCAACGTAAGTATAGGCGTCGTTTTTATCAACGCTGCTTTTCCGACGCCTAAACAGTACATACGTTTGCAGAGAAAAGGGATGGTGAGCGGACGCCGTACTGAGGTAGGTGAATTTTTTTAGTTGGACAGTGCACAGTACGACGAACGAACGAAAACTGCCGAAGTACCATGTATACTTTTGTAGGTGGGTTTAGCAGCATACATGGTAAGAATCTAAGAAATGTACTGTGAATACGTTTAGTAGCACAGAAGTAATATACTTCACCGTTGTGTGTGATGCGGCAGTGTTTCATGCATTCCACTGTTTAAGAGCCAACGGCCTTGCCGCAGTGGTAAATCGGGTCCCCTCAGATCACCAAAGTTAAGCGCTGTCGAGCTGAGCTAGCATTTGGATGGGTGACTATGCTGTCTGCCGAGCGCTGTTGCGAAGCGTGGTGCACTCAGCCCTTGTGAGGCAAACAGAGGAGCTACTTGATTCAGAAGTAGCGGCTTCGGTCTCGTAAACTGACATATGGCCGGGAGAGCGGTGTGCTGACCACGTGCCCCTCCATATCAGTATCCAGTGACGCCTGTGGGTTGAGGATGACACGGCGGCCGGTCGATACCGTTGGGCCTTCCTAGACTCTTCGGACGGAGTTTAGTTAGTCAGTTTATTGTTAAAGACGTTATATGTCCTGAACTATGTAAGTTAAGTGGCTCTTACCCCAACAGCAATTGGTGCCTTACAGTAGGGGATAAGTGTCTGCGTTTGGTTGAAATCGCTCCTGTAGGTTACACATTTCTGACATTTTCGCTACATTCAAAGGAACCCTCCCGAAATCATTTCACAGAAGAGGGGGATTCGACCTAGGTTTATTTTCTTGTCGGGACAATATGTCCAAAATGACTGTCTAATATCTGTATGTGTAACAGTGAGCGAAGGTCGTCGGTTATTTCTAAATGTATTGAAATTTATCTCACTGGCGCCAGTTAATCGACATGTGCTTCTTCTTTACTAGTCATTTCATTCTGCTTTGCACCTGCTCGCAGTCCTTTTGTGAGTTTATGATTGGTACACACCGATCCCTGAGCCTATGCAGCTCTATCTGACTTTATGGGCTGCAAGCTTTATTTCCGATTGCCCCATTCCTGCCTCAGGACATCTCTGCTCTATTTACACTCTTTCATTCCCACGATGCACGTCCGAAGCCCCACAATACGGCAATCAGTGTCACGGTGGGCGGCGGGCATGAAGTTTTAACTTATCGACATCTGCGACTGAATATCCTACATCTAAATCTACATCTACATACATATTTCGCAAGGCACTGCGACTATCTACACGGATCCGTATGAGCCATAATTTCTCATACCTTATGTTCGTGGTCCCTACGCGCTATTTATGTTTAAGGCAGTAGGACAGCACTCCAGTCAGCTTCAAATGCCAGTTCTCTAAACTTTCTCAGTAGCCTTCTTCGATATAAATGTCTTCTTCCCTCCAGGGATTCCCGAAGAAAATCCATAACACTGGCAAGCTGATCGAACCTACCGGTAACAGATCTACCAACTCGCCTCTGAACTGCTTCAAAACCTTCTTTCAATCCGACCTGGTGGTGATCCCACACACTCGAGCAGCACTCACGATAAGGTCGCACTATCGTCCTACACGCGGTCTCCTTTACAGATGAACAACACTTTTCTAAAATTTTCCCAATAAGCCAAAGTCGTCCTTCGCCTTCCCCACCACAGTCCTCACATACTCGTTCCATTTCATATCGCTACGCAACATTACGCCCAGATCTTTAAACGACGTCACTGTGTGAAGCAGAGCGCTACTAATCCTGTATCCGAAGGTTACACATCCGCATTAACTTACATTTTTCTACATTTAGAGCCAGCTGCCATTCATCACATGGATTAGAAATTTTGTCTAGGTCATCTTGTATCATCCCACAGCCACTGATCTTTGACACCTCCCCGTACAACAAATCATCATCAGCCAGCAACCCCAGATTGCTGCCCACTCTGTGCGTCAGATCTGAACTTTGAAATTTTCAGAAATTAACTATGCTTCCAAAAAGAAATATTCACCATCGAGAATCTAAAATCGTCATCCTTGTTTATGAAGACACAACAGCATACAAATAAAGAAAAATACACTGGAAAAAACCAAAGCCTAAGAGGATTGTATTCAAAAAACCACATCGCCAGTCACTGTCATTTTCTGAAGGCGGGCGTAATGCACAGAGAACCCGTATTGCCCGTATACCTTTACTCTAACAGCTTCTGCGCTGCATCATAGTAGAGAGAAAAGGGAGGCATTTGACTAATAGATAGCTTCCGTAATTCGGTAGAATGTGAATGAGTTCAAAATACATGGAGACCAAGCTGCTATGACAGAAAAAAGTCACAGAGTCTGCTTTTGCAGAAGAGACAGTTGAAAATAACTGATACCCCTGTGTTGAAAATCTACTCCCTCCACAAGAAAGACGGTACACTTGCCGAAAGAGATGAGAGCGGGGTGGTGTCATTCATCAGTAACACTTGGCGCACATCAACTGTCCAGTTTGAAGACAGTAGACGTTTTCATCCATGTATCACTATAAATCGCCATCTGCTCGGCGTTCTTCCCACATCATGACCCACTTGATAAATGAGCACTTATAGACTTAATTGGACAACTTCTCAGGCCATTCCTACTTGTTGGTTTTAAATCATTTCACTTGATTCGAGGTTCTAGTAAAAGCTGTTCGACCGGTAGAGTTCTCGAGATTCCCATCAGAAGCGTCTGTCATCTGAACAACACATGTCAAGCAACGCATTGCAGGGGGCTCTAGCGAAATTACCCTTTGTGAGGTCAGGATAGCTGCTGGGAACCTATGAATCATCTTCGACTGTAGTCAATCACTATTAAAGTTCAATCATATATTCACTGTATTTCAAATTCGTTGCCCTCCTACACCCGCCTCGGCTGATGCTTCATTCAGCTGCGCGGCGGGTTCTAGCTGACGTCTGTTTAGTAAGCTCAGCATCTGGACACCCAGGTGATGGAGTTGGCTATCTAGGCGCTGCAGCATGTTAGCAGCTAGCTGGCAGCGGCCGTACCTGAAGCAAAAGTTTTGGCTGTTGAAGTGTCCACCATCACACTCCCACTCCAATTTGTGTGACGGCCCTTGATGACCTATCAGCAATGTACCTAGTTTCGATAGCTGCATGCTAGCTTGATCTCCACCCTATCTGCGTGGCAGGTATTGGCACAGAGAGGAAGCTGGTTGTTGAACAGGAACGTGGACCCCAAGAGGCCCTATTGCTGGCCCCCACGTTGAACTTCAGTGCTGGCTGCACTCTGCATTGCGGTGTTCTTGGAAGACAGTTTCTCCATTGGTAGGTGATAGGCGGCAAGCAGCATAAAGTTCATCGTGTGAAGACCATAACCTCGAGTACATCTTTGGCTAGTTCATCTACATCTACATCTACATTTATACTCCGAAAGCCACCCGACAGTGAGTGGCGGAGGGCACTTTACATGCCACTGCATTACCTCCTTTTCCTGTTTCAGTCGCGTATGGTTCGCGGCGAGAACGACTGCCGGAAAGCCTCCGTGCGCTTTCGAATCTCTCTAATGTTACATTCGTTATCTCCTCGGGAGGTATAAGTAAGGGGAAGCAATATATTCGATACCTCATCCAGAAACGCACCCTCTCGAAACCTAGACAGCAAGCTACACCGCGATGCAGAGCGCCTCTCTTGCAGAGTCTGCCACTTGAGTTTGCTAAACATCACCGTAACGCTATCCCACTTACCAAATAACCCTTTGACGAAACGCGCCGTTCGTCTTTGGATCTTCCCTATCTCATCTGTCAACCTGACCTGGTACGGATCCCACACTGATTAGCAATACTCAAGTATAGGTCGAACGAGTGTTTTGTAAGCCACCTCCTTTGTTCATTGACTAAATTTTCTAAGGACTCTCCCAATGTATCTTAACCTGACACCCGCCTTACCAACAATTTTATATGATCATTCCACTTCAAATCGTTCCGTACGCACACTCCCAGACATTTTACAGAAGTAACCGCTACCAGTGTTTGTTCCGCTATCATACAATAAAGGATCCTAGTTCATAGACGGTGCTGGAGCATTTAGAACACAGATTCACTGCAGTATCGTAACCATAGATAGTTCTATTACTTTGAATGCCATCGATCCCAATTACCAACTGAAGAGAGGTGGAAAGACTAGAGTATTTTTCTGCTATATACAATTAACAGGCTGTTAACTACTGTATCAAATCCTCGCTACATGTCCTTGTGTCAGAGGTAGAGTTTTTGCACCATGTCTTCCGAGGTAACGAATATGGTTGTCTCACTTCACTTTGTTTTATGTCTAAATCTTCCTTCCGCTGAACACATATTCTTACCCGATGTATGGTGTCGTAGTGACCCACTTGCGACATACCAGTGTCCTTCCTGCTTCAGCCTCTGTCGCTGGCTTATCTTGATATTGCCTGTAGCACTGCGAATGAGTTTTAATAAAAAGTATAATTTCCTACCCCCTACTATTCTGTGCCATAACCATTATAGTTTAACCACAGTTTCACTCTCAGCCACTGACCTTTCTTTCCGTTTGCTTGCGTTGGCAGATATTGCAGGAAAGCAAAGGGGCACTGATCTGCACTCAGGCAAGCAGTTTCCCGTTAGAACACACTAGGCAGAAGAAAACCAGAAAACTAGGTGGTGGTCATCAGAACTGACTGGACGACATACAGGCAGTTAGCGAGATCTGAGCAGCGATGCAGTCTCTGCGAGTGCGAGTGCGTGGGTCGTACTACAGGTGTGAGCTTGCAGGCGCTACACACGTTGCTCTCTAGTTTCAGGCTACGACACAAAGGTGACAAATAATTTCTAGATCGTCGTATTTAAGTTACTGGTGTGGGTGGAGTGCACTGATCTGTTTCTCGCCCTTCGGTATGTGTTATCACTTTTGGTTTTTCACATGTATGATGCTAGTTCATGCAATGACCGAAAGGTACTTCCCATTTGCTACTGAAAGAACCACTGTTCAGTTTTAACAGTTTTGCAGATGTGCTGTCGCATTTGGAGAGGGGGTAGTCCCTTCGGCCTAACCAGCCACCTGGATAAATACCAATCAAACTTCCTTCTGGTAACATTTGGGATGGCCCCTTCAGCGTTGACCTATTGGCGCGGTACCGACATTTTCTTCTGTCGAGCAGCGTAGCATCTAAGTCGTTGCAGCGAAGTTTGATGTCCGCTGACTATCAGTTCCTCCGTAAAGCCGAAGTTTCTTCTTCTCCCCTCAAAGTACCACTCAAAGGACCCCTCGTCAGAGGTGTTTATTCGGTGTTTTCGCCAATGTCGCAAAGCTTTTGGGGCGGCGACTGACTCTTTGGTCGTTCATCTATACTTCTCACATTGGGCAGAAACGTGACCAATGTCGACACACGTGCCGGCTCTACGCTGACGTGGTCAGCACTGCCCTGTCGTCCTCGTCCATATTGCCAGATACGTCAGGCATGTGAGTCCAGTACGGTGACAGCTCCTGGAGCGTTGGCCGCTGATGCGCGATCTGCGCTGGCCGTTGTGCTCCTTGGCAGCATTGCCCATCTGCTCAGTCGTCGACCTGTCGAAGTGCTGACTGCTGCCGTGCTGTCTCCGCTGGTCATCGGCCTCCTTGTTCGACTGCTGCCGCTTCTGAATATTGTGGCTTAAAGTGTCAAAGTCTCTAAAATGTCTTACGTATTTTACTGCCGGATCTCTACTTTAAACAACTATAAATAACACATAATTATTATACATATTTATTATACAGCCAATTGTAACAGAAGGAGAGCAGTTAAAGTGTTTGCAGTGAGCTTTTCACCAGCCTAAGAGCCAGAGCAGTCTCATTCAACACAGCATGAAATTCTAGTTGGTTTTACATTGAAGGCCAATAGCGCTGATGTCCTCCTGTTGCAGAATGATGGAGCATATTCTGAGTTCAAATTTTATTATGTTCCTGCAGGGAAAAAAAAACTTCACTGAAAAAAATTAACTTGGTTTTGGTAGGTGATATAAAATGGGTCGATCGTCTAAAAATGTGTATTGGGAAAGTTAAATAAATGACTTAGATTTGTTGGGAGGTTTCTAGTGAGTTCATATGCATTTGTGAAGGAAATGGCATACATTACGATATTGCAACCAAATTTGTGTCTGACTATATGTTTGGAGTCCTTATCAAGTAGTCACGACAACATGAATGGAATCAACTGAGAGACGCACTTTTGGGGACGTAATATAGCTAAGGCGAGTCAGTTTGGTGCCTTTTCATTAATCGCGCACTTCGACACATTTTGCGTGCTTGTAATGCTAATTTTCTGATTGCATATTGCTCTATTCAACAAATCAGTAGCCCCCTAAAAGAAGTAGGCCGATGTGTTCGATTAATTATTTATACAGCTACTTCCCAGTACACATGTTTCCTATAATAAATCATGAGTGAGAGAATATTGCCAGATTACCGGCGAACACACCGTTCTACCAATACTCCTTGGGTAATCAAATTAGTTGCAGACTATCACCCCAAATCAACCCCCGTAAAACGATTAGAGTACCTGGGAGACTTCATCTGTGGCATGTTAAGCAAACACATAGCAAAGTCGCTGAGGTTGTCAGATAGGCATACCCGGTGTTTATGATAGAAGTACCTGGCCACAAATATGTAAAGAAAAATGGTATCTATTGACTACGAAATTTCGGATACTGAGCCCGCCCCGATGGCCGTGCGGTCTTAACGCACGGCTTCCCCGGCGGGAAGGAGCGCCTGTCCCCGGCACCAATCCGCCCTGCGGATTTGTGTCGAGGTCCGCTGCATCGGCCAGTCTGTGGATGGTTTTTAGGTGGTTTTCCATCTGCCCCGGCGAATGCGGTCTGGTTCTCCTCATTCTGCCTCAGTTACACTATGTCGGCGATTGCTGCACAAACAAGTTCTCCATTTACGCGTACACCACCATTACTCTACCACGCAAAAACAGCGATTACACTCGTCTGGTGTGAGACGTTCCCTGGGGGGTCCACCGGGGGCCGAAATGCACAATAACCCTGGGTTCGGTGTGGGGCGGAGGAAAGGTGAAGTGGACTGCGGTAGTCGTCGTGGGGTTGCGGACCGCTGTGGCTGCGGTGGGGACGGAGCCTCTCCTTAGTTTCGAGGTCCCCGATTAACAGACAAAATTACAATACAATACAATAGGTCCCCGGTTAACATACAATACAATACAATACAATACGGATACTGAAGTATTAAATACAGGATTAATATATATAAAAAGAAGCTTATTAGAAGTACAAGTGAACAAAGTCTAATTGGGGATTAACAAATTGCAGTGATTTAATACAAAAGGTAATAAGGGTTTAACAAGGTCGTTAAAAGCGTGATACTGGAAAAAACCGACTTTGATTTCGTGCCCCATCATACAAGGGTCAAGTGACTACAATCATCGAATTGTGAAAATAGTGCCGGCCGCGGTGGTCACGCGGTTCTAGGCGCGCAGTCCGGAACCGTCAGACTGCTGCGGTCGCAGGTTCGAATCCTGCCTCGGGCATGGATGTGTGTAATGTCCTTAGGTTAGTTAGGTTTAATTAGTTCTAAGTTCTAGGGGACTAATGACTACAGCAGTTGAGTCCCATAGTGCTCAGAGCCATTTGAACCTTTTTTTGTGAAAATAGTTTTAATACAATAATAAAAGGACAAGTGTAAGAAGGAGCGAGCACACAACAGAACTATAAAATGTAAAAAGAAAGCGGAAAAGTCATCAACAGGGAAATAAATTTCTGATGATTTATTGTAAACAGCGATTGGAAGACGTGAGTGATTGCTGGGCACTAACTGACGTGATATCAGGAAAGGAACCATCGCGAGTAAACGAGGAAGTGCGTGAGGTGCCAAATGGATGAAAATCGTTGAAATGGCTCTGAGCACCATGGGACTTGACATCCGAGGTCATCAGTCCCTTAGACCTTAGAACTACTTAAACCTAACTAACATCACACATAACATCACACATATCCATGCCCGAGGCAGGATTCGAACCTGCGACCGTAGCGGTCGTGCGATTCCAGACTGAAGCGCCTAGAACCGCTCGGCCACACCAGCCAGTGCCAAGTGGATCCCAAACACAAACTATTCAAGATCTGGAATGATAAATGCTTCATTTCCGCGTCTACTGAATTCCCTAGTCCGCATTGCGTTTGCAGTTTTGCCACGGCTGCGCTGTCGCTGGTTACTGGGCGTCGTTGGTACGTGGAGTGGAGCCATGTCTGAGAAGCTCGGAGCTTGTCGCGTCTGTCATTGCCGAACGCAAACGCCGGAAATATTCCAAGACTGGTGAGTGTGAAGTGAAACTTGAAGTCCCGCATCACATGAACCTGTTGTCGGAGAATGATCACAAGTGCACAAACTAAACAGAACTTCCATTAAGACCAAAACAAGAGTAACGCTAAGGCGTAACAGCAACTCAGATCACACGAACGCGGAACACCCATTGACTTCAGACTAGAACCGTACTGCAACTCCACCAAAACTCCGAGCAAGACTGTCACACCAAAACATTTATGCTACACATCATACCTCTGGAAGAACCCCTGTATAGTCTTTGTGGCCAGTCACAGGAAAAGGGCTTTAAATGTTCTCCACTCAGGAAACTCTAAACACAATAACCAGCAAGTTAAAATGTATTCGCAAACCCGCATCGTGAACTCAGAGACACAGAAAGTAAAAATCTGGTCACGCCAAGGATTGTGTGTTTGAAGCTACTAGGAATTTCAACAGGGTTTTAACAAGGGTCTCTTTCCATACCTTGTAGAAAACAGAAAACAGAAATTGCAGACGTCTTAATGTCCAAACATTAGGCTTCTGGAGACAAGGTCATAAATGTACAAACACGACAGAAAGGCTCGTAAAGGATGGACTACTCTACCTGTGTCCCGTATCTGTATTCACCAGGCCGGCCACACAGTATAATTGCCCTCCAGTTGTATTGAGACAGGACGGTAGGGATTAGCATGGGGCTCGTCCAGCTACCTGAGTGTCCGGCGATTTTGGACAGCCTAGTGGGTAAGTGATCACTGTTTCCTTGCAGCCACGAGATCACTTTTACCTGCGCTCTCCCCAAAACAAATGTAACAACCGCAATCCGAGAGCTTGACGCGAAGAAAAGATACACTTAAGACCGCAAAGTAAATTTACTTGAGAGAAGAAAGTATAAAAAGTGTAAATCAAATTGAATCAGAAAGCCAATGAATAATGAAAACCTGTCATGCAAATGTGGTGTGGAAATTTGAAGAAAAATGTGTGCAAATTGCCTGAAACAGGCTGCTGCCTCATAAAATATGTGTATCTGGAATTTGAATGTTTATGTGGGCAGCCAGAATAGCGTAGATCCTTTATCACCATAACCGTATGGGAAGGTTTAGCGAAGAAGGAAAGCTGAGAGCAGAGACAAAGATATACGTTAGGATACAACTCTGCCGTCCTATAGTTGGTTAGACGTAATAGCACCTTTTCCTCTAACCACCGGTCTGAATGTTGAGCCATTTTTGGCGAGTGCTGGTTTTCACAATCTGAATACCCCTGGGTAAGCGGACAGACATGCTCTGAGGGGCTGTCTAGTTCGATAGAGGGTATAGGTGTTGCAGTATGTTACTTTAGCTGCAGAAATATGTAAAACATTCTACTTCAGAATAGTTTATGAAAGGGAACCCATTTGGCACCCCTTATTTTGCTCATTTTATTATGTTTTCTGTGAGATAGTAATTTGATGACGCTGCTTTATTCAAACTTGAGCGATCACACCATGTCAATATAGTATGGTGCCTTCAACATTACGCATTTACTGGTGATTAAATGATGTATGAACTTGAGTAGTTTGTGTGAGGCTTAAAACGTTTCAGTGATTGATTCTTTGAGCCAATCAGAATGCTCGTTGTCCACTGGAACCCCACGTGTTCGTTATCCGACAGCTGCTAAACTACATTACATTGCATTTTTGTAGTGTGTAAAAACCTGTGTCGATCGAAAACGTATATGTATTCAGAATAATTGTCCGGTACCATATACCTCAGTTTTTACAAAATGTTGGCAGTTGTGTGTTTTTGATGACCTGATATCCACTGCCCAATGCTTTCATTGTCTACTTGCCTTAACAATGGTAGCATGTAGAATAGATTGTTCCCCTCTCTTTTCATTGTATGAGCGTGTGCATCAGTTACTCGATTCTAGTCAGAAATAGAGATCGTTGACATCTCTGACCCAAGACTGCCTGCAGTCGCAGTGAACCATGCATCCAAACAATTCTACCACAACAATATGTTAAGGGACGTCATACTCAAAAATTAGTTTTCATCGTGTGCTTTAGCTTGCGCCATTAATATTACTTAAAGAATATATTTGAAAAAGTTTTTGCTGCTGATTTTGTTGTGTTGGTTACTTACATGTTCCATACATCATTTGAAAGATTCTTTTATCGAAATGATGTGGAACGAGTCATTACATGTTCAGGTTCTTATTGTCTGCAAAGCTAATTGATCAGAACGATCCACATGACTCTTTCATACAACTCTGTGCAGGATTTATTCAGTAACTGTTATCCATTTCACATAACCACCTTTCACTGCTTCTATGAAAGTCACACAGAAGTGGTTGGAGATCCTAAATGGGATCTTTGGAAGAAATACACATTACTCTCATTATACTCTGCTGGGTGAATTAGGAAGAGCTATGTTAGACGAAGGGTGTGCGACCATCATGCTCCCACCAACGTATATCTAGTGTAGAGAAAAACATAAAAGAGGATAGGGGATATACAGAGATACTCAGACGGTAATTTTGTTCCTCTCTCAGTGCTCGAATAATACGGGGAAAGAAAATTTTGGCACGATGCACCCTCCACCATACACTGTTCAGTGGCTTGTGCTGCTGCAGGAATGCCACATCTTGTGAGTGGCGGGTCTCAGCGCTTGGACTTCTTGGCGGAGGGCTGCGGCGTGCTGGAGGCGACCCAGCCGTCGCGGGCGGCCAGCGCCTCTCCCAGCCCCTGGAGCAGCTCCTCCCGCAGCGCCTGCCGGCGCGCCCCCAGCCTGCCGTGGCGCCGCGCCTGCTCGGTCAGCAGCAGCGCGCGCTCCGCGCGGAACATCGCCTCCTGCGCCGACCATGACGCCTCCGCTGCCCGCCGCGCCGCAGCCTCCGCCTCTGCGGCCTCCGCCGTCAGCAGCACCTCCTCGGCCTCCTCTTGCTCCTCCTTCTCCTCCACCTTGTGTACATGGCCAACGTTTCTCACTGATTTGAATGTGATTGTGTGATTAGTTGTACACTACTGGCCATTAAAATTTGCTACACCACGAAGATGACGTGCTACAGACGCGACAGTAAATAGATGCTGTGATACGCAAATGATTATCTTTTCAGAGCATTCAGACAAGGTTGACGCCGGTGGCGACACGTACAACGTGCTGACATGAGGAGAGCTTCCAAATCATTTCTCACACACAAACAGCAGTTGACCGGCTTTGACTGGTGAAACATTGTTGTGATGGCTAATGCAAGGAGGAGAAATGAGTACCATCACTATGACAAAGGTCGGATTGTAGCCTATCGCGATTGCGGTTTAACGTATCAGGACATTGCTGCTCGCATTGGTTGAGATCCAATGACTGTTGGCAGAATATGGAATTCGTGGGTTCAGGAGGATAATACAGAACGCCGTGCTGAATCACAACGGCCTCGTATCAATAGCAGTCCAGATGACAGGCATCTTACCCGCATGGCTCCAATGGATAGTACAGCCACGTCTCTATCCCTGAGTCAACAGATGGGGACGTTTACAAGACACAACCAGCTGCACGAACAGTTAGACGACGTTTGCAACAGCATGGACTTTCAACTCGGAGACCGTGTCTGCGGTTACCCTTGACGCTGCATCACAGACCGGATTGCCTGCGATGGGTGTACTGAACGACGAACCTGCTTGTAGTAATGGCAAAACTTCATTTTTTCGGATGAATCCAGGTTCTGTTTACAGCATCACGATGGTGGCATCCATGTTTGGCGACATCGCGGTGAAGCCACATTGGAAGCGTCTATTCGTCATCGCCATACTGGCCTATCACCCGGCGTGATGGTATGGGATGCCTTGGTTACACGTTTCGGTCACTTCCTGTTCGCATTAACCGCACTCTGAACAGTGCCTTCATTCGATCCCTGCGAAGCCCTACATTTAAGCAGGGTAATGCAGCACCGTATGTTGCAGGTCCTGTATGGGCCTTTGTGGATACAGAAAATGTTCGACTCCTGCCCTGGCCAGCACATTCTCCAGATCTCTCACCAATTGAAAACGTCTGGTCAATGGCAGCCGAACAACTGGCTCCTCACAATACGCCAGTCACTACTCTTGATGAAATGTGGTATCGTGTTGAAGCTGCGTGGGCAGCTGTACCTTTACACAGCATCCAAGCTCTATTTGTCTCAATGCCCAGGCGTATCAAGGCCGTTATTAAGACCAGAGGTGATTGTTCTGGGTACTGATTTCTCAGGATCTATGCACCCAAATTGCGTGAAAATGTAATCACGTGTCAGTTCTAGTATAATATATTTGTCCAATGAATACCCGTTTATTATCTGCATTTCTTCTTGGTGTAGCAATTTTATTGGTCAGTAGTGTGGAAGTTGCTATCTACTGAATAAATACCCTGTTCAGTTCCACAATACACATATCACTTAACATAATAAACACATTAATTGAAAGTATAGAATTAACTATCTTATTAAAACAAATTTATGGATTTAATACTTGTAATACACATGTGCCACACTTCTCTAGACCACCCCAAATAATATTTGTCCAAAGGCTCAATAAAAACGGTTTCAAGCAAATTTCGTTCACAAAATATATTAAGAAAAGTCTACTACTAAGGGACATATTAATAGAATAAAAATCAGCTTCAGTTGCCCGTAATTTCTTCTTTATTATATGACATGTTTCTAAACCCAAAGCTCCATATTCAGGTGCCGTACGCTGTCAACAACAACAAAATTGGCTTGACTGCCACACAATTATAGTTCCTTAATTATGTGAGTAACACCACTTCTCACTGCTTTTTCCTTTCATTATAGTATATCAGCACTATAGTTCTCGAAAGCTAGAAGCTCCTCCTTCTGTACATACTTGCTAACACCTGAAGAGAGAGCTTTCAGCTTCGAAACTTGCCGTGTAATAAATAACAAATTACTGGCAACTGCAGCGAATTTTTAATCTATGAAAATTTTATTTGGTAGCTCATTAACGAGCGTAACAGCCTTCCTTGTAACTTCTTTAGTTACAGAGATCTCGTCCGTGTGGTAGTACATCTTTTTTAATTAGCATCCACTGTTTCTTATTCAATAATCCAATCTTCTGCACAAGATCTGTTTCACCCTTAGTTGGGCGAGCCTGTGTACAAAGTACACCAACCTCAAATAAAATAGTTTCGTATGGTTCCATTATTGTTTCTCAATCGTAAGCCCACACCTATTCCTTCATTATTGTTTCAGCTAATTCAGTGAGATAAACAGTATTCTCATACGTCCAAGTCAGCAGTACAGAATGCAGAGCGAAATAGATCAGAAAAACTTTGTGATCCATGTAAGAAAGTGAGTCAGATTAAAAGCTTGCAACAGAATCCCACAATGAGGTAGTTGTCTACGAGATAAATAGTAATAACGAAAATTATTTCAGGAGTGTTTAATAAAACAGTGTTTTAGCTCATATTATTTAAGTTTATTTTATCGTTGTTACTTACACTATGATTAAACTGTGATTTTGCTCATACATGTTATAACGCAGCAAGTTATTACGAGATAACATTCGTTGCAGTAACGCACACAGCCATCTTGTATGGTGGCTACAGGATGGCTATGCTTTTTTTTTCCACTGTGCACACAGCACAGCTGAAGCTAGCTACCGTGGGAAGTGCATGGTGTAACATTCAGTCAATAGAAAGATTCATACCCTCTACTAATCTAAATAATCCATATTAGTTATTATCCGATTTTGTTCAAATGTGGTACACAGCCTTTTGTTATTAATGGAATGATTCTGTCAAAATTTCAGACTTTTACTTATTATAGGTCCGGGGATAAAGTGAAATACCTATAAGTCCTAAAACATATGCTTCTTTTTTTTTTAACCAAGTTAGTAACAATAACAGATTGACTTACAAAGTTGTCAGTGCATAAAAATCTATTAATTACAATTTTCTTCTTAAAACTTTAGTCACTTTGCATTACGTAATATGAAAATCTGTCAAAATTATTATTTGATTATATTTTGTTGTGTGAGTGCGTGAGAATGATTGAGAAAGTGTATGTGGGACATAAGTTAAAATTTAATATTTCATTTTAAGTGAAACCTTGTACAAAGGAATCGTGCGAAAGTTATGTTGCAACCACGATTCAGGTGACTTATGTGTGTGTGAGCATGCTTTTGTATGAAAGCAGCCAGAATGGAAGTTAGAGGCGGAATAAATTTACTTATCAAGTTGAAGAATATTGAGCACTTTGTTTATTTTGATTAAACATAATACAAGAAATTTAAATTTTGCTGACATTAATTACTATCAAATTAGTGACTGGATAAGGCAAGATTTGCAGCGAGAATGATCAGGAAGGAACGTTCTGATTGGTCGTTTAGATCAACAGCCAATCAGAATTAAGCTGTTCCCACGCGAATAGAGGAGTGGGCAGAATGGAGAGTACCTCGAGAGAGTCAGTCGCTAGCTAGCTGGCCTACGGATAACATGATGTTAGATCGCTCCTTAAAAATACTCATTAAGAAGAGCAAGTGACTGAAGTGGCTGGACTTCCGAACACTGTAATGAAAGTTCGGTGTTTCTAAGTTAAATAGTTTGAGAGATATGAGCGTGTGAACTTTCTGGTCGTAGTAGCAACTCCGCATGGCGTGTTTCGTACTCTGTACGGAATATTTCGGCGAGCAGTTCTTAGGAAGAAGGCCATTGAAACGACCGAATATTTAACTCGCAAATAGTGTGTGGCTGGTAGAGCGTGAAAATTAGTCGGGTCGGCCTTACTAAACTTCTGGCTACTATTTCGAGTGAATATTTGTTATACAGACAGTGATCTTTCAATGATAACGTTTCACCATATCAAATACGGACTTGATAGCCATTTCATGTGTTTCAATATAAATAACACACAGATTTAATCTCATTTTAAACGCTTTTCTGCAAGTAGACTGAATATCCCGAACGACCGATATTTTAATCATGAACTTTCAGGAACTGACTTTCGGCTAGTGTCACACGGCCTCTGTGTGGTAGGCATTAGGGAGTGGTTTCATCACTGCTATTTTGCTCTGCCTAGCACGTATCTGCTACAACAGAGTGAAGGGATATCACCAAGAATCCTGCTGAGGTAGGTGGACTGAACGATAGCGTTAACAACAGCACTGCCGACCAACCCCGCCCCGCCGCAGTGTATACCTTTGTAACATAAAGACAGCTGTTCTCTACATGTGCACAAAGTGGGCTGCGCGCCTGCTCGTGTTATGAGGCCACCCGACTGTTAAATTGACGTATACATGACGTTATTAAAAATTTACTTCGACGCTCCAGTACAAACACATAGGCTATCATAACACCTCGCTAACTAGAACTCATTTGATGTTCTTCTTACCGATGAATTTCCCTTCTCAGACAAAAGAAAGATGAAAACAATCAATACGCATGGTCCAGCAAAAACTCACACTGGATTAGATAGGTAGAACATCAGTGCCAATGTATAGTTAATGTGTGCCGTGAGAGAAGGCGGTTGACTGAATGATTCGTGTGAGATTTCTTTGTGTTTTCACCTGTTTACTGCCAGCTCCATCAGGTGGGCGAGTTACGTACAATGCAGACTCGCACGGTGTGCTATAGGTGGAGCCACGAACGACGGTGATTGAGTTTAGGCTTGTTCTGCGCACCTACGTCTCGTATACTCCGACAAGCAATGAGCGTTCTGTAGTGTTCTCAGCGCTTTGCTGTGAATGCCATAGCTACTGCGAGCATTAAACGTGATCGTAGAGAGTTGTTTAGTGAATTTCTATTCCATTTGTTTCGAGTTGTCATCGCAGATTGTGGCCGTAAGTGATAAATTCTGCATAAGCTAGAGAGTCACATAATTTGCAGCATATACTCTTTATTAGACGCAAAGTAAACGCACGCGCGTACCGCAACTGTCGCTTGTAATCGTCAACAATGCAAACCCCGTCCGTGCCTCGACATGACCGAACCGCCATCGTTGGGGATCGGACTATAGTTAATTTTGTGTTATGTTTTAATAACATCATGTTTACGTGATTGCTACACTGTCATAGATTTTTGAACTGCCTAGAGGAGAGGAAGTGGATACCAAATAAAGACATAAAGTGGCACTTACAAAGGAGCTGCTGCTTTTCAAACATCCATCATGAACAAAGTTGCAAGAATAACAGTCATGCTGGTTAATATCCCCCTGGTAACTAAATAAAATTTACACAGTTTTATTTTGTTTCTGGACAAAAGTTCTTTGGGGTGGTCAAGATAAATGGTAAACCCTGGACACTATAATAAATGTAATTCATTACTCTTTTGTATTACATTAACATACGTACTGTTTAAACATAAAACGTCATGACCACGATGACAATGTTTGGTTTCCACTTTGCATATTGAATCTTCTCATTTCTATTTTTGAATAACCGAGCCAGTAACTGCCATAATGAATAAAATGTTGAACTCAGAAAGGGGATATGATGAAAAGTTGTAGATCTTCAGTGCAAGGTTTTCCAAACTAAAGCATTAAAGAACGAAAATGCGTTGTACATGGCGGTCTGTGACAATTATACATTAGTAGTAGTAGCAGCAGTAGTAGTGGTAGTAGTTTAATTCACCCATGATCCATGGCTCACTTTTACATTGGTATTACATATGTTGTATTGTTGTCAATAAACAACGGCATAATTCATATAAATAGGCGTTTACATACTTACAGGTCTAGTTAGCATAATATGGAACAAGTATTCGGCCATCGACTTAGGATAATAGATGCCAACCAGGCATTTTTCTGAATGTGGAAAACGACGGGAAACGTAAATGATGATGTCTGGGTGGGGGATTATAGCCTCCACCCACTTGAATATAAGATCATTCTGTTAACAGCACTGCTAACTCATTCGGTGCATCCCTACTGCAGGGTAGTATTCAGTTCATATGTGCTTGAAAAGAATTTACTTTGCAATGCAAATTTTTCGTTCCATACTTTTCATTCATTTCTCAACACTGATCATAATTGCGCACACTACACACATTAGACACCCACTATTCCGTAAAATAAATAGCTCCTGCTACACTACTGATTCCTTTCTCTACACTAGTCGCTGCACACACTACACCCACACTATCAGCTAACTTCAGGATCATGAGGATGACGTTTTGCTTATACCTTATGTGCTAAGACTTTGCACTTGCTTCTCTGAAATACAGACTCAGCATCCCTGTGTAATAAATGATTTGCTGGGCTCAGAATGAACGTAAGATGTTGCAGTTATCCACCGCAGAGGTTTGGTGTAGGGTTTCGGAAAACAAAAAACTGTCATAGTGCTAATAGTACACTATGAAATGACTAAGGTGTTTTAGCATTTTCAGAATGACTCTTTCACTCTTTAGAGAAGTATGTACTATTCTAAAACTCCTATTAAATATGTCATTCACTAGTTCGCATTGTAAGTAAAAGAATGAAATAACATCGAAAGTGTTACTATCAGAGGAAGTACAAGTAAGGAGAATACGAATGTACGTTGTGTAACACATAAAGAAGTTTTAGCTAGTCTGAAAAGGTGGGAATGCTAAAGATACCAATCATTAATTAGTATTTATGAACCTGGTGTGACCTGGATAGAGAAGAAAGTTGCACTAACGAAGAAAATAGGTTTAGAGTCACTGCAATTAACAGGTCCCAGCACTGATATAAAATAAAACTAAGTGTTACTATTATCGGTGAACGGTAGACTTATAAACGGTCATTAGTCTTGCAGACACGTTTTTCGATAAAGGAAGTCTTTAAATAAACGTTACTTTATTAAGGAGAAGTGTTGTGCACTTGTAAACATTGACATATAGATATAGACAGTATCTTGACAACTAGTGTAATATCGCTGACGGTTGTTAGTAATGGTATTTGATTTAACGTAGTTTTATGACTGAGACAAAACAATAAAGCTGGTACACGCATTTCCCAGTGTAAAATTCGAAAAAAGTTGAAAGTGAATACTTATTAAGCGGTTTTGTAAGGTACATTTGTACCTGACTAATGAAATACTCGTGTGACTGTAGTTGTTATCCTGAGTTTAGGATAAGAGGAAGGTTTGCTTTTTTTAACTTTTGCTGAGAGCAATATACAAAACTACTGGCAAGTGTTACATTGGTTTCCTTTATTTCCTTTTATTCCAATGAAATTTTAATATTTTAATTTGATCAACGAAGGTTAATCTAATTTATTAGTTATAAGACAAAGTGTTGCAAACTTAGGAAAAAGATTTTAAGGGAGTCACTGTGTCATTAATTAATACTGGTGTAACATACTGAACCACACGTCTTGTTAATGTTTATCAATTTGAGGTATCTTAAAAGTATGTTGTGGTTCGATGAACAATAATCTCAAGCAATAGTAATAAGGGGTTTTCCCTCAGATTAGTAAATAATGTGTAACTTCAGAACTTCATCCAAACCTTTTGTTCTTAGAAAGAATTAACTCTTCACGGTCAGATAATGTTTAATAAGTGTGCTATAGTTATGTCCTCTATGGTATGTCGTGGGTCGTGTAGGGTGATAAAGGCGCGCCTTATAGAGGGTACGAAAACTTATTTGATACCTGTTGCCAGTTAGTTATGTAATTTAATCGACGATTGAAAACTCAGTATTTCTAGCGCTCGCATCAGTGTACCCTGTGGGCTGTAAGTAACAACCGAGGAGACCTAATAACGTCTAGGTGCATTAGCCACTCTGACGTCTAGTAAAATCCAGAACGAATGCTTGGTGAACGATGACTGCTATTATTAACTGATGTTAATCTGGGAAGTCGTCTTCTATAAGATACCCAATCTGGTTTGGATTCTCTGCTTGCGAACAAGATTTTCCTACTCTCCAGAAGAGTCCTTTTCCTCTTCGAGGTAACACAGTTTGTTGATTTGACGTAGTTCTGTACTGACTGCCAGTACATCCGTGGCTCGGTTGATACAACGACTTAAACAATGGATTGGTTTGTTGACGAACTGAAAGTCACTCGATAACTTCATATCAATCACCCTATCACAGTACAATTTCTTCCACTTTATACATGACTTTGGACCCGTATCCTCTTCATTTTTCTATTCTCCATCTTGCTCTTTCGTTCCCTTGAGTTCATTGCCCTGCTGTAGTATGATCTACTTCCTTTCAATTTTCTTGTCCAAGATGTTGTAAAGACATGAATCGGCGTATCATGAGATATCAGTCCGCAGTCAGAAAACCGAAAACTGCCTCAAATTGCGTAGTAGGCTCCGGGAGTAGACCTCGACCATGAACGGCAGCATAAGACGACCAATAGTTCATATCTGGTTCGAGGCCAGGCAGAGTGTGATTGTAATAGCACAGCTTGCAGAAGCCGACTGTGTAGTTCGTCGGCATATAGTTTATTAAATGTAATCAACAACTCAGTTGTACATCTCAAAGCACATCATTCACCACATGTGTCATAATTCAGTGCAAACCATCCAGCTATCTTAGTCGCTCTCTTATGTAATTTTAACGTCGGGATGATTGATCATTCACCTAACGACCTGAGAGAAAGTTATTTCGTCAGATACTTCGAGATTCATGTGCGTACTTCTGTTAGGGTGTGGTAACATAAGCTGGTGTGCAAAAATTAAAGCAGAACTTAACTTTTTTGCATGGTGTTTTGCTGAAAAGTAACGTAGCTCTATGAAACTTGCACCATACACAGAAAAAATTGTTACAGTATGATGACTGAAATAAATACGCAATGAGACCAAAATAAAGGGCACTTATAGTCGAAAAGAACTGCTGGATAATCGTTGGTGCGTGTTAACATGCTGCAATACGTCAACCCAACGTATCCAACACGTGCTCGACGGGCTTAAGTCAAGGGTAGAGCAGGCTAGTCAATTCGCCGAATAGCCTCTCATTCAAAGAACTCATCCACCTGCGCTTTTCGACGCAGTAGTGCACTGTCATCCATAAAAATAATGTCAGGGCCGAATGCACCCCTAAAAAGACGCACGTGGTGTAGGCATACAGTATTACATTAACGTTGACTGGTGACTGTACCGTGTTCAAGGGTATGGAGGACAAGTACCTCCAAGTAACGTTGTGCCTAGGCACACTGTAATGCCAGGACCAACAAAACGATCATGTTCGATAATGTTCCTCGGCGTATTACGTGTTCCTACCTCTTGCTATATGAGAGTACTTCCGGAATCACTACTCAGACTGAACCTCCTCTCATCCGAGAAGATCACGTGACCCCACTTTTAGTTGTCCAGTTTCTACGCTCTTCATACCATAGCAAACGGTTCTGCCAATGTGCGGGTGTCAACGGAACAAAATTTACTGGTCGTCGGCCAAAGACAGCGCCCACATCGCGTCACTGTGGACCGAGAGATTGCGTGCCTTCCTGTCCTGTAACATTTGGTTGCAATTGCACCCGCTGTTTGACGTGGAATCCTTCTGGGCGACAACAGCCTCACCTAACGGCAGCAGTGCTTTGGTTTGGAACGCCCCCCCCCCCCCCCCCCACGCATGTAAAACAATGCTTGAGCAGTACCAAACTCTTGCGCTACACTCGTCAAACTTCGTCCTTCTCCAGTTTCTTGATAATTCTTTCTCGTGGGAAATCATCCAGATTTTGTCTCCAGGCCATGTTGGAATGAAGGAGACCACAACAGTGTTGCTTAACTGCTCGCTGATTGACACATACTGGCTTATCCCCTTCCTCAAACTACCTCATGTTGCAGGACTAGTTCCATTTAGCGCTATAACCTCTCTGGTCTCATACCATGTGACGTCCATCGTTCTATGCGCGACTAGGAAACCTCTGGCAACACGCTCCCACTCTTTCATTTATTTCTACCGAGTAGTTAATATGTTATGTTACTTTATTTACGATGTCCTTATGTTTTGCAGAGCAGTGTACTTAAAGGTATTTTAAATCGGATTCAGAAATTTAAATTGATTGTCGTGCGCACATGTAATGTATGTATTCAAAAGATTATTTACTGTAATTCAGATATTGACAAACTAGTTGAGAGAGAGTTGTTATCCATCGTTATCCACACATGTCCGACCCTCTTCCCCCCGTTTATGCTATGCCGTGTAATCGCACCCACATTCATAACGTCGTTATGAACAATTTACAAAATAACATAAACAATCTGCGCTAGTTGTTCTAGTACTCGCCCTCTGCTTGTGAAGAATATCTTGAGAAAGTACCTGTTCATTCTTTGAAGTAGTGTTGTTGCCACGCTATCGGTCTGTGCGCCAGAAGGGGTCCCATTACCGAGACACTTGTTTGCGGACCTCGCTCGCTTTATTGGCAAAGAAGCGAAACGTGTCTGACGTGGTCGTCTGTGTCTCTGTCCCACTCTACCGTCGTTTCCAGCACGCAGCAGTTCAGCTGTGAGAAAACCTTCCAGCACACGCCCCTTGGTCTGCTCGTTCACGGAGACGTTTTCTTTAAATAATTATTACTGTTCTTCTACTGACAGAAGGAGCATCACAGGAAACAGACGTATACTCGCGTGACTTCCCATATTCGATCCATAACCTTGACATTTGACATTAGATCAACAATTATTCAAGAAAACTTATGTTTATATCACACATACCCATATAAAATAGTTTATACCTTACAGATTCTCGGAAACATTAATATCTCTCTTAAAATTTTCACAATATTCAGCGTAAGGCTAATCTCTGAAATTTCACGATAACTGAACGTAACTTATACACAATTTTGGGCTGGTACGCTGAAGACTTCAGGACCTCTCACTCCTCACATCACAATAAAATTCATTTGATTTATAATGAACCGGAATTTAGATGCAATTACGACTTATTTACTCTATTTTATTTTAACTCGATTCCTTTCTAAATTTCTGTATTTAAAACATTAGTTTCTCTGTACCACGCTGAAATGCCGACGACACACGAACGCCTGAACCGACAGAAAACTAAAGGTTTTCCATCCTGAATGACAACTGATACATGCCTAATGAAAGAGTTTGAATAAGTAGTAACTGAAAAGTAGGAAACAAATGTAAAAGAAGATTCGCATGTTACTAAGTTGTGTACAAGGAGTTGTATTGTTAGGAAAATGTTCCAGAATGCAGGTAGGCACTCAAATTATCATGACTGATAGAGGAATTGGCAGCTAACTCTCGATAGGGATAAATGCATTGCAATGAGAGTAAGTAGATGAAAAAGCAGAATATCGTTTGACTGTATGATGGACAAGTAGCAAAATACATCACAGATGTCAGATATTAAGGACTATCTGACTGGGCTTATTTAAGGTGGAACAGTAACATACACGTATTCGTGCGAAACTGAGACGTCACCGTGAATCCGTCAGTTTTTATCTCCCTTGACCTTGAGAAAGCTTACGAAAATATATGGCACTGAGGTGTCCTTTTTAAACTTCCAGACGTATGACTATTTCCGGACTTATTGCATCCTTTCTATCCATGAACTCATCTCACATAATCTTAAACATAATTAATTCCTGTATCTTGAAAACTGAAGCACTGAGCAAGTGACAAGTAGAGGTTGTGGGGAAAGGCGAGAGAAGGGCAGAGGAGTGGGTAATACTACTGGTCTCGTGAGATTGGAAGAATGTATGCCGTCCCCTACTGTATCTATCGTAGCTGTCAAGTACACTACTGGCCATTAAAATTGCTGCACCACGAAGATGACGTGCTACAGACGCGAAATTTAACCGACTGGAAGAACATGCTGTGATATGCAAATGATTAGTTTTTCAGAGCATTCACTCAAGGTTGGCGCTGATGGCGACACCTACAACGTGCTGACATGGGGAAAGTTTCCAACCGATTTCTCATACGCAAACACTAGTTGACCACCGTTGCCTGGTGAAACGTTGTTGTGATGCCTCGTTTAAGGAGGAGAAATGTGTAGCATCAAGTTTCCGACTTTGATAAAGGTCGGAATGTAGCCTATCGCGATTGCTGTTTATCGTATCGCGACATTGCTGCTCGCGTTCGTCGAGATCCAGTGACTGTTAGCAAAATATGGAATCAGTTGGTTCAGGAAGGTTATACGGAACGTCATGCTGGATCCCAACGGCCTCGTATCACTAGTAGTCGAGATGACAGGCATCTTATTCACATGGCTGTTACGGATCGTGCAGGCACGTCTCGATCCCCGAGTCAACAGATGGGGACGTTAGCAAGACAACAACTATCTGCACGAACAGTTCGATGACGCTTACAGCAGCATGGACTATCAGCTCAGAGACCATGGCTGCCATTACCCTTGACGCTGCATCGCAATTACGGGCGCCTGCGATGGTGTATTCAACGATGAACCCTGGTGCACGAATGGCAAAACGTCATCTTTTTGGATGAATCCAGGTTCTGTTTACAGCATCATCATTGTCTCATCCGTGTTTGGCGAAATCGCGGTGAACGCACATTGGAAGCGTGTATTCGTCATCGCCATACTGGCGTATCAGCTGACGTGATGGTATGGGGTGCCATTGGTTACACGTGTCGATCACCTCTTGTTCGCACTGACGGCACTTTGTACAGTCTTACATTTCAGATATGTTGCAACCCGTGCATCTACCCTTCATTCGACCCCTGTGAAACCCTACATTTCATCAGGATAATACACAACCGCATATTGCAGCTCCTGTACAGGCCTTTCTCGACACAGAAAATATTCGACTTCTGCTCTGGCAAGCACATTCTCCAGGTCTCTCATCAATTGAAAACCTCTGGTGGGCAAGCAACTGGCTCGTCACAATACGCCAGTCACTACTGTTGATGAACTGTGGTATCGTGTTGAAGCTGCATGGGCAGGTCATCCAAGCTCTGTTGGACTCATTGCCCAAGCGTATCAAGACCGTTATTACGGCCGGAGATGGTTGGTCTGGGTACTGATTTCTCAGGATCTATGCACCCAAATTGCGTGAAAATGTAATCACATGTCAGTTCTAGTATAATATATTTGTTCAATGAGTACCCGTTTATCATGTGCATTTCTTCTTGGTGTAGAAATTTTAATGGCCAGCAGTGTAACTTTGAACAAAGTGCAGATTCAGTTGTGCGTCGTGCTAAGTGGCCTAGCGGCCAGGGGTTGGCCGGTGCTGTGTCGCGGGACGGCCTACCTGCCCGGCGGCGGAGCGTAGCAGCTGCGCTAGCGGCCGGCTCGGCTGGAAGTGGCGGCGCAGGTTCTGCGCCCTGAGGTAGCGGCCGGGCTCCGCCTGCTCCCAGCCCTCCTTCAGGGAACGGATCCAGCGCTCACGGCGGTCGTCTGGTCGCAGGTCCACCAACTCTGCGCACAGCATCCACATGATTTATGCGAAACTGACACATCTTAGCCGAACGGTTACCCTTTAATTTAAAAAAATGACAACTTGATGACGCTATTTAGAGTACTTTTTTCAAAAAATGTCATTTCTAATTCTTAAAACAACGGTAACGCGCTTGCAACAGGTACAACAAGACAGTGGCTAAGTGATAACTTGAGAAAGGCCATAGAGTTCCAATCTATCAAAAAGAATTATGCGACTTGGCACGTCTATATGTCTGAAACTAATAAACACATACAATGAGTTTTGTTTTTTGACGAACGGGAAACTCAAACATGTTTTTTCATACATGCAGGGAAACGGATTTCTGCGGACTCTGTGTGCAACGAAGACGGATGAGCTTGTCGTCTGTGTCAGACACTAGGGGACGCCCCAGCGATTTGCCTTTAAACAAATAACCTGTTTCTCGGAATCATGCGATCGTTCAAAATGTTCAAATGTGTGTGAAATCTTATGGGACTTAACTGCTAAGCTCATCAGTCCCTAAGCTTACACACTACTTAACGTAAATTATCCTAAGGACAAACACACACACCCATGCCCGAGGGAGGACTCGAACCTCTGCCGGGACCATGCGCACAGTCCATGACTGCAGCGCCTTAGACCGCTCGGCTAATCCTGCACGGCATGACATCGTCTAATGTTCTGTGGCGTCGGAGGATCCACACCATACCTAGTACGAAAGTCACGGTGAACAGTTATTACTGACATGCAGTGCGCAAAACGTAGAACACAAAACGTTTTCCGTTGCTCCGACACCATTTTTACTGGAACTGAAGTGGACGTACACTGCTGCTACCTAGCGAGAACCGTGTAAAACTGGAGAGTTTGCTCTTTCCAACAGTGCGTAGTTCACGCACATATCTCAAATTACATAATAGTTATGATTTTTTTTTAAATTGGCTAATTTCTTTTGATACACCCTATATACATCTCATATGCCTGTGCTTCTCGGTTTTCCGTAAGACCGATGTGTAGTATCAAGAGAACGCCCTGAGCGCCATAATATACTGTGCCGTAGATTATATCAAATTTCATCTCAAAGACATATGTGTTCTTCATCAGACATGGATATATGTAATTCATCACGTAAACATAGCTAAGGGAGGCGCAGCTAGAATCTAAATGTAAATATTGTCGTTTTGAACTTTTGCGTACATTTAGAGAATTCTGTATGTACCATAAATGTATTAAATGGGTTGATGATATGACTCTGTGCAATAATAGTATCTAGTGTAATCAATATTGTATTTTTATAAAGTAAACTAGGCATAGCTCTTGGCAGAAGCTGAGGAGCGAATTGTTTTTCTGTTGCATCCACTCTGGGCCCTCAGCACAGTATCCTGTTCCCTGTGGAATCGTGTGAATGCTCTATAGATAGCTTACACTATTGTATAACCTTCTGCAGCGGGATGTGCCTGGTGTCACTTTGTCGAAAGCACTGCAGTACAGTATCAAATTTGTGCACCGCTATATTAACAGTTTCTGATATGTAACGCGTCATTCGCTGAGCTGCCGCATTATCGGGTTTATTGTGTACAAGTGGTGTGCTACAATTTATAGGAAAGTTTTGGATGTGGAAAAAGACTATAATACCAGTCTCAATAAGTACAAAATTATTGATGTCATGGCAGTTCTTGGAGGGCGATTTGGTTTTGCGTTAACTGAGCATTCCAAGAAACAATGTTTTGAAAATAAAAATGGAAATTTCAGGCAAATGTTTTCTTTGGATGATTTTTTACGATTTTCGTGAAGTCCTAACTCAACAACATCATTCCAAATCACTTCATTCAACTTTTAGTGATAAACCGCATTCCGTAGGCCCAGTTTACATATGGTTTGCAAAATTTTGTCGTGGTCGTGGCCGTGGTTCCATCAGCAACAAAATCTGTGACGGTCGAATGAAATCCGTTAGTGTTCCGAAGAGACATTGATGTCATGTGCAATGTGAGACATGGATATCCTTAGGCATATCGAACACCACAGTACCCTCGATTTTCCATGAATACTTCACTACGAAAAAGATCAGTTCCTGGTGCACTTCGCACAATTTTACGGTAGCTCGAAAGCACACTCTTGTTAATAGAGGAAATGTAAATGTCCGAAAATGTAGACCGTGATGTAGTGGGTGTGGATGTGGCCTGATGGAGGATAGAGGGCGGGATGAGTAGAAGCTATTCTAAGGCAGTATAATTCCTTCATCACCGCAGTAGTTCGTATAAGGAACTCAAAACCACATCTAGCGTCGCTGGAAGGTGGGCCTTACCCAGGGATCCAGTGTCGAAGAGTTACTGCAGGACAGGTCTCTCCAGCTCGTGCACTTCCCCGGGAGCTGTGGAGCACTCGCTTCCCATCAGGGCAATGCTTTTCGGCCTTGCACTGTGCTTATATGGGGCACCCGGCCGCGGCGGGTATGTCTATACAGGAACTGCAGCTGTACTCCAGATCCGCCAGGGGCACGGCTGTTTATGATGTACTCTGCATGAACCTAGTCAGAATTACATATGAAGACCATAAAAATGTGACACATGGTAATGGAAGATACGGCTCTTTCGAAACGGCGGGTAGAAAAATTAACGAGTAACCTTTGCACAACTAATAAAACTTTTATAGATATTTTTTACAGATTTTCTTACGAGATTGGTGCACTTATATCAGGTGGTATCTTGCTTGCTGGAACGATGCGAAGCATACTCTCCATTGCACTGTCCTCTTCACTGTAGATAATAATTGCTCACAACAGCATGTTGACCTAAACTTGCACATAACCGTAGCTGCATTTCTGTGCAGCCAGGGAAATGATTCCTTTTCACATTTCGATACCACAGAGACAAATTCAAACAACTGTAGTACCTGTCCTTTGAAGATGTTGAATGTTTGTAAGTCAGTTAGCTCTAATTTAATTGTGGATGGCATGTAATTATGTAAAACTGAAAGTGGAGTACTGAATAACTGCAGTTCCTTCTCTAAAATGTTCAGTTCTAATCTGAAATATTTATTAGTTGATTAATTATACGATGAAAGGTTATAAAGGAGATATCAACGAGTAAATTTAGATAATCAAGTCGAATGAAGAAAGTCATATTTCTGTTCTTCAGTTGCCTCTTAAACAAATGAAAGTTACCTCTGAACGCTCTTAGTTTGTCATGCATCTTTCCCTGTAGTGACGCATTCTCTGCATTTACGTACATCGTTATAGCAGCCACGAAAGCAAGGTCTTACTTCCAATTTGGTACTCTGAAACAAAGAATTTCCTCCCCTCCTACGTCAAGAAACAAAACAATTTCCTCACAAATTGGGAAAAAACTTAAGAGACTTACTTCTACTGACCCATTCACAGTGCAGTGGTAAGGTATATCTCCATACTCAACTTCAAAATCTCGAAAAAAGCTTTATACTGATAATGGCTGACATTGTGCCTTCACACGCTTCACTAAAATTTCCATAAAATCACAAGGTTCGACGGTTTCAGCACTCACTGTCTTCTCATGAATGAAACAGTATATACTGCAGATCTCCTTCCCAAAGTCACTCTTCAGTTTACGTTTTAAGCGAAGGACACAACTTTGCTGACATCCAAACATTTGTGGCGCACCGTCTGTGGCCACAGAATGAACATGTTCCCATAGCAAGTTCATGCTGCCCTCAAACACACATATTTCTTCAAAACTATCAAGCCCTATTGTGCAATATAGTTTTACCATGTCTAGCAGCTCCCTCCTGATTTGCAGATGCCTGTCCACACAAAAATCGTAAGTCAAGCACAATAGATCTGTGCTCTCATCGAGTGCGAGGGAAAAAAGCTGTGTAACTATGAGCTTTATTCCAAATTTTTGCCTTCAAATCAGCTCCCATATCGAGGACTGGACGGGATACCATTTACACTGAGAACAAACACCTTCAAAAGTTGCTAATTCCGTAAATTCCGTTGGTTCCGTGCGTTCTACTACTACTGCCAAACATGTTTTCTCTAGAGGCCCCAAAGAGAATGGTTTACCAGTCAGAACTACGATGTATGTTACATTATAACAAGCAAAAATTGCAAATTTATTTAGGTTTTTTTCGCCAGTACTCGACTGAAATAAATCAACGTATTACACTAGTGTACAAAGCTTTTTACAGTTCTGAAATATTCTCAGTCACAATTTTACCTTACATTTTCCTGTATGTGGCTCTACAAATTGGAAATCACTTCCTTGCGAGCTTTCCTTCTTATTCGATAGTAATCTACCACGTTCAGAAGATCTTAATGACGCTGTGAATTGTATTTATTTACAGAAACAAGTGTGTACTTCCATCTCTGTCATTATAGAGACATGTTTCTTAGAAATAAGCAGGTAGTGGGCTTCCATGACTACCCACTTTCGTTGCTGCCACAACTACAAATCCAAGACAACTAAACAGATGGACTCACATCTGTTTACTTGTGCTCACAAAGTACCACCGCGCGTGATGTCAGCTAGACTCACTACCGCGCCTCGGAGCTAAAGCCGTATGTGGCTCTACAAATTGGAAATCACTTCCTTGCGAGCTTTCCTTCTTATTCGATAGTAATCTACCACGTTCAGAAGATCTTAATGACGCTGTGAATTGTATTTATTTACAGAAACAAGTGTGTACTTCCATCTCTGTCATTATAGAGACATGTTTCTTAGAAATAAGCAGGTAGTGGGCTTCCATGACTACCCACTTTCGTTGCTGCCACAACTACAAATCCAAGACAACTAAACAGATGGACTCACATCTGTTTACTTGTGCTCACAAAGTACCACCGCGCGTGATGTCAGCTAGGCTCACTACCGCGCCTCGGAGCTAAAGCCGTGAGCGCTCCTGCCCGCAGGGCACCGTTGGAATAGCCTGTATATAGGACACTGGCAGCTGCTACGTTCAGTGTAAACAAGCTTGGCGCGGCTTTGCGTGCTGGACAGCCTCGGCCAGTAAACCAGCTGTGTCAGAGCTGATAGACACGGCCTGACGTGTAAGAGGGGGCTGGCTGACAGAGACTGGCGATGGCAGGCGCTCTCGTGGTTCGGTGACTAGGAAAGCTCCATTTCAACCCTCGGCCTACCAGGTTGCGCCTGGAACCCCTAGCGGGCAGTCCTGTCAACATGATGATGAAGCAAAACGGCCTCACGGCAGAAGCCGATCTATGAGGGACACCAACGCGATGACTAGCTCATCTGATGACCTGCGTGGCCAAACAGCCAGTATTTACACAGATTAGACTGGGTTTACAGTAGCACTGCTGGTGCAGAAGGCAAATACGCTGCATACCGAAGTGTTCCTGGTTTATTTAACTAGCAGGTCACTGAATGGCAGGTGCGAGGCTGTGCCGAGCGAGTGCCGTGGTGCAATACTGCGCCTGCTTATTGCTCCAAGTGGCCCTCTTTATAATATCCAGCCCTCTTGCCAAGACACTTGGCGTAACAGGGCAAATGCAGATATATATATTACATCATAACAGGAGACAAAAACTGAGTATATCTTACGAGCCAGAAATTAAGCATCATTCGACTGTTTCGGTGTTCCAAGATGAAATGTAACTGCAAAAGTAGTTCATTCGTGCAGCATTTCCAAAAACACGATCATCTGTTTCTTTGATTAAACTGCACATTACGCGACCATCCTTTTCGAGGATCAGACAACAGTTACGAATAGTATAAATAATTTTTTATCACAAGTCATTGAAGAAATCAGGAAAAACAGTCGAGAATAGTGCACCATTCGTCATTATGACAATGTCAGCACTCATACAGCACGTCACGCAATTCATTATTCGTACTCGAAAAGCATCGAATTATTTTTTTTCTTTCTCGTTTTCAGCTCACTTATTGCCTGACGACTTCTTTCTCTTCCCCTGATATCAAACAAAATAATACTCACATTAAGAACCTTTTGCATCCTTCACAAACCATGTTTTTGAGGTGCCAGTACAAAAATGTATCCATGCAAAAGAGTATAATCTTTAAAGGTAAACATTTCATAAACAATCAAGTGATTTGTAATCCAAAATATACTTCTTTTTGTAAAACCTTAGGATGGGATTCTCTGGATTATTTTAAATTAAAATGTTTTTCATCTTGTTATCTTCATTACTGACTACAATTCAAACCACAGCCAAAGATTTTAAACCTAAGAGATCTGCAACCAAGATCAGTTCAATGAGCTCTCAAGGCAACCAACATTTTAGATCTAAAACGGTAGTAAATTACGAAATAATAGAAAAAATTACTTAGATATAATGCACCTTACTGTGAAAGAATGGAAGTTACCAATAAAATAAGCAAAATTCAAAGAATGTGTGCTATCCTTAATAGGACGCTAACAGTGACCAACGCAGAAAAGTTCTATAAGGCAATGATAGACTCCATACTGACGTACGACAGCGAGAAGTGAATACAGAGATCTGAAAAGAGGAAAGCTGGTGAGGCGAGAATTTGAGTATCTGTGTCACAGTGTACACTCCTGTATAAAGAAGTAATGATATAGGAGAAGAATTGAAAATTTCCATTATAAATGGTACAATACAGGAAAATAAACTGAAATGTATAGCCGTGATATAGCATCTTCAGATCAGTGAGTCTTATAATTTAGAACAAGGATTTTTTTGCTCTTTCAATTATAAAGCTTCTTTTTGTTTATTTTCACCGTTTTTAGTTCTGCTCGAAAATGATGATCAGCTCTTGTGAACCGTGTTATAAGCGCATTTCAACTAATTAACTTAGCAAGCTAAGGTTAGGGAAGGCTGGAAAAAGAAATCAACCATGACGTTTTCACAAAAACGGATAAACAAAATTAAAAATAAAATAGTACGAAAAGCATTCTGAAGTTAGATCCAGATTCAGTAAATAAAAATTACACTAAAATTATCGTGATTTGCAAAAACGTAAAACTATCTGTTCGTGATCATTCTTGTTACTGCAATTTGGAAGGAACCCAATAAACGAAATTCCGTGAAGCACTGTTGTTCATTGATGAGAAGCTGGAAGGGATCGTGTTGATTCTTTTAAGCACCTGCTTCATTAGTGCGAAGTCTCTCGACTCGCAAAAGGTCGATAGTGTTACACTGTGTACAACTTGAAAAAAAAGGTGGACACAAAATTTTAGCATTTTGTGATGAGTAAAACGTTAATTATTGTTCTTTCTTCAGATTGACAGATAATATTTTTGTAGTATAAATGAAAAGTATCTTTTCACTTGTTTGATGCTGCCCGTCGAGAATTCCAATCCTGCTCCAACCTCTTGATGTTAGGGTACTCAGTTATTTCTTGGATATATATATTCCAGTCCCTGTCTTCCCTTAAACCTTTTGCTCTCTGCAGCACCCCCAAGCACGATGGCAGTAATTCCTTGATGTCTTAACACACTTCGTATCACCGTGTTCTTCCTTCACAACGTTTTCCACACGTTCCTCGTCGATTCTGCGGATAATCTCATTCCTTTATCTTATCAGTCATCTAGTTTTCAACATTCTTTTGTAACACCACACGTCCACCGCTTCTATTCCCTTCTGTTCCGATTTTCCAACTATCCACGATTTACTGTCATACAATGCTGTTCTCCAAAAGTTTATTCTCTGAACTTTCTTCCTCAAGGTGAGACCGATTTTCGATACTAGTAGGTTTCTTTTGGCCAGGAAAGTCCTTTTAGCCTCTGCTAAGGTGGGCAGTGGTTTTTAATTTAGGTTAATTGAAGCATCAGCATAACGTGCCACTTCAGCCTCGTGAATATCGCCGTGAAAGTACCCTTACGGAACAACGTGACAACTAGTAACGAGCGCCACTCTCTTTTCAGATATGTTTTGAATACCATACAGGGCGCACAGCTTACGGACCTTCTTCAGTGGTAACACTGGTTCCAGTCAGGTACCGAATTTAAATGCTGTCTGACTCGGCTCGCTCTTGGATTGGTCACTGTGTGGGGCTGATGAGTGCTGTTGGTAAGCGGGGTGCACGCAACCCTTGTGAGGCCAAATGAGAAGCTACGTGATTGAGAAGCAGCGACACTGGCCACGAAAACGGACAGTGGTGGGGGTAGCGGGGTACTGACCACGTGTCCCTCCATATCTGCATCAGACGGCGTCCGGTCTTGAAGGTCTTTATGAACGGAGTTTCTTTTTATACATGGTGTACCCGAGCTCTACCGACATAATTTCTGATGTAGTTCAGAGATTTTGGTGGGCTGACTCATGATTTCTGGTGGCTCGTGACAGAGCAATGACATCTAGTTTCATTTCTTGCCCCTATCCATATTTTTATTTTACTCTATTGGAGAGTTAATTCAACGATGAATTTAAAATCTTCAGAGCGCACGAAATGTATGTTTCGGGAATATTTGGCTTCATTACGTACTTCCAAGACCGAAAAGTTTGAAATTTCTGAAGTGTGATAATTTAATTCACTCTAGGCACTTTTTAATGAAATGATGAGAACGTTCTAAACAATTACTACAATTCGCAGTTATCTCCGTGAGGCTCCCACAATGGTGTCTCTGCAATCTTCGCCCAAGTCGGTTATTGTGGTTTATGCAACAACACTCACGCACTTTTTCACTTGGCAATCTGTTAATGACGTGAGAGAAAGATTAATAGATCTGATATAATTAAATTTTCCTTTAGACATTTCAGTCTCAACTATATCCACGGTAATGACAGAAGCTGAAGAAATGAACTAAAATCGAAATTTGTGCTACAGCCAGGACTCAAATCCGGGTCTCTTGCTTAATATGTAGGTGTGATAGCCATTACACCACCGTAGCAGTACACGTAACGCACCTGCACTGACTACCCTAGTCCAATCCCATTCCTAACACAAGGTGAAAATAAGCTGAAGACGCAAATGGATGTTTGTGTTAGAGAGGGCACTGGACTAGGGTAGGCCATGCAGGTGCGTTACTTACACTGCTGCGGTGGTGTAATGGCTAGCAAGGAGATCTGGGTTCGAGTCCAACAAATGCTACAAATTGTAATACATTTCTTCACTTTCTACCATTATCATAGAGAGATTAATGTTCAGAAAACGAAAGTCATTACTGGTATAAAATAGATAATAATTAACACCAATTAATTTACAACGGTACATACATCTTAACACAGAAAGACCAGGAGGAGGAAACGTGAAGAGGAAAGTGACAGGTGAAGGAAGTCAGACAAAAGAAGACCATTAATTTTATAAAGTTGGTCACCCATTCTGTTCATTCGAACTTTAACTGATACCATTTAATGAGTTTACGTTTTAAACCTGTAAGATCTTCACTTATTATACAGAGTGAGTCACTAACTATTTCCACCTGGAATAACTCCGAAAGTATGATAGTAGCTGAAACGTTTGTGAGATAAAAGATGCATGAGACAACGGGGGCCATAACATGACTTTTTTATGGGATGCTGTAGTTTGGTACTTATTTTCTGACAGCGGCTATCGAGACGAATCCAGTGATGTGTAACAGTGAGGTCTTTGAAGCTCAACGAACACGAAGATCACAAAGGTAGCATGAACGTGCATTTACAGAAGGTGTTGGAAGTGATGACCATTGGCATCAATGCCATGCTGCAATCTTCTTATCATGGATTGTGTGGCATACCTTATCACCTCGCCACTTATCGAACCACGTGCTCTGACAATTCTCTCTAGTATATCGCGCACACAGTAAATATTCGCCGAATACGGCGTGTGCATCTAACGTGCCATTGACGTGTAAACACCATTCGACGGTTTCGCAACAATACAATAGTAATAGGAGCGGTAAGATTAGCATCGTCGAATCAATCGAATGTGAATGACGTATTCCTTTGAAGAACAAGTCGATATGCTTCTCATTTACGGAGAATGCCAGCGAAATTCGGCGAGAGCTAGAGACGTATACGCAGAAAGATATCCACAACGTACTCACCCTACACGTCGTACATTTAAATATGTGTATGATAAATTGAGAACAACAGGATCTTTAATGCATCGGACACATATCCGGTAAAGGAAAGTTACTAAGGAGGAAACGAAAATTGGTACTCTTGCCTCTGTGGTTCGAGATCCTTGTATTAGTTCGCGTCAAATCGCAAGGGAATCTGAGATGAGCCAGAGTAGCGTCGATCGTGTTCTGTATCGTCATAAATATCATCCTTACCATATCAGTCTCCACCAAGAATTAACTGGTATGGGTTGCATGGGTCCCACTGAAATCTGCAGAAGGGCTCAACTTCAAATTCAGAGGGATGTCACACCTATTAATTTGATTTGATTTACTGACGCGGCTACATTCACGAACCATTGGAATGTTAATTTGCATAGCATGCATTATTGGGCAACTCAAAATACATGTTGCCTGCGGCAAGTTGCACACCTAAAACCCTGGTCGGTGAATGTATAGTGTGTTATTGTGGGCCGGCCGGAGTGACCGAGTGGTGCTAGGCGCTACAGTCTGGAACTGCGTGACCGCTACTGTCGCAGGTTCGAATCCTGCCTCGGGAATGGATGTGTGTGATGTCCTTATGTTAGTTAGGCTTAAGTAGTTCTAAGTTGTATGGGACTGATCACCTCAGAAGTTAAGTCCCATAGTGCTCAGAGCCATTTTTTAGTTATTCTGGAGGACAGAATTATAGGCCCCTATTTCACTGAAGGAAATCTTAATGGTAGGAAGTACACAACATTCCTGCAAGAAACATTAAGTCTGTTATTGGAAGAAATACCTTTAGGAACAAGGAACAGTATGTGGTATGAACACGATTAGTGTCCAGCACAGTTTTCGCTGATGGCTTGAAATGGGTTGCAGAGACAATTCTCAAATCGTTGGATTGGACGCGGACGAAATTTGTCGTGGCCGGCTCGTTCGCCAGACTTGATACCTCTGGATTTTTTCTTGTTTACATAGACGTTCCAACTACCTCTGCAGATATGCGAGAGATAATTGTCAGAGCACGTGCTTCGATAAGTGCCGAAGTGATAAGGAATACCACTCAATCCATGATACGAAGATTGCAGCACTGCATTGATACCAATGGTCATCACTTTGAACACCTTCTGTAGATGAATGTTCATGCCACCATTGTGACCTTCGTTGACTTTCAAAGACCTGACTGTTACACATCACTGAATTTGTCTCGATAGCCGCTATCAGAAAGTAAGAACCAAAATATGGCATACCATTTAAGAAAACAAAGTTGACCTTCATATGTCTGAAGCGACCCCATCTAGCAGCAAAAAACCTTCATGTTATGGCCTCCGCTGTTCCATACAACTTTTATCTCACAAACTTTTATCCCACAAACTTTTCACCTCCTATTTCGGAGTTATTCTTGGTGACCATAGTTAATGACTCACATGTAGATAACATATCCTAACTATAATCAGACTATTATCTTTTAAACAAGAAAATAAATGAACAAATATTATTGAGTGTCCATAGTATCTGTAAAATACTTAAAATATTTGCATAACAATGCGAATGTTGACAGTATTCGCTTTGTGTCTGACGAGAGTAAAGGCTGCTTTATTCATCACCCTGAAGTTTGCATTCTGTACTGCTCCCTTGTGGCTGGGGTTTGTTTTTTCGACAGTGGTAGGTGGACGCTGGCAGTGCTACGCAGCTGTATGGATAGCGTTTTTGATGAAGAGACTGCCGGTCTGCGCCTCTTCAGTCTTCTTCATCTCCGCTGCCTTTTCCCGTTGCTCTGCGGTGTCGGCATTGCTACATGGGTTTTGTCAGTGTGAGTAACAGCTGATGCCCAGATGTCCTTCCCGACGCCGCCACCTCGCCTTTTTCGGGTTCTGTGCGGATAGAGTAAATCTCATGTTTGGGTGTGATAATGGTGTCTAGATGTTTTTGGAGCGTGTATCTGAGGTGGGACGTCGATAGCAGCCAGTATATGCCTAGGCGGAGAAGAGAAACTGCCTGGAAACCACCCCCAGGCTGGCCACCAACCACTCCTCATTAAATCACAAGGGGGATTCATCTGGAGCTGTCTGGGCGGGTATGGGTTCACTGACAATCTTGGAAGAACAGTAGAACAGTACGCCTGCGCAACGCAGCGATGGGAGCCATATCACAGCGCTTTTCCATCTATCTGATGGCTGTTGCGTCATTTTGGGTTTCATCTTGGTCGTTTGCCAGATTCCATACTACAGGCTTTTTCACAGACATGAAGTATTTTCACAGATACGAAATTAGCTGGGGTAACAATTCGAATAAATTATAAGTACAATATCAAGCTACAATGATCCATCGAAAACGAGTGGTGCCTTATACCAAAACACTCAGAAAATAATCTAGCTTTACCTGCGAATGTTGCCGGCTGAGTTCCGCTACAGCTTATGCAGAGAGGAGTCAAAGAATTGGTACACGTGCCTAATATCGTGTAGGGCCCCCGCGAGCAGGCAGAAGTGCCTCAACCCGACGTGGCCTGAAATCGCCTAATATCTGAAGTAGTGTTGGAGGGAACTGACACCATGAATCCTGCAGGGCTGTCCATAAATCCATGAGAGTACAGGGGTTTGGAGAACTCTTCTGAACAGCACGTTGCAAGGCATCCCAGATATGTTCAAAAACTGTCATGTCTGTGGAGTCTGGTGGCCAGAGGAAGTGTTTAAACCCAGAAGAGTGTTCCTGGAGCCACTCTGCAGCAATACTGGGCGTGTGGGGTGTCGCACTGTCCTGCCGGAATTTCCCACGTCCGTCGGAGTGCACAATGGACATAAATGGATGGCGATGATCAGACAGGCTGCTTATGAACATGTCACCTGTTGGAGTCGTATCTAGACCTGTTAGGGGTCCCATATTACTCCAACTGTGGACTCCCCACACTATTACAGAGCCTCCACCACCTTGAACACTCCCCTGCTGACCTGCAGCGTCCATGGATTCATGAGGTTGTCTCCATACCCGTACACGTCCATCCGCTCGATACAATCTCAAACGAGTCTCCTCCGACCAAGTAATATGTTTCCAGTCATCAACAGTCCAATGCCGGTATTGACGGCCCAGGCGAGGCATAAAGCTTTGTGTCGTGCAGTCTTCAACGATACACGAGTGCTGAGCGTTTTGTACGCTGACACTTGTTGATAGCCCAGCATTGAAATGTGCAGCAATCTGTGGAAGGGTTGCCCTTCTGTCACACTGAACGAGTCTCTTCAGTCGTCGTTGGTCTCGTCCCTGCAGAATCTTTTTCCGGTTGCAGTGATGTCGTAGATTTGATGTTTTACCGGATTCCTTATATTCATGGTATGCTGGTGAAATGGTTGTACGGGGAAGTCCCCACTTCACAGCTACATCGGAGCTGCTGTGTCCCATCGCTCGTGCGCCAGATAACCTGCCGTTGTAGCAGCAGTAACCGATCTAACAACTACGACAGACAGCTGTGTTATATAGGCGTCGCCGATCGCAGCACCGTATTCTGCCTGTTTACATATCTCTGTATTTCAATACGCATGCCTATACCAGTTTCTCTGGTGCTTGAGCCTGTAAGATGAAGTAAACGTCTTTTCTATGTGTGCACGTTGATCACGCATGCTCGGTCTGGCAGCGCTGAGCTGCAGAAGGACTGAGTTCTGCGCCATTCGGGCGCTCTGCGTGAAATGCTGCGTGTGGAGACCCGGCGGCCTGCCTCAGTAAACAAAGCGGCGCGCCTCCTTCTCCACTCGAGAGACGCGGGCGGGACTTCGGGATACCCGTTGGGCAGTCTGGCGGCGCGTGGCCAGTCGCACGTTCCGACGCACAGCAGTTCGTTGCTTTCCTTTGTGCGGTGCATAACTGTCAACTGAGGTGCAAGTACCGAGTCTGACCCTGTCAGCTTTTCAGACAGGACAGATCTCCGTATATGCCTGGAAATTTATTCCATTTAAAGAGTAGAAAACAGACTGTCGCTACTGATTCAAGTTGAGCGCCAAACAATATTAAACGGTAGTTATGGTTTTCAAATCATTACATTGAAAAGTTTGCCTTGTTTAAAATTTTCAAACTTTTAATTAGTGTGTTTTTTTTTAACAGTGTATGTTAGTTTCTAAAATCACTGGGGAAAATGGCAACAATTTGTGCGTAGAATGTATGAGTCTGGCTACTTACAATCAGACATTCGGAAAAGCATCGTCCACACAATTCCGAAGACGGCATGAGCTGACAAGTACGAGAATTATCGCACAATTAGTTTAACAGCAGCTGGCTCCAAGTTGCTGACAAGAATAATATACAAAAAAAAGGAAAAGATAATTGAGGAAACGCTAGATTACGATTAGTTTGGTTTTAGGAAAAGTAAAGGTCTCAGAGGGGCAGTTCTAGCACAAAACCGAAAAAAATGAAGACACCTTCGTAGGATTTGTCGACCTTTAAAAAGAGTTCGATAATGCAAAACGGTGTAATATCTTCGAAATTCTGAGGAAAACAGGGATAAGCTATTTAGTTTACTACTAGTGGGTCCGAAAAATTGATTACTGAGAGTTATGTGTTAATTATACACTCCTGGAAATTGAAACAAGAACACCGTGAATTCATTGTCCCAGGAAGCGGAAACTTTATTGACACATTCCTGGGGTCAGATACATCACATGATCACACTGACAGAACCACAGGCACATAGACACAGGCAACAGAGCATGCACAATATCGGCACTAGTACAGTGTATATCCACCTTTCGCAGCAATGCAGGCTGCTATTCTCCCATGGTGACGATCGTAGACATGCTGGATGTAGTCCTGTGGAACGGCTTGCCATGCCATTTCCACCTGGCGCCTCAGTTGGACCAGCGCTCGTGCTGGACGTGCAGACCGCGTGAGACGACGCTTCATCCAGTCCCAAACATGCTCAATGGGGGACAGATCCGGAGATCTTGCTGGCCAGGGTAGTTGACTTACACCTTCTAGAGCACGTTGGGTGGCACGGGATACATGCGGACGTGCATTGTCCTGTTGGAACAGCAAGTTCCCTTGCCGGTCTAGGAATGGTAGAACGATGGGTTCGATGACGGTTTGGATGTACCGTGCACTTTTCAGTGTCACCTCGACGATCACCAGAGGTGTACGGCCAGTGTAGGAGATCGCTCCCCACACCATGATGCCGGGTGTTGGCCCTGTGTGCCTCAGTCAAAGGTTCAAAGGGCTCTGAGCACTATGGGACTCAACTGCTGTGGTCATTAGTCCCCTAGAACTTAGAACTACTTAAACCTAACTAACCTAAGGACATCACACACATCCATGCCCGAGGCAGGATTCGAACCTGCGACCGTAGCAACCTCAGTCGTAGGCAGTCCTGATTGTGGCGCTCACCTGCACGGCGCCAAACACGCATACGACCATCATTGGCACCAAGGCAGAAGCGACTCTCATCGCTGAAGACGACACGTCTCCATTCGTCCCTCCATTCACGCCTGTCGCGACACCACTGGAGGCGGGCTGCACGATGTTGGGGCGTGAGCGGAAGACCGCCTAACGGTGTGCGGGACCGTAGCCCAGCTTCATGGAGACGGTTGCGAATGGCCCTCGCCGATACCCCACGAGCAACAGTGTACCTAATTTGCTGGGAAGTGGCGGTGCGGTCCCCTACGGCACTGCGTAGGATCCTACGGTCTTGGCGTGCATCCGTGCGTCGATGCGGTCTGGTCCCAGGTCGACGGGCACGTGCACCTTCCGCCGACCACTGGCGACAACATGGATGTACAGTGGAGACCTCACGCCCCACGTGTTGAGCAATTCGGCGGTACGTCCACCCGGCCTCCCGCATGCCCACTATACGCCCTCGCTCAAAGTCCGTCAACTGCACATACGGTTCACGTCCACGCTGTCGCGGCATGCTACCAGTGTTAAAGACTGCGATGGAGCTCCGTATGCCACGGCAAACTGGCTGACACTGACGGCGGCGGTGCACAAATGCTGCGCAGCTAGCGCCATTCGACGGCCAACACCGCGGTTCCTGGTGTGTCCGCTGTGCCGTGCGTGTGATCATTGCTTGTACAGCCCTCTCGCAGTGTCCGGAGCAAGTATGGTGGGTCTGACACACCGGTGTCAATGTGTTCTTTTTCCATTTCCAGGAGTGTATTTTGCGTGAACCTCCTGTTGAGATTATTTGAAGTATTTGGTGTAACTAAATAATTTATTGAATATTCTCTTTGGAGAAATAGGCATACTTACCACATGATTAACTGAGAGTCGCTGAGACGCGTTGACAACTCGTTACAAAACAAGTCTGATTTAATGCACCGCGCAGTATGCAGAATTTCATTGTAATTAAGCCTGATGATGCAGTATGCAGGTAATATCGGACCAAACAGCTAGATCTGATAGCTCGTAATACGCGGAATCTGCAGCCATGGATTGCCATCATGTGAAAATGTATGCTAAGTATATAAGGCAACTCGAGCGATACCATCGCACGATCTATCTAAAAATTACCATGAGATGCCTTGCAAGACAAAGAGCATATGCGTTCAGCCAGAAGAAGGAACTCGCCAAGACTGTGATACCGCGAAGAAAGGACTCACACTTTAAAAGCTAAATTTTAAAACGATGCCATATCGCAGGGTTTCAAAATGTATGGACTCAGGACGATAATATCTTAGCATAGAGCGTTGACAGAAAAAGGTTGTTATCGAATATCTCTGAATTTCAGAACACCAAATAAAAGCGCAGTAGAGGAAGACTCACCCTTTGATTTTTGTCCACTGTATCTTCAAACCGCTACCTTTAAACATCGTTATAATATGAACTGTCCTGTCTGGAAGCCAATGCAGGTAAATTGACTACCCGAGTGTTTGGAGTCTAATGTAGCACTGAATTTGTGTGTGTGACCACTGTCGAGAGAACAAGAAAGTAAGTTGCGACACCAGTAAGTGCTGAAATCTAACTGTAGAACTAAGTTTAAGATATGATTTTAAATAAACTGCACATATGCAATTAAGTTGGCGAAGGGATATTTGAACATTTACTGTGATCTGTCCAAGAGCTGTACTGTGACGTGTACGATAACGGTTACAGATGGCTGTTAAAAGTGCGTATTTCTTCAATTCATACTTTGTAAAATGCTTGGTGTAATGTTCACTAATTGCTGTAATTGTTTACTTGTGTAAACCTGACAGCGTATTGAATAATATATAAAATAAATGACACAGGACATTAAATGTATTCTATCTCGGAAACCGCTGAAAAAAAGCATGTGTCTACATGAAGTGTTCTGCTTCAATTTATCGTTCCTGTTGTATCCTTCAAAAGTGGTCATTCACCAGTATATGTAAGACGTATAGACTCTGACAGAAGATGACAAAAATACTTTAAGAACCTGTGCAAAATTTATAGCCCAGTAAGAGAGAAAGAAGGCTGCAGGATTCGCTATAACACTGAGCTGCAAGCATTAACACAAGAGAAAGAGACAGTAAAATGTGTCAAATCACAACGAATACGATGGATAGGACACATGGAGAGAATGGTGAAGTATATAATAGAAAAGGAAGTAATCAAAAGTGTCAGTGGTGCTAGTAGTCCTAAAGGGAGACTTAGAAGAATGAGGATTGATGATACAATACAGAATCTCACCAGTATGGGAGGCCGAGGTTGGGAAAAATCTAAAAAAACAGCCGAGAAGCATGGAGGACAATAGTGGAAGAAGCCAAGACTCACCACTGGCTGTAGCACTTTAAATGAAGAAGAAGAAGGAGGAGGAGGAGGAGGAGGAGGAGGAGGGGTGTAATGTACCAGTCACGAAGTCCCAAATTAGTAGCTCTGTGAGACCTAATGGACAGGGTGTTATTTCAGATGATATGACATATCCGAAAAACTTGATGAGCCTCTCTCCTGTAATTTGTCATCCTTTTCGTAGTTAAAGGAGATATTACACGGTTTTAGCATGATGGATCCAGAGGGCCACAAACGTATTGTCTGGTCTGATCAGTGGCACCAGTATATATGTGTACAGTGAGAGTGAGTCCTGAGGGGTGCATACTGAGGGGTTGTACCATACTGACTGATCTGTCATGATCATCGGCTGTCAGATGGCGCACAGGAGGCCTATCTGTGTACCCTATGTTTAGATTGTGCAGGCAGTAACTGTGTTGTGTTCGCAACACTCATTCCAGTCTAAAAATATGGCACACTGACAAATACACTCCTGCTGAGCTCCTTCATGCATTTGAACAAGGTCCCATTGTGGGCAAGAAGGAAGCCAAATGGACGTATCGACGGATTACTCCACGTTTTCGGTACAATGTAACGGCAGTGTGTCGCTAATTTCTACAGTGGCCTGTGGAACACTTCCAACTCTTAAGACCAGGTTCTGGACGTCCACCTAATACAGATGCACATCGAAATCGTTCCACCGTGAGACCAGCTATGGCCAAGAGAACATCATCCAGGGAACACGTCTAGATACATGTTTCACCTGCACTGTTCCCAAGGAGCACTGGGAACCGTCTGCTTGTAGCAGAACTAACATCGCCGAGGAACTTGCCCCCCTTCTTGCAGCGGTGTACCGTACGTCCATAGGAGAGTGTACCGTTCCAAAGGATTAGAAAAGGTGACAGGTCATCCCCGTTTTCAAGAAGGGACATCGAACACATGTGCAGAACTATAGACCTATATCTCTAACGTCGATCAGTTGTAGAATTTTGGAACACGTATTATGTTCGAGTATAATAACTTTTCTGGAGACAAGAAACCTACTCTGTAGGAATCAGCATGGGTTTCGAAAAAGACGGTCGTGTGAAACCCAGCTCGCGCTATTCGTCCACGAGACTCAGAGGGCCTTAGACACGAGTTCCCAGGCAGATGCGGTGTTTCTTGACTTCCAGAAGGCGTGTGATACAGCTCCCCACAGTCGTTTAATGACCAAAGTAAGAGCATATGGACTATCAGACCAATTGTGTGATTGGATTGAAGAGTTCCTAGATAACAGAACGCAGCATGTCATTCTCAATGGAGAGAAGTCTTCTGAAGTAAGAGTGATTTCAGGTGTGCCGCAGGGGAGTGTCTAGGACCGTTGCTATTCACAATATACGTAAATGACCTTGTGGATAACATCGGAAGTTCAGTGAGGCTTTTTGCGGATGATGCTGTAGTATATTGAGAGGTTGTAACAATGGAAAATTGTACTGAAATGCAGGAGTATCTGCAACGAATTGTCGCATGGTGCATGGAATGGCAACTGAATCTCAATGTAGATAAGTGTAATGTGCTACGAATACATACAAAGAAATATCCTTTATCATTTAGCTTCAATATAGCAGGTCAGCAACTGGAAGCAGTTAATTCCATAAATTATCTGGAAGCACGCATTAGGAGTGATTTAAAATGTAGTGACAATATAAAATTAATCATCGCTAAAGCAGATTCCAGACTGAGATTCATTGGAAGAATCCTAAGGAAATGCAGTCCGAAAACAAAGAAAGTAGGTTACAGTACACTTGTTCGCCCAGTGCTTGATACTGCTCGGATCCGTGCCAGGTAGGGTTGATAGAAGAGATAGAGAAGATCCAACGGAGAGCAGCGCGCTTCGTTACAGGATCAATTAGTAATCGCGAAAGCGGTAGGTGATAGATAAACTCCAGTGGAAGACTCTGCAACAGAGACGCTCAGTAGCTCGGTATGGGCTTTCGTTGAAGTTTCGAGAACATACCTTCACCGAGGAGTTAAGCAGTATATTGCTCGCTCCTACGTACACTCCTGGAAATGGAAGAAAGAACACATTGACACCGGTGTGTCAGACCCACCATACTTGCTCCGGACACTGCGAGAGGGCTGTACAAGCAATGATCACACGCACGGCACAGCGGACACACCAGGAACCGCGGTGTTGGCCGTCGAATGGCGCTAGCTGCGCAGCATTTGTGCACAGCCGCCGTCAATGTCAGCCAGTTTGCCGTGGCATACGGAGCTCCATCGTAGTCTTTAACACTGGTAGCATGCCGCGACAGCGTGTACGTGAACCGTATGTGCAGTTGACGGACTTAGAGCGAGGGCGTATAGTGGGCATGCGGAAGGCCGGGTGGACGCAGCGACGCACGAATGCACGCCAAGACCGTAGGATCCTACGCAGTGCCGTAGGGGACCGCACCGCCACTTCCCAGCAAATTAGGGACACTGTTGCTCCTGGGGTATCGGAGAGGACCATTCTCAACCGTCTCCATGAACCTGGGCTACGGTCCCGCACACCGTTAGGCCGACTTCCGCTCACACCCCAACATCGTGCAGCCTGCCTCCAGTGGTGTCGCGACAGGCGTGAATGGAGGGACGAATGGAGACGTGTCGTCTTCAGCGATGAGAGTCGCTTCTGCCTTGGTGCCAATGATGGTCGTATGCGTGTTTGGCGCCGTTCAGGTGAGCGCCACAATCAGGACTGCATACGACCGAGGCACACAGGGCCAACACCCGGCATCATGGTGTGGAGAGCGATCTCCTACACTGGCCGTACACCTGTGGTGATCGTCTCCCATTAAGCATGTTTGGGACTGGATGAAGCGTCGTCTCACGCGGTCTGCACGTCCAGCACGAACGCTGGTCCAACTGAGGCGCCAGGTGGAAATGGCATGGCAAGCCATTCCACAGGACTACATCCAGCATCTCTACGATCATCTCCATGGGAGAATAGCAGCCTGCATTGCTGCGAAAGGTGGATATACACTGTACTAGTGCCGACATTGTGCATGCTCTGTTGCCTGTGTCTATGTACCTGTGGTTCTGTCAGTGTGATCATGTGATGTATCTGACCCCAGGAATGTGTCAATAAAGTTTCCCCTTCCTGGGACAATGAATTCACGGTGTTCTTATTTCAATTTCCAGGAGTGTATATTTCGCGACGAGACCATGAGGATAAAATCAGAGAGGTTAGAGCCCACACAGAGGCATACCGACAATCTTTCTTTCCAAGAACAATACGAGACTGCAATAGAAGGGAGAACCGATAGAGGCACTCAAAGTACACTCTGCCACACATCGTCTGCTGGCGTGCGGAATATGTATGTAGATGTAGATTCCTCTGGCCACGCTACCACTGAATCCAAGACACATGCGCACTCTACTGAGAGAGTTTTGTCCTCAGTCATGAAGGGAAGATTCTGTCTGTATGCGAGTGGTTGATGCACACGTGTGTGGCATAGACCTGGTTAGCTGTCTATTCCAGAGTGCATTCACCCACGACACACTGGTCTCATCCCAGGCTTCATCGGGAGGAAAGGTATCAGTTACAATTCATGGTAACCACAGCCCACTACATTGCACGAGTTGTTATTCTCTTGCTGCTGCAATGAAGACGATGTGCTTTTTCAGCAGCACAATGCACGTTCACTAACGACTGTTGCAACACAACATTCTCTTCTTGGTTTACAATAACTGCCCTTGCCACGAATATCACCAGATCTCTCGTCATTAGAAAACGTACGGAAAATGATTAAATGCGAAATTACTCGTTCTCCGGGGCCTGCAAGAACCATAGGTGAATTGCAATAAAAGGAAGAAAGTGACTGGGATAAAGTATCGCAGGACGCCATTTGTGAAATTTTCATACACTACTGGCCACTAAAATTGCTACCCCAAGAAGGAGGGCAGATGATAAATGAGTATTCGTTGGACAAATATATTATAGTAGAACTGACATGTGATTACATTTTCACGCAATTGGGGTGCATAGAGCCTGAGAAATCAGTTCGTAGGGATCGAATGAAGGGTAGAGCCACGGGTTGTAACACTTCTGAAATGTAACATTCACTTTTAAAAGTGCCGTCAATGCGAACAAGAGGTGACCGAGACGTGTAAGCAATGGTACCCCGTACCGTCACGACAGGTGATACGCCAGCATGGCAATGACAAATACACGCTTCAAATGCGCGTTCACCGCGATGTCGCCAAACACGTATGCGACCATCATGATGTTGTGAACAGAACTTGGATTCATCCGAAAAAATTAAGTTTTGCCATTCTTTCACCCAGGTTCGTCGTTGAGTACACCATCGCAGGCTCTCCTGTCTGTGATGCAGCGTCAAGGGTAACCGCAGCCACGGTCTCCGAGCTGATAGTCCATGCTGCTGCAAAAGTCATCGAACTGTTGTTGTGTTGCAAACGTCCCCATCTGTTGAGTCAGGGATCGAGACGTTGCTGCACGATCCGTTACACCCATGCGGATAAGATGCCTGCCATCTCAAATGCTAGTAATACGAGGCCGTTGGGATCTAGCACGGCGTTCCGTATTACCCTCCTGAACCCACCGATTCCATTTCCTGCCAACAGTCCCTGGATCTCGAACAACGCGAGCAGCAATGTCGCGATACGAAAAACCGCAACGGCTATAGGCTACAATCAGACCTTTGTCAAAGTCTGAAACGTGATGATACGCATTTGTGCTCCGTACACAACAACATTTGACTAGGCAATGCCGGTCAACTGCCGTTTGTGTATGAGAAATCGGTTGGAAACTTTCCTCATGTCAGCACGTTGTAGGTGTCGTCACCAGCGCCAACGTAGTGTGAATGCTCTGAAAAGGTAATCATCTGCATATCACAGCATCTTCTTCCTGTCGATTAAATTTCGCGTCTGTAGTACGTCATCTTCGTGGTGCGGCAATTTTTATGGCCAGTAGTGTATATGAATACGTGCTTGGGTTGCCGCCATAGGTTGGTCAAATGTGTATCGGTGCGACTGTCTGAACGCCTTTTACTGCGACATTTGTGTTTCATTCGGGCTGAATTTGTTGCTGTACACTCCTACAGTGATGCAATACCTGTCATTTCGATTACGAATAAAATGAGCTTGTCGTTGGAGACGTTTCATTTTTTGACGCAGTGCAGAAGGGCGTGACGGACCTTCGTCGGCGACGAGCGCCACGGCGACGGTCCAGGTGGGCGCGCACGGCGGCAGCGGCTCCTCCAGGCTGAGCGTGGAGGCGGGGCTGGCGGCGGCCAGCTTCCGCCGGCTGACGGCGCTCCTGACGGCCGACGCCGTGCTCCTGGAGGCAGACACGGCGCGCGACGGCGACCGCAGCACCTGGCTGGCGCGCCGCTGCGACCGCGTCTTGGACGGCGCCAGCTGCAGCACCTGCGACGACTTGGCCGCCAGCTCCGGCCGGCCGGCCTCGGCGTGCAGCATCAGCCGCTTCCTCGCCGCCGCCAGCGCCGCTTCCGCGCCCTGCTCCAGGCATACACCACTGGCCATTACCATTGCTCCACAACGAAGGTAGCGTGCCACAGACTGTAAGGGATCCGTGATCCCACGAACATAGATGCTAGTATCCGACGCCCAGGTCGATAGTAGACAGGAGTCGATTGTCAAGTGCTGCAGGAGGCGGTGGGACGAGTGTCGCGTGAGTGGTAGTAATGGAGTGTGTCGAGCGAGCGGTAGTACTCGACGGACGGGCAAGAATGGTGGTCGAGTAAATTCACCGGAGTGTGACGAATGAGCGGGTCGCCCTAATCGTCGTGAGGTGGACCCTCATCGATGCACATTCACGAGTCATATGACACCAAAAATGACAGATGCCCAGTTTCGTGTTTCGCGTCAACCGCGTCGGCCAGCAACAACCATGGATTGCAGTGATGATTGTTGTGGATGTTAACCATCATCACTGCGTGTGACGAAATACCTAAAATCAGCAACCAAAAAGAGATATAACCGTAATTAGATGTGTAAGGCGAAGGTGGCAACTGCCTCAGAATTTGTGTGTTAATAGGACATATATATCAGTTTGTACATCGCAAACTTTGTGGTCCTTAATAGTAGACAAACTTTCAATCATTAGCTATTCCGTCTCAGAACAGCCGCATTCAGTTGAAATACTCCCGAAACCACAGCAGGAAAACCGATAGCCTTTCATCCATTAAGCACACGGTCATATAATCATAATAATTAACTGTTTGGCGGCTTCGATAAATTACACAAAATCCCAATAAGGAATTTAATCGGGGGTGTTGCAAGACGCGAAATTTAACCGACAGGAAGAAGATGTTGTGATATGCAAATGATTAGCTTTTCAGAGCATTCACACAAGGTTGGCGCCGGTGGCGACACCTACAACGTGCTCACATGAGGAAAGTTTCCAACCGATTTCCCATACACAAACAGCAGTTGACCGGCGTTACCTGGTGAAACGTTGTTGTGATGCCTCCTGTAAGGTGGAGAAATGCGTACCATCATGTCTCCGACGTTGATAAAGGACAGATTGTAGCCTATCGACATTGCGGTTTATCACATCTTTACATTGCTGCTCGCGTTGGTCGAGATCCAACGACTGTTAGCAGAATATGGAATCGCTGGGTTCAGGAGGGTAATACGGAACGCCGTGCTGGATCCCAATGGCCTTTTATCGATAGCAGTCGAGATGACAGGCATCTTATCTGCGTGGCTGTAACGGATCGTGCAGCCATGTCTCGATCCCTGAGTCAACAGATGGGGACGTTTGCAAGACAGCAACCATCTGCACGAACAGTTCGACGACGTTTGGAGCAGCATGGACTATCAGCTCGGAGACCGTGGCTGCGGTTACCCTTGACGCTGCATCACAGACAGGAGCGCCTGCGATAATGTACACTATGTCAATTCATTGTAGCCATTTTTGTTACAGTTGTTTTGTGAATTAAAAAAAAAACGACGAACCTGGGTGCAAGAATGGCAAAACGTCATTTTTTCGAATGAATCCAAGTTCTGTTTACAGCAGCACGTGTTTGGCGACATCGCGGTGAACGCGCATTTGAAGCGTGTATTTGTCATTGCCATACTGGCGTATCACCTGTCGTGGTGGTCGTGGATACAGAAAATGTTCGACTGCTGCCCTGGCCAGCATATTCTGCAGATCTCTCACCAATTGAAAATGTCTGGTCAATGTGGCCGAGCAACTGGCTCGTCACAATACTCCAGTCCCTACTCTTGATGAACTGTGGTATCGTGTTGAAGCTGCATGGGCAGCTGTACCTGTACACGCCATCAAAGCTCTGTTTGACTCAATGCACAGGCGTGTCAAGACCGTTATTACGGCCAGAGGTAGTCGTTCTGGGTACTGATTTCTCAGGATCTATGCACCTCAATTGCGTCAAAATGTAATCACATGTCAGTTCTAGTATAATATATTTGTCCAATGAATACCCGTTTATCATCTGCATTTCTTCTTGGTATAGCAATTTTAACTGCTAGTAGTGTATTTACGACGTCGCACACGACACCATGTTAGCAAATTCGCTCTACCGAAGTATCACTTTTCTGAATCCCCAAAATTGTCTCCCACTGTCGTCCATAACTTAGAAATTTTGCTCAAAGATTTCCTCTGTAATGGTGAAGAAGTGTGGGGCCCTGCGACTTCACGCATAAGAGAAAAAGGCCACACATCAGAAGTTCGTGTGTACTGTAAGGTAGGTTAATGACGTCTCATCTCCAGAATGAGATTTTCACTCTGCAGCGGAGTGTGCGCTGACATGAAACTTCCTGGCAGATTAAAACTCTGTGCCGGACCGAGACTCGAACTCGGGACCTTTGCCTTTCGCGGGCAAGTGCTCTGTCATCTGAGCTACCCAAGCACGACTCACGCCCCCTCCTCAAAGCTTCACTACTGCCAGTACCTCGTGTCCTACTTTCCAAACTTCGCAGAAGCTCTGCTGGGAACCTTGCAGGACTAGCACTCCTGAAAGAAAGGATATTGTGGATACATGGCTTATGCACAACCTGGGGGATGTTTCCAGAATGAGATTTTCACTCTGCAGTGGAGTGTGCGCTGATATGAAACTTCCTGGCAGATTAAAACTGTGAGCCGGACCGATATTCGAACTGGGGTCATTTGCCTTCCGCGGGCAAGTGCTCTACCATCTGAGCTACCCAAGCACGACTCACGCCCCGTCCTCACAGCTTCACTGCCACCCGTACCTCGTCTCCTACTTCCCAAAATTCGAAAATTACAGCCTCTCGTGAAACCGTATTCCAGTAGAAAATTTAACTACATTAAATTTCCTATAAAAAGGTCCTATTTATTCCTTGCAAAGGACTAATAGTTTGGGTGTAGCGAGGGGAAGTATGTGAAAGTCTCGTGCCTGGTTTACGAACGCCGTAAACGAGAGTGGTAATGACAGCTGTATCACAATATATAAAAATACCTGGTTTCGTTATTTTATAGTTGATTCGTACATGCTGGCATGATTTCGTCTCAGAAACAGGGGAACAATAATTTTGCACATGGAACGTATTGTCCGTGTACAACAGCCGAGCACTGCACAACGGTCAAAACTAAACTAACGTAATACGAAGTCCTGTATGCGTTAATTACAATCCCTTCCCGGAAAGTTATTTGTACAGCCCTTGTGGACTCTGTAAGTACAATCCTTTCCTTGGAACTTATTTGTAATCCCAAATTTTCCTTTGCCTTTCCATTTCATGCGTTTTATGAAAATGTTAATAAATGTAATATACTGACCACTGTTTCGATTTATTTGCAGTGTAAGTAACGTAACTATTGAAAGTAAAAAAGTTTCCATATTGGTAGTCGGCCTCACGATCCTCGAATTACCATTCTGAATTATTTCCGATGCGCTAACCGTCGCCTGTAATTTACGCTAACATAAGTGGCTCATGTCTCACCCAATCTGTACCATAAATGTTATTTTTTCTAAACGCTTGGCCTCGTGAGCTTCCACTTCAGTCACTTTCACTTCTGCCCAAGCTCAGCATGTACCGTATGTTCCGGCGTAAAGACAAGCGCCGGAGCGCCAGTCGGAAACTAAAGAGCAGAGAGGGCTGTGAAGAAGACGTCAGCCAATTGCGCGCTGGCCGACCCCTCTCTAAGACGACAAAGCGACGGCAGCGGCCTCAAGGAGAACAGAACTCCCGCGGCCAGTTCTACCGAAGCATGAAGATTTGGCATTTCGAAAGCAGCGACTTAGCAATTGAATAATATACTGAAGAGATTTCTTATTTGCAGTGAGCCAGATCGCTGGTCTATCATCAGCGATCGGCTTGTTATCTTTGGCGCGTCCCCGGGCATTAGCATCTTTGCCCTTTCGGCTGGGCCGCGCGGGACGGCGAGAGGCAGTCAGTTTGGGGCGGCCGGTGATACAGGCGCAGTTGTGGCTCGGGCGTAAGCACACGCGTGACGTCTGTTACGCTGGGGCTGTTTGCTAATCGTGAAGCTCCTGAGGCGCTTACTGGTTGCTGGAAGGCATTTCGTATAAACTGTGCCAAGCCTAGCAGGGAGAAGGGAGTCCGGAGTTGGTGTTGGCCTAGGCGTTTGTACAAATTGAGGTGCCTGTGTGAGAAGCTCGGCGTCGGCCTGTTGCTTGCTTCATCCTTCTGGCAGAAACCGCAAGCGGACGTTCGGCCTGAATGTCTACAGTTTGTGGTGAGCATAGTGTGAACAAGTCCTCGTAGGATGTGCTCCCAGCCTGACTCTTAACCTGTTATTTGTGGGTGCCCACCCCTTGTCTGTAACTGCTTCCGGATGTCCTATAAGATTTCACGGCAAAACTGTGTTTTGGTGGCATTCTGTGTTTCTGGCTCAGCCTCCACCTACAAAGGGGAAAGATTTGTGCCTCATCTGAAAGGGGGGGGAGGGGGTTCGATTGGACATCTTTTGGAAGTCCTTAATGCTGTAATTCAAACATAGACAAAAAATTCTTTCAGAATAAGCGCCTATTTCTTTGGGACACTGCAGTTCAAAACAGGAGTGGCGTAATGTTAATGAGTATTTGTTATTCGTCAAATGAAGTGTATTTAATATTTTGCAATTTTCTGGGGCACGCAGCTGTGTTATTGAACTCATCTTGAAGTGTTCTGTCGGGTGAATGACTGCTCCCCACTTCAGTGCATTCTTTTGAGTAGTATTGTAAGGTTTTTTGGACATTTGTCAGTGGGGTGTATTGATTCTATTTTGTTTTTCTCTTTCTTCTGAATTGCGGAGAATTGCTTAGTTTATCTGGTTATTGGCTTAACTCGTGCTTCACGCACTAAATCAGCTGATATTGAAATTGTTTTTTATTCCCGTTTAATGTCAGACAGATTCAAATGTAACTTCACTTATGTTATTTGAAATAAATGTGTTGGATTGACCTTAATGAATTATATGCGATCCAAGTAAGGGATCCAGCCCTTCATTAGTGCTTAACAGTGCCGTGTGGTTCGTGTTGTGAGCCCCGTGCTCGGACCATGCATGTCGCCTTTTGCTTGAGACACTTCTGTGTTACTGTCTAAGTACTGTCACTGTTCATTTCGTAATGAAACTCATTAATACGATTTGCTTCAATTGTCGTCTAGCGACCCAAGAAGCAGGTTTCCTAGGCAACTGATATTTGACAACTAGGCAGGATGCGACGACGCAAATGTCAACAACGGAAATGTGGACGAAGTCGGCGATGACGGGTAGGCCAGGTTGCCTTGTCGGTTCGTCCATTTTTTTATGTTCATGTATATTTACGAATAAAAAGAGAGCCCGCGGAACACAGCACGAGCCCTTAAATAATACGTAAACAGTTAAAGCTTTTATGTTCATGGCCATGGGCAGTCTACACACTGGGCCGCGCTATTGCAGCCCTCAGTAAGCGAGAGCGAGTCTTTCGGTCACTCCTGCCCATGTGAGCTGGTCTAGGTCAGCACTCTACGTCTCCTCTGCCAGACTGACCACGCGTCAGCGGTTTGGCCGCCACTGTCTTCCTGTGACCACTAGTGTGTGGCCGACGATCCGCAGGTGGTCACTCGACCTGGAACAGCCTGCACTAGACTGTGGTGGTAAAAGTTTTATTATGGGGTAATAAGTGATCATTTGGCAGTGCTTGTACGAGTATACCAAGGAATGGGACAGATGACAAGTTTCCATGTTAGTTGGAAACCATTTGTGTGGAAAGTTATTTTTTGGGTTGGTGCGTAAGTTCGTAGCGTTTTTCCATAAGTTCAATAAACACAAGAGACACACTTAACACAAGATATTCTGTTTCACTACTTACAACAGTGTGCCAACGATGGGGTAATTTTTCGATTCAGAGACTGTAGAAAACATTTGGTTTTGAAGAGTAGAACTCGTTCAGAATGGTTCAGATGGCTCTGAGCACTATGAGACTTAACATCTGAGGTCATCAGTTCCCTAGACTTAGAAGTACTTAAACCTAGCTAACCTAAGGACGTCATACACATCCCTGCCCGAGGCAGGATTCGAACCTGCGACAGTAGCAGCAGCGCGGTTCCAGACTGAAGCACCTAGAACCGCTCGGCCACACCGACCGGCTGCAAAGAACTCGTCGAACCAAATATGCAGCGCAGTTTCATCCGGAAATGAAGTTCCTTTTAACGCAGTTCAATAGAGAGCGGAATAGGTGAAACTCTGAGGACGCAACATTAGGCGAACAAGGCTGATGCGGTGTGACTCCCCAACTCATACTGTTTTCGTCACTCTAGCAGAGTGCGGGCGGGCGTTATCGTGGAGTAGCGTCACACCACGCATTCCTCCTGGCCGTTGTTCTTGGACTGCGCCTGCAAGACATCTCAGATGTCGAGAAAAAATGTCAGCATCGTTGGTTCCACCACGAAGAAGTTATTCTTAGCGCACTGCTGTTCCACCAGATGCGTAACATAGATCATCTTTTGTGGATGCGCGCAGGTTTTCGTACAGGGAAGTTTTGGATCAACCAGTCCTTTCTTTTCTTGACGTTAGCATAAACACACAATTTCTCGTCACCATTAACGATACAGGATAGGTATGGCCGCTGTTGTTCACAGGCCAATTGATGACGATCAAACAGAGATGCATATGGCCAACCGCTATTTTTTGTAATTTTGCCTTAGAGCATGTCCGACCCATACACCCGATTATTGGACATTCCCGGATGCACGCATTTGTCGCATGATGGTGCAATAATCACAGATCATCACATTTGCCAGTTCTCGAATACAGACAGGTGGGCCATTGGGGATAAATGCTTCTAAACGAGCTTCATCAAACTCCGAAGTTCTTCCTGAACGCTGAGAGTCGCTAATGAGAAAACGATACTCCTTAAAACGGGAAAACTTTTCTTGCCGTGCTCTGTCCAATGGCATTATCCCCATACAAGGTGCAAAAGTTTGTGGCTGCCTCCGCTGCTGCCATCCCTATGTTGAATTCAAACAGAAGAAAATGTCGGACATGTTTTGATTAATCCACCTGGCACTCCATTTTCTAGCGTCCAGAGCTCCACTCTCCATCTCCAAATGACAAAATGACAATATGAAAACTCAAATACTAACAATGAACTACAAATAAAAAAACGACAAGTGACAAATAAACCCTTAGCAACCTTGCCGGCCGCGGTGGTCTCGCGGTTCTAGGCGCGCAGTCCGGAACCGTGCGACTGCTACGGTCGCAGGTTCGAATCCTGCCTCGGGCATGGATGTGTGATGTCCTTAGGTTAGTTAGGTTTAAGTAGTTCTATGTTCTAGGGGACTAATAACCATAGCAGTTAAGTCGCATAGTGCTCAGAGCCATTTGAACCATTTTGAACCTTAGCAACCTTCATACCAGGGTGCAAAACAAAACCGCTTCGAACTTACGCAGCAATCTAATATTTTCGTGAAAACCTGTCGCATCACGTTAACTATGTCGTGTGTCTGCAAATGTGAATTGAACGAAAAGAATTAATCGTGAAAGTATTGTGTTGTGCAACGTATGCTGATGGTGAATTTATTATCGTGGTATCTGAAATTGAATTGAGTAGCAATTGCGACAGATAAATTACCTTCATCGCACACGATGAATCAGACGTTAGATTTGTACAATCTGGTTGCCAAATTCAAATACGTATACCCTAGTCACACGATATTTACGTGTAAAAAGTGCAGCGAGGTGAAGCAGCTATGCAGAATATGATTCTACCAGAACTGCGTCACCTGAATGGCACAGTAGCACTTATTCCCTCCATGTTGAGCTGCGGCCTGCTCGTTAACGATTGCAGCATTTCTAGATTCAGTAGCCAGCCATAAAATGGCAGGTAGATGACTTAGTCTATAAGCATTCCTGTCACAAACCGTACACTGTTAAGTGTGAACATGATTAATTTTGAATACATAACACAATTTATGCTGCCGAAGGCGGCTTATAAGTGACGTCTTTCTCGCCTTAACGCAATCAGCTAAAAGTTATATTACAATTTATTTACTTTAGTTTTATTTCCAAATATTCACATAATTTTGTCTCCTGATTCATATCGGGGGATAGGAGACGGCAACAACGCGGCATTGTACTTTTGCATTAACGCGAGGTCTTGCAGTGTTGGCCACACGGTGTTCTAGCCAACGGCCTGCAATCGTCAGTTATGGAATCCGCATTGTCAAGAGCGTTGTTGCACTTTATTATAATAATGGTACTATATGAAATGTACAAAAATTTATTGGATGATGACATGTAATTAATAAATTGTACAAGGGCAGTTCAAGCTCAAATCTTTGTAACATCCGACGTGTCTCTTCATATTGATGTTACAGTATCTGCGATGTGTACAGGTGAAGTAAAGTCTACTTATGTATCATAAATTCAATAACGTGGGAAACGGGATTATTTATTGAGTAAAAAAAAATTAGTGAATACAGTGTGTTCATTTCCAAATCATTAACCCATTGCCATCGCTGAGCTTGATACTCGAAAGTTTCTTCTGTCGTCTCCAGTCCAAAGACTGGTTTGGTGCAGGTCAACGTTCTACACTGCCCTGTGCAAGCCTCTTCATCTCTAAGTAACTGCTGCAAACTATATGTTCCCCTTCATCTCTTCAGTACCCCCTCATACTTGCATTAGCAGTAGGGCAAACTGCGATCTGTGGCGTATTGTTAGTGTGGGTTGCCTATATTCAGGGGCAATATACATTCAGGGACAATATACATTCAGGGACAAACGTATCATTCTCTTTTGATTGACAGGTCCTTAACATATTGTTCTGCTAAGTGGGGTATGACCCCCTGAAGATAATCTGTCCTTCTAGGAACACCCCCAACCCCTCCCCCTCCTCCCCCAACCACTCAGGAAACCTCTATCCTCACCCCTCCCACCCGCTGATACAGGCACACATTCAGGACTGAGTTATTCACATAGCCCCCTTTCAATCTATCACTTTGATTGACTACTTAATTAATTTGATCAATTAATTAACCCCCTCTGGTAAACCACTCCTCCCCTATCCCCCTCACCTAACTGGAAAATGGCAGTTCTGTGTTGGAGAGGAAGGATCTCACAACAGGAAATTCAATTATATAGCAGCAGGTATACTTTTTTATTTACAAAAAAAGATCAGTTTGCATGGTTTGGATCTCTCTTGCTCATCATTTTCTGCTGTTTTGGAAGGTGCAGGTCTTGTAAAATACATCGAAAAGAAGTAATTAAATCGATCGCCTTTATATACCGATCACACATTGAATACTGTCATAAAACAGTCATCAGATGTAATAACGCAATTAAGAATCTTTCGACCCAACTGGAGACCTGAGAAACCTTCATCAGCCCAATGTCCTAATTACAGATCAGGCTACTAAATACAAGTGACCAACGGCCGGATATTGGCCTCCTCTGCTCTCGCGGCCCCCAAACAAAGCATCAAGTGGCAGCATTTTGTTGATCAGCAAAGTCCAGATTCGCTTCCTGTCTCTGTCTCTCTCAAGAGCCCACTTCTTGTCTGTGTGAACCTGTGTCTCCAATCACTAAGATGGAGGTTTTCATCTCTCCTCAGAACACTGCATTCCCATTGGCTAATTCTGGAGACAAAGGGAAAGATGACGCAAATTTGATATCAAAAATAGAGTGAAATAATCCATTTGCACTACCCTGTCAAATTTATTGTTTAACAGTTAACAGGAGTCAAACAGATCGCTTAAAACACTCACTTTCACCTCACGATGATCCTTCATAATAAAACGTTTGAGTACCACACACAGACATTATGAAAATCAAGTAACAAAATTTCCGTCACAATAAGTCGTACTGCTAAATATAACCGAGGTCTTGTATGCACCAACGTTTGAGAGTATAAACACCCTCCTTCATCACAACGTTTCCACTAAACTTATCCGGTGAAAAAAAATCTTCAAGCTCACACAAACTCGCCATCAAGAAGCGCGCCGTCTGCCGACTGCATGGTAGTCCTGTCCACGGCGGCTGGGAGAGACAGGCCGACCTTGCCTGCCTGAACCGAACCTATGCGTGCACGCAATACAACAATAAAACTATAGGAAACAATAAACTCATCAATACCGAATTTTATGTCGCGACTGTATTTTTGAAAGTACTATAGACTTCCTAAATTGCTTGTCTCCGCACATTCCGAAGCAGGGAGGAAGGTTCTATTTCATGATAGAATAGAGTCAACGTCAAATACCACTATAAAACAGAGTCCAATGCGATGTATTCAGAAGAACTAAACATGACACACTTAAACCACGGTCCAGTCAAATGGTTCAAATGGCTCTGAGCACTATGGGACTCAACTACTTTGGTCATCAGTCCCCTAGAACTTAGAACTACTTAAACCTAACTAACCAAAGGACATCACACACATCCATGCCCGAGGCAAGATTCGAACCTGCGACCGTACCGGTCGCGTGGTTCCAGACTGTAGCGCCTAGAACCGCTCGGCCACTTCGGCCGGCGGTCCAGTCCATAGCCATAAGCTATCATGTCTATAAGTTAGAGAATGCCATCAATTCAGAATCTGATGTTGCAATTGGGTTTTTCAAACACCATAGAATTCCTAAATTGGCTGTGTCCACTACATTTGGCAAAAGAAGAATCCACTGGCTGACAGGATAGAGACAACAGTAAATACCACTGCGAGACAGAGTCCATCGCGATGTATTGAGAACTGATACACACTACACACTTATACCTCAAGCCAGTTCATAGCAGTATCTGTCATGGGTAGACGTTGGAGATCGCTGAAAGACTCGCAAATCACGCTCACTCACCTCCCATTACCTCCCAGATGTCCACACACAGCGCGCCTATCCCTTCACACACTGCCAGTGCCGATGTTCAGAGACCGGACACAATTACGGCTGTGCACACAGTTGCAGTCGTGGACGCATGTGTACGCAAGAGTGCAGCCCTCGAGCCCCCTCCCCCCCCCCCCCCTTTCCCATTCATGGAGAGCATCCGGAGATGATTGGAGTGGTAAGAATTCGGATGTACATCTACATGGATACTCTGCAAATCACATTTAAGTGATTGGCAGAGGGTTCATTGAACCACCTTCACAATTCTCTATTATTCCAATCTCGTATAGCGCGCGGAAAGAATGAACAGCTATATCTTTCCGTACGCGCTCTGATTTCCCTTATTTTATCTCGGTGATCGTTCCTCCCTATGTATGTTAGTGTCAACAACATATTTTCGCAGTCGGAGGAGAAAGTTGGTGATTGGAATTTCGTGAGAAGATTCCGTCGCGACGAAAAACGCCTTTCTTTTAATGATTTCCAGCCGAAAACCTGTGACACTCTCTCCCATATTTCTCTATAATACAAAACGGGCTGCCTTTCTTTGAACATTTTCTATGTACTCCATCAGTCCTATCTGGTAAGGATCCCACACCGCGCAGCAGTATTCTAAAAGAGGACGCACAAGGGTAGTGTAGGAGGCAGTCTCCTTAGTAGGTCTGTTACATTTTCTACGTGTCCTGCCAATAAAACGCTGCCTTTGGTTAGCCTTCCCCACAACATTTTCTATGTGTTCCTTCCAACTGAAGTTGTTCGTAATGTAATACGTAGGTATTTAGTTGAATTTACGGCTTTTAGATTAGGCTGATTTATCGTGTAACCGAAGTTTAACGAGTTCCTTTTAGTACTCATGTGGATGACCTCACACTTTTCGTTATTTAGGGTCAATCAGGCTGTTATCAATAAGTCCAGTGGACACAGCCATCATTTGGAATTTTCTCTCACGCAACACACACATGTCCGGCTCTGTCACGCTCACCCAGCACACTGGTCATTTCACCAGCCCTTGCTGCCGTGGGCAAGAACAGACAGGTCGGTTCATTCTTAGTACCCAGCCCTTAGCCCATGCTGAGGTAATCAGTTACTTCCAGTTCCCCACTCCTAATGGCTGCAGCTGCACTTAGTGGCAGTGCACTGCAAAACAAGCAGCTGCAACTTGGACATGTTCAGTAATTATAAACAATTCCGCTGGCCGGGGTGCCCCAGCGGTTCTAGGCGCTACAGTCTGGAACAGCGCGACCGCTACGGGGATTGATGACCTCAGAAGTTAAGTCCCATAGTGCTCAGAGCCATTTTTTAAACAATTCCCGACGTAGAACCACCAATATAAAAAATCTATTTTACCCAACCAGAGACAGTAATGTTGTTGACCACACACCTCCAATTTCTCGAGCAAAATGTATATTTCTCCCTTTTATACGAGTTATTTTCGAATATAGAAGAAGTTGGACGATACAAGTGTTTTCACATCGCTAAAGTAAAGTTACTTGTTGTGAATATCCTGTACAAGCCTATGGCATAGGTATAAAAATATCTTTTTTTGTCTGTCATGTCCTGCATAATGCCAACAGCACAGAGAAGTTGTAAATATAAGGTATATACTACGTATTACTTTATAAATTCGGTAATACATATAATTTTATTAATGTGATTGTCTCTCCCTATGTAGGCGAGAGATTAAAACACGATAAAAAGATACCGCCACAGCGAATAAAAAGTCAAGTCAAGAATCATATCCGTGGTGCCCTAGCCATTACCTACACTCACCAGGTCCCGGCGGAGGTTCTAGTCCGGGTGTGTGTTTGTCCTTAGGATAATTTAGGTTAAGTAGTGTTTAAGCTTAGGGACTGATGACCTTACCAGTTAAATCCCATGAGATTTAACACACATTAATTACACCCACCAGGTGGGATGTCACTGATATCAAATTGATAGGCTAAGTAAATAAATTGATCATGAGAATCGCTTTGCATGGCGAGTAATTTTTCCTCTTCAGTAGACGGATTACACTCACTAGGCAGTTCGGGAATCCTTGGTGGGAAGACGATGTTCTTTTCGAAGAATACTATTGAGAACCAACATTTGAAACTGACCACAGAACGATTCCTTTTCCGGCAACATTCACTTTACGTAAGGACCGCGCTATTAAAACCACGATCACAATGACTATGTTAAAATCACTTGCATGAAAAGCTGTCTGGGTTCTACAGGCACACACAAGAGCGCTGCGAGCGTTATGTTCTCTGGTAGAAATGCTGTCTGCGATTTGGAACCAAGGCTGTCCAGTCGATCACATACTTGCATTGGACCCAATAGGTATGTCTTTTAATGATTACAGGCACTAGGGAATCACATCCATGCTGCTCTCATATCTCGAAATGAGTCACCTTTTTTCGAATCTATTTGCTATAGTAAAACTCCAAGATGGTTTTTACCTCTGCATCTTGTAACTGTTCCTCAGTCTCGGTCTCGCCCTCCCTGCAGCTCTGTGCATGAAATCGTTCAAATTTAAGTCAGAACTGAGCGTAAATCAGAGGTGGCTATATCTACCACCTTCTGCATCCCTCGTAGAAGCTGAGTTAATGCGACAGGATGGTGTTTTGACCACTCGGTGGAAATGGGAACATGTTGTTGTAGCTCTGCCAACAGTGTCCAATGTGTAAGACCAAAACCAAACCAAACTTTCTCCTGCAACATGAGGTAGTTGTAGAAAAAGACAGTACAGGAACTGGAAGAAGGACGAGGATATTGCTACTGCATTGCTGTGTGGCTCCATAGTATATACAGGTTCTGAAGTCTCAAGGAGATCTGCATCCCTCAGTGGGCATTCATGTCTGTCACCCAAGACAATCCCTCGTTATTTTGCACCATCCAACAGAGAATAAAAAACTACAAACTATAAAAACTTCGTTAACATCACACGGTAGAAAACTCGATAAGATTTTACCATGTCTCTGTCTTTCGATATATATATATATATATATATATATATATATATATATGCTGGGATTGAGCATATGTGCTGATCCCCATTAAATATACTTAAATATACAGGTATTGATCCACTGAGTGATCGAAGTCACCTGCACAGACCAGTGTAAAGTGACATCACCTGTACTGTAGGAGGACCATATCTCACCGACTACCAGTTGTAAGAGATGGCCCCTCATGTGTTGTCTGATCCATTTTTTTCTGCTGTAACACGTCCAAGCAGCGTATGACACAGTTTTGTACACCGTGATACGTTTTGTTTCCTCCGCCATGACTTCGAGATCTGTGTCAGGTTCTAAACTGGCATTTACACTTTTCGATCCATTGTTCTGACCAAATCTGAACATCAGACAGAGTAAATTACCCTGCTTCTCGCACAACACACACAGGATGATTTAATTTGCAGCTGACCAGAAGTATAGTTCTAGTGGCTGAGGTCAGTACCACAAAGGTATTGGTTGAAAGAGAACATAAACACACGCATTCCCGAGGCTACACGGTTGTGCACTTAAAGAACGCTATAATGCTATAACCACGCGGCTTCCTACCTGTTAGTTGTGTGGAATGCAACACTGTTAATACTCCAATGTAAGAAATATATCCCCAGCGCATGACATACATCCTCCATGCAAGTTTCTCTACGATAAACTACAGCGATAAACTGCAAGAAAATGGTTCAAATGGCTCTGAGCACTATGGAACTTAATATCTGAGGTCATAAGTCCCTTAGAACTTAGAACTTCTTAAACCTAACTAACCTAAGGACATCACACACATCCATGCCCGAGGCAGGATTCGAACCTGCCACCGTAGTGGCCGCGCGGTTCCAGACTGTAGCGCCTAGAACCCCTCGGCCACCGCAGCCGGCGATAAACCTCAAAGTAATAAAATTACTATCTTGCACACCAAAGAAAACATCGATTCTTGGTAACACTAACACTATGTAGGTTTCCAGAGGTGCAAGATTTTCCCTCTCCCAGATGATCGACTTGCAGACATTTTCGATAGACCGAACATGAAAAATATGGTAACAGTAATTTCGTATCTGAATGAAACTGAAGACTCGATTTATATCCAAGCTGTGGCAGAGAAATGAGCTACTTCACATACATCTTCGTTCGTCTCGAGAAGGATACCAAAACAGGTTTCCCATCGATGGGCATGTTTCATCACACATGCGTTGGAAGTCCTCTGATGACTGTGATTTGGAGAGGATTTGCTGTTAACGATCGCAGGTAAATAGTGCTCTAAGTCACACACAGAAAACACAATTGTACATGAGTCGTTCGCAGGTTGTACCGCACAGCACCCTGAGAGAATAACGAAAAAAAAAATTGGATGGTTAAATGTTCGATAAATGACCTGCAGCAACATCTCCCTCTCTACACTCTCAACTGACCATTTCATCTACTTCCTGTCGTCCTGTAACGCAGATCCATGTAAGTTTAGAGGCAGATGGCTCTCTTTTCCAGGAAAGCATCAAAGTTAGCAACCTACTTACATGTATCAGTATTACCTCAATAGACATACTGTTGAATGTTGCCATACAGCAAATGTTTGTTACGTGACGCCGCACTGCTATACTACAACTGTACTACATTTGCATGAAATTTTAGAATATGGAACGAGAGGTGATGTCATGATCGCATGCGTAGAAGTGACATAAAATCGACAAAATTACGAAAAATTACGGAAAATTCGTATAAACAGAGGAAAAATACGCCGAAATCCGGGGATATTGAAGTAGTACTTGCATATCTTCTGCTTGGTGCAGGGCAATGCTTGTACATGGGTACGAGTATGTAAAAGAAAGAGGAATACGGCGAAACATTGACATGGAAGCACTGGGAATCAGGGAAACTGTCATTCCTCGGCGAGATCGGTAAAACAGTTGAAATAGAATGCATACCGTGGATGAACGCCAATTGTAGAGTAATAAATTTATATAGTCGGATCATAAAGCCCAGGTGTGACCCCAAATTTATGGGCAATCGTCTTATAAATTTTATAAAGTGTGGTTAGATTAAGAGCGTTGACTTACCGGCTGGGGTGACTACAGTATACAGCTACAGAATGGATCGCGTGTTTGAACCTATGCAGAACTATTTAGGTGTCTTAAACCCTAAGAAACAGTATTTACGACGTGCTTCTCTGTAATCTCCGCCAATCACAACCCTGTAGCGTCAGCTAACAAATAGTTGCTAATGGCAACATTCTACTGTATGTCTACTGAGGTAATAGTAACACATGTAAGTTGATTGCTGTCTTTGATGCTTCCCTGGAAAAAAAGCAATCTGCCTCTAAACTTAAATGATTCTGCATTAAAGGACGATAGGAAGTACATGAGTAATCGGTTGAGAGGGAGAGAGGGACATGTTTCTGCATGTCATTTATCAAGCATTTAATCTGTTCCAGCGCTGGTACGCCAGTCGGGAACGATAGAGAAGAGATGCCTGTGAGAAGAGATCAGCCAATACTACGCTGACCGACGCTTCTCCAGGACGACAACGCGACAGCAGCGGCCCATAGATGAAGAAGACATAAGCACCCCGCCCGACTTCTCGCAGCCCAGTTCAATAGTAGCTTCAAGACTAGTGACTTGTATAGCAGCGCCTTAGGATTGTCTGTACTTAAGAAGTCTGCTTACTTTGTACGTCGCTTGCGACACATATGGGTAATTGCGAAGTTAAGTATTGTCTCTCTTCATTTTGCAGTAAAACGCATGAATACGATTTGTGTGAATTGTTTGTCGTGCGAACCAAGTACGTAAGATTTCTAGACTCCTTCGACGACGAACATAGAGAGAAGAGACATAAAATAAACAATTTTTTTCGTTGTTCTCTGAGGGTGCACCAGTTGTGCTGTATAACCTGCGATCGACTCTTATACAACTGTGTGTTCCGTGTTCGACTCTATCTACCTGCCATCGTTAACAGGAAACCTCTCCAAAAAATGGTTCAAATGGCTCTGAGCACTATGCAACTTAACTCCTGAGGTCATCAGTCGCCTAGAACGTAGAACTAATTAAACCTAACTAACCTCAGGACATCATGTTGTGGTTGGCAGGAAAGGCAACCCGTATAAGTAAAGGAGGCCGAAATGCACGCGTTTTAGCTCACGCAGGCTGGCGTGAGGTCTGGAACATCACAAGGGAATTAGAATTGAGAAAAACGGACGTAGCTGGTGGAATACTTAACTTTAATCCATTAATGGAGAACGTCTCTCTTTATGGTACATGATTCACAATATCAATACTACGGATACTGGCGCGTTGCTAGGTCGTAGCAAATAACGTAGCTGAAGGCTATGCTAACTATCGTCTCGGCAAATGCGAGCGTAGAAGTCAGTGAACCATCGCTAGCAAAGTCGGCTGTACAACTGGGGCGAGTGCTAGGAAGTCTCTCTAGACCTGCCGTGTGGCGGCGCTCGGTCTGCAATCATTGATAGTGGCGACACGCGGGTCCGACGTATACTACCGGACCGCGGCCGATTTAAAGGCTACCACTTAGCAAGTGTGGTGTCTGGAGGTGACACCACACATCACACACATCCATGGCCGAGGCAGGATTCGAACCTGCGACCGTAGCGATCGCCCGCTTCCAGACTGTAGCGCCCAGAACCGCACGGCCACTCCGGCAAACCTCTCCGAACCACAGTCGTCAGAGGACTTCCAACGCATGTGTGATGAAACATATCCATCAATGAAAAACCTGTTTTGGTACCCTCTTCTATACGAACGAAAATGTATGCGAAGTAGCCCATTTCTCTCCCACATCTTGGACTTAAATGGAATCTTCAGTTGCATATAGGTGCGAAACAACAGTTACTATACATTTCATGTTTTATGCTACTACACTGCACTTCATTTCATTCCCTGGTGATTGCAGTTACTGTGTCATGGGGACCAAGGGGGGGGGGGGGGAGGGGGGGGGGTTCCAGTCACGAAGTCTACCCAAGTGGGGGAACAAACATCAGCTTGGGGCCAATGGAGGAATCCATTCTCAGTTAGGTATCAGCCTTGGAAGAAGTCCTTACGTGCATCGGTATTCCACAGGGATTTCCCAGGTAAATACTGCTTTATTTGTGGTTCAGTCAGACAGCGGCTGACGGCGCATGCAGGCCCGGCAGTGGGATGCTACAGGAGGATAAAGAGAGAGCGAGAGAAAAAAAGAGAGAGAGCACGAGTTTCCACGGAATTTTTCAAGTGTCAAGGGTAAAGCGTTGCCACCACCTAATGGTTTTGTTCGGGAATTAGCGTGACATCCGGCCTGTCAGTCACGGGGCCTGAGAGGACACCTCTTGGACGCCAGCACGTGTTGCTAAACATGCTCTTCGTTTGGTTTCCTAAAACAGAACGAGAGAGTGATACAAAAATTGGACACTGGCCGTATAAAGGATCAAACCCCACCTAAGGACTAAGCAGTCTCATGCACTATAATCTAGGCTATGAGAACAACTGATTCTAATTGTATTTGGGGAGCGCACGCAGCTGCTTAACTGGATAACTTCTATGTAATTAACTCGGAAACAATTTTATATTAACAATTATTTCCTAGCACGATCTACCCTGTAATACTCTTACTAGCTTTTCAGATTTTTTATGACCACCCTGAACAGCCACTGTATGATTATGGAATGTAGAACTGCGTACGACAAAAAAACTGGAGGAAGTCCCTCTGCAGTGAAATGTCGTAGACGGTCATGTGAAAGGTGGAGCAGTGTAAAGAGGAACGAGAAGACGTTGGGGAAAGATAGTCAGCGGTCAGCTTTTAACGACTCGGCATCCCGAGTTATCAATGAGGGAAAGATTTCAGGAAAAATAGAGTAACTATACCTCGAATGTGGATTCTTATCAGCCTATGTATCATGGCGTTTATTGGATTACTCTAAAATCTGCATTTATGGTGCCAATAAGATATTTTACAAATACTGCATCAAGACGCATGACTGAGTCACCACTGAGTCCATCATCACAACAGTAATATTTAATCTTGTAAATACATGCATGAACCACTGTTTGCAAAAGTGTTCAAATAATAAGTCATTAAGACTAACTTTGTGTACGACCCACGTTTTATTCTAAATCACTCAGTGTAATAGGATCCTACTCCTGTTAGAATGTTCCGAGATTTCGTTTTATGGGGAAATGAAAGTAGTTAAGTGATTGAATACCATAATTAAAAGAACAGCTAAACTTTTTGCAGTAATAGGCTTTGCTTGTACAAATATTCTTTTGAGTGAAGTTCTCCACGTGGTAGTTTAAGTTATTACGTTCAGTCTATAGCAAAAGATTAATTTCCATTTCCTTTTGAACAAAAAATTTCAAAGATTATTAAAATCATTTTAAGAATATAAATGTACTAGACAACAGTGATTATATAAACAAAGCCTAGCCCTTGAAAGTCTGAAGGCCTACAAAAGTCATTTTCGTATAACAGGTTCATAAATAATTATTTTGTGTGTAAATTGCTTTACTGTTTGTTGTCACTATTGTTTATGATCTAAACAGTGAATATTTTATGAGACAGAACAATTTTACGGTCCCTCTCATGTTATAATCAGGTAACCAGTGAGCTACTGCGAAAGTTCGTGCAAAGTTTATTTAATTGTTAATGAATGATTTATGCTACTAAAATCATGAGTTGCGTTACCTTACTTACGCACAACAGATTTAGAGTTCCCATGTACAACTCATGTGCTGTACAATTCAAAAGTATATATAAAGTCTATGAAAACTATTAGAGTTCATGTTAGTCAAAATAACAACTTGAGAGCTATATTAGAATTACTTTCCTGTAGCAGTGAAGTTTTAAGGCTGCCTCATGTCCTACTTATCCGTAATTTTCCCCTGTTGCGTGGTTCATTCTAATTAATATTATTATTTACATGCCCAAAACAAGTATTACATTTCAATGTAGTTTATTGCCTCTGAACGTAAACAGATATCAGCTCAGCTCGTGACTTGTTATTTTGCTAACACGTGCCATCAAAACACAATGTTGTGGTGAACACACTCCCATCTAGCGCCGCCTATCCACGTCCCAAACCATGTCCTCCATGCTTGCTAATTTTAGATTTCCAGTAGAGATCAAACGAAATGTGCATACACACTGAAGGTTGTGGATTCATTGCTCATCGAGGCCTTGGCGAAATATGCGCTGTCTCATTTGAGAGACCCAGAGACGAGCTAGCGTGTCGGGACTCACCCCGGTTCACAACTGCTAGTGCCACATCATAATGACGCACCTGTGCGTAGCATACAAAGCATTGCGCCATAATCTAAGGATGAAATTAAAAATTAAAGTAGCTTTTTCGAAATTTGTCAATATATGCTTCGGTATATTAGTGTGAACACTGTTACACATCAGAATGATCAGATGAATATGTTTCAATAAATACACTGTTTTAAGAAAAAAAACAAATGGCGCTAAATGATAAAGCTAGGAAGCCAAAAGTTGTTCAGAATGTGCATATGTCTAACGCAATCAACTGTTACAAATCTCAACTTGATCAGAGCAACATTTTTGTCAAAATCGGCGTTTTTACAAAAAACTGAAGGCGCTAAATATTATACTTAGAAATTCGTAAGAAGATTCAGTTTGAGATAAAAGCATTAATTATGTGACGTTATTAAGTTCCCTCTAATTGTTTTCAAGTAATTTACTAAAAACAGGGGCTACACATGTCGACGAGCATGGCTGGGAACAGGTTGTATTAAATAGAAGAGCGGCCTACACTATTTATAAAGTTTTATCTTCCTAACTGACTCATGTGAATATTACTTTCTAAGCTTTATAAGCTGAAAGCGATCGACATTATTCAAATATATATAAAAATTAATGTAAGGCAATGCCATTGCGTGTCAATGCTAATGTTAATTCCGTGTTTCAATATATCTTGGTACCTTGCACTTGAGTAAGTGTGTTTCATTCACCTACTGGTATAAATTATGTTTTCTCCAGCAGTAATTATTAAAGAGGCTATTTATATAATTCAGCAGATTGAGACGAGGCAGTAATATAGACTAATTCGAACAAAACATTTAATATAACATGCGTTCAGTTTCTACTGGTCACAAAGATACAAATGGTAACAGAGATAAGCTTTCATTTTGAGTTTTGGTTGGCCTCTTGCTATAATTTTTTATCGATTGTCATTTTTCTGCTTAAGTTTCAGTCGTGCTTGATTTACATGACTATATGTTTCAATTGTGATTGCTATTTGTTGGCCAGTTCTATTCTATCAACTAAGCATGCTACACATATTTACAAATGCTGCGTATGGCGATATGGTTCGGTTTTGTAAAACAAATGTACTTCTGCTTGTAGAGAATACGGTAGACGTTTTTCTAATTGCAAAGTACCGGATTCTCTCGTTTTACCAAACAATGTGAGCTTAAAGAATCGAGCTACACGCACCTGTTATGTAGGCCTTTCTGAAAGAGAAGACGTTTCTATGATTGCAACGGTGGGAATGTTCTCCCAGAATGCTCGGGCCCCTGCACATTTTAGTTGTCAAGTGATACATCATCTACACCTAGCATTCAGCGCTAGATCGATAGAAATCGTTACATTCCTTGGCTGCCAAGGTTCCCAGTCCTGACTCATTTAGATCTTTTCACGAGTGGACGTCAGAAAGGTTGAGTATACAAAAAAGAAGTAACCAAAGACGAGTTGATCTCTCGGAATATGAACAATGCTTTCTGCATAATGGAACAGCAAGACGTTCTTACAACATGTGTGGTGTTTCGGGATATTTGTAAACATTTACATCCTATTAGATGGTTGGTCTAAATATACTCTTACATTATATCCAGTTAAACAAGCTAACAGAGAGACAATTACAAACTGTATACGTAAATATTTTGTAGAGGTAGGAAAACCTATGAGATTATTAATAGATAATGGTTCACAGTTTGTGAGTCAACCATTTAAAGAGTTTGTAGCTTGGGAGAACATAAGACATGTCATGATATCAAAATTTAATCCAAATTCGAATCTGTGTGAAAGAGTTATAAAGGAGATAGGTTGTTTATGCAGTGCCAGAATTTCAAATGGTTTTGAATGAACTACCCCATTTGTCTATGGGATTGTCTCCCATAGAAATACTACGAATCAAATTTATAGGGAAACCATTATTAAAATTCCTCATATGACCAGAGGTACAGCAGGAAGAAAGTGCTAACTTAGACAAGATAGTAGAAAATGAATTGCATAGATCAGCTAATAAAAGATTACGAAATTATAATATGTCAGTAATAAATCCCATATTTGAAATAAACGATCTTGTGTTGGTAAAAGAAGAACATCATAGTTCAAATCTTAAAAAAGAAACGCAGAATTTTTTTCCGAAATAGGCAGGACTATTTATCATGGCTAGTCCACACCTGAAAGCATACCATTTAATTGACGCACATACTGTTCAGGAGAAAGGTTTATATAATGCCGACAAACTGAAGAAATATAATCAGACTGCGCAATAAATAAATCTAAAAATTATATATATATATATATATATATATATATATATATATATATATATATATATATATATATTCGCGTCATAAAGTAGGGGGTTTTGAATTGGTAATCTAGTTGGAGCATTGGTTTTAAGAAAAGAGAGAATAAAAGAAGGAATAGATTGCAATTAAGAATACTTACACATGTAGTGTTGTCAATAGATGAGTTAAGATATGAAGAAGGTACTAAGCAAAAGACTTGACAATTGAAAAAAAAAGTACAGACATGGAAATCAAAAGCGATCCTCAAAGAAATATAGGAGAAAGTAGAGGGAAAAGTAATGGAAGATATAAATATATCTGAAATATGGAGTGACAGATAGACAGACCTAAGAAAGGCTGACTTATATGGTGTAGGGTGAGGGCACCAAGAATGGGTTTGACCTGTACCATAGTTGAACAGGAATTAATATGAGGCAATACCACACTGAAGGAAATAGAAAGATTTTACTGTACTAAAACGCAGAAGTGATCTTTGGTGGAAATGAAGATACGTTTTATTAAAAGGCTAATCCATAGATTATTCGTAAAATGGGTTATAAATAACAAGAGGGGTTTCGCAATGGTTTATAGTAAAGAGATGAAAGGATCTGAGTGCAGTGGTTAGACAATTTACACCTCCACATTATTGCACGCAAAGGCTTTGCAGTACAAGTCCATACTCTTGGAAGATGGGATATTAAAGAATTAAAGTTCTCTAAAAAGAGAAGACTTAGATGTCAATATAATAGTTAATAACGAAAGATAAGCTATCTACCTAAAGAAGATTAATATTCCTTTACCTATTCAAAGACGAATAACATTTGATGTCTAAGTGAATCAGAATAAATGTCTCACAAGTATCCAGTAGGTAGATCGTAAAATTGTCTTAAATCAAGAACGAAAATTGTTAATTGGTTATGAGCTGAAGAGGATCACAAATTAAAAGGAACTTAAGACCAACGTTAATGGCAAGTAAGATGTTTGTATTACTATGCACATTCCTTAGATACTTCGGGTGATCTAGAAAAGATAGCCATAGCATTAAAGAAAGTAACAAGATATGAGAAATAATATTACAAGTATGAAGAAAATGAATGAATCCTGCCAAACAGGAACAAAGTAGTTAAGTAATTAAGTGAAAGTAGTCACGAATGATAATTAACGATTATAAAAAGTTATGTTGGAGAAATTATGCAAAGGCAGCTTTAAGATGTAAGAGTAGGATAATAATAATATAATTGTTAGTAAAAATGTGTATGTAACTAGAGACATAAGCACGAGATCTCTTGTCTGAGTGGCGGGATATGTAGTGTCTCGGGATATTTGTGAACATCCCAACACATCACTGCAAAGCTGTCGACAAGAGATGCTCGTGAATAAATTGAATAAGGATAAAAGTAGTGGGAAAGGGAAACTGAGTGTTTCCCTTTCTTGTATGGAGCGAATGTGGAGCAGTGGTGGAGCTGGCGAGAAGGGGACCAGTAACAATGGTATTACAACCACTGGTCGTAATGGAGTCATTTGTGCCATGCTGAAGCAAGTGCCTGAGTCAGAGAGCCATGCAGTAGACGACGCACCAACAAGGGCGTAATGAACAATTGAACAGCGGTAGCTGTTCATCGATGCTTTTTTTTTCTCTTAGGTCCTACAGTACGCGTGTACGGACGTTTTGAATGTGCTCAAGAGTGTGGTATTACCGTAGCAATTGTTAGCTGTGTTGTTAAAGTTAATAGTGAACATGTTGGGCAAAATATACCCCTGTTTGTGAGAAGTATGGCTATTTACTTAGTAGCGCAGTAGAGAGAACTTGCGGAATCATTCCAGGAATATTCACCGTAGTTGGATCGACAAGGAGGTGGCACAGAAGGATTCGAACCACCGAAAAACTGCTCTTAGAAGAGAGTGTAAAGGTAATACTACTTTCATTTGGCGGTATATTGGGGTCGGCCATAGACACAACTTCCCGCTAGACCCACCCAAATCTTACAATATAAACAACAGCAGGAAAAGAAGGAAAAATACACCCCACATGCTGTTCTCAAGAGAATTCGAAACTTCACTGATGTAGGATATGGAATTCATGGAAATCAACTTCGAAATTCATTTTCCTTTTTGACACCTTCTATCTGTATTTATGTGGCTTACAGTCTAACACCTGAATCTCCGTTACAAATAAAAATGGGAGATGTTGTAACATTTATATCGATTAGAATTAGGTTTATGTTATGTATCTGTGTATCTGCAATTATGAAGTGTGTATTCTTTGCTATTCAAAGTCATTGATTTGTAACAGAAAATTTAGAGTTTTGTAATATACATGAAAACAGCAAAATGATTTGTTAAAATAATGAAATTTTGTAATATGTGTATATTTATAAGAAAGACAATGTTTGTTGCAAGTTGGTTCATGCTTAGGGCACTTGTATTGTAAAATGTAAAAGATTTAGTGAAGTCTCTAATATGGTGAAAATACGACGCCAACAAGGACTTTTATAGAGCATTCGAACCTCAAGAGCCGTGAGTACAGTTACCCACCATTTCGCTTGCCACTGCTTCAATAACTCAATACATCCAGATATGTATATGGGTATGGACCAGTTAATCTGCTTGAGTGGTTTTAAAAATAATCAAAATGCTATAAATCTGTGTTCAGAACCGTATCTTCTACCCTGATCACGAACCTATGCAGGGTACTCTCCTAAGTGCTACTAAAACTGAGTATGCTGTTATGAATGAACTATTATTGCTTTCAAGTGTTCTAAAGTGGTTTCTTTTTGTTTGTCAAATGCCAAAGGAGTAGCAAAAGTTAAAGCTAAAAATACAAAAGAAAGTTAAGTCAGAGAGGATTTTGCTAAAGTACTCTCAGTTTATCGCAAAGTATACTTTTGCAAGAATACAATGCCAGATTGTGCAAATGTTATTGTCTAAAATATCTGCTTCACAGGTGGTAAAAAGGAGACAAATAAGTTAAGCTTGTTTTGAAATTAGTGGTGTCTTGATTCCTATCATGACTGGTTCCTTTTTTTTATGTTAATTGTGCTCAGTGTTGAATTTTTGCCTTGCACAGTAGAATATAAACTATTGCAAGTGAAGTTAAGGAGTAGCTTTATTTGAGTTAGTCTTTTCTATTGAAAATATCATATAGCTGGACTAGTGACATTATACTAGTTTATGGATCACCATCGTATTTTTCATATATTAGAAAGATAAGTGGACTATTATTGCTGCTAAGGAAATCTGGTATATATATATCAATATGGGAGTAAAAACAATGTCATTATGCTATTATTTATCTTTATTTCTGTTTCTACATGTCAGTTAAGATAGATTCCCCTCATGTCCAAATTTAGTTCTCCACTTCATGCAGTGACATTTCAGTATTGGTTTAAGTAATGATCTTCAGTGTAGCTGTTATTAGTATGAGCTTGATGCAGATTTGCTTTCTATAATTACTGGAGTGTGTATTATTGGTAACTGCTGCTAAACACAGCTCAGAATGCCTTGTGTAAGTTTATATCCTGTGTGCTATTCAAAGGGAAATATTAATGAAAATAACTTCAACAACCAATATACAGTTTTCTTAAACAAATACTTCCAAATTAATATGCCCAACTGGGCAGGCGACCGTTTAATTTTTCATTCACATATGAATTTTGCCACTTTAAGTAACACCCAAGGTTAAAGTCTGTTCAGTTTTTCTGTTAATTTCACTGTATTCAAAATTATAGTCCGATACTTTTGTCCATTATATAAACCGGTGGTCAAAATTTAAAAATCCTCTCGGAGGGTAACATTAGCTCGTTTCACAGCAAGTTAACGTTATACGTGGCTTTTCCCAGGACAGGAATAGCAGGTTTGGTTGTTAAGGAAGAGTGACGTATAACGATAGGCTAGTGTTACAACGTGTTATGTGGTATGTGTTATTGGAATCAATCTGTACCGTGACCTCTTAGAACTTTTACTATTTCTCCTTAAAAATTGTGTACAAATAAAGTCGACAGAACTCACCAGTTGCTCTTCAGGAGATAGAGGCCAGCTGTCCCGCAGCAGATGCGCCTCCACGACGAACATGGTCGGCTTCACGGTCTTGATTTGCCCGCTGTCGTCCTGGAATCGCGTCTCTCTCTGGTCGGACGACTCTGTCAGCTGTTCGCTTGCTTTAGAACTCGGAGCGGCGGTTGGATGCCTCTCTAATGTGATCAGTGGCACAACTACTTCGCCAGTACAGGAACGTTCAAACATAACTTCGTCGTCACCACGTTTGAAGCGCAGCCGAAACCTGTGTGAAATCAACATTGTTCCCTCTCAGACACTTAAAACACAACAAACAACTTTGACATAGCAGAGGGTCATTGCCGGCATGACCACAAATCGCTGACATCACAACTCCTGGAACTGATGTCATAGCCATCAGCTTTTCAGAGAATCACAGACTCCAGCATCCTGCCCTTGAGCATTGATCACATCTCTAGTAGTAGTAGATAGTATGCTATCATTTACAGTTTGTTTATGCGTCCAGTATGAAGAGCCATCACTGCACTGTGAGTCTGATATGGTAACAGAAGTGGATAACGCACGATGTGTTGATGCTAAAATCCAATGTTTATGGTACGATTGGGACTTTATTTGTGGTATGATAGAATATATAGAGAGTAACATGCCAGATGGGTATGATGGATCTTGTACTCTAATTGATATTCACATGCTTGTTAATGGTGTGTTTATAGTAGAGATTTATGGTGAGGCAATGCTGGAATTAACACCATGATACATTAATATATATCTAGAAGATTGAAGCGTTCATTATCAATTGCAACAGGTAGAGTGTGCCATTGGTGTCCATATGTAATAATGGTGTAATGTGAAACTGCTGAGTATTTGTAAAACAACAGAGTAGATATGGACCAAGAAGAGCAATGAATCAATGCCTGTATTGCCCCTATATCAAAGAGTGTAAATGTCGAATCTATCAGGTCTATAGACGTAAGTTCACAATCAGTATTCCAACGTGTGTGTTTGCACCTGTTGAACTCAGCACAATACAGACTGACATCAAGGCTCATAGAAGCTAACTTGTGCTACAACACAATGACTGCAAATAAATGTATATATGTTAATAATCCTAAAATTATAAGTTCCCTGCTAAAAATAGTGCAGTTTATTTCGTCCCATATCTTATCCAGCTACCTATTTTTTAATATGTAGCTACTTATTGATGAAACTGCGTGCTAGTGGTTGAACATGAGCTTAACATATTAAGTTCCGAGTTATTAATAACAAGGCACAAACTTGCACTTTAAAGACGCTCTTCCTTTAAACACATAATAGATATAGTTTCACGCTGCTGCTATTGGGGTGTTGACACGGCCACTGTCTGTACTCCTATTCACCTTTGTTGCAGTGTGCATTATAGTTTAAGCAACTACAAGCGGTCATTAGTGCAAGCATATTATAAATATGCGTTTTATTGGCATTTTAGACATGCATAGCTAGAAACTACCAGTAAGATACTCTGACAGATCACAAAATAATGTCACCATAGCAAAGTCTGGAAAAATGTTAATCGAGAAATGCCAAATATGGAAATTAGTTATAAAACAGGCAATTTGGTTGGAAGTCAAATCAAAAATTCGCAAAATTGGTATGGCAAACCAAATTGCAGATATATCAGCCTAAAAATGAATTGGTGGATGTGTAAATATATCCATTCTTACAGATGTTGTTGTTGTTGTGCTCTTCAATCCTGAGACTGGTTCGATGCATATCTCCATGCTACTCTATCCTGTCCAAGCTTCTTCATCTCCCAGTACCTACTGCAACCTACATCCTTCTAAATCTGCTTAGTGTACTCATCTCTCGGTCTCCCTCTACGATTTTTACCCTCCACGCTGCCCTCCAATGCTAAATTTGTGATCCCTTGATGCCTCAAAACATGTCCTACCAACCGATCCCTTCTTCTAGTCAAGTTGTGCCACAAACTTCTCTTCTCCCCAATCCTATTCAATACCTCCTCATTAGTTACGTGATCTATCCACCTTATCTTCAGTATTCTTCTGTAGCACCACATTTCGAAAGCTTCTATTCACTTCTTGTCTAAACTATTTATTGTCCATGCTTCACTTCCATACAAATACTTTCAGAAACGACTTCCTAATGCTTAAATCAATACTCGATGTTAACAACTTTCTCTTCTTCAGAAACGCTTTCCTTGCCATTGCCAGTCTACATCTTATATCCTCTCTACTTCGACCATCATCAGTTATTTTGCTCCCCAAATAGCAAAACTGCTTTACTACTTTAAGTGTCTCACTTCCTAATCTAATACCCTCAGCATCACCCGACTTAATTAGACTACATTCCATTATCCTTGTTTTGCTTTTGTTGATGTTCATCTTATACCCTCCTTTCAAGACACTGTCCATTGCGTTCAACTGCTGTCCCAACTCATTTGCTGTTTCTGACAGAATTACGATGTCATCGGCGAACCTCAAAGTTTTTATTTCTTCTCCATGGATTTTAATGCCTACCCCGAATTTTTCTTTTGTTTCTTTTACTGCTTGCTCAATAAACAGATTGAATAGCATCGGGGAGAGGCTACAACCCTCCCTCACTCCCTTCCCAACCACTGCTTCCGTTTCATGTCCCTCGACTCTTATGACTGCTATCTGGTTTCTGTGCAAATTTTAAAGAGCCTTTCGATCCCTGTATTTTACCCCTGTCACCTTCAGAATTTTCAAGAGAGTATTCCAGTCAACAATGTCAAAGGCTTTCTCTAAGTCTACAAATGCTAAAAACGAAGGTTTACCTTTCTTGAATCTTTCTTGTAAGATAAGTCGTAGGGTCAGTATTGCCTGACGTGTTCCAACATTTCGACGGAATCCAAACTCATCTTTCCCGAGGTTGACTTCTACCAGTTTTTCCATTCATCTGTAAAGAATTCGCTTTAGTATTTTGAAGCTGTGACTTATTAAAGTGATAATTCGGTAATTTTCACACCTGTCAACACCTGCTTTCTTTGGGATTGGGGTTATTATTCTTCTTGAAGTCTGAGGGAATTTTGCCGATCACATACATCTTGCTCACCAGATGGTAGAGTTTTGTTAGGACTGGCTCTCCCAAGGCTGCAGTAGTTCTAATGGAATGTTGTCTACTCCCGAAGCCTTGTTTCAACTTGGTCTTTCAGTGCTCTGTCAAACTCTTCACACAGTACAATATCTCCCATTTCATCTTCATCTACATCCTCTTTCATTTCCATAATATTGTCCTCAAGAACATCACCCCTATACAGACCCTCTATATATTCCTTCCATCTTTCTGCTTTCCCTTCTTTGCTTAGAACTGGGTTTCCATCTGAGCCCTTGATATTCATGCAAGTGGTCCTCTTTTCTCCAAAGGTCTCTTTAATTTTCCTGTAGGCAGTATCTATCTTACCCCTAGTGAGATAAGCCTCTATATCCTTACATTTGTCCTCTAGCCATCCCTGCTTAGCCATTTTGCACTTCCTGTCGATCTCATTCTTTAGATGTTTGTATTCCTTTTTGCATGCTTCATTTACTGCATTTTTATATTTTCTCCTTTCATCAATTAAATTCAGTATCTCTTACATTACCCAAGGATTTCTACTAGCCCTCGTCTTTTTACCTACTTGATCCTCTGGTGCCTTCACTATTTCATCTCCCAAAGCTACCTATTCTTCTTCTACTGTATTTCTTTCTCCCATTCCTGTTAATTGTTCCCTTATGCTCTCCCTGAAACTCTGTACAACCTCTGGTTCTTTCAATTTATCCAGGTCTCATCTCCTTAAATTCCCACCTTTTTGCAGTTTCTTCAGTTTTAATCTACCGTTCATAACCAATAGATTATGGTCAAAGTCCACATCTTCCCCTGAAAATGTCTTACAGTTTAAAACCTGGTTCCTAAATCTCTGTCTTACCATTATATAATCTATCTGAAACCTTCTAGTATCTCCAAGGTTCTTCCATGTATACAACCTTCTTTCATGATTCTTGAACTAAGTGTTAACTATGATTAACTTATGCTCTGTGCAAAATTCTACCTGTTTCATCTTTTAGTCCTAATCCGTATTCACCTACTACATTTCTTTCTCTTCGTTTTCCTACTGTTGAATTCCAGTCACCCATGAGCATTAAATTTTCGTCTCCTTTCGCTACCTGAATAATTTCTTTTATCTCATCATACATTTCATCAATTTCTTCATTATCTGCAGAGCTAGTTGGCACATAAACTTGCACTACTGTAGTAGGCGTGGACTTCGTGTCTATCTTGGCCACAATAAATCATTCACTATGATGTTTGTAGTAGCTTATCCACACTCCAATTTATTTTATTCATTATTAAACCTACTCCTGCATTACCCCTATTTGATTTTCTGTTTATAACCCTGTATTCACCTGACCAAAAGTCTTGTTCCTCTTGCCAACAAACTTCACTAATTCCCAGTATATCTAACTTTAACCTATCCATTTCCCTTTTTAAATTTTCTAGCCTACCTGCCTGATTAAGGGATCTGACATTCCACGCTCTGATCAGTAGAACGCCAGTTTTCTTTCACCTGATAACGACGTCCTCTTGAATTTTCCCCGCCTGGAGATCCCAATGGGGGACTATTTTACCTCTGGAATATTTTACCCAAGAAGACGCCATCTTCATGTAATCATACAGTAAAGCTGCATGCCCTCGGGAAAAATTTCGGTTGTAGTTTCCCCTTGCTTTCAGCCGTTTGCAGTACCACAACAGCAAGGCCATTTTGGCTAGCGTTACAAGGCCATATCAGTCAATCATCCAGACTGTTGCCCCTGCAACTACTGGAAAGGCTGCTGCCCCTCTTCAGAAACCACACGTTTGTCTGGCCTCTCAACAGATACCGCTCCATTGTCGTTTCACCTACGGTAAGGCTATCTGTATCGCTGAGGCACACAAGCCTCCTCACCAACGGCATGGTCCATGGTCCAGGGTGAGGGGGGGGGGGGGGGGGGGGGAGTTCTTACAGATGAACATTTAAATTAAAAAAAAATATTTTAATGCTATGTATTAATGATTGCTAAACCATCCATGTACGCTCTAGTGAGAGGTAGAGTTAAAATAAAATAGCGCTGTGAGATACTTCGATTCTGCAGTGTGTGTGACATCATAGCATATTCCACTAAAGAGTGGTCAATATTAAGTCAAGAGGCCTTTCTTTAACTTAAGATACCAAGTTTACCCAGGTGATCTGAATGCTCTAGTATATATGTGTGAGCAGAACATTAACATGGCGTTACTACAGGTTGAGAATGAAGCTACAGCTTTCGTAGCGTATGATTTGCAGGAGGGCAAAAATAAGTACACATGTTTATATGTGTGTGCTTATCATATGGATGTTTTCTCTTATTTTTTAGATCTACTTGATGACAGCATAGCCACTGAATTACTGCAGGGCATAATGCCATTTTCAAGTCACAGCTCATGGGAATGTCCCAGTCGTTGGAGAGCAGATATGTGAATATTACTAATTCCTTTACCAATACTAATAACAATAATTTACAGTTGCATACAGTACTTGTAATGTGTTTTTCTGTTATTTTTAGGAGCTCTTAATTCCAACATAGCCATAGACGAGGATGTTTTATTGAATGAAAAATATCGTAATACATTTCTAATGTCCTAAATGATGGAAATGAGGAGAGATTAAAATCACTATTGGTGTCGGTGAACCACAATGTACGTACGAGAAACTATTATTATGATCGGTGGATGTATTGCATTTGTGTGTTTAATACTGATCACTCTCACATCTTCCCACTTCGAAAACACTGGGTGATACAGAGAAGTTCAAGGTGTACCCAGAAGCAGATATAGTCTCAAATGACAATATAGTAGTGATGAAGACTAGGCTGAAGTTGAAGAGATTGGTCAGAAAGAAGCAATACGCAAAGCAATGGGATACAGAAGTACTATGGAATGACGAGATACGCTTGAAGTTCTCTAAAGCTATAGATATATCAATAAAGACTAGCTCAGTAGGCAGTACAGTTGAAGAGGAATTCACATCTCCAAAAAGGGCAGTCACAGAGGTTGGAAAGGAAAACGTAGGTTCAAAGAAGTTAACTGCAAAGACACAATGGGTAACAGAAGAAATACTTCAATTGATCGGTGAAAGGAGGGAGTACAAAAGTGTTCAGGGAAATCCAGAAATACAGAAATACAAGTCACTGAGGAATGAAATAAATAGGAAGTGCAGGGAAGCTAAGACGAAATGGCTGTATGAAAAAATGTGAAGAAATGGAAAAAGAAATGATTGTCAGAAGGACTGACTCAGCATATAGGAAAGTCAAAACAACCTTCCTTGAAATTAAAAGCAAGGGTGGTAACGTTAAAAGTGCAACGGAAATTCCATTGTTAAATGAAGCGGAGAGAGCGGACGGGTGGAAACACTACATTAAAGGTCTCTATGAGGGGGAAGATTTGTCTGGTGTGATAAAAGAAGAAACAGGAATCGATTTAGAAGAGATGGAGGATCCAGTATCAGAATCAGAATTTGAAAGAGCTTTAGAGGACATAAGATCAAATACGGCAGAGGGCATAGATAACATTCAATCACAATTTCTAAAATCATTGAGGGAAGTGGCAACAAAACGACTATTCACGTTGATGTGTAGGACGTATATGAGCTGGCGACATACCATCTGACTTCGGAAAAATATCATCCACACAACTCTGAAGATTGCAGGAGCTGAGAAGTGCGAGAACTGTCGCACAATCAGCTTGACACCTCATGCATCCAAGTTGCTGACAAGAATAACATACAGAAGAATGAAAAAGATAACTGAGGACGTGTTAGATGACAATCAGTTTGGCTTCAGGGAAAGTAAAGGCACCAGAGAGGCATTGCTGACATTGCAGTTTATAATGGAACCAAGACCAAAGAAAAATCAAGACACGTTCATAGGATTTGTCGATCTATAAAAAGCGTTCGACAATGCAAAATGATGGAAGATGTTCGGAATTCTAAGAAACATAGGGGTAAGCTATAGGGAGAGACGGATAACATATAATATGTACAAGATACAAGAGGGAATAATAAAAGTGGATGACCAAGAAGGAAGTCCTCGGTCTAAAAAATATGTAAAACAGGAATGAATTATTTCACTCTGTGGCGAAACAAGCGCTAATCATTTGAGAGATACAGAGGCGAGCGAGTGCGCCGGGACTTACGCCAGTTCACTGCTAGCAGCGCCACGCCACTATAACCCGTCTGTGCGTAGCACACAAGTACTGCACCATAAATTAAGAAAAATGGTTCAAATGGCTCTGGGCACTATGGGACTTAACATCTTAGGTCAGCAGTCCCCTAGAACTTAGAACTACTTAAACCTAACTAACCTAAGGACATCACACAACACCCAGCAATCACGAGGCAGAGAAAACATAATTTAAGAATGAAATTTTAAGTTAAAGTTGTATTTCCCAACTTTTTCAACATATTCTTTAGTGTAATGATGTTTAAACTGTCAAGTTTCAGATTGATTAGGTCAACAATTTTACATAAATACGTCGTTTTAAGAAAAAAATAAGTGACGCTAAATAATAAATCTAGGAAGCTGCAGACTGGTCATAATGTGCAGATACATGCCAAAATTAACTGGTACAAGTCTCAACGTAATTAATACATTATTGTGTTCAGAATCAACGTTTTTAAGAAAAAATGAAGGCACTAGATATTAGACATAGAAACATGGAAATTTGAATGACGCTTCAGTTCAACATAAAAATAATAACTACGTGACACCATTAAGCTACATCTAATAGTTTTCGAATAATTTACTGAAAACTAAATATGGAACAAAAACGTCCTTATTTGTAGTAAATTAAGTATCTGTTATGATGGACGTTGCCGTTGGTGGGGAGCCTTGCGCGCCTCAACGATACAGATAGCCGTACCGTAGGTGCAACCACAACGGAGAGGCCAGACAAACGTGAGGTTCCTGAAGAAGGCAGCAGCCTTTTCAGTAGTTGCAGGGGCAACAGTCTGGATGATTAACTGATCTGCCCTTGTAACACCAACCAAAACGACCTTGCTGTTTTGGTACTGCGAACGGCTGAAAGCAAGGGGCAACTACAGCCGTAATTTTTCCCGAGGGCTTGCAGCTTTAAAGAAAATTTCGGAGCAAGTATTAAAATCCATTGAGAAGACATAAATACTTAGAGGTTCGCCGACGACATTGTAATTCTGTCAGAGACAGCAAAGGACCTGAAAGAGCAGTTGAACGGAATGGACAGTGTCTTGAAACGAGGATATAAGATGAACACGAACAAAAGCAAAACGATGGTAATGGAATGTAGCCGACATAACTCGGATGATGCTGAGGGAATTCGATTAGGAAATGAGACGCTTAAAGCAGTAAAGGAGTTTTACTATTTGTGGAGCAAAAGAACTGATGATGGTCGAAGTAGAGAGGATATAAAATGTAGACTGGCTATGGCAAGGAAAGCGTTTCCGAAGAAGAGAAAGTTGTTAACATCGAATATAGATTTATGTATCAGGAAGTCGTTTCTGAAAGTATTTGTATGGAGTGTAGCCATGTATGGAAGTGAAACATGGACGTTAACTAGTTTGGACAAGAAGGGAGTAGAAGCTTTCGAAATGTGGTGCTACAGAAGAATGCTGAAAATTAGATAGGTAGATCACATAACTAATGATGAGGTATTGAACAGAATTGGGGAGAAGAGGAGTTTGTGGCACAATTTGACTAGAAGAAGGGATCGGTTGGTAGGACATGTTTTGAGGCATCAAGGGATCACCAATTTAGCATTGGAGGGCAGCGTGGAGGGTAAAACTCATAGATTGAGACCAAGAGATGAATACTATAAACAGATTCAGAAGGATGTAGGTTTCAGTAAGTACTGGGAGATGAAGAAGCTTGCACAGGATAGGGTAGCTGTATCAAACCAGGCTCAGGACTGAAAACCACAACAAGAACAACATATACGTACCTACAACACTAGAGCAAAAATCTATCCTTATTAGCCATTATTAAAGCTGTCAGCCGAGCGGTTCTAGGCGCATCAGTCTGGAACCGCGCGTCTGCTATGGTCGCAGGTTCGAATCCTGCCTCGGACATGGATGTGTGTGATGTCCTTAGGTTAGTTAGGTTTAAGTAGTTCTAAGTTCAAGGGAACTGATGACCTCAGATGTTAAGTCCCATAGTGCTCAGAGCCATTTGAACCATTTTTTAAAGCTGTCATTGGCTGAGAGAAATGTTCAATACGCAGCTGCAAAAATTTTAGATCATCTGCCGAATAACATAAAATGTCTGACAGTTAACAAAACAAGTTTGAAATCCAGTTTCAAGTCATTTCCCCAGAACAACTGTTTCTATTCCACTTATGAATTTGTCATTAAAAAGTGGTAGCCAGTAAAAAAAATCTTGTATATAAGTTTAGTTGCATGAGAAGGACTGAAGTAATAATTTGTTTATTAATGTTAACGCAAGTCACGAATGCGTATCCTGTAAACTGGCCCGTTCCGTATCATTTCGATAAAAGAATCGTTCAGACGATCTATATGAAAAGTGGTGTGAGGTGAGGTGAGGTGAGGTAGGTGTACCTGGCCTGCGGGTTGGAGACGGCCACCCTAAGTGCGAGCGGCAGCGGCAGGATGCGGGTAAGTAGGAGAGCGCGACAGACCAGCTGCTCCTTGCCCGGCAGGTAGGGCCCGGTGCACTCCAGCTGGCGCGGCGCCGGCGGGTCCAGCAGCGGCTCGCACCTGCGGCACGGGGAGCGGGAATGAAAACGTGAAAACAGCTCTGCGGCGGATGGCGTGAAACCGGCCACGCCTGACGAAGCTCTGCAGGAGCCTGCAGAACAAGCAGGAGGTCGAGCACGTGGCGTTCGAGAAGTAACTACGATTTGCTGCTTCTCGGCACACTGAAATATCACTCGCAAAGTTATTACGAAGAACAAACCAAAGAGATATTTAACACTGCTTCTCATTAATAGTCACTTTACATTTGTACGCAACAGTTTAAGCGATTTTCCCACTCTTGGAAGGTTCGAATCCTGCCTCGGGCATGGGCGTGTGTGATGTCCTTAGGTTAGTTAGGTTTAATTAGTTCTAACTTCTAGGCGACTGATGACCTCAGAAGTTAAGTCGCATAGTGCTCAGAGCCATTTGAACTATTTTTTGACTAATAAAGAGGGGAGAGGGGCAGGGCAGACGCGAGAGGGAATGAGAAGAGGCAGAGGAGGGAAATGCAAAAGGACTCGGGGGACAGAAGTGGGCAGAGAGAGGGGAGCTCTGTGTGAGCGAGAGGCAGGCGCCTAAGTACTCTATCGGGGGCGCCGCTATTGGCCGCTGGAACCACGTGTTCCACTATGGCGCCCTCACTCTAAAGGCGGGCCAGGAGGCGCGCGCCGCCACAGCTTACTGCGCGATGGTGCAGAAACCTCTAGGGGTCTGCGACGTCCATGACGTCTGGCGCGGATTCAAATTCCGCGGCGCACGGTATCAGACTAAGTCCAACAAAGGCCAAGGAATACCGGCGATGTCCCAGAGTAGGAGGAGAAAATCGTTGTTTGGGTTTCGTACGAACGATTAAGTGCAGTTGCGTCGCACCAAAATTATTTGAACACATGAATGTATGTACTGTCAATGTAACTAATCGAAGGCAGTTTGTTTATCGCCACATGCGTTTCGTTTCCTTTATTTGTGAAGCATCATCAGTGGCCTGTAATACATGTTTCTTTTTATACATGAAATAAACGTATTATGTGGTAGATACAATATGTTGCTATGCTACATTTTGTCCTGTTTTGCTCTTGTTTTTTAGGTTAGATTAAACTTTTGTAGCACAAAACCTAAAAGAACAAGAGCAAAGCACGACAAAACGTAACGTAATGACATATTGTATGTACCACATAATACATTTATTGTGTGTATAAAAAGAAACATATATTAAGGCCACTGAAGATGCTTCATAAATAAAAGAAGCGAAACGCGAAGGACAATAAACTGCGTGCAATTAGTTGCATAAACGGAACACACCTCCACGAATTTAAAGCTACTAAGAAAAGACGGAAAAGAGAAAAAATGACGATTGTTTGAACAGTTTTCTAAAGAAATGGATTATAAGTCTGGTACTATTACGTCGATAGGTAGAGTAATTGTGCACCATTATTTGGTTTAATCGCGGAAGGTGCGCGTAGTTACCTATGGAATCAGTAGATGGAAGAATATGGTCGTTCTTAGTCAGCAGCTTCCATTGGCGAAACCTGTTATTATTTGAACTGTTCTAAATACGCTACAGTGGAGACTTAAAACGTGAAACATTAATTGGTTAAAGCCATACAGCAGAGACAACCTGTCAATACGACCATGGTTGGGCCTAGGCACTGTCAAGAAACTAAGTAAAACGATCTGTGCTCTTACCATTCGAAAACAACACTTTTCCACCTAAAATTTTGAGGAACTTCAATGCTTATAAACAGACATGTTTTCTTATCAAGCAATACGGTAAACTTTATTTTGCAATGGAGTGTTTTCTCTCTGTTAATCATCCCCTAACAAAGTCCGATCGCTATAAATCAACATGAAGGCTTATAAGAGGGAGGTTATAATTCGAATGTTCGTTTGCGATAATTGTTGTTTTATTTCATGATCATGGCCGTAATCCAATGATTTATCGGCATTTATGACGCTGCACAGGAAACCTGGATTATCTCGAACTATTGTTTGCAATTCACTGCACCACTGCACTCGCAATTCACTGCACCACTGCACCCGATGGTGTCGTTTCAAAGTACGATGAATTAACTTCCCTGCAACTCATTAGCTAGAATATATGGACATGTGGGGTAGGAAATTTCAAAGCTTTGACAAACATCACTGACTGTCTGACCTCTCTCCTTGTGAACCACTTCATCAACTTTCGCCATCGTTTCTGTATTTGAGCAAGATGATAGTCGGCCCGAATATTTGTTATCCACCATAAACACCCAGCCATCTTCAAATAGCTAAAACCACTCTTCTACTACTTTCTCGCACGACGCTTGCTCGCCAAACGCATCTCCTGTCGTGCCGTGTGACTAAACTTCAGTTTTGGAGCTTCAAGCAAACTGTAGTGTAGGTATTTTGTCTCTTTAAGTTAGCCATTTCAAAATTCGCGAACACAACAGACCGCAGTGTAAAGGTATTAACAACAACATCCATATTAATCCAGTCACAATGAGGACACGTATTAGAATATCAGCTGAAAGACACAAATGTCAAGACACAAGTGTCAGCATGGCTTGTGTTGTCAACGATGCCATAGCACAATTTTTACATCGCTGGGTTCATACTGTTCATTACTCCTTTGTGTAAAAGTGAAAGTTCAAAGTGAATAAATATTTACAAGGGAGTCTTTTGCTAAGTACTCCCTAGAATAAGAAATTATGCCGAATAATAGCGAGTAACCTACTAGAGCCACCGAGGTAAAGTTCCTACTCCTCGTCGGAATACACGCCGTGATCAAGAACTCGAACGACGTACTGCTGTGTGCTGCAAAACAATTCGAGTCCAGATGGCAGGCTTTTGCGAGCGGTCTTCTCTACCACTTGCGATTTTACGGTTGTCTTGCTGCTCCACTGTTCTGTTCCACCGAAGATTATCAAACAGTGGGGGAAAAACTCTTTGCAGTTGGTTGTTTAAAAGTTAAGACTCACTTAGCACAACCTTTAAAACGACTGGAACTGCGTATGGAGGCTGCAGCGTCCTGTGGGACGCGGGTTAATGAAAATAATAAATCATAAGTAATAGGAAATATTACAATACTGTTCGCCGTCTTTATACGAGAGCCTAGAAACTTTTTTTGTGGTCAGCCAGAAAGCGATGGAGAACACACTGACCATAGTTTCAAGTCCACATTTTCGTCCAGCCCACTGACAATAATGTTTCTATTCTCTGTTTACTCATCGGGGTCGGGAACTATTATTATTAATGAAGATTTTGAGTTCTAATTCATAGATATATTTGACAAATTTTGACACGCACAACATCGTAATATTCTTATACCAATAATAAATCTAAGGTAAACAGCACTATGACCAGTTCAGAGACGACCTCTAAACATGGTGTCTGTTTGTTTTATATCGTGTCTCCCTACCACTTTCGCGCAACGACGCTCTGAGCGTGTTTTTTAGGGAATTGACTAGTTTGAACCTCGGACCTGTTGCTGGTAAGGAGACGCCAGACCACTCATGACATGTAGAATTCAGAAGAGTTCAGTGAGACTAGCGATGATATAACCAGATACTAAATGATCTCAGCGTCAGCTCCATTGCACTCCCTGTAAAAGAATCTTAATACTAACTAAATTTAGTGGGAAGGGTCCAAATCTTTCCTATTTTTAGTTAGCTGGTAAAATAACGTCGAAAAAGCAGTTAAGTTTACCATTGGAAATTTTATTCTACTCACAAAACGTTGTTTATAAATTGCACTATTGATAAAAGGAAATGTTTCAATACAGGATGGTACAAACCAACTGCGTTCAACAAAAATGTCAACGAATATTCCCTGAGTGGGTTTCCAAGTTCTATAATGGATCGAAGGATGACCTACGCCATATCACATCTGTAATCTAGGTTTAAATTAAGTTTCACAAGACAGAAAACTATCAAAATGGTCTACAGTGACCCTCAAATATCTTTAATTACTTATCTAACTTGTCGTAAATTACAGTGGCTGATGTGGCTTCTCAATAATTATATAACAGAGAAATCATCACGTTTCAGATTTTTACTTGAAGTGGCAAATGTGAACACTATGAGCTTTAATTTACGATCGACACTAGTATTACGCAAAAAGGGGGTGTAACAGATGAGACTTCTGCAGTTCTGAGTGAAGCTTTATGCGCTGTCGTGCGGCATCGCGTGCGTTCATTACCTTGTCCTTGGTTAGGCAGCTTCAGGGGGGCAGCGGCCGGCGCAGCAGCCATCCAGCTCGCCGTCTCGGAACTAACTAACTTCTAACTTCTCCTTACTGCAATTTACCGAAGTAGGTTAAAAAAAATATTTGGCTGTGTTTTCATCCGACCAGTCAGGGTCTCAATGTTAACCTTAAGCTCCGCCTACAAAAATTCTGTCTATCCAATGAGAAACGTTATACTTTTCGTGGTGGGGCAATGTTTTTAAAGTTTGCAACGTAACAGAGACGCTAAAAAGTCTCACGCTAAAACTTGCAGCTGGTGTGGTCCTTTTAGCGTTATCGTAAGATCTATACTGTTCTTTTGGAGGGCTCTATCTTTTAACATGGGCTGGTGGTGGTCCTAACGTAACAGAGACGCGAAAAAGTCTCATGCTAAAACCTGCGGGTGGTGTGGCCCTTTTTGTGTTATCGTAAGATCTATACTGTTTTTCTGGAGGGCTCTAGCTTTTAACATGGACTGGGGGGGTGGTCCTTGACGCAACAGAGACGCAAAAAAGTCTCACACTAAATCTTGCAGCTGGCGTTGTCCTAGTGGTTAGCTGGCGATGTGGGTGTCCAGTCCGTCCCTTATTGTAGGGCCTTCTAGCTTAGCACGGTTCTGCTCTCGGCTTCTGTTCTCGTTTCTCCCCTCGGAACTGCGTCTGTCTCACGGTGAGAAGGTATGACATGCACTCAGGCATTCTTGTGTTAGTCTGTGGTATTAGATTTGCTCACTCGTTAATTGTATTACTTTGGTTAATTTAATGTCACGATTTATTCTGAGCTAGGTGACATACTACTGGATTTGCTTATCATGTCAGGGTTTTCATGGAAGGTGTTGGATTTGCCTGACACCTTACACATCAACACCCTTCGAACTTAATTTTTGCTCTGAATTTAGACAATGATTGAATCGTTGTCTAAGTCAGTCAAAAATTTTCTAATTTATCTACATTTCATTGCATACTGTTCAGCCACATTATTCTGTTCTATGCTAGTTTGTATTACTAATTTATATTTTTATAGTCTTCCACATTATAATTAAAAATGACAAGAGAAGTATCTTTTTTTGGCTATTATTAATTTTGAATTATTTTCTTTCTTTATTTAAGTGCGTAGTTTGTTTTTTAAGAAGTTTGTTATCGAAAGTAAGGAGTCTTTCACATCGATTTTCTTAGAAATATTGTTTTTATAAATGTAGTAATTAAGTAAAAGCTATTCCTAACACATTTTCTAAATATCATGTACAAGTAAAATGTTTTTGTTTCTAGACACTCATTTCAACATTGTTACAATAACAAATAAGAATTATTTCAATTTGCTTTGATAAAGAAATATACATACACAAGTATTGAGATATTATCCTAACAAGTGGTACAAATGTTAAAAAAAGGGAAAACATCCAACAAGACAATTTTTATTCTTTCTTTTTATTAGGAGAAAATAAGTAAAATATAGTTATTCTTTTATTTTTATGAGGAGAAAATAACTGGAATATTGTTTTAGTGTTTATTATACCTTACTCTTGTTCTTTATATACTGTCCATTTCAGAACTAAAGACTTATTTTTATCGATAGTCTATTTTTTACTTAAGTCCATAGTCAATGACTGTTATTTTGTAGTTTATTAGCTGTCTGGTGTGCTTAGCTTATTTAGTTTTTCACACGTTTCTTTTGCACAATTCCTACATCACATAAGTTGATTTCACACATTCACACAATCCTATGAATGTTTAAGCATGAGGTTGGCGAATGTTTTTGCACGAAGATGATGGACTTGAGCGAGATGGATGTGGGCAAGTATTTGATGTACAGCTTCGTTCATCGTTCCTTGTTGGCTTTGCAAGTGTGTGTTGCTGTTGTGGAGGTCCCATAATGGAATGGAGCTGTGTGCAGAATCTCGTGGTTTACTGGCTTTGTATGCATGAAAGTCATCGTTATTTGTCGCTGAAAGCTAGTTTACAGTAGGATAGGGATTTGGGAAGGTATCTTGTCTATTCTTCACCCATCTTCTTTCTTGGTCTCAACCTTGCAACTCTTCAACTTCTGTTCTTCCTGCTTTTTCTCTGCTTCTTACTTGCTTCTTGGTTCTTCTCTGGGCAGGATATGGAAATATTTATTGATAACTAGTCGCTTTGAAGTTCTCCTCCTAGTAACAGTTCGATAAATTGTTTGGGCGTGTCATTTTTACTTTGTAGAAGTTTTCTTCAGTTTCGTGCATTAGCGTGCTGTTTAATAGCAGTAGTGTGATTTTTACACATATTTTTTGCCAGTGGTGGCTTGCCCAAGCAGTCTTCTCGTCGGGCCATTTTATGCTCGCTCCGCTGAGTGGGGGCGTTCGGAGACCCTCTGGCGTTCGACGTCCTGTCGTGTCTCTGCAGGGTTCCGCCTAGCGGGCTGATTTACTGCTCTACAAGGGCCCTCTGTTGGTCTCGCTGTCCTTTCCCTTCTCTTGACGCTTCTGGCTTATAGCAATCGTGCCTTGATAATTACGTCCTTTTCTTTCTTGATACTTCTCGTGTTGCAACTTGTGGGCCATTGGATCTCTTCCTTTCTGGAGTTTTTACAATGGTTCTTACAAAACGTTTTACTTAACCTACTTGTTTTACACCTTCTTAAAAAGCTTTACAAATTTCGGTGCCCTTTACATGTTACAATTCTAAGATATTTGGAGTCTTAACGTCTACTCAAGAATCCTCAAATTCGTTTTTTATTGTTGTGTAATGTCGTGGTGTATAGCATTTTAGTATTTCATGCTGTTAGACTATCTATGCTTTATCCCTTCACCTTAATCTGTGGTACTATCGGTGTTATTATTTAAACTACCTCTACGCAAAGTTTCCATTAAATAGTCTTTTGCCCTGACTTCTGATAATCAAAACAATTGCTCAACACAAAAGTGGGAAATAATTGTCACCACTTGCCTCGCGCATTTGTTAACATTACCGGCGGCGCACTAACAGTAACTTCCACGAAATCTAAGTGATCCAGGATGGTGCACAGTTCTCGCGATTTCACTTCCTGTTTCTGCCGAAAATATGAGTTTAGTTGCGGTCTGGCTGTGATGTCATCTGAGGCATCGTGAACTCTGGCGTTTGACTGACATGGACGTACGGTAGCTGGGTATTTCCAAAATTCTAAACGATCCACGACGGTGTACAGTCCTCACGAGTTCACTTCTACTATTACTGAAAATATGCGTTTAGTAACAGACTGGTTATGACGTCATCTGAGGCAGCGCGTACTCCGGTGTTTAAAAAATGGTTCAAATTACTCTAAGCGCTATGGGACTAAACATCTGAGCTCATCAGTCCTCTAGACTCAGAACTACTTAAATCTAACTAATCTAAGAACATCACACACATCCATGCCCAAGGCAGCATTCGAACCTGCGACCGTAGCAGCAGCGCGGTTCCGGATTGAAGCGTCTAGAACAGCTTGGCCACAGCGGCCGGCCCCAGTGTTTGACTGACGCGGATCGTACAGTACCTTGGTGTGAAGTTAAGTGAGGTCTTGCCTCTCAGGCCGTATTTATATACGGGCGCAGTGGACGGCCAAGGGAACATCGGTTGTTATCCGCTCTATGCCCACGGTAGCAACCTCTAAACGACCGGTTTCTCGGACACACAAAATTTCATAAAAATGTCATGAATCAATTTAGAATCTTTTTTACGAATGTAGTTAAGTTGGATATAATCACAGAAAGAGATTCAGATTGCCTACATATAAACTTTGCTGTCTAGAAATTTTATAACGCAAATGACAGAAGAACATGACCTCTGAACTACGTCTTTAAGAGACCTTTTATTTGTTATTATTTACATCCTGGCCTTGAAACTTGTTATAGCTTTACTATTTAACAGGTTTCATCATTTGCTGTAATCAAAACTTTCTAGCATTAACATAACAGATACTTAATCTATTACAAGTAAGGACGTTTTTGTTCCAAATTTAGTTTTCAGTAAATTATTCAAAAACTATTAGAGGTAGCTTAATGGGGTCACGTAGTTACTATTTTTATGTTGAACTGAAGCGTCATGCAAATTTTCATATTTCTATGTCTAATATTTACGGGCTTCAATTTTTTTTTTAAATGTGGGTTCTGACCAAAATATTGCTTTAATCAAGTTGAGATTTGTACCAGTTAATTTTGACATACATTTGCACATTCTGACCAGTTTTTGGCTTCCTAGCTTTATTATTTAGCACCACTTATTTTTTTTCTTAAAACCATGTATTGAGGGAAAGACATCCATCCGATCACTTCGAGATATGACAATTTAAACATTAACATAGTGAAGCGTTAGTGAACAATGTTTGGAAAAACAACTTTAACTTTTAATTTCATTCTTAAATTGTGGAGCAATACTTATGTGCTACGCACAGATGCGTTATGGTGACGTGGCGCTACCAGCAGTGAAATGGGGCAGGTCCCGGCACACTCGCTCACCTCTGTATCTCTCAAAAGATACAGCGCTTGTTTTGCCACAAACTGCAGAACGTTCGCCAAAAATGTTATTTGTTAGGTGGTCACAAGAATTGAGGGTTCCACTCTCGATATTACTAAAACGTATGATATGAGTGGAATGAATTATTTGAAGTTAAAACAAAGTGACTGATAATGACAACAAAAACGTCTCCAGGCCTGTGGGCGAATGCTCATTGTCTTTACAGCTCTTCCTTCAAGGGGGAAAGTGTTTTTCACCTACGAGTGTGCAATATCACACTACAAAAGCGAGGAACATTTTTTTCTGGGGTAAAGACAAAGCACATTTTTATAAAGAATTTGAACAAAACCCACCACATGTCATGATCTTGTCAGAAATGTCGGAAACACACTCTGAAGGTCCACGTTCCTTTGGCATCTCTCACCATCTTACGTGACTGGTTTGTTCCACATCTGTAACATCGGAGACTGCTCTGTATTTTATGTTTTCAGAATGATGTAGCACCAGCCCATCATGCTACTGCCTTTAGAAAATATCTCAGCGAGGAATTACAGAATAACCCTTGTGTCCCTTTACCTGCACCTTTGGAGTGAGCATCTAAAAGTCATGACATGTCATCGTGCGTCAATGCGTTACTGAGGTTCATTAAACAGAAGATTGCTGCCACGCGTTACGAGACAGTTGACGAAATTAAGGATGGTGTTCGACGTGTATTTACTGTCATCACTCCAAGAATGTTCAGAATTTCACATCGTTCAGGGAGGAAAATCATAGTGTTGTGAAAACAATGGTGTACACATAGACACTCTGGAATAAACCACTAATAGTAGCAACACTACCTCAAAATTGTGCTCTGCCATGATCACACATTAAGACAATACGAACATCTAGAAATACGTGGACACATGGAAGGGGGTAAAGTGACTTTGTAACCACACTGCATATCTTCAGGCAGCGTTTACATCCAAGTCAGGATTTTTTTTTCCAGAATCCATCGTTCCCCCAGTCTGTAGACATACCATGCCGGCACTTTGAGCCAGTGAGCGGTAATCTGGTATGTTTCGAATGAGTTGCTGCTGGTCAGTATCAACTGAATGTCCATACAGAGTACTCCTACATCCTCTGGATATATGTTCTGATGTACCTGTTCTGTCATATCGCTGGCTTGGTTGCGGAGTGTCTTTGCGAGCAGCGCGTTTGCAGAGTCGAGCACGGAACAAGGAACTGGTATGTTGTGTTGTGGGTAGCTCTGCATCTAGGAGGCATTATTAGTATGGAAGTTAAAAGGTTGCTACAAGTGTAATTACAGTAAAGTGATGAAATATGGAAGTGATTCAGAGGAAAGTGCGTCAAGATTTAATTAAAAATGCGCAGTGCCGCCGATAACGTATTTGTTGATCCTTTCGTTGCGTGTCGTACCGTACAATATCAATCATGCTGGCCGTGTTCGGTCTCCCAGAATGGACTAATGTAATCAGTAAAAATTAGTTACCACAAAAGAGTGCAGTCATGTGCCAGTGTCTTGTAGCGAGCGTCAAAAGTGCGTTCGGTCATCGAGTTTCCGCATCATCAACAAACAGCCGCGTCGCGACGGTTACGCGCACGCTCGTACAAGTGAGAACTGAATAATTAACTCTATAAACAGTGTTATATCATTACTAGTGTCAAGGAAGACTGGTACCAAAATAAATCTGTGTATGCGTGGCGAGCGTAAGAACTTTCGTTCCATTATTCGGCTTCCGCATCATAAAAATCTACGCGCCGTGTTCGGTTACGCAAAGTGATATTGAGGACTGGTAATCATCGATTAATTGGGATAATGTAAACAATGCAAACGGCGATCTTCTTTCATCGTTTCAGAATACACTTGTTCATGCCAGATGTAGGACAGAGTTGTGTTTTAACGTTGTGTGGCTCTCCTAAACCCGCTTGCATATTTCAACAGATAATTTCAGGCAAGGTAGCAGCAGTGTGGAGCAGAACAGTATGACCGCTGCGGGATTATCAGGTGTGGTGCGGACAGGGGTCACGTTCCAGAAGTGAAAAAACAATTTAATCCCCCCTCCTCCCTCGCCATTTGTATCCCCGGGCGTGTTACGTGGCGACGAGTATCCAGGACCTGTATAATTTACTAGGAGAGTGAACCATTTCTGTATAAACAGTAACTGTTAATTTAGATTGTTGAGTGACGTCACTCGAGCTTTGGGATGTCTGCGTCAAAGAACTTGTGAAACAGTGTACATACTCGTCCGATCCGTCACAGTGCAAAGAAATAGTGCTACGAAGTAAACATACTCCACAGTGGTGCGATTTTGACGACGCTAGCGGCACCTATGTGCGAAAGGGAACACTTACTTCACAGCCTTTACGGAAGACGACGCTAGTGGCACCTATGGGCAAAAGTGAAAACTTTTTGGCACCCATCACCGCATATGACGTGAGTGGCGCCTAGTAACGACGCTGTAACCATTACCAAGCGTTGCAGAGAAGGTGCAGTGCTGACAACGGCACGGCTCTACGGAGCAGCTGCGACTGCGAGGTCACCAGACAACGCAAAGTCGCTCATCACAACGTCGCCTCACGCAACTGAAGCAATGACAATAATTAACTGGCAGTGCAGATTGCGTTCTATAATTACGTAATTACAAGCAGTGACAGTTAAAATTCTTTTGTATCATTAAATTAATGCCACGACACATTATTTACCTTGCCGATCGTACAGTAAAGTAAATGTCACTGTCAGACCCTGCTTACTTAGTGGTCTAATTTTTTAACAACAGTTAATATACTTGCAGAACTATATTTACGTTGCTTACATTTAATTGTTTTTCTTTCACGTGATGTATGTTATGTGTGCTTCTGAGCACGAATTACAGCGTTGAATGCATACAGCGTTGTATATGAGTTGTATTTCTTGCCACCCATTCTGTGCTACGAGTATTATTGTGATTAGTTTATTTCTTGTTTGGGTGGCGTTATGGTGGTTAATATGGCAAATAATGAGGTTGGTGCAACTGCAGTAGACAGGGAGATGAAATCAGACTCTTTAGGCGAAAGTAATCAGGTGGAGACGAAAACAGAAGTAAGGAGTAGTGAAGTGTCGGCTTCCGGTATAGGGGACAGTAGTCTATCAACAGAGATGGGAAGTCCTAATGCAGTGTCGTTACCAATCATGGAGACGCCTAGATGGGATGAGTGTAAACTTAGGCCTGACCTATCCATTGTTGACATGCTCGAAACTTTACTGCAGGACAACCAAAAATTATTATTGCAAGATAACAAACAATTAATGGATGATATTAAGTGATCAGTAGAGCAAGATAACAAACAATTAAGGGAAGATATTATGCATCAGAAGGAAGACATTAAGCGATCGGTAGAGCATGAAAACAAACAATTAAGGGAAGATATTATGTATCAGGTGAAAGATATTAAGCGATCGGTAGAGCAGATAAACGAATGACTCAGTAAAATGATCGACGAGACTAATGAGGCTCTAAGGAAGCTGATTGAGTCCAGTCATCAAAGGGTAGATGAACTTACCATTCGGTTTGAGAAGAACGTTGCAGGTAATACTAAACGTTTTGAAAAGGTAGACTAGGATGTCATAGAAGTGAAGGAAGAACTTACTAAAAAGGTTTAGGTTTACGACGAGCATTTTGGACAACGGTATGAGGAAGTGAAACACTGTAAATACAGGATATCAGATGTTGCGCTAAACCAGGACGCTTATGCAGGGCGAGTAGAAGAGGTGTACAGTGAGGCAGGCAAGACTAAGAAACAGGTCAGTCAGCAGGTGAAGAGTGAAGTGAAATCACTATTACGTGATGAAAGCGTTGCCGGAGGTAGCTTAGTTGGTATAAAAAATGATGTCTTCATTGGCATAGGGAATTTTTAAGAACTTCGTACCAAATGGAAGATGGCATCCCAGAGATTTCTTAGATCAATTTAAGGACGTTTTACCTGAATTGTGGGACGAGCAAAGAAAGGTACGCTTCGTTGCAGCAAGATTGGAAGGTGAAGCTGGTACCTGAGGCATGAGAATAGGACATAATAATAATTGGAAAAAGAATTTTTGCAACAATATTGGTCGCGACAGAAGCAAAATGAAGTACATAACAGTCAATACCAGGGTAGAAAGTTTGACAGAGGGCGTGATCAGAAATTAAAGAAACTTTTTCGAGGTTAATAGAAAGGAACTTGTATTTAGATGTACCGATGACGACAGAAGCAATAGTGTTGCTGATCATAAGTAAACTACAGACAGGATTTCAGGATAAGTTGTTAACAATCCCTAAAGATGTCGTAGAGGCAGAGAAGTCAGCCTTAGAGCAATTAGATACGTTGTATGATTCACAAGGAACAGGAGGAGGAGGAGAAGGTGAGAGAGTATCAGGGAACAACGAATCCAATACAGATACCCATTTAAACCATAACAATAGACACGATGGACGATATTGGAATTATAATGGCAGGTGACATGGCGGTAGTTTCCGTGGCCATGGTGGTCACAGAGGACACTGTGGTAGCTACGGATATCGGAACCCAGGGTACGATGCATCAGATGACCAGGTTCGAAGCTCAAATTATAGCCTTTACAGGCAGCATAGCGAAGGACCACCGGAAAGCTAGAGGAGGTTCTTGGTGCGGCTCGATCAGGAACGGAGGATGGAGGGCCCATAATTATGTCTATTCACAAGCTGGATAATGTGACGGAGATTGTGGAAGACCTATTACAAGAAGTTGGTGAAGGCTGTGAGGAAGCTATACAGCCTATCATTGTAGCAGAAATCTTTGGTACTCGTATCGATGTTTTAGTGGATTCTGGTAGCCAGGTCAGTGCAGTATGTCAGAAGCTCTATACAAAGTGTTTAGAACAAGGAAGGAGGATACCCAATTTTCCTGTACATGGGATATGTATCACAGGTGCCGTTGGTACAAAGAGCGAGGTTATAAAGAATCAGATCTTAGTCACAATGAAGCTTGGTGATGAAGATTATAATGTGTCGGCACTAGTCATGCCCGGGTTGGCGTTTCCCATAATCTTAGGGGTCGACTGGATAAGTTAACAAAAGGCTCAATTAAACTTTGGGAAAGGATGTGTGAAAGTGCAGAAAGGAGAAACGGAAGTTGTTATTGCCTTTAGAGAGAGGATCAATGTCAAAGAAGTAGTTGGAACGACCAAGATATGCTGCGATATCGATCTGCAGCTAACGTCACAAGGCTCTATGAAAGGAGATTCAGGAGCTCTGAGAAAGAAGCAGTGGAGATGGGAAGGCAAGATCAGCATGGAAGATATTGAACCTGTTGTCAAACAGAAACTCCAGTTATTAGAGCATCAAGGCCGTGAGACCAAAGAAGAATTGATGAGAGTATTGCGAAGGTACAGGCAGGTTTTTTCAAGCGAACGTGGTATAATCAAGACAGCTGAGTGCAAATTACAAGTGAATGAGTATGAACCATTCTTTGTACGGCCTTATGCTATACCTCAATCGAAACGTGAAGCGGTGGAAGAAGAGTACCGGAGAATGTTGCGAATGGGAATAATAGAAAGGTTAACTAGCCAATATAACAACTCGTTGTTCGTTGTGGAAAGGGGGAATGGTGTGGAACCAGTTCTGATAGCCAAATATAGAACAGCTTCAAATCCAGCTGAGAGAGTCATGAAAGAGGTGAACCGCATGTGCAGGACATACTGTAGTCGGAAACATAGCAAATGGAAGGAGTATATAACAGATTTTGAGGGTGTAATAGAATCCTGCTAAACCAACCTCCTGAAAGTATATTCTCCAACATCATGAACGATTCTCCCGCTGTGGATCAATCGTGGGACAGGAAAATTGAATTGGCCATGGAACACGTACGTGATAAGGCGCAACGGCGGAAAGAGAGACATGATAAGACCGTGCGGCCGATGAAGTATGAAGTCGGTTTATTTATTTATTTATACGTGTCCAGAACATACCATATTAAATATAACTTATAGTACATAGCATATCATACATAGCATATCATACTTAGCATATCACATAGCATATCATACATAGCATATATATTACAAGTATTACAGAGAATATGTGCGTCTTTATATTCCATGTGCTGGCCAGTATTCCGCTGCACAGACTGCCTTATCATTGGCGATAATCAGATCGTCCATGGACACAGGTTCCGACAGTTTCCTGCAGTTGAGTAGGTGCTGATGGTCTTGAGGTTCACCACATTCACATAGTTCGTCCCCTGAGATGTATCCCCATTTCTTCATGTTCTCCTTACATCGAGATACGCCAGTTCTAAGTCTATTGAGTACCTTCCATGTTGTGTATGGGAGATGATGACCTATAGCAAGTTCTTCCTTGGGGTTGTCCCAATATTTCTCTGATGATGAGCTACGCCAGAGTTGTATCCTATGGTCTGCAGGTGATGTCTGTATTGGTCGCGTTGTCTGGAGAAAACTTTTTCTCGACTTGAGTCTTGGCGTTTGATGTTCGCATCCAAACAGGGGGTGTCTCTGATCTGTCTCCTGCTTCTTTCTTTCCACTTCAGCTACTGTTCTCCTTCGGATGTATGGCGGTGCTACGCCTATGAGGTGGTAGATTTTGTCAACAGGGGTTGCCCACAAGCAGCCGGTTACAATTGGTCCTGTTTCATTTAAGGCAATATTTACCTGTTTGGCATGGCTGGAGTTCTGCCATACAGGTGCTGCATGTTCAGCAGTGGAGAAGCACAAAGCGAGGGCAGATGTGCGGAGGACCTGTGGGTGTGCTCCCCAGTTGTTGCTGGTCAGTCTCCTAATAATGTTGTTCCTAGCACTGACTTTCATTTTTGTATCTGTACAGTGGTCCTTGAAGGTGAGGGACCGGTCCAACTTCACTCTGAGGTACTTTGGGGTGTCACAGTGAGCCAGCTGTTGACCTCTCCAGGTTATTCTCAGTTTCCTCCGTGCCTCTCTGTTCCGTAAGTGAAATGCACACACTTGTGTTTGGGAGGGGTTTGGCTTCAGGTAGTTGCTATCGTAGTAGTTAGATAATGCCTCAAGACTTGTTGTGAGTTTTTCTTCCACCTCCTCAAAGGTTCTTCCTTGCGCTGCAAGTGCTGTGTCATCTGCATAAATGAAAGATCTTGTGACAGAATTAACAGGCTGGTCATTAGTGTAAATATTAAACAGCAGTGGGGCTAGCACACTTCCTTGTGGGATACCATTTCTGTGTGCCCTCCACCGGCTCCTCTTATTTTGTAGGGTAACAAAGAAACGTCAGTTTTGTAGCAGGCATCTTATAAACTGTGTTAGGTGTAAGTCTTTCGTTATGGCAGAGATCTTTGTTAACATTTTCCTGTGATTAATGGTGTCATATGCAGCAGTAAGATCCACAAAGGTGACACCGGTGATCTGCCCGCGTTCATATCCATCCTCTATGTGCTGTGTCAGGTTCAAGATCTGTCCACAACACGACCTACCGGGGCGGTACCCACAACTTTGGTTTTTCTCCAGATCTTTGGTATTTGCAATGTTGAGATACAGGTGTTAATCATATCTAGAATCCACTTCTTGGTTGCTGGTCCAAACATTTTCATCTGTTCCGTCCTCAAGTCATCTAACCCCGCAGCTTTATTATTCTTCATTGAGCATATTGCGGTTTCCAATTCTTCCCATGAGAATGGTGTGCCAATATAGTTATTCTCCTCAGTAATTCTCTGGATCTTTGGAGTTGCCGATTTTTTATTAACTTTGCCATTCAGCTGATGTGCTATCTGGTTAGGTGTTATATCAGAGATGGCCGAGGGAATACCTGTTGGGTCGTTCCCAAGATTTTTCAGCAATTGCCATGCCTTTCTACTATTTTGTTTCATATCGAGCTGCGTCATAAGATAGCACCATTTTTCTTTCCTTCTAGCTGATATGGCTAGTATAACTTCTTCACCAACCTGTATTGTTTCTTCAGCAAATGGGTCATCTTCAAAAAGGTGTTCATATTTATTCATAAGTGTTTTTGTATCTGTGTCTAGTCCTGGTATGTAAGTTGTTCTACATCCGCGGGATATATGCCTACAAGAGACAGCTTTCACCAGCTTTATAAAGCTATCATATTTCTCTGGAGAAGAATCTAGTTCAAAGATTTTGGAATCGAGTTCTTCAGTAAATTTATCCCATTGTGCTCGTTTAAAGTTAAATCTTCTCTTGAAGGGGGTATAGCTGGGTTTGATGACTGCTTCTATAGTGCAAATAATTGCTCGGTGTTGTGTCCTTGGAATTGGGTTTCCCATTACTTTCTTCACTTGGTGGGCAACATTTTCACTTGCAAAGATGTTATCTGGGTTATATCCACGGCCCAACCTTCCACTCCTGAAGGAGTATGGCAGTTTTGGATCATGTATCAACTTAAGCCCCTTGCTTTCTACCCAGTTTTCAAGGTCTTCTCCACTTTGGTCTGTTTCTCTGTAGACCCATGATACACTGTGGCAGTTAAAATCTCCCATGACCAACTTCATTGGCTGTAGATTGGAATTATCAGGTTCTTTGAAACGGAATACATTATTTGGTGGTTTGTACACTGATGTTACTGTATAAGTCTCTGTTGCTACAGTCAGTATTTCTGTGTCGTTATCTACAGTTAAGTCTGCGGACGAGATGTTGAGGCCTGGTTTAGCAAATATTGCACTGCCATATTGTTCGCTGGGTCTCTCAGTGATTAATGTCATTTCCTGTATCCTCGGCCTTCTGTCATTCGGACCTCTATGAGTTTCCTGGATAAGCAGGAGATCACAGTTCTTTGTCTTACACATATTGGATAGTAATAATTCTTTCTCTGCTGATATTCCTTCTATATTTATGGAGATTGTTGTAACAGCTGGCTTTGAAAAAATGTTCTGGTGTAATGTTCTGGTGGTGGAAGGATCTGCCACTGGAATTACTCCCAGCGTTGCCCAGGGTACGCCCGATCGCTGATGATGACATGTCGTGTCGTATTTATCTCTTTCTACATCTACATCTACATCCATACTCCGCACGCCACCTGACGGTGTGTGGCGGAGGGTACCCTGAGTACCTCTATCGGTTCTCCCTTCTATTCCAGTCTCGTGTTGTACGTGGAAAGAAGGACTGTCGGTATGCTTCTGTGTGGGCTTTAATCTCTCTGATTTAATCTTCACGGTCTCTTCGCGAGATATACGTAGGAGGGAGCAATATACTGCTTGACTCTTCGGTGAAGGTATGTTCTCGAAACTTTAACAAAAGCCCGTACCGAGCTACTGAGCGTCTCTCCTGCAGAGTCTTCCACTAGAGTTTATCTATCATCTCCGTAACGCTTTCGCGATTACTAAATGATCCTGTAACGAAGCGCGCTGCTCTCCGTTGGATCTTCTCTATCTCTTCTATCAACCCTATCTGGTGCGGATCCCACACTGCTGAGCAGTATTCAATCAGTGGGCGATCAAGCGTACTGTAACCTACTTCCTTTGTTGTCGGATTGCATTTCCTTAGGATTCTTCCAATGAATCTTAGTCTGGCATCTGCTTTACCGACGATCAACTTTATACACTCCTGGAAATGGAAAAAAGAACACATTGACACCGTTGTGTCAGACCCACCATACTTGCTCCGGACACTGCGAGAGGGCTGTACAAGCAATTATCACAGGCACGGCACAGCGGACACACCAGGAACCGCGGTGTTGGCCGTCAAATGGCGCTAGCTGGGCAGCATTTGTGCACCGACGCCGTCAGTGTCAGCCAGTTTCCCGTGGCATACGGAGCTCCATCGCAGTCTTTAACACTGGTGGCATGCCGCGACAGCGTGGACGTGAACCGTATGTGCAGTTGACGGACTTTGAGCGAGGGCGTATAGTGGGCATGCGGGAGGCCGGGTGGACGTACCGCCGAATTGCTCAACACGTGGGGCGTGAGGTCTCCACAGTACATCGATGTTGTCGCCAGTGGTCGGCGGAAGGTGCACGTGCCCGTCGACCTGGGACCGGACCGCAGCGACGCACGGATGCACGCCAAGACCGTAGGATCCTAAGCAGTGCCGTAGGGGACCGCACCACCACTTCCCAGCAAATTAGGGACACTGTTGCTCCTGGGGTATCGGCGAGGACCATTCGCAACCGTCTCCATGAAGCTGGGCTACGGTCCCGCACACCGTTAGGCCGTCTTCCACTCACGCCCCAACATCGTGCAGCCCGCCTCCAGTGGTGTCGCGACAGGCGTGAATGGAGGGACGAATGGAGACGTGTCGTCTTCAGCGATGAGAGACGCTTCTGCCTTCGTGCCAATGATGGTCGTATGCGTGTTTGGCGCCGTGTAGGTGAGCGCCACAATCAGGACTGCATACGACCGAGGCACACAGGGCCAACACCCGGCATCATGGTGTGGGGAGCGATCTCCTACACTGGCCGTACACCTCTGGTGATCGTCGAGGGGACACTGAATAGTGCACGGTACATCCAAACCGTCATCGAACCCATCGTTCTACCATTCCTAGACCGGCAAGGGAACTTGCTGTTCCAACAGGACAATGCACGTCCGCATGTATCCCGTGCCACCCAACGTGCTCTAGAAGGTGTAAGTCAACTACCCTGGCCAGCAAGATCTCCGGCTCTGTCCCCCATTGAGCATGTTTGGGACTGGATGAAGCGTCGTCTCACGCGGTCTGCACGTCCAGCACGAACTATAACATGGTGGGGAAATCTACTCGAAATATTTTCCAAATTGTTCTTCAGGTGCTGAGCCACAACAGCTGCTGAGCCCAGGGGCCTATAGAGACATCCAATTACCATGTCTGAGCCTGCTTTAACCGTGACCTTCACCCAAATCATTTCACAATTCGAATCTCCGTCAATTTCCTTCGATACTATTGCACTTCTTATCGCTATAAACACGCCTTCCCTTTCACTGTCCAGCCTGTCTCTGCGGTATACATTCCAATCTGAGTTTAGGATTTCATTACTGTTTACATGTGGTTTCAGCCAACTTTCTGTCCCTAGTACTATATGGGCGTTGTAACCGTTTATTAATGAGAGCAGTTCCTGGGACCTTTCTATAGACGCTCCTGCAGTTTACTATTAGCACATTAATATTGTTATTCCCTGTTGCATTTTGCCTACTCCTGCCTTGCCGCGTCTTAGGAGGCGTCTTGTCGGGCCTAAGGAGGGAATTCTCTAACCTAAAAAAACCCCATGTGCACTCCACACGTACTCCGCTACCCTCGTAGCCGCTTTCGGCGTGTAGTGCACGCCTGACCTATTCAGGGGGACCCTACATTTCTCCACCCGATAGCGGAGGTCGAGAAATTTGCACCCCAGCTCTCCGCAGAATCGTCTGAGCCTCTGGTTTAAGCCTTCCACTCGGCTCCAAACAAGAGGACCGCGATCGGTTCTGGGAACGATACTACAAATAGTTAGCTCTGATTCCACCCCGCGAGCGAGGCTTTCCGCCTTCACCAACTCCGCCAACCGCCTGTACGAACTGAGATGACCTCTGAACCCAGACGGTAGGAGTCATTGGTGCCGACATGAGCAACAATTTGCAGTCGGGTGCACCCAGTGCTCTCTATCGCCGCCGGTAGGGCCTCCTCCACATCTCGGATGAGACTCCCCAGCAAGCAGACAGAGTGAACACTGGCCTTCTTCCCCGACCTTTCCGCTATTTCCCTAAGGGGCTCCATCACCCGCCTAACGTTGGAGCTCTCAATAACTAATAAACCCCTCCCCCCCGTGTGCCTGCTCGGACCTTGCTGAAGGAGCAGCCACATGTCCATTCACAGGCAGAGCGGGCGATGCCACACGGCCAGCCTCCACATTGACCCTCCGCCTCGTGCGCCGCGAACGTCGTTGAACCCGCCACTCCCCTTGGGGAGAAGGTGGCATAACCACGCCCGGTACCCGCGAAGATGTCTCGACAGCAGGGACAGTGGGTGAAGCTTCTAACACCTGGGGTGTACCTTGCGACGCACCAGACTCCCCACTGCCGGTACACTCCGAGGCAGCAGCCTGAAGACGGCTGACCGCGGCCATCAACACGCTCAGCTGTTCGCGAACAGTAGCCAGCTCCTCCTGCGTCCGTACACAGCAGTCACACATCCTATCCATCCTAAGGAATCAATTTACTGAAGAGACTTAATCAACTTTTAACTAGACTGCTAATTCACTAAAGGCGGCTGATTATTGACTAAACTGTGATTGCTAACCACTTCTTGTAGAAAAAAATGAAAATAGCACTACCTGTCTCTGGACTGTATTCAAAACAAACACTAGCACTACTGGCACTATGGTTGACTAAAGGGACTCTTTCTGACTGTATTCAAAAGAAACACGAAATCTATGGAACACTATTACTAGCACTCGACAATTAAAGCTTCCTAAAAGCAAAAACACACCGAAGAAGAAGTGACAAGTAAGAAAAATATAGTTAATACTTAAATTAAGGTAGCTCGCTGCACAGCAGACGTGAAGCAGACGGCGGTTAGGGCGACACTGATCTTCGAGGAGGCCCCTTCCGTGTACCCCGGAAGTCGGTGACCTTGTGTTAGTCGAAACCCACACACGTTCTAGCAAGCTTAATGAAGAAATTAAGAACTTCCATCATGAATACCAACGACCACAGCGTATTATTCATATTAAACGTCCTAATACTGTTGAACTGGTTGGTGTGAAGTCAGGTAGACACGAGGAAAAAACACCATGTGGAGAACATTAAACATTACCATAGTGAGCAAGATTAATGACTGACTGTTTATGTGATGTGTGGAAACTGTACATATGTCAGCCACTATTAAGTACAGGCATTAGTTTCTGATTATTATGAGGTTTTATTATGAGGACACTCTAATCGGGTGAGATTTAACTAGGATGTGTTCCCATCACATGCAATATCATTTTTTTTCTTTTCACTTTCTATCTGTTTAATGTAGATTATATGTATTACATATCTTCTTACCCATACAGTGATTCGGTTTGAGTGATTACTAGTGTCTAGTGTCTATAGGTTGGGCTATCCAAAAGTTTTTTGTTGAAAAGTTTCTTACTACTCCTGCTTAATGATTGCTATTACTTTTTGTACCATACACTTAGTAACTAAATTTAATTTAGTGGAGATACACATTTTTTTTTCTTATTAGCCTATGCTTTTTTTCTTCTATGTCATATAGAACATTGTAACGTTTACTGTAGTAGTAACAGACTATGAGTAAGTTGAATAGGCATTGCTAGGACAACACTGAGAGCGTCATTAACCTGTTTCATGTACGCCAATGGACGGATTACCGAGAGGCGAGAGTGACAAGCTGAAGATTATACACATCTGATCGTCGACGCAGCATCGACGCTACAGTCACTCCCCACCCCTTTCAATGCAAAGAACGCTCCCTTGTGACGCAGTGTTTCGGGTAGTAAAACAATTTTTTTTTTGCTATTTAATTGGATATAAGCAAACAGGTTACTGTTTTATTACTTTATAAAATGTCTCTGAGCACTATGCGACTTAACTTCTGAGGTCATCAGTAGCCTACAACTTAGAACTAATTAAACCTAACTAACCTTAGGACATCACACACATCCATGCCCGAGGCAGGATTCGAACCTGCTCGGTCCCAGATTGTAGCGCCTACAAACCGCACGGCCACTCCGGCCGGCTATTACTTTATAACAGTAACTATACGAAACACTTCGCTCAACGACGGCTTGACTTTCAAAATAATACGCAATATATAAAACAATAACAAGTAGCTTTCCGTTGTCAATTTGTGTTCTTGATTAAATTAGTATCAAAGACATTACAACTTCATGAAACAGTTAAAATATTTCGAGGGGTATATCACTGCAAATTAGGTATTTCTTATTTTATGAACAAAATTTCTTTGAATTTACTAACATGCATTGAGAAACTGGATAAAAAAGAAACAGAAATGAAATAATAAATTTTGTGCGGGATGAAAAAAAAAGTTATCCGTGTACATTAAGGTTAGTGTTGTCAGAAAATATATAGTTTTGATTAGACAAGGAATTTCAATTCAAGTGTTTAAAATGAGAAATCTTTAAGTAAAATAACTGTTAACGTAATTATTTAAGACTAAATTTAAACATTTTAGCATAATAATTCCAGCTTTCATGTGTCTTTAACATTTGGTGACAATGTTACATTTTTAGCAGGAAGAGCTGCCACGATAACACAGTAAGTCAAAATAGGAAAGTATAAATTGAAATTCACATATATTAACATGAATGAAAAATCGCTTGCAAACACAATTCTTAAGAACTTTAATGGGTGCCTTTTCAAGTACATATTTATTTCCCGTGGGCTCTGCATGGAGCCGAGCGTTCGCGAAGTGTGGCAGACAAACCCATTAGTGTGGCGTCACAAGATTGTTGCTCGATCCGTATTTCTCGTGGACACCGTGCCAGGTATCTATCACAGTAACGCTGGACATGTGCACTAGATCGGGTTAGTATTCGCGCAGCGGCTTCCACATTTATAGGGACCACAAGATGCTACAATACATGCGCGTAAAAGCTCTCATAGACTGAAGAAAATAGCATTCGTAATATCCTCTGCAGTGAAATGAAGTGAGGTTTACCGTGCGTACACCGTGGGAAGTTCCTGATCTGCTGGAAGCTACCACCGCTAAAAGCTGAATTAAAACTCCGTAATTCGCTGCATTCGGTCTGTTACCGGAGCTTCCTCTATCTGCCATTTTAATTTAATGGTAATCAGCGCTCGGTTCCAGGCAGTGTTTCACTGAAATCAAGCATCCCTGTTGATCAAATTATCTGCCTTTCGGATATGTATCGCTTCATTAATAACAAAATTCTAGAACGAAAGTGCTGATGATAAAACATACATTGGTCGATGTTCAAACAAATCTCTGTTACTGCCGATTTGGCATGTTGGCCTTTGCCGACTATGTCAGTGGTATGAACAGAGCGTTCTTGCACAGTGTGAGAGCTCTGCCCAGTACAAGACTTCCGACAATGGCATAGAGCCGGCCGCTGGTGGCCGAGCGGTTCTGGCGCTACAGTCTGGAATCGTGCAACCGCTACGGTCGCAGGTTCGAATCCTGCCTCGGGCATGGATGTGTGTGTTGTTCTTAGGTTAGTTAGGTTTAAGTAGTTCTAAGTTCTAGGGGACTTATGACCTCAGCAGTTCAGTCCCATAGTGCTCAGAGCCATTTGTACCATTTTTGAATGGCATAGAATGTTGGATGTGCCACATTTTGTAAGGGCAAAGACCTCTTTGAACATATCAGATTCCATAATTTTACGGATGGGAGAAAATGTGCATTATCTGCTGGTGATCCATTTGATTCTTGAAGATATTCTGGTAAATAAAGTCAAAAAGCCCTTTGCAATGAGTGCCTTCGTATCATGATTTATCTCCCTCGACTGAAAAGCTTTGACCGGAATACATTACGGATCTCTTTTTCACAATTACTATCCCGTGGACCAACGTTATTAGACGTTGCTACGCACCCAGAGGCAGCAGGATCCAGAAACCACATGTGTTCTACGTACCAGGGTGCGTAATACATAATCGCAAACTGATGAAAAATTTTGACCTGTGTGATTCCTGCTCGTGTTCCAGACAATTTTGGCCTCCTCTGCCCATTCCTCATCTGTTGCATCCTGTAGCTGCTGAAGATGTCAACCTATTATTTCGACGGAATATTTTAAAACTTACTCAATGTTATCTGACGGTGATAACGAGAAGTCTGTTTACAACGGATCCGGAAGGAAGGCCTTAAAAGTCACCAAATTGCAGTATTTGTTATGACGCAGAAGTGACGCTATATAAACTACAAATAAATATAAACATAATGCCAATGTCTCAAAAGAACATTTATTCACTAAGCGAGGCAGAGTCTGTCAGAATTACTCATTACAATCGGTAAAGAAATATTTTTTCTTTAATTTTACAAATAATAGCCCAGATAATTGTAAGTAAATGCACCAGAATATAAACTTTACAAAAAGAATACACTGCGGTTGGATAACAAGAGCAGCCAGTTAAATCGGATATCAGAAACACGACGAAGCGCGGGTGGAGTCGGGACTTGGACGTGCACAGTTTCTGCGACGCGGCTTGTCCAAAATGTCAAGTTTGATCAGACGAGACGCAGAGTCACTGTTATTCGCAGACTGTACCGGCCACGAAATGACCGCGGCTGTCATGAGGGGATCAGATAAAACTGAAGCTAACTAACAGAAATGGTATGTATGTTCTGGCCCACAGCTAAAGTTTCGGCACCTAGTCGGCGCTAAAGACACCAAAAAATTCAGCATGGTGCTAGAAGGAAATTTAGAAAGGTGATGGTAGTGGCAGCAAACTTAGAAACCATATTTGACATCCAGCCGGAGTGGTCGAGCGGTTCTAGCCGCTACAGTCGGGAACCGCGAGACCACTACGGTCGCAGGTTTGAATCCTGCCTCGGGCATGGATGTGTGTGATGTCCTTAGGTTAGTTATGTTTAAGTAGTTCTAAGTTCTAGGGGAATGATGACCTCAGAAGTTAAGTCCCATAATGCTCAGAGCCATTTTTGAACCAAATTTGACGCTGGTGAGATATTTAAAATGAAAGACGGCGGTGTCAGCACATTTAAAAATCATTGATGGCACTAGCAGGAAATGTTTTTGCACGTGTTAAAGTTGCTGCAGCCCTTCCGAGGTCAGTTTTTTTTCTTTATACCTAAACAAAGCAGCCAGCCAGTATGTATAGCTATCCGTGTTCAAAATTATCTGAATTTTTTTCACACCATATTAAAAAGTATCGGATTATACTACTATACTTCCAAATCAAAAAAATTACGTAAATTGGTGTCATGCATCACTCACACAGGCAGACACACACACACCTATCTGAGAAACATATCATGTAGTGGAGTGCACTTTGAATGCTAGAGAGAGAGAGACAGTCCTTGCGGTGTCTGACCACAAGCCGAGCCCAGTGCTAACATATGTTAGTTTTATTACTGTTATGTCAAATTCCATATCTCTCTCTCTCTCTCTCTCTCTCTTTCTTTCTCCACATTGTATGAGCCACAAATAAATATTACAGACGGAATGGGAGGAAAAGCCAAACAATATACTATAAAAATAAAGTGGTTCAAAGAGAAAGAACAGATTTCAATCGTTTCTCACAAGCAAACTATGAAAGAAACAGATTGCAATATGTTACATTTGCACAGGCGCTATACCATATTCTCAGAATGAGCACAATGCATTGCTTGAGAAACATCGAAATGGTAATCCATTTCACTCCTTACACGAATCTACAAGTCCCTGTTTCCTGAATCGATAGCTTCAACAATTCCGTTTCTCAAATCTTGAAGAGTAGCTGGCACAGGAGGGGTAAAGGCTATGTCTTTTATATACCCCCACAGAACAATGTCACAAGATATGATGTATGGTGACGCGGAAGTCCAAAAGCAATGAACAAGATCTTGTTGTCCACCTCTTACAATCGGACGATGTGGGATGGTTTTGTCGTCTCATGTCACTGATCTGCAAGCGAATATTGCACCAGTATAGCGGCGTAGAAGAGTCAATTACCCTCCCAATAGACTTCGGTTTTTTCTTTTTCATTGGTTGTATTGCTGTTAACTGTGAAGTTCTAGGACATTTTTACTTGTAACTATCCCTCTGATGTGCTCCCAACAAAAAAGAGGCGCTGAAGGCACGTATGCTTACAATGAAAATTATGGAAGTTGATGATGACCAGGTCCACGGCCCTCGCTTAATTTTTAAATGAAATCATTCCGCTTTTGGCTGTTAAAATATTATGTTTTAACAGCCAAAATTGGAATGATATCATTTAAAAATAGGGAATTAGAGGAGCAGCTCGGCCGGTTGTCAGTAGAGGCAGCTTAGCCGAAATCAGCTCTTCAAATGGTTCAAATGGCTCTGAGCAGTATGGGACTTAACATCTGAGGTCATCAGTCCCCTAGAACTTAGAACTACTTAAACCTAACTAACCTAAGGACATCACACACATCCATGCCCGAGATAGGATTCGAACCTGCGACCGTAGCGGTCGCGCGGTTCCAGACTGAAGCGCCTAGAACCGCTCGGCCACCCCGGTCGGGCAGAGATCTTCAAGCCACTCTTGACGACCCTAACGGTGCTGAAGCTAGCACGGTTGTCTCATTCGTCTGCTAATGTAAACAGGATTCTGAGAGTTACCTTCTTTCCATCCTTTTCTGGAAGATCTAATGAAAATGTGAATACATGTTTGCGAAGTGTCCGCAACGTGGGTCACATTTATTCATGGCCACAAGGTTTTTGTTGAATGTGGCGCAGCTGGAAGTGTCAGGACACATGTGCACCTACGTTAAATCTTTGGTGTACTGAAAAATCCAGAGAGATGTGAAACACTGACGAAGGGGTTAGCAAAGCGGTCTCCGATAAGAGGGCTGTCATTTATTACCATGACAAGCTCTCCGTCTTCTGACACAGGTCGGGGGAAGATTTCGAGACGAATCAGAACTATCTCCTGTCGGAGGTATACCCTTTGGCTTGGACGCCATCGTTAATGAGATGCTGCTTGAGGAGGCCAAAGCGCCAACAGACGATGCTGCCGTCTGGGGAGTTAATCCGCAAACTGGTGGCGAAGTCGAGGTGGCTTAACCCTGCTCCTTGCACGGAGTTCACTCACCACTGTTACGAGAAGAAGCAGGGAGATTCATTTATACCCCTTCACGCAATACTGAGTCACTGCGCTGTTCGTTTACGTTTTGTGCTAAGAGCTAAACTGTGAAATCAAATATATTTGTTTTTACACAATTATTTGTACGTAACAACAATGACGATCATCGGAATAAGGACAAAAAGTAACTTTCCATTCATAAGTACCACAAAGATCAGTTGTTAGCAAACTATTAAGAGGAGCTTTATGTGGTGACAAATATCGAGACAAACATGCGATTGCATGACCTTATATTTGCAACACAAATGCTGCCTAGATGAATTTTGGAGTGTGCTGTCCGTCACTCCTTGAATGTACACATATTTCGACAGATTTTTCCTCCATATTATACAGACCTCCAAGACGCAGTACTCAATTAAAACAAGTTACGACAGGAAATTGTACTACTAGTAACCTCGATATGGAAATCATTGTGTGTAAACAATACTTTATTTTTTCCCAAGCGAAGATAGAAAAGATTGTCAGAAGCAAACAACAGGAAAGGATTCCGCTCTTTTCAAATATTTCTAAGTATGATAAATCGCAAATTTGCTCCAATTTCACTTCCTAGGCCACTTTCAATTTGATTTACGTGGAAGGCACTTCATAAAGTAGTAGCATCAAAATTTACTGACCTGGAGATTTGCCGGTACAGTAAAGTGTAAAAAAACATTCCCCCCACCCCTCCACTACAAAAAAAGCAATGAATCTCTTGTCTTATAATACAACATTAAAAAGTAGCAATATGAGACACTGCCCACAAAAAACAGAAATACCATAGTGTTCGTCTCTTCAAAGCTTTAAGCCATGTTCATCCCGTATGACCTGTGCTCAAAAGAAAAGCTACGAAACAACACTGTGTGTATAAATGAAGTCTTTATTCACAAGTAATAACCAGAGGCCTGAGCACCACAATCCCACTGTTTCATGAGCCTTAGTACTCCCTGTTTCCAGAATTACTCCACTGTCTCCTTCAGTTCTGCGTCGGAGTTGATTCCCTCCCCTTTGGAATGGTTTCTTAGTGAACCACACACATGGACGTTGTAGCGAGACATGTCTGGACTATAGAGCGGATGCTCAAGTTGCATCCATTCTGTGTGACCTTGGGCTGGTGTTGATGCGAGTTATCGTGGAGCAGAATCGCTTTCTCCGCGGGCTGCCCAGGCCGTTTGCTCTTGATACACGTGCGTAGGCTACCGAGTGTCTCGCAGTACACATCACTGTCAATGGTTTTTTCGTGCTCCGGAGTTCGACGAGTATCGAACACCGGGCGTCGAAAAGTCGGTGAACATCACCTTGTCGGCTGAGAGCACAGCCTTTAATTTTCTCACCTGAGAGGACGCTGCACATTGCATTCGTGCCCCTAGATGTCTCGCTACGTTATTCCAAAGCGGAAGGTGCAAATTCAACCAGGATGGGTGTTACTATGTTCCGTACATAAGATTTTAAAGCAGCCGGCAATATAACACTTGCCGTGTTAAGTAGTTTGTAGGCCCCCGTTGATACATGTGCGGTGTATAACTTTTATTGACGTTCAGGGCCAACTGGCACACCTATACCAGTCGTAGATCCTCTTCAGTATCATCATTTACAGTGAAAACTGACATAAATGAAAGTATAGAATAGTGAACGAAAACGTTCCAGTAAGTAAGGGTCCCTTGCAATTGGACGCACTGAGGTGTGAGTTACGATAGTGATAGGTCACGTAATTACAATACAGCAAGCTATCAGCCTGTTGACTCACCGGTGGAGAAATCCATGTCATACCCCACGCCACATTACTCCAGCTGTTACTTAATGTGTAGTGAGTGAGTTGTGTGCAGAAGTTACGCAGTGTTTGTCACGTTTCTGCGAAGTCAGGAGAGATAGAGAGAGAGCATGCTTGTGTGCATGCCTGTGTGTTCGCACTTTCATAATTTTCATAAATAATCAAATACTTTTCAACACTGAACCTTTTTAGGTGATGCTTATGTAATTTGTTTATATGTAAATCCTTTAGTGTAAGTCTAAACTTCCGAATACGGTGCAGAAATAATTCTCATACTTCTGAACATAGTCGACCTTATGTACTCTTTGGCCTGTAGTGATTCGCTGTTTCACTTTAATAGGCGCTGAAAAATTTCCTCTCCACCACCATCTGCTTGCGAATTTGGAGGATTATATACTATGTGATCAAAAGTATCCGGACACGCCCAAAACCGTAATTTTTTCACATTAGGTGCATTGTGTTGCCACCTACTGCCAGGTACTCAGTATTACCTACCGCTCCACGGAACTCACGGACTTCGAAAGTGGTCACGTGTTTGGGTGTCACTTGTGTCATACGTCTGTACGCGAGATTTCCACACCTCTAAACATCCCTAGGTCCACTGTTTCCGATGTGATAGTAAAGTGGAAACGTGAAGCGACACGTACAGCACAAAAGCGTACAGGCCGACCTCCTCTGTTGACTGACAGAGACCGCCGACGGTTGAAGAACATCGTAATATTTAATAGGCAGACATCTGTCCAGACCATCACACAGGAATTCCAAAGTGCATCAGGATCCACTGCAATTACTATGACAGTTAGGTGGGAGGTGAGGAAACTTGGAGTTCATGGTGGAGCGGCTGCTCATAAACCATACATCACGCCAGTAAATGCCAAACGACGCCTCGCTTGGTGTAAGGAGCGTTGGATAATTGAACAGTGGAAAAAACGTTGTGTGAAGTGACCTATCTCGGTACACAATGTGGCGATCCGATGGCAGGGTATGGGTATGTCCAATATCCAGTGAAAGTCATTTGCCAGCGTGTGTAGTGCCAACAGTAAAATTCGGAGGTGGTGGTGTTATGGTGTGGTCGTGATTTCCATTGAGGGGGCTTATCCCCCTTGTTTTTTTGCGTGGTGCTATCACAGCAGAGGCCTACATTGATGTTTTAACCACCTTCGTGCTTCCCACTGTTGAAGAGCAATTCGGGGATAGCGGTTGCATCTTTAAACACGATCGAGCACCTGTTCGTAATACACGGCCTGTGGCGGAGTGGTTACACGATAATGAGATCCCTGTAATGGACTGGCCTGCACAGAATGCTGACCTGAATCCTATAGAACACCTTTGGGATGTTTTGGAAAGACGACTTCGTGCCAGGCCTCACCGACCGACATCATTACCTCTCCTCAGCGCAGCACTCCTTGAAGAATGGGCTGCTGTTCCCCAAGAAACCTTCCAGCACCTGATTGAACGTATGCCTGCGAAAGTGGAAGCTGCCATCAAGGCTAAGGGTGGGCCAACACCATATTACCGATGGATGGCGCCACGAACTTGTAAGTCATTTTCAGCCAGGTCTCCGGATACTTTTGATCACATAGTGTAGATATTGTTCGGATGTTCCATTTTGCGTTTTTATTTAAATTTTCACTGTGGCCATCATTGTGTTTTAAATTTCTCCTTACGGCTATTTAGTTTTTTAAAGTTTCCCGCCGGTCCATTTTAGATTTTTTTGGCGACTACAGCACCGACTAGCGGCAGAAACTTCTATTGCGTACCGGAACATACATAGATTAGAGATTAGATTAGATTACATTAACACTTGTTCCATAGATCATGAATACGGCACTTCGTAATGAAGTGGAACGTGTCAGGTTAATAAAAGATGCCTGTACAAGATATTACATTACACAAAATATTGCATGACACTAATGTTTAAGTTAGTCTTTTTTGTTTTTCTTTTTTTCCCTCCCTTAATTTATATCTAAAAATTCAGCCAATGAGTAGAAGGAGTTATCATCTAGAAATTCTTTTAATTTATTTTTAGATGTTGGTTGACTATCTGTCCGGCTTTTGATGCTGTTTGGTAGGTGAACAAAGACTTTTGTGGTAGCATAATTTACCCCTTTCTGTGCCAAAGTCAGATTTAAACCTGCATAGTGAAGATCATCCTTTCTCCTGGTGTTATAGCTATGCACACTGCTATTACTTTTGAACTGGGTTGGATTATTAACAACAAATTTCATAAGTGAATATATATATACTGTGAGGTTACTGTGAGGATCCCTAGATCCTTAAATAGATGCCTGCAGGATGACCGTGGGTGGGCTCCAACAATTATTCTGATTACACGTTTTTGAGCAATGAATACTTTTCTACTCAACGATGAATTACCCCAGAATATGATGCCATACGAAAGTAGTGAATGAAAGTAGGCATAGTAAGCTAATTTACTGAGATTCTTGTCACCAAAATTTGCAATAACCCTAATAGCATACGTAGCTGAACTAAGACGTTTCAGCAGACCATCAATATGTTGCTTCCAATTTAACCTCTCATCAATGGACACACCTAAAAATTTAGAAAATTCTACCTTAGCTACAGACTTCTGTTCAAAGTCTATATTTATTACTGGAGTTGTGCCATTTACTGTACGGAACTGTATATACTGTGTTTTATCAACATTTAAATAGAGTCCGTTTGCTGAGAACCACTTAATAATTTTGTGAAAAACATAATTTACAATTATATCACTTAGTTCTTGGTTTCTGGATGTTATTACTATACTTGTATCATCAGCAAAAAGAACTGACTTTGCATCTTCATCAATGTGGAATGGTAAGTCATTAATGTATATCAAGAACAGTAAAGGACCTAAGACCAAACCCTGTGGGACACCGTACTTGATAGCCCCCTAGTTTGGGGAATCAGCTGTTGTTTTAACATTATATGAACCGCTTATTTTAACTTTCTGAATTCTTCCATTTAAGTATGAATTAAACCATTTGTGCACTGCCCCCCTCAAACCATAATGATTTATCTTATCCAAGAGAATTCCATGATTTACACAGTCAAACGCCTTAGAGAGATCACAAAAAATACCAATGGGTGATGTCCGCTTATTCAGAGCATTTAATATTTGATCAGTGAAAGCATATATAGCATTTTCTGTTGAAAAGTCTTTCTGAAAACCAAACTTACATTTTATTAGTACTTTATTTTTACAAATATGGGAGGCTACTGTTGAATACATTACTTTCTCAAAAATTTTTGATAGAGTTGTCAGTAGAGAGATGGGCGATAGTTGTTGTCATCCGATGTATCCCCCTTTTTATGCAATGGTTTTACAATGGCATATTTCAGTCTATCGGGGAAAACACCCTGCTCCAAAAAGCTATTACATACGTGGCTGAGAATCCTACTTATCTGTGGGGAACAAGCTTTAAGTATCTTGCTGGAAATGCCATTAATTCCGTAAGAGATTTTACTTTTCACTGAGTTTATTATTTTACTGATTTCAGAGGGAGAGGTTGGTGGAAATACAGTTGTTTCAAACAGCACAGGTATGGCCTCTTCTATTAGAAGCCTTGCCTCTTCTAGTGAAGACCTAGACCCTATTTTCTCCACAACATTTAAAAAATGATTATTGAAAATATTTTCAATTTCTGATTGTTTATTAGTACACTTGTCATTCAGTTTTATGGCACTAAAGTCTTCTTACTGTCACTGCATGGGAGTTTTCCCAAGCGAATTGCCGTTTGAAAGAGATAAGGTGGCATATGGCGATGAGGCCATCAAGATGGCAACAGAAAATAGCCGCGACTTACACTGATAAGCCGAAACATTATCACCATCTGTTTAATGGCGTCTTGCACCATCTTTGAATAGCAGTAGAGCAGTTATTCCTTATGTCATATATTCAACCAGTGCTTGGTAGGTTTTCATAGATATGTGGTACCAGATGTTTACACACCGATCTACACATACATCAAGTACATCACACTCCGTAAGCCACCTAATGGTGTGAGGGGGAGGGTACTTTCGGTACCACTATCTGATCCCTCCAATCCTGTTCCACTCGCGAATAATGCGTGGAAGAATGATTGTCGGTAAGCCTCTGTATTGGCTCTAATTTCTCAAATTTTCTCGTCGTGGTCATTATGCGAGGTGTATGTGGGGGGCGGGGGGGGGGGGGGGGGAAGTAATATATTGTCTAACTCCTGAAAAGTTCTGTCTCCAAAATTTCAATACTATATATCTCCATGATGCACAACACCTCCCTTGTAACGTCTGCGAGTGGAGTTTGTTTAGGATCTCCGTAATTCTCTTTCGCCAGCTAAGCGATCCCGTGACGAAATGCGCCGCTCTTCGTTAGATCTTCTCTATCTCCTGTGTCAGTCCTACCTGACAGGGATTCCAGATATATGAACAATTCTCAAGAACCGGCGAACAAGCGCCCTATAAGCCACTTCTTTCGTGGATGAGTTACATTTCCTTAAGATTCTTCCGATCTGAGTCTGGTATCTGCTTTTTCCACTATCTGTTTTACTGTGGACGTTGCACGAAAGGTCGCTCTGGATAGTTACGCCAAGATATTTTACGGCAGACGCTGTCTCCAGCTGTTGGTCATCAATAGTGCAGCAGTAGAGTAGTGGATTTCTTTCCCTAAGTATGCGCAATAACACATTTATTTACGTCCAGGGTCAACTGCCAGAGACTGCACCATTCATCAATTCTCTGCATGTTGTTCTGCAAATTCTTACTATCTTCCGGTGTTGGTACATTGGTTTAAAAAACTGCATTATCTGCGAATAGCCTTAAAGAGTATCCGACGCTTTCTACTAAATTATTTACATATATTTTGTAAGCAGCAACGCTCCTATCACGCTTCCCTGTGGTAATCCGGATATTGTCTTTACATCTGTCGTTTTTGTTCCGTTAAGAGCGACGTGTTCAGTTCTATCTGAAAGAAAGTCTTTAATCCAATGGGAGGCCTTCTCCGATACTCCGTAAACTCGTATTTCTTTCATTAAACGGCAATTCGGTACGGTGTCAAATGCCTTACTGAATTCAAGGAACACAGCATCAACCTGAGCGCCATTGTCCGCTGCGCTGTCGATCTTATGGAGGAACAGAGCGAGCTGAGTTCCGCAGGGTCTCTGTTTACGAAATTCATGTTGATTTTTACAGAGGAGATGTTCGTTTTAAAAAATTCTCATAATTCTTGAGCATATAACATGTTCCATGATTCTACAAGAGACTGACGTCAACGATATTGGCCTGTAATTGCGTGGATCTGTCTTACGGCCTTTCTTAAAAACGGGGATGACCTGAGCTTTTTTCCAATCGTTAGATACATTTCATTTCTCAAGCGATCTACGATAAATTACTGCTACAAGGGGAGCAAGCTCTTTAGCGTCATATTTATAGAATCTTGTAGGTATCTCATCTGGTCCTCACGCCTTTCCATAAGTAAGTGATAGAAGCTGCTTTTCAATTCCGCGATCGGTTATCCCAATATCTGCCATGCGATTCTTTTTAATAATGAGACAGCTAGAGTCCCAGAAGCGTTCCATCAGCTTCGGATCAGAGAATTTAATGGCCAAGGCACGAGATCACTAAGCCACCGCTGTATCAGAACGTCGTCCAGGATGTTATCTGACATGTGTTCTGTAACAATATACATGGAGTCAACAGCTGGTACGGTGCTTTCGATTACTACCACAGGTCCCATCGAAGCCCAGGTGAATGTCCTCCCATAGCATAAAACTGCCCCAAAAGTGATTCGCCCTGTCATGTGCTCCGTTCCGTTGTTTCTTGGTAAAAAATTCTAGGATCTCATGTCCACTGATATTGCAGTTAATTATGTAGTTGGGGCAACGTTGGAAAATGTAGGTGTCTGATGAAGAGTGTCATGTTCAGCAGTATACGCTGAATACCGTGTCCCAAAGCAGTTACGCCTGCACCAGCACTGTACACACTGCCGTCTATCCAACTTCACGTAGCCAGCAAACATCCAAACCCGACGTTCTGTGACAAGCCTTGGACATCCTGCACTGTCGCCGACTCGTAATTCCACCATCCGTCAGCTACTTTCCATAGATGCTCACGACTGGAAAAACATGTACAGCAGGCTATTTCCGTTGTGCTCGTTCCAAGACAAAGAGCCGTAATAGCTGCCCTTTGTCAAAGTCGCTCTGACTGTAGATCTCCAGATCTGCTATGATGATTCCCCCTTCGTCTCTGATCATCTGCGTAGACAGTGTGCAACGCGTATGAGTGCAGATATTTTTGTATTTGGTACCTTAATATGTAACACATCAGTGTATTGGTTGTTTCTTCTCTACCACGAACAGTCTTTCCACACACACGTCACAAACTTTCCAAACCTTATGTTTTCTGTACTGTCGTAACTACACCTCCAAGTGGACTATACCTTTCAGTATACACTAAACGTTTTGCATCCACTCTTCAACACTTCAGCACCTTACCTGCTGCCCAGGAGAAAATAAACGTTAATGGCTTGTTTGTGGCATGGGTACATGGAGGTACCACTCAACCTCAAAACACACGACTTGTAATACCTATAATTATTAGTCTCCAAATAGCGTAAGTAATGATGTAATGTTGTTCAGTACACCGACCTCAGTCACCAACAAAAATACCTAAAATCAGAGTCATTAAACCCTGTATACTTTCCTTAAAGCGTCACTCACTACATGTAACGCTACATCACGCTATACAGTCTCGCGATGGGCAGTGGACGCAATGTTTTGGCTCATCAGTCTATTTCAGTTCTACCACTACCACTAGGATTTAACCAGAAGTAATAAAGTTCCGCAGAAAGAGGAAGACAAGGTGATGACGCACGTTTGAAGAGCCACTCAAAAGGTGGAACCGTATATCAGCAAGGAACGATGTAACATTTAGATTTACTTACGTTCTTCGAAACTTAATAACTTCTAAACGCCTCTTACGATCGGGATAAGGCCATGTTTCAACTCACTGTGCTTTTCCAGCATAATCGAAAGGCAGTACCACATTTTTTTATTAACCAGACACAATTTTACTAACTGTAGTAAGCGTAATATGAAAAGCCAAAAAATATAACGGAAATATGCGATAAATTAGCACAAGAATCTGTAGGTACATATTTGTTCTTAGGTTCAAACAGTTCACTAAGAGTAACACTCGTTTTGTCTTATTAATGACAATAATATTCAAATCCAAACTATCTGTAATACGTCTAGCAGAAATAAGGTTAATTTTATTTTTGTTTATTAAGTCACTGTGCGGTGGGAGAGTTATTACATCCAACGTTTCCGAAGTTATCTCAACGAATCTGTCGTACTGTAACTTATGGGAGTTTCCGCGCAAAAGCGCCAGATGAAGGATATATTTAAATGTATAATTTCAATAGAAGTAAGTACAACAAATGGATTTCTGTGTCGACAGGTTGACAGGTCGTATATACGAGATGGGGTCACACTGGTTGTGGCAGACTCTTGTACACGCTTGACGAGACAGAACATGAGTAAGAGGGACTTGGCTTATGTGCAGTCCATCAGTCCCATCTAAACATCTTCGTATTTTCGCTGCGCAGTGAATATTGTATTAAATATTGGGTGTGCAGCCGCAGAAATTCCACGTCTTTATCAATATTTCAGCAGAATACCACTCGGCCTTGTTCAGAGGGAGTCAAAACACCGACGCTAAACCTTTTGTCTTTTCTCTTTATTCTTACATCAGTTCGCCACAACGGGGGAGGGCTGGCAGCGGATAAAATCCGGTCTTCAGCCAAAGGTTACACATGCTGTATTCAGAAATGATTAAAATATATAAAAGGGAACAAAAACAGATGATTGTGTAAAAAAATACTTACAGTATGATATTGACAATTTTTACATAAAAACAAGTGACAATAACCAAGGATTTTGCAAAATACATATAGGTGGAAAGTATTGACGGTTTTTAAAACTCTTTTGACGATTTTATATTACAATTAAAATATAGTCGCTGGTGAATGTGGATGATGTCATAGTGTAATGATTATGCTAGGTGACGCATAAAAAAGTTTATGATGAAGGTGCAATGAAGAATATAACTGTGGGTCCGTGCAGGTTCGTAGGTAGCGGTTTGAAGTCAGGAAGATGGACCAAGGGGGAAGGAGAAAATAGTAGGCTAGTGAGAGGTGAAACGTTGTGATTAGGGTTGGAAATATGGGTATATCTCGGGACGGATTTCATCGTTGGGCAGTGGGAACTGGTTAAAATTCCACCGGGCCAGGATGGGTAAGGCATGTATCTGCATGGACGGTGGAACATGGATGTAGTAGCGCAGCAGGATACCTGGATTAGTTACTAGTGGGTGGGAAATTGGGTGCTGGGACTGGATTTCGCGAGTTACTTATCGGATCCGAAAGTGGGCTGGGAAGAGAAAAAGATGTGGGACGTGGCTGAGTCGGTACAGGGCGCAACTTGGGGAAGGTAGGCGGATGTGAAAGGCGAGGCGGAGTGCGTGTCTTACCAGGATTGCAAGGGACTTACAGAATTAGGCGAAGCAGACATCCAGACAGCACTGTCGTAGGTCAGAATGGGGCGGATGAGGGATTTGTAGGTGAGGATAATAAGAAGTAGAACTCAGATGCGGGCTGTTAGCAGTTTCAGCAGTTATGGTCGATTTCGGGCTTTGGGTTGGATGGTGAGGAGGTGTGCGTTCCATGTTAGTTTTCTGTGGAGAGTTAGTCCTAAATACTTTACTGTGTTAGTCAGAGGGATGAGTTGGTAGCATATGGAGAGATGGAAGTCTGGACGACGGGCACGCCGAGTGGTGTAGCCAAATATAGCGGCTTGGCTTTTCTGTGGTGGTACTTGAAGTTTCCCCATATTACACCACTCGACTAGGAGATTCGAGTGGCATTGGAGGGAGGTGTGGGAGAGATGAAGGGTGTGATGAGTAGCTAGGTAAGTGGTGTCCTCAACACATTGCAGAAGGTGCTTAGGGAGTGACAGTTTGAGAATGTCTACAGTTCATAGGAGTTTAAAGGACAGAGCCTTCAGGCACAGGTGCAGCTGGGTGAAAGTTGCGGAAGCAGGCGTGGTTGACTGTGACATATGTAGGACGTTGTTGAAGGAAGTGCACTACTGGCGGACTTAGTTCACTGAGAGGGCATAGGTTTGTAACTTGAAGAGTAGTCCAGAATGCCATACCCGATCGAAGGCTTTTTGGGTATCAAAGGAGCAAATATCGCGGAGTTTTGTTTATTCAGTTGATGAGAGATTATATGGGTAAGATAAAGAAGTTGGTCGTCGATAGAACAGTTGTGAGGAAAGCCGTATTGAGAATGGGGAGATTGGTTGCAAGCTGCTGATGGATTCGTTGGGTAAGAATGTATTCAAAGATTTTGCTGAAAACTGACGTGTGGTTGATAGGTCGATATGATAAAGCCTGAGAGTGTTTTTAAAAAGCACGAGCTTCGTCCTTTTGAACCCTCCGTTTGCGCCACTGCGCATGCGGCCACAAATACACAAGAGCCAGAAACGTTGATCTGAAGCATCAATTGAGCCTGTGGCTACCCTGACCAGCCACAATGGGAAATCGCCGAATCACTATCTGATGCACTGTGTCGACGCCTTTGAAACTTTATTAAAGAGAGCGTCACATTTCGCAACCTGCCCAAACCCAAACCATTATCTCTATCAATTAAATTATATGCTAGACGAGTTTCTTCTGTTTCTTCCACAACAGAGACTAATATGAAGACGCTAGAATTCCGGTATTTTCGCACAGCATAGAGTGACCGGTGTCAACGCAGCCGATTTATTGGGCTATAAAATCTGACTACTTATGGTGTCCGTGCATCTTTTATGAACTGTACGAGCTGTCTGTGAGATATACGACAAGACTTCAAGAAAAAAGCAGTGGAATCGTCTAGTTTGAAACCCATCCCGTTTTGTAGACATGGTGACAAAACGTTTGTAATTTGGCCTAATGGTGAAGGTAAGGTCCGTCGCGAAATTAAGGCACCTTGAGACATCAGGTTTATGAAAGCCGACAGGTTTATATTTACGTGCAAATTGAGGTCACCATCCAAGACGATGAGTGCCCTCAGGACCTCAGGACCTTGGTTCAAATAGCACGTATCATTGCCGAAGAGAGTGGACTTCAGGATGAGCTTGTATACCTCAAGAGATTCTTTAAAGCCAATGTGCTGCAGAAACGTAACACGCTACAAATAAAAGCTAAGGTAGGAATAAGGATTCCGGAAGGAAAAATAATTAAAACCATGGTCTTCCTGCCCTGTGTGGTAAGCCTCTCGTCAAAAATAGGACGGATCCTCACCACCCACAAAGCGAAAGTGATTTTTCCTCTCCGCCCAAACAGCAACACTTTTGGGTTCCGTTTAATATAATTTGATGCTCCTGAAGTCGGGGGTTTACAAGTACCCCATTATGTGTGGTGTTTAGTTTATCAGAGAAGCGACTCATATAGTACATGAAAGATGCACGGATCACAGTACATACACCAGCTTTTACAGCCCAATAAATCGACTGTGACAGAGCACTGTATTGACACTGAACGCACTCTACTGTACGAAAATGGCGACATTCTAGTGCCGACTTTATATTTTGGGGGCTCGGGGGTGAAAGAAGCAGATGAAATAGCAGCAGGCGGTAAACTTAATTAACAGAGGTAGCTTTTCATCTTGGACAAATCATGGAATACGGCGCTTTGTTTAATAAACTTGCAAAGATGATAACGATGCATCGACTTCCCAGGATGGATGGACCACGTAGCCACAGATTCAGTTCATGCATAGCTCTTTCCCACCGATCGATGTCTACGGCGCTTGTGTATTTGTGGCCGCATGAGCAGTGGCGCTGACCGCGGGTTTTAAAGGGATAGCAGTCAGTCGCAATGACGTTCATTGCATATCTAGATTTTATAAAAAAAAATGTTATTAATTTAAGTATTTGAACAAGATGTTTTGTATTTTTTTAAATTATGTTCACTTGTAAAATGTGGAGAAGTAACTGACGCCACTGGTTATCTCACAAATTTACCGCCACGCACAATTGCAAAACATTTGTCAGTGCTTTTAGGTACAACCATCTTATTGTTTTATGGACACAAGTCATTAAAAGTTGTAAGACGTAATGGTCTCCTGACCTTCATTGCTTACACATTCCGTCCTCACAATTATATACCGCGCATCAAGACGCTTCATTCGAACCCAAACTCGATAAGATAAAGTCATTGTTGTATGAATTCACATAAACGATATGTAAATAACAAATAAATTGCAAGTGCGTAGCAAGGTGGAAACACTCAAGGCTGGCGTACACACATACATTCAAGAGACAATGGTCACAAAAGCTTTTAGTTCGGGAGAGGCAAACCCGACACCAGGAGGCCGGTCCCTTCAGAGGACAAGTCAACCTATCTACGTCAGCTGGCGACCACCCGTAGAGCAGACAGCGTTTGCCCAAGTGAAAGGGAGAATGAGCCTGTGTTCGCCCTAAAAAAAAAAAATTCCGCTGACTTGTGTGGGAGCACCCAGCCTGAGCATTCTTTACAAAGACAGCACACAGTTTCAGAGATTTTCACAGGGAGACAGCAAACGCCAAACGCCGATGCTACAGATTTCCGGATTGGTCGCCTTAAACGAAACGTCATTCTTCCACTTTAGAAGAACAATGCTGATTGGCAGACGATAATCCTGACACCTTTAGCTGAAGGAGTAATAGAAGAGACTGAAAGATATACCCCTTCACGTCTGGCGTGGAGAGCAGCCGCTCTTGAAGTGAGAACACATAACGAGAGCGTGTGCACTCGTACGTGTACTCAAAGAACGAGGAACAAGTCTCTATTCAGTACTTCATTGGGATAGCACCTGTGTCGAGAGTGAATCGGATTGCAACTCTATATTGAGTCCTTGCGAATAAGCGTTGTTCACTGTGTTGGCTGCCACTCTTATTGTGCGGTCTGAACGGAGAGAGTTATAGTTAAACACTTGCGAGTGAATGGCATCGCGGTGGACTGGTTATCTGACCAGTGTACCACGCCAATGAAACTAAAGTTCAGACAGTGTGAACACTGTGAGCTTCGTAGAGTACTGTAAACAGCCGTGACAATCTATACACGAGTAGACAATAATTTTAGTCGTGAGAACCGAGCTGTTTCCATCCCACTGAGTGGTACGAAATGATGTACTTTAGAAGACTTATCTCGTTTGCGGTTTAATCAGCTGCTGCACGCGTCCTTAAAGACATTCAGACTGTTTATTAGGAGTAGTACTACTTTCGCTAGAACTGTGAATTCGCAGTTGTGACTGTTAAAAGCGAATGAACTGTAGTTTAGCGAATGGGGAGTCAAGGTGAATTTTATTCTATTTTAAAATTGTGTACGGCTCGTTGATAACGGTATCGTATGTGTAAGAGGCGCTATTGCCGCGCACATATTAAAGTCAATCTGCACAGCAACGGCTACGCCCGACCGACCTGTGACTAAAAAATGGTTCAAATGGCTCTAAGCATTATGGGACTTAACATCCAAGGTCATCAGTCCCCCAGACGTAGAACTACTTAAACCTAACTAACCTTAGGACGTCACAAACATCCATGCCCGAGGCAGGATTCGAACCTGTGACCGTAGCAGCAGCGCGGTTCCAGACTGAAGCGCCTAGAACCGCCCGGTCACAGCGGCCGGCCTGTGACTAAAGGAAGGCCACCCATGGTTTTACCACCTGAAGAATCATATTTCAAGCAAAAGGACAAATTCGCTGCAATTTCATAGCTGAAGGAGCTACTGTAATTACGTCTCTAGTATCAACGAACCGTTTCCGCAACGACGACATACACAGATAAGCTGCAACGCCAAGAGCTCTCTCCTTGTGAAGACTTAGAGCATTTCCATAAATAAATGTAACCTCTGTAAACTGTGTCTACAGTCAGTGTTGACATTGCTGATTTCTCCTTTAACAGCAGTTATTACTTTTTACCGTCTTATTCATTCCTTTTATTGTAATTGTTATTGCAGGTGTTTAAATTAGATATTGTTGCACGGGGTGATATCGAGGAAAACTTTGAATATGACAGCTGTCAGCTACGTAAAGTGTCTACATTCATCTGGACTTCATTTAAGACATACTCGCGACCAACTGCCAGTTTATTTGGCTTCCCGAGTGATAACTGCGCACAGTTACAGTGACTTCCTTAATTATTTACGGAATTTTTTGTGTTCTATTTTCTACTGTAGTTTGGTACCAAACTGTGACGTGGTTACTTAACTTTGGAAGTAAAACGGGTTCTTTTGAGTTGAAATAACCAAATTGGCGGTTAAAAGAACGCAAAGTAGACCTATAAGAATCATTTCCTTCAAGTTGTGTGTGTGTGTGTGTGTGTGTGTGTGTGTGTGTGTTTATGTGAGGGAAAGAGAGAGAGAGAGAGAGAGACAGACAGAGAGAGAGAGAGAGAGAGAGAGAAGAGAGAGAGAGAGAGTGATCTTGATCTTTAGGACTTGACATGTTTTAATTCATCTTGACAAAACAACTTTTCTTTTGAAGATTTTCAAACGGCCGTTAAAGACCCAGATGTCCTGCGCCCAACAACAGATATCATCGTCATCATCATCGAACATACCTGTTGAGAACAATAAAAGTTTTTATAACTCTATCATTGCACATACAGTTCATACAGATATATAAAATTAATGATCTATTCAGTAAACTACACTAAGACTGTGTCGAGGACTATTATTTTCTGGCCGTGAGATTGTAGACGCTACAGTCTGGAACCGCGTGACCGCTACGGTCGCAGGTTCGAATCCTGCCTCGGGCATGAATGTGTGTTAGGTTTAAGTGCTTCTACGTTCTAGGGGACTGATGACCTCAGATGTTAAGTCGCATAGCGCTCAGAACCATCTGAACTATTATTTTCCTCCAGCACAATTCTGCCAGCAGTTTTCAGAAATTACTCGAAGTATCAGAACCAATAGCAGGCGATGGGTCCGATTTGTGGCCGCCGCCTATACATGCGCTGTCAACGAACTTCGAAGCTGGTCACACAGTTTCTGCTTGCAGCCTCTACACATATTAAACAGGCGCAAAGACAAGTATACATGTATTTCTAACTAGGTATACGTCCGTGCTTCCCAACAAAATTTAAACAAACACCATTTGCATACCGTCGCAAAGGAGGACCCATATCCGCAGCTCGTGGTCTTGCAGTAGTGTTCTCGCTTCCCGCGCACGGGTCTCGGGTTCGATTGCCGGCGGGGTCAAGGATTTTTCCGTGCCTCGAGATAAATGGGTGTTGTTGTGTCGTCTTCATCGTCATCATGCACCCCCATTACGGTCGGAGGAAGGCAATGGCAAACCCCTTCCGCTAGAACCTTGTGTAGTCTGCGGTGCGGGTCTCCCGCATCGTCCCATACGCTCCTCGGAGTAAGGGGACCTCATTATCTACATCATCCCAGTCGATAAAAAAGGAATCCTTATAGAATCACTTTGTCAATAAATTCGTTTTTCCTATCGAAGAAGTCAAATATGAATAAAACCTATCGGAAAAAACAAAGCAGTTCCGGTAAATTTTTAATACCCAAACCGAAATCAGAAAATCCACATATGCTAGCCAAGTAAATGCAATGTTAGCTTGTATTCGCAAAGATAATATTGCAGCGCTTAAGTGTATCGCTCCCATAAACTCCCGATGATAATTCTGTCACTAACGTAAAAAGCTAACAGCTCCAGTTATTAGTTCTTTCGTATACTACACCGTCACTAACTTAAACCTCCGAACTACTAAGCTTAGCAAACTCCTAAGACTTTTAAATTATAACGTCATTTTTTTTGGCATCAAATTTTGATAAAATAAAGCTTATATCTTGTCCCAGTGTACGCTTAACTTACCTCTGAAAACCCTATGAAAATTAGTCTAGTGCGGTAGTTTTGGAGATTTGCATGTTCGAACAGTTAAACAGATAGACACGAATTTTAGATAAAAGTTAAATTCCGATATTTTTGTCGCAATCCGATTTTGATGAAATAACGCCTGCATGTTGCCCCACGCTACGCTGAAGTTATCTATCAAAACCCTACGAAATTTCGTCTGTTAGGTTTGCAGATCAGCGTGTTAAAACAAACAGACAGGTACGACCGTTTTACAGTCCTTTTTTTTCAGTAAAGGTACCCACTGATGTCCAAAATTAAAGCAACAAACCGATATTTCCCCATTCTGTGTCTAATTCACGATATAATCATACAAACTGTGAACCAGATGACCCTACGATCGTGTTCTGCACGGAAGATGGCATTCCAGTTCCCGGACAAGCACGCCAACGATGACGTCATGGCACTGGTCAACAGGGTACTGTTTACTGGGTAGTCCTACATCCTCAGTCACTGTCTACACAGTCACAGACGGTGCAGCATGAACAAAGGAGACGCTTACCAGACTCTCTGCTCTGGAGGGCCATAGGAAAAATGTAAGCTGGACGGTCGCAAACTGATGTGGACCGATGATTTAACGGGAATCATTCTGTCGTTTCTCGGATGGGGCGACAGTTTATAGAGACCGAAACTGTATCCCGAAGACCAGAGTATAGCCGACCATATGTGACATCAGAAAGAGAGGACCGTTATTTGGCTGTAAGGGCAAGACTCTACCGCCTTAGTACTGCACGACAACTGGCATCTGACTTGGCAGCATCCACTGGACGTGTTGTAACGAGGCAAACGGTGTACAGAAGGCTTCTGCAGAGTGGCCTTTATTGTCGAAGACCTACTGTATGTTTACTGAGCCGTGCCGGCTCGTATCGATTGATCGATCGGGTGTGTATTTGACACGTCTGCAAGACCGAACCTGGCTTGTAGTGCGGGATCTGGACTCGGCCACATTACCCGAATCGAGTTGTCCGGCCCTGATATGGATCTGTAAAGGATTTCATAAAAGATTTGGTGAGAATTGCTTGTCATGTTTTTGGTGCGCATATTATACAGATACTTGCTTCCCAAGTATCGGCACCGTGACCGGAAGCTGTTGTCTTCCCAACCAAAGGTCCCCTCTATTTAGTGCTGTTTATGTAAACATGTAGTATTGTGTTTAGTTAAAGGTCTATCTGGATTTTGGTGATGTGATACAGTCCGAGCAAGCGAGGTGTATTAATTGGTACTATTGCTGTTCGGAGTGACGGACGGTATAAGCCAGTATGGTGAAACGGTAATATTTTTTCTGGTACAGTGAGCTGTGTGGACGTTGTTGTAGTTGGTTCAAAGCGCAGGCTTAACATTGAATCTGTACGTTCTGTGTTATCTAATTGCATTACTTGTTCACTCGTAAACAGTGAAATGGTAGCCTTACTTGACTGTTTAAGTTTAGCAGTAACCTGTTAAGGGTAATTTATATGAGCTCCCCAGTTTCGGTGAGCATATGTTAACCTACTAGTGGAGTTGAAACTTCTAAGCTGACTTGGTATTATGCTATTCGCCCTCGTCCCTTAAGGTTATGTCAAGGGCATTAGTTATTAATTCATTGTTGACTATTTAATTTCAATGTTCGTGTAATAGGCTATCATTTTATACATCGTAGTTATTTTACGTTTGAGGAATTACCGTTTGTCGTTTTCTCCCCCCCCCCCCTTTTTTCTGAAACTGTACAGTAGCACGGGCTCGAAGACCTTTTTCTCCAGTGTGTTACAGTGTACTGTGAGCGGCACCGTGTCCAGCTCGCCCGCTTGCTGTGGGTTCTGGGTCTAGCCACCTCTGGTCTGGTTCCAGTGGGCCCCCCTTCTGCTACTTGAATTTTCTCGTGCCTATGCGACGTCCCCTGTTTTGAAAATGTGTCACGAAGGGGCGTATCTGCTTGTATTTTATTTTGTGTTAAAAAGTTTTGTGATATCCATTATTGGTTAAAGTTTATCTCATGATTGTAGTCTCCTTTTGGGAGCTTTACTGTGTACAGAATTTAATTAACTTGCGAGTCACTAAATGCTTGTTTAAAGATTAATGTTGTTGTTTGAATAGGGCGGTTGCCCGTGCTTGTAAGGATTTTTGGCTAACTTACCTTACCACAAAAATTTTAAAGATAAAATTTTATTTGGCCAAAGAAAAGTTCAATAAAAGCGTTGTTGTTATAAACTGTGAAAGTTGCTTATGTGGCCCGGCCCTCCCACTCAACAGCAATTGGCTGATTAGGGTGGAATGACCACCACATGTATCTCTGATGCGTCTTCACAGAAGTGAAAGCTTAGAATGGAGTTGTCGACAAGCCAACTGGAATGTCGAACAGTGAGCAAATGTTCTTTTTGCAGATAAGTTCCGATTTCATTTGGAGAGTGATTCTCGATGGATTCACATCTGAAAGAACATAATTTCTGGACCCGAAAATTGTGGAAAGAGACCATTATCGAGGAGGATCACTAACGGTGTGGGCAGGGATTATGTTAACCACAAGAACAGCTCTTCACGAGATTCGGCAAGGCTTAACTGCTGTCAGGTATCGAGACGAGATCTTGAGACCTCATGTGCAGCTGTTGCGAGGTGCTGTGGGCCCAGACTTCGCATTGATGGACGATAGTGATCGACCTCATAGAACACGGGTGGTTAACGTTTTCTTGGAAATGAAAGATATTGTACCCATGGCGTGGCCTGCTCGCTCTCCCGATTTTAATCCCTTAGAGAATACCTAGGATGCACGAGGAGGCGAGTAGCACCAATCACTCTACAAGACTTGTGACCAGCTCTTCAGGGGCAACGGGCGTCATTGTCTCAACATGAGATTCACATCATCATTCACAGCATGGCCCATCGTTGTCACGCCTGTATTGCTGCCAGAGGTGGTCACACCCCATACACAGGGCATTAACCAGTTGGCAGAATGTGTTTCCAAATCCGTTAAGTTCGGAAAAAACGAAGAACAATTTTTCTACCGTTATGCATGTTGCAGTAGTTTACGTTCTGTATTATTCATATTATTTCTGCTTTACTATCACCTATGTATACTGTTTTGTGACAAAATAAACACAATCTTCCAAAATTTCATCATCATCATCTTCTTCTTCTTCTTCTTCTTCTTCTTCTTCTTCTTGCGTTGCGGCCTCTGAATGACCACGGGTAGCCCCTTCGTGGACTGCATTTTCCTCTTCTTCTCCGAGAACCTCTTCATTCTTTCTCTTCTTCTCTCCCGCTCTTCTTCCGAAATCTTCAGTTTCCGTTTCTCCTGTCGGCTCCACTGGTAACACTCTAATCTTTTCCTGTATACTTCCGTTTTTGATCTCCGGCATATCGGTCGGTGTGTATTTGTTCCTCCAATTTTCCTTTCCTTCGACCTTGATCCCCAATTCCAACCACTCCTTCCGAAGTTCAACAACCCACTTGCTTCCTGTCTTTCACCTTGTCCTCCCTGTTGTTTCCCACACCCTCTTCGTCATTCTGTCCATACTTTTCCTAAGTCCAGCAAACCTTTCCCTTATGAGCCTGATTTCCCCGGATATTGTTCTCACGTTCCGGTATAATTCTTCCCTATGTCTTCGCATCGTCCTCTCTCCACTTCTTTTGGGACCTAGTAATTTTCTCAGTATTTTTCTGTCTTCTTTCTCTAGTTGTTCTGCCCCATTTCTTCCCTGTGTCATCGTCTCAGCATTATATAAAACTGCATTCCTCACCATTGCCTTGTAGTGGCTTATCTTTGCCTCTGTGGGTATATTCTTTTTACTGTATATCTCTCTCGTCATGCAGAAAGCTGACCTCATCTTCTTCATCCTCTCTGTTATTCCCTCCTTGCTCCTGTTCCTTCCTGTTATAAATTCTCCCAGGTATTTAAATTTATCCACCATTTGCACAGTGTCTTCCAGTGTTTCCCAGTCTGCAGTGGTAATTAATGTCTTTTTCTTCTTATAGGCGATCCTCAGTCCCACCTTTTTGGCTACTTGACTTAAGTTGTCGAGTTGTGTCTTTGCGTCTTCTTCTGTCTCACTTACTATTGCTATGCCATCTGCAAAGGCTAGGCAGTCCACTTGAGCCCTGTTGTTCTTTTTTCTTTTTGTCCCCCACACGGGTCTTTAGTATTCCCATGTCCTCCTTTATTGCACTCCACTGCCTGATCACTTCGTCTAGTGCTATATTGAACAACAATGGTGACAATCCATCTCCCTGTTTAACACCAGTCTTGATCCCAAATTCTTCTGACAGTGCTACTCTGAATCTCACCCTCGCTTTTGTGTCTGGCAGAATTTCTTTTATGAGTTCTTGTGTAGTTCCATGAAGTCCTCTGTTCTTCAGGATCCTAACAAGGGTCGGTCTGTCGATGGAGTCATATTTCCGTTTGTGGCTTTAATTTTGGACACCGGTGTAGATATACATTCTCAATTTCACGTTAAGTCGAAAACAAACTCGCTGTTACATCTACATCTACATCTACATACCTACTCTTCAATCCACCATAATGTGCGTGGCGGAGGGTACCTCGTACCACAACTAGCATCATCTCTCCCTGTTCCACTCCCAAACAGAACGAGGCAAAAATGACTGCCTATATGCCTCTGTACGAGCCCTAACCTCTCTTATCTTATCTTTGTGGTCTTTGTAAGTTGGCGGCAGTAAAATTGTACTGTAGTCAGCCTCAAATGCTGGTTCTCTAAATTTCCTCAGTAGCGATTCACGAAAATAACGCCTCCTTACCTCTAGAGACTCCCACCCGAGTTCCTAAAGCATTTCCGTAACACTCGCGTGATGATCAAACCTACCAGTAACTAATCTAGCAGCCCACCTCTGAATTTCTTCTATGTCCTCCCTCAAGCGGACCTGATAGGGATCCCAAACGCTCGAGCAGTACTCAAGAATAGGTCGTATTAGTCTTTTATAAGCGGTCTCCTTTACAAATGAACCACATCTTCCCAAAATTCTACCAATGAACGAAGACGACTATACGCCTTCTCCACAACTGCCATTACATGCTTGTCCCACATCATATCACTCTGCAATGTTACGCAGAAATATTTAATCGACATGACTGTGTTAAGCGCTACGATGCTAATGGAGTATTCAAACATTACGGGATTCTTTTTCCTATTCACCTGCTTTAATTTACGTTTATCTACATTTAGAGTTATCTGCCATTCTTTACACCAATCACAAATCCTGTGCAAGTCATCTTGTATCCTCCTACAGTCACTCAACGACGACACCTTCCCGTACACCACAGCATCATGAGCAAACAGCCGCACATTGCTATCCACCCCATCCAAAAGATCATTCTTGTAGATAGAAAACAACAGCGGATCTACGACACTTCCCTGGGGCACTCCAGATGATACCCTCACCTCCGATGCACACTCTCCATCGAGGACAACGTACTGGGTTCTATTACTTAAGAAGTCTCCGAGCCACTCACACACTTGGTAACCAATCCCATATGCTCCTACCTTAGTTAGGAGTCTGCAGTGGGGCATCGAGTGAAACGTTTCCGGAAGTCAAGGAATATGGCATCCGTCTGATATGCTTCATCCATGGTTCGCAAGATATCATGTGAAAAAAGGGCGAGCTGCGTTTCGCAGGAGCGATGGTTTCTAAAGCCGTGCTGATACATGGACAGCAACCCCTCTGCCTCAAGGAAATTCATTATATTCGAACTGAGAATATGTTCGAGAATCCTGCAACAAACCGATGTTAAGGATATTGGTCTGTAATTTTGAGGATCCGTCCTTCTACCGCTCTTATATACAGGCGTCGCCTGCGCTTTTTTCCAGTCGCTCGGGACTTTAAGTTGGGGAAGAGATTCACGATAAATGCAAGCTAAGTATGAGCCAATGCAGTAGAGTACTCTCTGTAAAACCGAACTGGAATCCCATCAGGACCTGGCGATTTATTTATTCATTATTAAGGAATAACGTTGTCTTGTTCACTCTACGTTGCTCAGTGAAGTGGTAAAGTGCAAGCAGCGGTAGGCGTACCGGCCGGTGAAAGGGAAGGAGCAGCAGTGCGGAACCTCGTCCTTGTGGCGGGCGAGCGAGCGGACCCTCCAGAAGACCTCCCTGGAGTCCGGCGGCGGCCAGCAACTGAGCAGCACCGAGTAGCTGGAGCCCGCCTGGAACGAGAACGGCTGCGGCGCGCCCAGCAGCTGCGGCACCAGCTGGCCCGTCGCCTCGTCCACCGCACTCAGGTTCCACCTGCCACAGCATGGCCACATGTCGCAGGTGCAGATAAATGCAAGCATTCACAGGCACCGGCCCGGTAGCGACGTTATTTACTACACATGCCCTCACAAATCTAATACCTACGATCAATCCCATCTGAAATAATCCAACAGTTATAATGATGAGCCCCCTTCAAGGAACTCCGCGTCCCTTACATACAAGCCATTCCACCAAGCCGCCGGCTGGTGTGGCCGAGCGGTTCTAGGCACTTCAGCCTGTAAGCGTGCGACCGCTCCGGTCGCAGGTTCGAATCCTGCCTCGGGCATGGCTGTGTGTGATGTCCTTAGGTTAGTTAGGTTTAATTAGTTCTAAGTTCTAGGGGACTGATGACCGCAGATGTTAAGTCCCATACTGCTCACAGCCATCTGAAACATTTTGGATGCTGACCTCATGGACGTCGGCCACTGAAAATTACTTCTTCGTCTCTGATTTTTTTTCAGGCAGCCAACTCTCAACGCTACTCACTCCCTGCTGAACACATCAACTTCTTTGTCAACACAGTCCTACGAAATATCCATCCCTTTTAACATACCTACAAACCCCAAAATAACGGTCGGTGTGGCCGAGCGGTTCTAGGCGCTGCAGCCGGAACCGCGCTGGTACTGCAGCCGCAGGTTCGAGTCCTGCCTAGGGCATGGATGTGTGTGATGTCCTTGGGTTGCTTGGGTTTAGGTAGTTCTAAGTTCTAGAGGACTGATTATCTCAGATGTTAAGTCACATAGTGCTCAGGCTCATTTGAAACATTTTTCAACCCCAAAACACCCAAGTGCCTGCAAGTTTCAACATCCATCTCACTGTCTGCATCATTTTCGCACAACCATCCCCACTTCACATTCTCCATCCATGGGTACGGACCGCCCGCCGTGTCATCTTTTGCCAAAAGTGCCACTGCATGCAGTATGGAGGGGAGTGGGGCCAGCACACCGCTCTCCCAGTCGGTATCGGCTTTCGTGATGGTTCAAATGGCTCTGAGCACTTTGGGACTCAACTGCTGTGGTCATCCGTCCCCTAGAACTTAGAACTACTTAAACCTAACTAACCTAAGGACATCACACACATCCATGCCCGAGGCAAAATTCGAACCTGCAATCGTAGCAGTCGCACGGTTCTCAGCTTTCGTGACATGGAGCTGTTACTGATTGGTCAAGCAGCTCCTGAATTGGCATCACATGACTGAGTGAACCTGGTCCAGTCCTCCCACCATGGAAAAATCCCTGGAATCGGACCCAGGTCCTCGACATGGTAGTCAGCAAATTTGACCACTCAGTTACAGAGCTAGACCACCAACCTAGATGGTCTCGTGTAACGTCTCTGTCACATAGGCATGACGGTGTACCAATGATCCCAATATACATACTTTGGGCGTGCCTAACTTTTCTACTTCTCTCAGCGAATCTCCATCCACCATAACATCCTGCGTTCTCCTACCTAGAAATCCCCATTGCATTCACAAATTTCGCTCTGTACCACATATGGCTCTACTTTCGTTAATAGTTGTTGATGTGGTACTGAGTTAAATGCTTTTCCGAAGACTAGAAATACCACATCTGCCTGATTACCTTGATCCATTGCTTTCAGGATGTTGTGTCACCAAAGTGTAAGATGGGTTTTGTATGACCAAAGTTTTCAGAATCTGTTTCGGTTGGCTTCCAGGACATCATTCTATTCTCAATACTGTGGCACTACAACTCAAGCCCATCTCCTCACATACCAAAATGCGTACATGAGGGGTCGTGGGAGATCAGTTAACTAAGAGAGAAGCTATCTTTACTTGAAAACTTATTTCCCCCAGAGTATTGTCCCCGTATTATAATTAAAACTCTGCTGTACTTAATTTTTAATATTAATTTTATTTCGATGTCTGCACAATTTTACATGCAGATTTCCTTCCACAAAGAAGGATCGGAAAGTAAAGAGACAGTCAAAGTAAGATTATTTCCATGCAACAGAACAGAGTCCCGGCACCTGACTTCCGACACAATAATCATGGGATAATCTAGAAATGTCCACAAAATGGCGACAACAGTTAGAATCAGTTGATAATTTTAAAGGCTCCTCTCTCTTCAAAGAGGCACATTGATACAGAAAAGATGTCCCTTTGGACTAGTTGGCATCTTGGCAGGAAGGAAAACCTTTGAGGAACGAAGCCATTATTTGCTTTCTGTCCCAGGATGGCGAACGTGCCAGCTGCAGCCGGCCGCTGTGACCGAGCAGATCTAGGCGCTTCAGTCCAGAACCGCGCGACTTCTACAGTCGCAGGAGCGAATCCTGCCTAGGGAATGGATGTATATGATGTCCTTAGGTTAGTTAGGTTTAAGTAATTCTAAGTTTGAGGTCTGATGACCTCAGCTGTTAAGTCCCGCAGTGCTTAGAGCCATTTGAACCATTTTTGAGCCATGAAGACGCCAATGGTTACGGCAGTCGGTTCCAGGGACGTGCCACCTAGAATCTCGTTACAGTTTCAGCTGTTCATTACTTTGGACAAAGAGGCACAACGACGTCCGCGATAAATAATTGTTTCAGGAAGGGGCGTTGTAGCAGCTTGCTGTATGTTCCAAGGAGTCTCCGACTCCGTTGTGTAGTAAGATGACTTTGCGAACACCTCCTTTGTTAACTAGGCCCAACTCTGATTAGTACCATGGTCTATCTGGTCTCCCTGGTTTATCTCGAAAGCTTTCCACCAGCAGTATCTGTAGTGTAGAGGTAAATGCTCCTAATACCACTGGGGTTAATATGACCCCACAAGTACGTTGGAAATCTGTATCTCCCTTGTTTTAAAAACTGTTATTTTCAGAATATTTGTATTTTTCCCTCTGATTCAATTGTATGTTATGACATTTCCTTCCTTTTTTTATATCGAAGCACATTACAGTTTATTCATGATTTTTGCACTGCGTACTACTGCGATCAGTATGACCCCAATTTAAATTGTTTGTTTGTCTCTTGGATATAATATTTATCAAAGCAGAACTGTGAGTATTAGGTTGAACACATTTGAAACACCTACGACACTGAATATATTATTACACACTTATCTTTGTACCCATTGTTAGGATATCATGCCTCAGCTATTATGGCATTCCTATTACTACTCAGGTGATACTCACTCTGGAAAACTATACATCCCATCTTTTCGAAGATATTGTTTTCAAAACATCTGCCTTTCTCCATCTGGGTTAGAGTTTTCAGTCATTTTTTGTTTACTTTTATATTTTCAACACTATACAATTTATTCATGTTTTTTTGCACAGAATACCACTGGTGTCAATATGAACGCAATCTAGTTCTTTTCTGTTTCTTGAATGTAATATTTATGAAAACAGAATGACTGGTACGACGAACAGTTGTAATGTATGTTTTTATGTTAGTTCATTAAAGTACTGCGAATATATCCAGTTTCTTGGGAGCTACGTGACCCCAGCGGTAGTCAGTGAAACAAAAATGTCCTGGTACTAATAGCGTTAAACTTAACTTTTAGATTAAAGATAAATCATCCACCAGTCTGTAACCTCCACATTTTTAGTAATTTGGTAATAATACCTATGTCCCTTTAAGTGTCACCGTTCTGCTTATGTTTGTCTCCAGTGAAATCCTGACCGCAGCCGTACTTTTGCGAAGGCTGTTCTCTGCAATATTTGTTTCTGTTATAGATTACTTTAATGCTAACCTTCTTCTTTGTGCTTTGTAACCCCCGTGCGTCTCCTGAGTTTCTTAATTACTCAGTTTGGAACCCCCTGGAAACAGAAGAGAATTTGACTGCCGTAGAAGGTCAAGACTAAAACCATAAATCATAATTAGCTTTTCCAGACACAGAGTACAAGCTAGAGACACTCCCGTCACGTACACAGAGTGGCTCTCTACCAGACAAACAGTTACCAAAACGTCCCAGTACCTCATCACGTTTGAAATCAGAACATGTTTTCGAGCTGTACAGGGTGATTATAATTATAGTTATGCTGCTGAAAATGACTTCAAATTTGAAAGGAATGTTATCGAAGAAGGGTTCGCGTCACGGAAAACATAAAAATAAACGATAATTTTCCCAATTAATGGCGCTGTAAGCGTCATAACATAACTGTGTTCGGCTATAAATGACAAATGAATCGACCATGTCGGCTGTGGAGTGACTTGCACATTAAACCAACCGTTCTGAGCAATGTGCATGACCGCTAGAGCTTAGCATTCAACAGTTGTGGCGATGTAAGGTGAGTAAACCATCCACCAAAGCAACGTCATACTACATCGGATGGCAAGAATAGTTTTCTAATTGTCCTCGTGCCAAAACTCACATAAAAAGCAGCAAAGACTCTGGCTTTTAATTGTCCTGAAGCCAAAAACCGCATAAAGAGCATCAGTGACTTCGGTCTTTAATTGTCTTGTAGCTAAAAACCGCATGAAAATCAAAATGACAGCGGCTTTTAATTGTGGCGAGACTGGTGCAAAACATAATCAGTATGCTGTACACCATTTTCTGCGACAAGCTTGGATCGAGAAACAGCATGTTCCACAGCAGATCGGAGCGTCTCACGGGTCATGTTCAGAATGTGTAGCGCAGAGCGTGCCTTCAGTTAACCTATCGGAACACTGAACACGGCATCTTTCAGATAACCCCAGAGCCAGAACGCACATAGATTAAGATCAGGCGATCTGGACGGACAGGCTGTAGGGAAATGACGGCTAATAATTTTGCATTTCCAAAATGCTTCTGCAGCAGCTGATTCACTGGCTGTACAATTTGCACAGAACCGTGAACTTGCATAGAATTAATGCTACTGACACATTCAGGCTGTTGAAGCGTTGGAATGACATCGGTGAGCAAAAGACTCTCATAGCGCTTACCAGTGGTGGTACTGGTAACAGGATCCGTACGCCCCATCTCCTCGAAAAAATGCGGCCGCACGATGCCGTCAACCTGCGCCACACGATTACTTTTGCAGAATGAGGCGGTACCGGTTGATGTGGGTACCAATTTTAGTCGCCCATATTCTGAAATAGTGTGTATTGACATGTTCTTGGAGAAATACACTACTGTGCACTAAAAAGAAGAAATGCACATGATAAACGGGTATTCATTGGACAAATATATTACACTGGAACTGACATGTGATTACATTTCCACGCAATTTGGGTGCATAGATCCTGAGAAATCAGTACCCAGAACAACCACGTCTGGCCGTAATAACGGCTTTGATACGCCTGGGCATTGAGTCAAACACAGCTTGGATGGCGTGTACAGGTACAGCTACCCATGCAGCTTCAACACGATACCACAGTTCATCAAGAGTAGTGACTGGCGTATTGTGACGAGCAAGTTGCTCGGCCACCATTGTCCAGACGTTTTCAATTGGTAAGAGATCTGGAGAATGTACTGGCCAGGGCAGCAGTCGAGTATCCAGAGAAACCCGTACATGACCTGCAACATGCAGTCGTGCATTATCCTAACGAAATGTAGGGTTTCGCAGGGATCGAATGAAGGGATGATCCACGGATCGTAACACATCTGAAATGTAACGTCCACTGTTCAAAGTGCCGTCAGTGAGAACAAGAGGTGACCGAGACGTGTAACGAATGGCACCCCATACCATCACGAAAGGGGGATACGCCAGTATGGCGATGACGAATATACGCTTCCACTGTGAGTTCACCGCGACGTCGCCAAACACGGATGCGACCATCATTACGCTGTAAACAGAACCTGAATTCATCAGAAAATATTACGTTTTGCCATTCGTGCACCCAGGTTCGTCGTTGAGTACACCATCGCAGGCGCTCCTGTCTCTGATGCAGCGTGAAGTTTAACCGCAGCCATGGTCTCCGAGCTGATAGTCCGTGCTGCTCCAAACGTCGTTGAACTGTTCGTGCAGATGATTGTTGTCTTGCAAACGTCCCCATCTGTTGACTCAGGGCTTGAGAGGTGGATGCACGATCCGTTACAGCCATGCGGATAAGATGCCAGTCATCTCGACTGCTAGTGATACAAGGCCGTTGGGATCCAGCACGGCGTTCCATATTACCCTCCTGAACCCACAGCCATTGGATCGACCAACACGAGCAGCAATGTTGCGATAGGCTACAATCCGACCTTTATCAAAGTCGGAAACGTGATGGTACGCATTTCTCCTCCTTACACGAGGCGTCACAATAACGTTTCACCGGGCAAAGCCGGTCATCTGCTGTTTGTGTATGGGAAATCGGTTGGAAATTTTCCCCGTGTCAGTAAGTTGTAGGTGTCGCCACCGGCGCCAAACTTGTGTGAATGCTCTGAAAAGATGCTCTGAAAAGCTACTAATTTGCATATCACAGCATCTTCTTCCTGTCGGTTAAATTTCACTTCTGTCGCACATCCTCTTCGTGCTGAAGCAATTTTAATGGCCAGCAGTGTAAATGGGGTTCGTCTGAACACAGAATGCTCCATGGTCATTCACTGTTCATTTCCACGTCAGAACCAAATTGTAGAGCAAGTGTTCGTCTTACTGGCAGGTCAGCAAGAAGCAACTCCTGAACAAGGGTATTTTGTATGGATAGCCACGTAAAATGTGTCGTAGAATAATTCACCATCCTCACGCACTTGTCCAAAATTCAGGCGACTTCTTGTTCACTGCATGTTTGCACACCACTGCTGAAACCCTCCAGCAGCGCTAAGATTACGTCTTCCACTAACGTTAGATTAGTTTTTTTTCCCTCCCTCTGAAGGGGTTCACTTCAAAAGAACCCGTCTTTTCGAATTTTGTAATTGTTTTCTCCGGACCCTTGGCAGAAATAGGACCAATGCCTTTGTTTATACTCTTGAGTGCCCGAGTCTTCTACAGACATACTACCGCACAGTACCCGTTCTTGTAAAAGAGTCTTATCAGCTGCGCACGATCTTGCATTGAGGCAATCAGGTTGAGGGTCTCAGATGCAATGTGTGGACCAGCCATGTACCATGGATCTTTTATTTTTCATACTAGGTGTCAAATCCGGAATCGTACGGGTATCCATTTTGGCAATTTTCTATTGGAAAGGAAAAATAAAACAATGATCTGGGTAGTGAACTATCGACAAAATTTCGTTTTCATGTATTCGTGAAAACACATTTGAAACTGTCAAACAGTCATGCAAAGAAATATGCATAATGTACAAATGTACACTAAGAAACATATTCCCGGATAGTTTCTGTATGCTGGGCGCAATTGTTTCACGTGTCTACAAAGCGATTTTGTAAAAGTATGACAAAGCCTCTTCGTAACTCTGCCTAAAGCGCTACCAGATGTCAAAGACTTCGTTAAGGTGATTCGTCTGTACGACTGTCTTTATAGTAAAGAATCAACGTATTAAAACTTCATGCAGGATGCGGCATTTTTCAGGTATCCCGGTATTTATGACGTCGTATGTCTTGAACTATGTGTCTTACAGTGATATATTTGTGTAGGTACATTCATCAGTGCATACCGTCTGCAAAACGTGTTGCGTGTTACCGTAGTGGAAAAGAAGTAGTAAATTCAAACTCCATGCACACTCTGGCAGTTTTTCACGTGTCTCCTGAACTGTACACTGACCACCCAGAACATTGTAACTACCAACTACTATCTAATAAACCCGTCCAGGCGACAGTAGCTTCACCTGGCGAGAATGACTGGTAGTCAGACACACGCACGGTGCATGTAGTACCACTGAGCGTGGTGTCCGTCCGTGTATGGAATGGGGAAAGGTGCGATCCGTCTGAGACTGGGCGAGGGCAGATAGTGATGGTCCAGAGGCTCGTCACTAGCATTTCGGAAACTGCTGGCTTGTAGGGTTTACATGGAGTTCTGTGTTGAACGTATTCAACACGTGGCGAAACTAATGTGTAACGACATTCAGACATCGTGGAGCTGGGCGGCCACCCCTCATTCCAGATGTCAGACGTCGTAGGCTGGGTGGATTGGTGGAACACGACAGGCGGCGAATTCTGGCGGAAACAACATGCGACTTTAATGCTAGCCGAATACAAGTGTGTTTGAACACGAAGTACACCGAACCCTCCTAACGATGGGCCTGCGTAGCCGACAACGCATGCATGTGTGCACGTTAACACCACGACATCGGCAATGGCACATTGTCATCAGTTCTGGACGTTGGCGCAGTGGCAGACGATCACATGGTCTGATGTATCCCGATACCTTCTTCATCATGCCGATGGGAGGGCATGAATCCGTCGTCTTCCAGAGGAACAGCCCCTTGAGACCTGTACTCTGGGACGGATACAAGCTGGCGGTGGCTCCATTAAGCTCTGGGGGACATTGGGTCCAATGGAGCTCGTGCAAGGCACCAAAACAGCCACGGAGCGTCGTACACTGGTTGCAGACCACGTAGACCGCTTGACGACGATCAAGTTTCCCGACGGAAATGACATTTTCTAACAAGATAAAGCGCCATGTCACAAGCCCAGGATCGTGATGGGGTGGTTCTAGAAACACAGGGGCGAGTTCCAATTGATGTACTGGCCCCCCAGCTTGCTAGATCTGAATCCGCTCGACCACTTCTGGGATGTGATTGAACGTGGTGTCAGGGCTCATCGCCAGCCTCCCGGGAATTTGCGGGAATCAGGTGACTTGTGTGAGCAGATGTGGTGCCAACTCCGTCCAGACCTACCAAGGCCTCACTGCTTCCATGCCACGACGCGTGACCCCTCTTATCCGAGCCAAACGTGGGCATACCGGCTGTTAGGTATATCGTCATAATGTTGTGCCTGATAAGTGTGTGTGTTACCATGACATATTTTTTGCTGCATTTAGCAGCATATACAGGGTGGTCCATTGATCGTGACCGGGCCAAATATCTCACGAAATAAGCGTCAAACGAAAAACTACAAAGAACGAAACTTGTCTAGCTTGAAGGGAGAAACCAGGTGGCGCTATGGCTGGCCCGCTAGATGCCGCTACCGTAGGGCAAACGGATATCATCTGCGTTTTTTTAGATAGGAACTCTTATTTTTTATTACATATTCTTCTAGTACGTAAAGAAATATGAATGTTTTAGTTGGACCACTTTTTTCGCTTTATGATAAATGGCGCTGTAATTGTCACAAACATGTGGCTCACAATTTTAGACGAACAGTTGGTAAGAAGTAGGTTTTTTAAATTAAAATACAGAACGTAGGTATGTTTGAACATATAATTTCGGTTGTTCCAATGTGATAAGTGTACCTCTGTGAACATATCATTTCTCAGAACGCATACTGTTACAGCGTGATTACCTGTAAATACCACATTAATGCAATAAATACTCAAAATGATGTCTGTCAACCTCAATGCATTTGGCAATACGTGTGACGACATTCCTCTCAACAATGAGTAATTCGCCTTCCGTAATGTTCGCACATGCATTGACAATGCACTGACGCATGTTGTCAGACATTGTCGGCGGATCACGATAGCAAATATCCTTCAACTTTCCCCATAGCAAGAAATCCGGGGATGTCAGATCCGGTGAACGTGCGGTCCATGGTATGGTGCTTCGACGACCAATCCGCCTGTCATGAAATGTGCTCCTCAATACTGCTTCAACCGCATGCGAGCTATGTGCCGGACACCCATCATATTGGAAGTACATCGCCATTCTGTCATGCAGTGAAACATCTTGTAGTAACATCGGTAGAATATTATGTAGGAAATCAGCATACATTGCACCATTTGGATTGCCTTCGATAAAATGGGGGCCAATTATACTTCCTCCCATAATCCGCCAAGGTCGCTGATGTTCCACTTGTCGCAGCCATCGTGGATTTTCCGTTGCCCAGTAGTGCATATTATGCCGGTTTACGTACCGTTGTTGGTGAATGACGCCTCGTCGCTAAATAGAACGCGTGAAAAAAATTTTGTCATCGTCCCGTAATTTCTCTTGTGCCCAGTGGCAGAACTGTACACGACGTTCAAAAAAATGTTCAAATGTGTGTGAAATCTTATGGGAATTAACTGCTAAGGTCATCAGTCCCTAAGCTTACACACTACTTAACCTAAATTATCCTAAGGACAAACACACACACCCATGCCTGAGGGAGGACTCGAACCTCCGCCGGGAGCAGCCGCAAAGTCCATGACTGCAGCGCCCTAGACCGCTGGGCGAATTCCGCGGGATACACGACGTTCACAGTCATCGCCATGCAATTCCTGGTGCATAGAAATATGGTACGGGTGCAAATGATGTTTATGTGGCATTCTCAACACCGACGTTTTCGAGATTCCCTATTCTCGCGCAGTTTGTCTCCTACTGATGTGCGGATTAGCCGCGACAGCAGCTAAAACACCTACTTCGGCATCATCATTTGTTGCAGGTCGTGGTTGACGTTACACATGTAACTGAACACTTCCTGTTCCCTTAATTAACGTAATTATCCGGCGAACGGTCCGGACACTTGGTTGGTGTCGTCCAGGATACCGAGCAGCATACACAGCACACGCCCGTTGGGCATTTTGTTCACAATAGCCATACATCAACACGATATCGACCTTTCCCGCAATTGGTAAACGGTCCATTTAACACGGGTAATGCATCACGAAGAACATGCCGTCCGCACCGCGGAATGTTACGTGATACCACGTACTTATACGTTTGTGACTATTACAGCGCCATCTGTCACAAAGCAAAAAAAGTGGCCCAAAAGAAACATTCATATTTCTTTACGTACTAGATGAAAATGTAATAAGAATGGCGGTTCCTATTTTAAAAACTGAGTTGATATCCGTTTGATCTATCGCAGCATCAGACCCATTTACGAATACGCCTCGACGCCACTAGGCGGTATACCGAAGACTATAGCAAAAAAGCTACACGCAACACAGCGACGACAATTGGCTAGCATCGCAAAACTACCACCTAGCACCCCAAAGCCACGAAGAATACCAGATCACAGACATGACACCACTCCAGATAAGGCTCGCCAAACTCAGAGCAACATATGGATCACATGTCCTCCACAGAAGACCAGACATGGAAGACATACTGACAAACAAACCACCAACGACGCGACGACCAAAATTCAAATACGTCTCTCCAGCGCGTACTGTAGCTCAAAACACCTCCAAAGTATTCCCCGACCTAGCACCAAGAATGACACAACTGACTCACCCTGAAACAACCCCACCTCACCTAGAGGAAAGACCATAACAAAAGCCCATGACATGAACTATAACGCACCAAAACCCATATCCAAAACACCGCAAAGGCTCCACACCGCACAAAACACACAAGTATCACACAGAAAAACACAACATCAACACAAACGAAACATGACGAAAGAGAACAAAAACAATTATAGGCTAAGAAAAATATTGTAATACCCAACACCGAGTACTGTAGTAACAGGAAAGGAGAACCTGTAACGTAGAAGTAAGCAAAAACACAAAAGTACGAACAACACAACACATAACACTGCTGCACAAGATAGCAGGAAAAAAATGTAAACCATTACTCAATGATACATCACTTATCTATTTTTATTTATATTTCAATTATTTTAATTTATAATCAATGTTGTTGCTGTTGTTGTCTTCAGTCCTGAGACTGGTTTGATGCAGCTCTCCATGCTACTCTATCCTGTGCAAGCTTCTTGATCTCCCAGTGCCTACTGCAACCTACATCCTTCTGCATCTGCTTAGTGTACTCATCTCTCGGTCTCCCTCTACGATTTTTACCCTCCACGCTGCCCTCCAATGCTAAATTTGTGATCCCTTGATGCCTCAAAACATGTCCTACCAACCGATCCCTTCTTCTAGTCAAGTTGTGCCACAAACTTATCTTCTCCCCAATCCTATTCAATACCTCCTCATTAGTTACTTGATCTATCCACCTCATCTTCAGCATTCTTCTGTAGCACCACATTTCGAAAGCTTCTATTCTCTTCTTGTCCAAACTAGTTATCGTCCATGTTTCACTTCCATACATGGCTACACTCCAAACAAATACTTTCAGAAACGACTTCCTGATACATAAATCTATATTCGATGTTAACAACTTTCTCTTCTTCAGAAACGCTTTCCTTGCCATTGCCAGTCTACATTTTATATCCTCTCTACTTCGACCATCATCAGTTATTTTGCTCCCCAAATAGCAAAACTCCTTTACTACTTTAAGTGTCTCACTTCCTAGTCTAATTCCCTCAGCATCACCCGACTTAATTCGACTACATTCCATTATCCTCGTTTTGCTTTTGTTGATGTTCATCTTATATCCTCCTTTCAAGACACTGTCCATTCCGTTCAACTGCTCTTCCAAGTCCTTTGCCGTCTCTGACAGAATTACAATGTCATCGGCGAACCTCAAAGTTTTTACTTCTTCTCCATGAATTTTAATACCTACTCCAAATTTTTCTTTTGTTTCCTTTACTGCTTGCTCAATATACAGATTGAATAACATCAGGGAGAGGCTACAACCCTGTCTCACTCATTTCCCAACCACTGCTTCCCTTTCATGCCCCCCGACTCTTATGACTGCCATCTGGTTTCTGTACAAATTGTAAATAGCCTTTCGCTCCCTGTATTTTACCCATGCCACCTTTAGAATTTGAAAGAGAGTATTCCAGTCAACATTGTCAAAAGCTTTCTCTAAGTCTACAAATGCTAGAAACGTAGGTTTGTCTTTTCTTAATCTTTCTTCTAAGATAAGCCGTAAGGTCAGTATTGCCTCACGTGTTCCAACATTTCGACGGAATCCCAACTGATCCTCCCCGAGGTCCGCATCTACCAGTTTTTCCATTCGTCTGTAAAGAATTCGCATTAGTATTTTGCAGCTGTGACAAATTAAACTGATAGTTCGGTAATTTTCAGATCTGTCTGCACCTGCTTTCTTTGGGATTGGAATTATTATATTCTTCTTGAAGTCTGAAGGTATTTCGCCTGTCTCATACATCTTGCTCACCAGCTGGTAGAGTTTTGTCATGACTGGCTCTCCCAAGGCCGTCAGTAGTTCTAATGGAATGTTGTCTACTCCGGGGGCCTTGTTTCGACTCAGGTCTTTCAGTGCTCTGTCAAACTCTTCACTCAGTATCTTATCTCCCATTTCATCTTCATCTACATCCTCTTCCATTTCCATAATATTGTCCTCAAGTACATCACCCTTGTATAAACCTTCTATATACTCCTTCCACCTTTCTGCCTTCCCTTCTTTGCTTAGAACTGGGTTGCCATCTGAGCTCTTGATATTCATACACGTGGTTCTCTTCTCTCCAAAGGTCTCTTTAATTTTCCTGTAGGCAGTATCTATCTTACCCCTAGTGAGATAAGCTTCTACATCCTTACATTTGTCCTCTAGCCATCCCTGCTTAGCCATTTTGCACTTCCTGTCGATTTCATTTTTGAGACGTTTGTATTCCTTTTTGCCTGCTTCATTTACTGCATTTTTATATTTTCTCCTTTCATCAATTAAATTCAATATTTCTTCTGTTACCCAAGGATTTCTAGCAGCCCTCGTCTTTTTACCTACTTTATCCTCTGCTGCCTTCACGACTTCATCCCTCAGAGCTACCCATTCTTCTTCTACTGTGTTTCTTTCCCCCATTCCTGTCAATTGTTCCCTTATGTTCTCCTTGAAACTCTGTACGACCTCTGGTTCTTTCAGCTTATCCAGATCCCATGTCCTTAAATTCCCACATTTTTGCAGTTTCTTCAGTTTTAACCTACAGGTCATAACAAATAGATTGTGGTCACAGTCCACATCTGCTCCTGGAAATGTCCTACAATTTAAAATCTGATTCCTAAATCTCTGCCTTACCATTATATAATCTATTTAACACCTTTTAGTATCTCCAGGATTCTTCCATGTATACAACCTTCTTTTATGAGTCTTGAACCAAGTGTTAGCTATGATTAAGTTATGCTCTGTGCAAAATTCCGCGAGACGGCTTCCTCTTTCATTTCTTAGCCCCAATCCTTAATCACCTACTATATTTCCTTCTCTCCCTTTTCCTACTGACGAATTCCAGTCACCCATGACTATTAAATTTTCGTCTCCCTTCACTACCTGAATAATTTCTTTTATCTCATCATACATTTCATCAATTTCTTCCTCATCTGCAGAGCTAGTTGGCATATAAACTTGTACCACTGTATAAGGCATGGGCTTTGCGTCTATCTTGGCCACAATAATGCGTTCACTATGCTGTTTGTAGTAGCTTACCCGCATTCCTATTGTTTTAATCATTTTTATAATCAATATCAATCACTTATTTATATGCTAATGAACCAAAAAACAATATTATGTATAGCATGTATTAAAAAATATAAGTTATGTACAACAAATAAAATAAAGATGTAAACCTCTGGCTGATGAAGGGCATTGAGAAAAGTCTTAAAACAGCCCGCCTTCTCCCCTCAGGAGAGGGAATGAAACGTACTAAAAAAAATAGTCTATGGCAGCGCCATCTAGCCGGCCAACCATAGCCCGCCCTTCAAGCTAGATGAGTTTCGTTCTTTGTAGTTGTTTCGTTTGACGCTTATTTTGTGAGATATTTGGCCTGGTCACGATCAATGGATCACCCTGTATAGACACTGCCAGCTAAGTTTGTTGTGAAAACTAGTAACACAGAAGTAATACATTGAAACGTCGGGCATGATGTGACAGTTCTTCAGGTATGTTATTGTTTATGACGTCGTATCTACTCAGGTATGGTTCTTACCCCTACAGCGATTGATGCCTGACTTAAGGTATATGGGTACCAATTTGGGCTGAAATCGGTACAGCGGTTTAGGAGGAGAGCACAAACACAAATATACACACATACACTTTCTAATATACCGGATGATCAAAAAGTCAATATAAATTTGAAAACTGAATAAATTAAGGAATAATGCAGGTAGAGAGGTACAAATTGACACACATGCTTGGAATGACCTGGGGTTTTATTATAACCTAAAAAAATACAAACGTTCAAAAAACGTCCGAGAGACGGCAGTTCATCTGATCAGAATAGCGATAATTAGCATAACAAAGTAAGACAAAGCAAAGAGGATGTTCTTAACAGCAAATGCTCAATATGTCCACCATCATTCCTCAACAATAGCTGTATTCGAGGAATAATGTTGTGAACATGTCCGGAGATATGGTGAGGCACTGGTGTCGGATGTTGTCTTTCAGCATCCCTTGAGATGTCGGTCGATCACGATAGACTTGCGACTTCAGGTAACCCCAAAGCCAATAATCGCACGGACTGCGTTCTGGGGACCTGGGAGGCCAAGCATGACGAAAGTGGCGGCTAAACACACGATCATCACCAAACGACGCGCGGAAGAGATCTTTCACGCGTCTACCAATATGGGGTGAAGCGCCATTCTGCATAAACATCGTACGTTCCAACAGGTGTTTATCAGCCAGGATAGGGATGATGTGATTCTGTAACATATCGGCGTACCTCTCACCCGTCACGGTAGCACTTACAAAGTCATAATCACGCAGTTCCTCGAAGAAAAAAAAGGCCCGATAGCGGTAGATGTGGTAAATCCAACACATACCGTGACTTTCTCGGCGTGCAATGGAGTTTCCACGACAGTTCTAGGATTTTCGGTAGCCCAAATTCTGCAGTTGTGGGCGTTGACAGACCCTCGGAGCGTGAAATGAGCTTCGTCGGTCCACAACACGTTAGTCAAACAATTGTCATCTTCCGCCATCTTTTGAAACGCCCACAACTCAAATGCCCTCCGCTTCACTATATCGCCAGGTAACAGTTCATGATGCCGATGGATTTTGTACGGATAACATCATAGAGTACGCCTCAGCGCCAACCAAAAAGTAGTGTATGGAATGCCGGTGCGACGTGCGACTGCGCGCCCGCTGATTTTCCCATGCATAGACGAACCCGCAGCAGTCTCCATTTCTTCCCGAACTGTCTCAGCAGCATCACGCCTTGTGTGCGGTCGGCCACTACGGGACTTATCGTCGAAACAACCCGTGGCTTCGAACTTCGAAATCATTCTCGCCACAGCTGCATTTGTCAACGGACTTTTACCCGTTCGAATCCCCTTCCTACACTCCTGGAAAATGAAATAAGAACACCGTGAATTCATTGTCCCAGAAAAGGGAAACTTTATTGACACATTCCTGGGGTCAGATACATCACATGATCACACTGGCAGAACCACAGGCACATAGACACAGGCAACAGAGCATGCACTATGTCGGCACTAGTACAGTGTATATCCACCTTTCGCCGCAATGCAGGCTGCTATTCTCCCAAGGAGACGATCGTAGAGATGCTGGATGTAGTCCTGTGGAACGGCTTGCCATGCCATTTCCACCTGGCGCCTAAGTTGGACCAGCGTTCGTGCTGGACGTGCAGACCGCGTGAGACGACGCTTCATCCAGTCTCAAACATGCTCAATGGGGGACAGATCCGGAGATCTTGCTGGCCAGGGTAGTTGACTTACACCTTCTAGAGCACGTTGGGTGGCACGGGATACATGCGGACGTGCATTGTCCTGTTGGAACAGCAAGTTCCCTAGCCGGTCGAGGAATGGTAGAACGATGGGTTCGATGACGGTTTGGATGTACCGTGAACTATTCAGTGTCCCCTCGACGATCACCAGAGGTGTACGGCCAGTGTAGGAGATCGCTCCCCACACCATGATGCCGGGTGTTGGCCCTGTGTGCCTCGGTCGTATGCAGTCCTGATTGTGGCACTCACCTGCACGGCGCCAAACACGCATACGACCATCTTTGGCACCAAGGCAGAAGCGACTCTCATCGCTGAAGACGACACGTCTCCATTCGTCCCTCCATTCACGCCTGTCGCGACACCACTGGAGGCGGGCTGCACGATGTTGAGGCGTGAGCGGAAGACGGCCTAACAGTGTGCGGGACCGTAGCCCAGCTTCATGGAGACGGTTGCGAATGGTCCTCGCCGATACCCCAGGAGCAACAGTGTCCCTAATTTGCTGGTAAGTGGCGGTGCGGTCCCCTACGGCACTGCGTAGGATCCTACGGTCTTGGCGTGCATCCGTGCGTCGCTGCGGTCCTGTCCCAGGTCGACGGGCACGTGCACCTTCCGCCGACCACTGGCGACAACATCGATATACTGTGGAGACCTCACGCCCCACGTGTTGAGCAATTCGGCGGTACGTCCACCCGGCCTCCCGCATGCCCACTATACGCCCTCGCTCAAAGTCCGTCAACTGCACATACGGTTCACGTCCACGCTGTCGCGGCATGCTACCAGTGTTAAAGACTGCGATGGAGCTCCGTATGCCACGGCAAACTGGCTGACACTGACGGCGGCGGTGCACAAATGCTGCGCAGCTAGCGCCATTCGACGGCCAACACCGCGGTTCCTGGTGTGTCCGCTGTGCCGTGCGTGTGATCATTGCTTGTACAGCCCTCTCGCAGTGTCCGGAGCAAGTATGGTGGGTCTGACACACCGGTGTCAATGTGTTCTTTTTTCCATTTCCAGGAGTGTATGTTGATAGGATCGTAACGCTGAACTAGCACGTTCTGATAATACAGCTTCACTAAAAGGGCCTTTTCAGGTAACGTCAACATTCTGCGACTGCTGGCGCATCTGAATTTCTCTTTCATTACAGCTCCTTTTATACACGATTGTCATGCGCAGTCACTGACTTTTTGCTGTCCAGCAGCATCTGTCGGACATTTTGTGAACTTTTTTTTGTTCTAATAAAACCCCATTTCATTCCAAGCATGTGTGTCAATTTTTACCTCTCTATCTACATTATTCCGTGGTTTATTACGTTTTTAAATTTATACTGACTTTTTGATCACCCGGTATCTGAATAATGCAGGTTTCAGCGCCCGGTGTAAAAATTTTTTTCGGTTCCCAATTCATAGATAATATTCCGTTTGAACTGACCATCGCTGGAACTGGGGCTTTAATTATAATCACTCGGTATACGAGATGGATGAGAGTGATAGTTTTGAGGGCCACTTGTGCTACGCTTTGACGCACCTGGCCACGGAGACGACGGCACTGAGGGCGCACAGGCTGTCGCTGGAGGCGGTGCGGCAGTGGTTGAGGCTGAAGAGCGCGAGCGCCAGCCAACCGCGGCTGCCCTCCGTGCTGGTGACGCCCCGGCTGTCCCACGCCGCCGCCAGCCCGTCCAGGTCCCAGCCGCACGGGTACAGCGCCTGCAGCCGCGGCCGCCCGCACAGCAGCGCGCGCAGCAGCCGCACCCCGGAGTCCGCGGGCGACAGCAGCTCCGGCAGCACCCTGCACACGCCGCAGCAGCGCCGGGTTCCAGAAACCAGGAGATGTAATCCGAAAGGAGCAATGCATCATCTCAAAAAAATGTTACGCAATTAATATTAGCATATTCGCGGCTACAACGTCAGCAATCCTGTTGCAAATATAAATTTAATGTACCACGCGCAATCGTTAATACGTTCACGCACGGGACTCAGAATTGTATTTCTCGCTGTGGTGTAGCGTACGTATTAGTGCTTTCCTTCATCTAGTAGCGCAGGCTTTAATTGTATTCATGTACTACTGGCCATTAAAATTGCTACACCAAGAAGAAATGCAGATGATAAACGGGTATTCATTGGACAAATACATTATACTAAAACTGACATGTGATTACATTTTCACGCAATTTGGGTACATAGATCCTGAGAAATCAGTACCCAGAACAACCACCTCTGGCCGTAATAACGGCCTCGATCGCCTGGGCATTGACTCAAACAGAGCTTGGATGGCGTGTACAGCTACAGCTGCCCATGCAGCTTCAACACGATATCAATATTCATCAAGAGTAGTGATTGGTGTATTGTGACGAGCAAGTTGCTCGGCCACCATTGTCCAGACGTTTGCAATTGGTAAGAGATCTGGAGAATGTGCTGGCCAGGTCAGCAGTCCAGTATCCAGAGAGACCCGTATATGACCTGCAAAATGCAAGTCCTGATGAAATGTAGGGTTTCGCAGGGATCGAATGAAGGGATGAACCACGGATCGTAACACATCTGAAATGTAACGTCCACTGTTCAAAGTGCCGTCAGAGAGAACAAGAGGTGACCGAGACGTGTAACGAATGGCACCCCATACCATCACGAAGGGGGATACGCCAGTATGGCGATGACGAATACACGCTTCCAGTGAGAGTTCACCGCGATGTCGCCAAACACGGATGCGACCATCATGATGCTGTTAACAGAACATGGATTCATCAGAAAATATTACGTTTTGCCATTCGTGCACCAAGGTTCGTCGTTGAGGCGTTCCTGTCTCTGATGCAGCGTCAAGTTTAACTTCAGCCATGGTCTCCGAGCTGATAGTCCATGCTGTTGCAAACGTCGTCGAACTGTTCGTGCAGATGATTGTTGTCTTGCAAACGACCCCATCTGTTGAATCAGGGATCAAGATGTGGCTGCACCATCCGTTACAGCCATGCGGCTAAGATGCCTGTCATCTCGACTGCTAGTGACATGAGGCTGTTGGGATCCAGCATGGCGTTCCGTATTACCCTCCTGACCCCACCGATTCTGCTAACAGTCATTGGATCTCGACCAACGCGAGCAGCAATGTCGCGATACGATAAACCGCAATCGCGATAGGCTACAATCTGAGCTTTATGATAGTCTGAAACGTGATGATACGCATTTCTTCTCCTTACACGAAGCATCACAACGATTCACCAGACAACGCCGGTCAACTGCTGTTTGTGTATGACGAATCGGTTGGTTCAAATGGTTCAAATGGCTCTGAGCACTATGGAACTTAACATCTATGGTCATCAGTCCCCTAGAACTTAGAACTACGTTAACCTAACTAACCTAAGGACATCACACACATCCATGCCCGAGGCAGGATTCGAACCTGCGACCGTAGCGGTCACGCGGTTCCAGACTGAAGCGCCTAGAACCGCACGGCCACATCGGCTGGCATCTTCTCCCTGTCGGTTAAATTTCGCGTCTGTATCTCGTCATCTTCGTGGTGTAGCAATTTTAATGGCCAGTAGTGTTGCTGATAGGTAATACACCACACATCAATGTGCTGCTGGTAGCATGAACAGTACAGTCAAGCGTGAGCCACCGGTGGTACACGCCGGCGTGGACGTGTTTAATGAAATAGTAAGGTTGGGTGAGGAACAAATTCTTGTACACCAATTACCTTCCCTCATGTAACTTGCAGCAGATAGCGGAATACACACACTGATGCATAAATCAAGGAGGAACTAAAACTATAATCGCCCTTACTAAACTAATAAACTCTTCTCATAAGTCACAAAACGTTCTTTCTGTTACATCAGCTGTTCAAAGTTCTCCATCAAATAAAACTAGAAAAATGATGGCTGTTGTTTACCGTTTGCTAATCCCAAAACAAGCTTGTCATCGTAAAGGGAAAAACTGAACCTCACAATATATTTTGCATCTTATATAAAATTAGCGACCTACCATTGCTTTGCACGGATGCATTACGTGTTACTACTTCTCGCCATATGAGGGTATGTAATGCACCCAGGAACAGTGTCGTACATGATTGTTTCGGTGCTCCACGTGTTATGATGTGGGAAGGGATTACGTTGCATGAGCGCACTGATTTCCAAATCTCTGGAGACTGCACACTCAGCGATCCACGTTATTGTGACACTGTACTGCCTTCCCCTGTGGGTCTTTCCAGTGGTTCATTCGGCCCTGACATCATTTTCATAGCTGACAATGAACAGCAGCAACATCCATCCCGCAGTCATTATACCGATGTTGGGCTGTAGCACATGTAACTGTTCCTAAAGACTAGAAAGTAGCACAGGTCACACCAATATTCAAGAAAGGAAATACAACTAACCCATTGAATTACACACCCATATCACTGACCTCAATTTACAGTAGGATTTTGGACCACATACAGTACTCGAACATTATGACTCACCTTGAAGAAAATGACTTATTGATACATGACCAACACGGATTCAGAAAATATCGTTCTCTTTTGAACACAGCTAGCTCTTTATTCCCATGAAGTAATGAATGCTGTTGACATGGGATCTCAGATCGGTTCCATATTCCTATCTTTCCAGAAGGCTTTTGATACCGTCCCTCACAAGCGACTATTAATCAATCTGCGTTCATATGGAGTATCGTCTCAGTTGTGAGACTGGATTCGTGATTTTCCCATCAGAGAGGTCACAGTTCGTAGTGATAGACTGTAAATCATCGAGAAGAACAGGAGTGACATCTGGCGTCCCGCGAGATAGTGTCATAGGCCCTCTGCTGTTCCTGATTTACATAAATGACCTAGGTGATAATCTGAGCAGCCCCCTTAGATTGTTTTCAGATGAATCTGTAATTTACCGTCTAGTAAAATCATCAGACGGTCAATTCCAATTACAAGATGATCTAGAAAGAATTTCTTATGGTGCAGAAAGCGCCAGTTGGCACTAAACAAAGAAACGTTCGGGATCAAGCACATGGGTACTAAAAGAAACCAGATAAATTTTGTGCATATGATAAATCGCACAAATGTAAAGGCTGTCAATTCGACTAAATACCTAGAAATTACAATCACGAGCAGCTTAAATTGGAAAGTCCAAATAGATAATATTGTGGATAAGGCGGAGCAAAGACTGCGCTTTGATGGCAGAACACTTAAAAGATGCGACAAACCCGCTAAAGAGACAGCCTACATTACACTTGTGAGACCTCTGCTGAAATATTGTTGCGCGGTGTGGGATCCTTACCAGGTAGGATTGTCGGAGGACATCGAAAAGGTGCAAAGAAGGACAGCTCGTTTCGTGTTATAGCGCAATAGGGGTGAGAGTATCACTTATATGATACGCGAGTTGGGCTGGCAGCCACTGAAACAAAGGCGGTTGTCCTTGCGGCGACATCTATTTTCGAAATTTCAATCACCAACTTTCTCTTCCGAAAGTAAAAACATTTTGTTTACACCCACCTACGCAGGGAGAAATTATCATTACAATAAATTAAGAGAAATAAGAGTTCGAACGGAAAGATTTAAGTGTTACTTTTTCCCATGCGCCATTCGAGAGTGGAATGGCAGATAAGCAGTAGGAAAATGGTTCAATAAACCCTCTGTCAGGCACTTAAGTGTGAATTGCAGAGTAACCATGTAGATGTAGATGTAGATGAACACTTAGTGTATAAGTAAAATAATAGGTATAATTCAAGACACGTAATATTGGAAATATAGGTTAATAAATACCCACAAGAAATAACATACTTAACACTCATACGCCTCTGCGCTTTCCGCGGTGTACATAATAGTTACAGTGATCTTGTAAATAGTGTTTTGAAATATTAACCCCTAAATTAAGCCGGCCGAAGTGGCCGAGCGGTTCTAGGCGCTTCAGTCTGGAACTGCGCGACCACTACGGTCGCAGGTTCGAATCCTGCCTCGGGCACGGATGTGTGTGATGTGCTTAGTTTAGTTAGGTTTAAGTAGTTCTACGTTCTAGGCGACTGATGACCACAGATGGTAAGTCCCATAGTGCTCAGAGTCATGACCAATTAAGACCGCCAGGATGGCGTCATACGCGGCAGGCACCTAGGCACCAGTCTTCTAGTTTATTATTACTTATAGCATAGTATTTTATACGTCCTCAGCAACTGTAGTTGTGTGTAATGAAATAGTAAGCAACCAGCTGCATAAAAAGAATTTTATTTCCTTACTGGTTTCAGACAATTACTGCCCTTCTTCAGAAGTATATACCTATCGAATTATTTGCGAGTGTAAAGAATAAGATGCATACAGCAAAATACCGTGGCCATGTGGTTCATAGTGCCTGTACAAAAATAGTATAAAGAAAAGAAACAACAAGTAATGCGATAGGTATAACTTTCTGAAGAATACCGAAACTGGTAAAGAAAAAATTAAATTTCTTTTCTGCTACTGGCTGTATTACTTCGTTACTTCTAGTTGCTAGTTGGTACGAAAGTTATACGGAGTTGTTGATAGCTATCTCTCCCGGCGAAAATTCATTGTACTTAGACACATGGCCGTGTCAGGTTTCTGCTTATAGTTAGCCACGGCTGCCCCATGTTGTCAGCAGTGTAGCAGTTATTTTGCACAAGTCGAGTAAATTTATACTTACTGAAAGCGCACTTGTCTCAACTAGTCATTTGTTTGCATGTCCAGCCTACGGCGACTAGTTCTTTGGACCTCCTTCCACCCACTTATCGTTATCAACAAAGACGTAACATTTGGCTCCTCGGAACATCCGAGGCATCATCATCTAAGTAATACGGGCTGATTTTACTCACTCAGCTGCCACCTACAACATTGTTCGTCATTGTCAGTTCTGTTAAAAGGGGCGGCAGGATACCTGATAGACAAACGTTTCTCTCAAGACGAGTAATCATGTTACATTAGAAAAACGAAAGGAGTATCTTAGCTCAAGAGACTGCTCTGTCACCAATCATCCTAATTAAAAGAGAGGCATTCATAAATTTATAATTATCACCCAAAAAAATTAAAGTTATCTAATTAATTTTTGTCTGTTTTCAGGTACATGTCTATAGACCTGGTACACATTTAAATCACGGCGCCACATTATACGTTACACGCCGCTAGAGCAGCCAAAACAAACTGGCATAGACCATAGATAAAGTGAAGTATCGTACGGTAATTCTATTCTCCTTTTCAAACGGATGAGCGATGCAACAGTCCATGACGAGGTGGAGGAAGCGCATGCACCGTCATACGAAACAGTGATTAGGTGACAGTGATGCTTCTAACGTGGTCGAACAAATCTGAAAGACGAAGAACGAAGTGTCAGATCATCTCTCTGTGAAAAACCGGGAATCATAAGAGAAGTGGATCCTTTTTCGTCGAAGATCTGCTTATTATAATCGAAGCTGTAGTGGAAAAAGCGAAAATTTGTGATTTATCACTTTCTAACATCTCGCACAACATTTTGAATGTGACAGATTTCGCCGACCACTGACAGGAGAATATTCCCATGTGCTAATAAACGATCTTGATGGTTCTTGGCGGGTCAGTTGAAGGGCCAAAATAATAAAATACGTACAGTTTTGCTTCTGTCCAATCTCACGATCAAGGAGTAAAATACACCCCAAAATGTAATTTAGCACGTTAACTTTACTAGGAATATCTTCGAAACAATGATACACAAAAAATATTTTTTACGTGAAAGTTGATATTTAATTAACGTTCTTGTAAACTGTATTATCAACTTTTGTAATAATCTGAAATTTTGCAAAATTCTATATCACCATTAATTAACTTTCAAAAACTAAAATCTTCGTTATAACATAAATAAAGGAAGTTTTCAAGCCACGTACATCTATGTGCAGTACAGATGGTTCCTGAAATACCATTTCTGCAAAATTAGCTGGAGACAATGTGCTGTCAGAGTTTATGCAGAATACGTAAATAAAATACTTAAATGTTCAATATTATTCTATTTATTTTAACTATTTTTGTTTTATGTTCTGAATTGTTATTTATGTTTTACTTCGTGTTTTCTTTTTGTTTTTTACTATACCATTTCACAGAAGTGTATTTCGTTAACTCAATATAATAATTAACTCATTACTGTGATACAAAACCATTGCAATGAGGATAATCAGTAAAAATGCTTAAAATATTACGTTTTCTTACACCAGACACACAGAATGAAGTAAACGTCTTCACATAATACACACGACGGACAACACATTACAAAACAAAATTCAGCAGGATTCTCATATTGTGTCAGGCTATCTTCTAAATATCCTCAGTTCTATCACGCATATTTCAAGACACAGGAAGACCTTGGCGAAGAGAATTCAGTATGTAATAGTGACTGCAGTTTGATTTTATTGTTTCTCAGGTGGAGATTGACATTGTAATCACGCAACCGAACTACATATGGAAATCTTCCCACAAATTTTTTCCACCTCCAGATGCCGTTTATGGCCAACGGCTGTACCTGTCCTGTCGAACCTTTCGGGATCACCAGAATAACAAGTTCCTATTTTCTGGTACGAGGCTCTAAACGGTTCTTTAACACTGACCAGCCCAAGAATGTAGCAAATAATACAGATTTTTCTGCCTCATTGGGATAGAAAACATCTTTCAAATGTCTTCTGCCCTGATCAGACGTTGGTTTTTCAGATTTCGATGCTATCACAAGGACATTTGGGGAACAAAGAGAGATTCTCGAATTCTCGGTCCAAGTTCACCATTCATTTCTTTTAAAACTACAACAGACGGGTGATCAGTGTGAAGAAACCATTCTGAGCGTCGTATGCGAGGACAAGAAACTTCTTCATCTGGTGATCCCAAACGGCGCAAGGGTTCAGGTACTGGAACGTATATGGCTTTCGATATTGGAGAACTAGGTGAGAAGATTTTAATATCTAGTTCTGTTGATGATTATGACGTCAGTCTCCACTTGAGAAACAATATAATCAAACTGCAGTCACTAGTACACAATAAATTCTCTTTGACAAGGATTACCTATGTACGAAAATATGCCTGATACAAATCAGGACATTTACAGGGGCCCCCGCGACACTTTGAAATTCTGTTGAATTTTGTTTTATATTGTGTTCTCTGTCACGTGTATTATGTGAAGAAATTTCTTTCATTTTGCGTGTACTGTATAAAAAAAAGTATCTTTTAAGCATCTCTTTACAGATTGTCATTATTGTAATGATTTCGTAACATAAAACTGAGCTACTTTTTTTCAATTAACAAAATATATGTATGTGAAATGATAAAAAAGGATTTCAAACGTAAAAAAATTTAAAAAGTAAGTAAAACTATTCATTAAAATAATAATGAATTTTGCGATATTTTAATTATTTATGTTGAAAATATTGCAACAGCACATTGTGTACAGCTTATTTTCCAAAAATGTTATTTCAGAGATCATTTTAACTCCGCTGCGCCGGTCCCACCAAGCCCAGGGCCTCACCATACATGAGGTGAGGAAGGAGGAGGGGGAGGAGTAACAACCTCGTTAAAAAACCAAGGTTCACCTGGCATGAGTGACAGTACCTTGTAAGGGCTCCCTGCTAGGACTACAGTGAAAACCTGAATGGTAGTGAAGGCGGAGGGGATAGTTCTCGGTACGGCGGAACTAGCAGAAGAGACAACCACAGAAAAAAATCCACTTGGTGTCTGTCTTGAAATAAGCGGCAAGTGGACAGCGTCTGCCCACCAGTGGTGGGGCTGAAAACCGTTCCTCGGAGCTAACAGCCTCGACTAGAATCCTTTGGGAACTTGTTCCCCTAACCCAACAAACAATCAACAATGGATACGCACCTTGTAAGAGATTTTACCCCAGGGAGTAAGTAAATTAAAAGTAGGCATTCAGCTTCTGGCGGCCCACAGCAATGTGCGAAGGATGAGTCGGAACATCCTGAAACCTGCCTTAAGCAAGCAACAAATAAAATTAAACACAAAAATAGAAACTATTTGGCAACTTTCAACGTAAACTCACTTCTAAAAACAGGAAAACTTAAAAAGTCAATAAATTTTATAAAACAGAGGAATATAATGATACAATGTATACTGATGAACAATCATATGGTTCAGAAAGGTTCAGAATCTTCAAAGAGAAGCCGCGAAAAAGAGTTATAAAGAATGTACCCCAATTTGGAACATGATTTATTATAAACCTAAATATGTTAAACTGAATTGTAGAGCCGAGCGGTCAAGGGCGCTGCAGAAATGGACTACCGGCTGGTCCCGGCGGAGGTTCGAGTCCTCCCTCGGGCATGGGTGTGTGTGTGTTTGTCCTTAGGATAATTTAGGTTAAGTAGTGTGTAAGCTTAGGGACTGATGACCTTAGCAGTTAAGTCCCATAAGATCTCACACACATTTTAACATTTTTTTGAATAGTAGAATTTCAATCTATCAATGACAGACTTTCAACATTAACCTTCAAATCAGTAAATAAAACTGTATACCATCGTAAATACACATGCACCGACAAATGAGAAAAACAGAACACAAAAAGAACAAACATAATTTTTTTGGCAAGAACTGTCAAACACCTTAGACGAGATTTCATCCAAAAACTCAATAATATTGCTGGGAGACTTTAATGCTCAAATCGGCAAAGAACGTCTTCACCGATCCATAGTAGGCAAATTCCCTGCACATAAAAGAACCAATACAAATGGAGAAAGACTTATTAGTTTATGCAGACAACACGACACAGCTCTAAAATCTACATTTTTCGAAAAGCTCCCTAGGAAACTACATGGGTATCCCCGAATCCAGTCTGTGGGGAGAAACAACTTGATCATGTTGCTATAAGCAGACAGTCTACATCAGAGATACTCAACGTTAAAGTTGCTAAGAGTGCAGGTTAAGATTCAGATTACTATCTATCTACCGTTAAATTCAAAATTACGTCAATATAGAAAAGAAAGAGCCAACATCAAACTAAAAAGTTTGACGCTCATAAATTAACGAAGGAAGATAATTTCATGACACTTTTGGAAAAGCAAACATCTAAAACATGGGAACAACTTCAAAAATATGTAGTACAGATAGCAGAATAAACCATTCTCCTAACAAAAAAATGGTAACATGCCTGGTGGAATGACAAGTTGACGAACTAATCCTAACAAGACAACGAGCTTGGAACGTATGGAATGCAAATAAAAAAGATAAAAATAGGAAGTCCCTAAAAGAAGCCCGGAAGCAAACTTCAAAAGGCCTTAAAAATATTAAAGTACAAAACATGAAAGACCAACTAGCATCAATAGATTCCAACTTCAAACAGAACAATGCTAGGGACTTTTAAAATACTTTCAAAAGTAGCTTAAAGAAATACACTCCACCTATTCTACACAATAACACAGAGAACTGTAGAATACTTGCCGAATACTTTAAGGAACTAGATAACTGTGATCCACAGAAATAAAAATTTAATTTCGATATTGAAAACCCAACACCACAGGACTCAAAGCCGCCAAACACAGAAGAAATAAAAATATCGTAAAATACTTTAAAAATAATAAGGCACCTGGAGAGGATAACATACTTGGCCGGGCAGGGTGGCCAAGCGGTTCTAGGCGCTACAGTCTGGAACCGCGAGACCGCTACGGTCGCAGGTTCGAATCCTGTCTCGAGCATGGATGTGTGTGATGTCCTTAGGTTAGTTAGGTTTAACTAGTTCTAAGTTCTAGGGGACTAATGACCTCAGAAGTTGAGTCCCATAGTGCTCAGAGCCATTCGAGGATAACATACTTGCTGAACTATGGAAGAACTACAGAGACAACACGATACAATTTCTATCAGAAATACGCAAATAAATCTGGACAACACACAGCTTACCACCAGAATGAACATCTGCACTAATACATATACTACGTAAAAAAGGAAGAAAACAGACCCTAGGAATTATAGGGGAATCTCCCTCTTGCCAGTGACCTATAAGATCTTGTCTAAGGCGATTTTAAAAAGAGGAGAAGAAATACTTGACAAACAACTAGGAGACTATCAGGCTCGATTTAGGAAGGGAAGGTCCCGTTCAGAACAAATATTAAACGTAATGAACATAATAGAAGTGAGGAAAATCAGGGGCTTAAAAATTATGTAATTACTTTAGTGGATTTAAAAAAAGCCTATGATTCAATTGACAGAAATACACTGCTTGATACCTTAAAAGAATTGGTACTTGATTTTAAAAAAACTGAAGTAATTAAAGCAACTTTGACAAATACAAAATCGAAAGTAAAATTTGGGGGAGAACTCTCAAAATCGTTTGAAATAAAATGTGTGCGACAGGGAGATGCATTTTCACCTCTGCTTTTCAATTTTGTGTTAGAGAAGGTAAGTAGAGAGAATCAAGACTAACGGGATTCAGCTAGGAAGAAACCCACACAAGATCACTGTTGCCTGTTTAGCCTTTGCAGATGACATGGAATTGACTGCAGATTCGCTAAATAATGACCAAGAACAAATACTAGAGCTGCAAAAACAAGCAGCCAAAGTAGGACTACAAATATCCTTTGAAAAAACAATGTTCATGTCAAACATCTGTGATGCTCCTCAAAATATTGCAGTTGACAACAATACAATACACAAAACAGTTCCTTTAAATACACAGGAGAGTGGATTACATACGATTCAAAAGAAAAGACAGCTATAGAAACTAGAGTGCACAAAATGGAAAGAGTGTTTCATATGACCAAAAACGTTTATAACAAAAAGTCCCTGTCCTGGAACACGAAATTAAGACACGACCAAACAGTGGCCAGACCTGAAGCTCTGTATGTGGCAGAAACACGTAAACTAACAAGAAATGGACATCTTGATAAACTATAGAAAGTCGAAAGAAGAATTTTACGGAAAATACTGGGAGCTACAGGAAACGATAATGCTGAATACAGGTTAAGACCATACAGAGAGGTATCCTTGAAAACTGAAAAACTAATTGATGTAATGAGGAAGAGAAGACTACAGTATTTTGGACATATATTCAGAATGGATAACAACAGACTATCAACGCGGATATTCACATTACTCAATAGCTACAAATCCAAGCCCGCATGGTTCATAGAGACTGAAAAGGACATGACATGGAAAACGCTGGAATTACAATAGACTCCATAGGAAACAGCACACATTTCAGAAAGGCAGTTCAAAAGATAGAATTTCAGGAAAGAAAGAAAACAACTAGACGAAAGTGGGCTCAAGGAGAAGGGGAACAACACTCTAAAAGGATGAAGCAAATTTGGAAACTAAGGAAATTTAATACTATGTACAGTAGCCAAAGCTGATTCATCGTACCGTCCAAAGGGATTATTAGAAAAAAAATCATTTTATCACACATAGATGGACACGGCTTGAAAGCTTATTTAATTTATGCTGCAGTTAAAATTTTTTAGTTTTCAAACTTAATTAATGGCAGTGCGGTACTTTGCATAATTTCAAATTATTACAAAAGTTGATTATACAGTTTTCAAGAACGTTAATCACACAATATCTTTTATATGAAAAACATTTTTTGCATATTATCGTTTCGAAGATATTCCCTTAAAACCTTATATGCCAAACTACAATTCGGGGCATGTTTTAACCCTTAAAAGTAAGACTGTGCACAAACAAAAAATACGTCATGCACTTATCCCCCGTTACACAACCAACAAGTTTCGTTAAAATCGTTTATGTGCACTTGGATATGTTCCCTTGACAGTTCCGCGACAGCTCACACTCTTGTACAGCAAAAGTCAGCCGAATTGAAAAAGCAGCAGAACCGTTTCAGCATTTTCAGGCCAATCCATATGACCGTATGACATCTTTAGCCGCCTGATCACCATGGACGAATGACAGATGTAAAACTATGACCCCGAGACAAAAGGAGCAAAGAAGCAATACAAACATGTGCATTCACCACCGCCAAAATAGTGGAAGGCCCGTAATCCTCGGGCAAGATGAAGCTAAGCGTTTTTTGCGACTGACGTTGTGTGAAGATAATAGATTGCGCTCGAAATGGGCAAACCGCTACTGAAATCACCAGACGCGGTCACAGGAGGCTCTCAAGATGAGGTTTTGCGGAAAGTCATTCCAGGTGGCGCCTTTGCTCCAAGAAAATGCCCCAGCTCATTATGCTCACAACACAGTCATCCATGCTGGTTCTTTGGGCTACCAAATTTTGCCACACTCCGCCCCGTTTTCTCCTGATGTGGCATCCTGTGATCTTCCTCTTCCGTCGGATGTGTAAACCATTGCGTGAAAGGCGATCCTATAATTATGTGATTTTCGAGGCGGACCGTTCCATGATAATCAAAATCCAGACGTCTACAACGAAGGTTCCTGCAAAGTCATCTATCGTTGAGATAAAGGCGTTGTATTAAAGGATGAAAATGCAAAGAAGGAAACACAACAACCAAGTTTCACGCTCGCAGCTTCATTTTTTCGAGGTTTTAATTAAAACTTTATAATTACCTCTTGCTCAGTTAGCCGCTAGGGGTACCGTGTGCTGAAGCTAGGCAATGGCTTGTACTTGTCAAGTTCTGCGCTATGGAAAATGTTTGTAGCGTCTCTACGCCCGTAGTGTGGAATTTCTTGTCAGCTGCGGTGCCTTTAATGGAAATACTTAAATGTAAATTAAGCAAAGTAATACCTGTTTCCGTAGTTAATTTTTGGATAACAGTTTATTTCTCGTAGAAAAATAAAAGCAAAGCACTTACTGTAACAGTATTTTTTTCATTATGCCCTCCTTTTCGTGGAATTTTAAGGAAATTATTCGGAGAACCGACTGATTTTTATCGATTATTCTGGTTTCGCATTCCTACATAATATGGAGTGCCTACATTTTTATTATTGGTCATTCACCGTCTTCACACAAATTACGCCGTAATTTATGATAGTCTCATTTCATTTAATTTACATGTACAACTAACAGCCGTTTAAAATGTTATCCTCGTACGTTTCTAGAATAATAACTGGATGATTTTTTAATCTTGCAACAGAGGTTTCGAGATTTTTGAGAACTCTTATTCTATAATTGAAATGGAAATTAAACAACGTCATCGTTTTCAGCAGAACATGTTTTCAAAATATATTTTCATCGGAACTGTTCTTCAACGATATTTTTTGAAAATCAACAGAACAACTGTAAACGAAATCTTTTATGTTCAAAAAAAGTTTACTTTTCAGTTTCTTTTCTCTGCGTATATCAAGTAAAAAGTGAAAATCATTGATCGAATTCCCAAAGAAATAGTCAGCTCCAAACAAACGGGACTGGAAATAGATCTGAGAACTTTTCCAAAAACAACCGAGAAGTTTTAGTTATGGTCTCGATTGCCAACGATATTATCCCGTCAGCAGATTGAAACGAGAGCTCTTGCTCTCCCATATATTATTCAGATGCTCGAAGTATATTACCGAGAACACGCTGGAATCTTGATAGTAGCATTCCTCTGTCCTCAGATTGCTCAAGTCTACTGCAAATGTTTGCGCATTCCATGTGCAGAGAGAATGACCTCGATGTCGACGGGACGTTAAGCGCATGTGCCGACAAGAGTGGTCTCTACGCAAGCAAAACTGTTCCGCATTATGGCAAACAGAGTTGACTATTCTAAGAGATGGTGTCATAATGTTTTTACGTGAAAAATAAAAGAAATGGCGAAATCACTCGGTGAAAGATACGGGCTGTACGGACGACGTTGCCGTATTTCCCAACCAAATTGCAGAAGCGTGCCTTTGTCCGATTGGCAGTGTGGGGGCAGGCGTTATCGTGGACTTGGAGGATTGCACCCGACGACATTCCGGTAGCCCGAGGGCAAACGGCAAAGCGCACAGTGGAAACATACCACACCTCCCTGGACAAATAAATACAAAGCTGTTCACGCAAATTCAGTAAGGTCATAACCCTCTTCTTAGAATTCAGGGGTCCTCTGCTCGTCGAGTTCCTCGAGTATGGAACGACAAGCAACGCACAGCGCTCTGTAGTCATTCTGCAGAATCATGTGACAAGCCATTATGTCATAAGGCCCAGGAACTTTGTTAGATGGAATCATCCTTTTGCTCGATAACGCCTGCCTCCACACTGCCAATAAGACGAAGGTTAGACTTCAGCGATCCGGTTGGGAAACATTGCAACATCCTCCGTACAGCCTGAATCCTTCGCCGTGTGGTTGAAGAAATACACGCTCGAACACAGTCGGACGAGTAACTGCATGACGGGATGTGACTGCGTTCTACGAAACAGGATTTGATTGTCTCGGCTCTCAGTGGGATAAATGTCCTAACGCGAGTGCTCATTACTTTTAAAGGGAATCATTCCATGCTCCCATTGTGGTGGGAGTTCAGTTTTCAATTGAGTGCCCCTTATATAACACAGAACATTCCAGGGGGTCCACCACTTCTCGGGTGGCAAACGCGGATGTAAAGTGGTTACGACGTGATTGGTGCACAATACGACGATCACATGAGATGGTCAGACATGTTCGACCGGAACTTTCAGTAGCATGCCTACCCTCATTTTCCATGTACACCACGGCCGAGCTGTCTGCCGGACCTATCTACACACGCTCCTCGTCAGACTCAAATTCCCATCTTTGTCGCATAGCACGTATGGGGTCTGTCACGTCATAAAACCCCAAAAATCTGGATATTTTACGATTTAACAGGCTGGTTAAATAGAGATCCAAAATTAGGCTCGCCGTGCGGGGTAGCCGCGCGGTCTCAGGCGCCCTGCCACGGTTCGCGCGGCTCGCCCCTTCGGAGGTCGAGTCCTCACTCCGGCATAGGAATGTGTGTGTGTGTGTGTGTGTGTGTGTGTGTGTTGTCTTTAGGGTAAGTTAGATTAAGTAGTGTGTAAACGTAAGGACCAATAACCTCAGCAGTTTGGTCCCATAGGGAGTTACCACATTATTTAACAAAATGAGGCACATGTCAAACAACGTAAGATGCTCATAACGCTGACTCACACCACTACGCGGCCTCCGTATCCTTCACATTGATCACGCAACATCTGACGCTGTTCGCGCCCCTTTATACCCTACCAAACCTGGTAACAACATCAAACACGAACAACACTAATGCCAGCTGGTAGCCGTTCTACCTGTCACAGAAAACTGCATCTCTAATGATTTACATACCCGCTGACGGCGTGTACGTGTATAAAGTTACTTCGCATCTGGTGGTGCCTTCTCGATGTCTGATGACTTTTTTGTCATCCAGTGTAATACGAAGGAGCAGTATGGTCATAGTTCTTAGTCACACGAAAATGTGTGTCTGTGCCTGTGTGTGTGTGGAGGGGGTGCATAGTGGTGAGACGACATTCTGATAATGAGTGTAATTGTACTAAAGAGCATCTATAAGCTATACCTGTACATAATTATGTCGGGTTCCCGGGTTTGGTTCCCGGCGGGGTCAGGGATTTTCTCTGTCTCCTGATGACTGGGTGTTGTGTGATGTCCTTAGGTTAGTTAGGTTTAAGTAGTTCTACGTTCTAGGGGACTGATGAGCATAGATGTTAAGTCCCATAGTGCTCATAGCCATTTGAACCATTTTGAACCATAATTATGTGCTTCTTCGTGGAACTTCTGTTGGTCTTGCATGAAGAATCTGTGCTCAATTGTGTATAACGTGAAGCTACTGGCTGTGGCCATTCCTATTACCCAGATAACGGGCCCACCCTTCGAGGTACACGATGTAGAACGCAGTTACAGGCTACAGTACAGATACTGCGGTCCGTGTTGCGGGCTGACGAAGAAGAGGAGGGCTGGGAAGCCGCTGGACACTCACCTGTAGCGCTCGCAGTACTCCGACTTGCCCTTCTTGCCACCTTTGGCCGGCTTCCCCTTGCTCTTGCTGTCTCGCGTCGCAGTTGAACCCATTTTGAGGGAACTCGTCAGCTGGGAGCCAGATGAAATATGCCGAATGCCAGGCTCCATCTCCAGTAGTACGTCCAGTTCACTTGCTTCCTTCTCGTCCAGTAAGTCCACGTTAAGCCTGAAATCCACGTCAAAGTCAGTTACTTCACTGCTTCCTAGTCCCTTAAGTGTACAGTTTAAAATTGGTGTGTTTGTTGGCGACATTGTAGTTTCACATTGTAGTATTACCGAGGAGCCGTCACGAACGCTATGACTTGTGAAAGAACGGAAAGGTTCTTAACTAGACGGGACCGTTTCCAAATTATTACATCACTACTTGTGTCCCACCACGCTGCTAGTATTATGAAGCAGCACCGGTGTCAGAATCTGATTGCAAGAAAGTATGCTCGAGCGAGGAAATGCCATCCAATTCCTCGCTACTTCTTCCCTGCACGCTCGCGTGGGTGGAGGGTGGCGCTGTTGTACTGTCACGTCCGTAATAATTTTTCTATTTGACTTTACACTACTTTCACTATTCTGTTTATGCAATTCCTTGAATATAAAGTATAGTGAAATCTTCGGGCAAACGTCATATTTCACTTTAATTTATGTCTCTGAACATGTAAAACGACTGATATCGTGTATTTGCCAGTTTCCGGTGGCGAGTTCACCAGCAGCACTTTTGTAAAACGGAAAACGTTATCAAAACTGACCAATAAGTCGTTGCTTCCCACATGCAATGGCCTAAGTCTGCTGATAAAAACAGTCGAATTTCTGAAATGATTTGGACATTTTCTACAATCGTTTGGAGTAAAGACACCAAGTACTTGGCCAAATGAGAGGAGGCTGTCCCAGTATTCCTCACAATACCTCGCAGTGGTATACCTTCTTTATGGGTCTTGGGTAGTCCGTAGAGCCCGGGTGGAAATGGATTATGTTGTCTCAGTCCCTTAATGACCACCTTTAGCAGAGAACAGCAAACACGCATAGTAAACCGAGCTTACAGTAACTTGTTTCCGACGCCAACGTGATGACACTGCCCGTAACCTCTGTCTGGATTTAAGATGTTAGCCACCGTCTATTCATCAGAGCCAGTCAAACAACCTTAAACGATCTTCTCGTGGTGCAGTTCCGCAAGGCACGGTACTTCCTCTGTTTGCACACTGTTGTCTTGAGTCCTCCTCGACTTCCAGTCATTGCACTCAAGACAACTAACTGTCTGCACGGTCTGTCGGTATGATGCCCCTTGTTCCTCATCTCAATGATACGACCTTTATCGAAGTCTGAAGGATGTCTATAAGCTACACCTGCACGTCCCTTGAGAATGCTATGTTGTGATCCGCATCAGTTCTAGTAATGTTAAGGAAGACATATTTTCTGTTCTGAATATACTGGTAAAAATTCTTGAGGCTATATTCATTCTGTCGTTGCAACTACAAGAAAGTTTGTTTTTTTCACCAGACGCGTTTCGCTTTATTGAGGTAAAGTATCATCAGTGGTGCTGATACGCGATTGATTTCTCGCCTGCATCGGCAAATGCCGTTTGCTAGCACATCGTTGACTGTTTTCTTTTCTTGACTCTGATAGTTGTGGCCTAGTTTTTACTTTCTACATCTACATCTACATCTACATACATACTCCGCAATCCACCATACGGTGGCGTGGCGGAGGGTACCTCGTACCACAACTAGCATCTTCTCTCCCTGTTCCACTCCCAAACAGAACGAGGGAAAACCGACTACCTATATGCCTCTGTACGAGCCCTAATCTCTCTTATCTTATATCTGTGGTCTTTCCGCGAAATGTAAGTTGGCGGCAGTAAAATTGTACTGCAGTCAGCCTCAAATGCTGGTTCTCTAAATTTCCTCAGTAGCGATTCACGAAAAGAACGCCTCCTTTCCTCTAGAGACTCCCACCCGAGTTCCTGAAGCATTTCCGTAACACTCGCGTGATGATCAAACCTACCAGTAACAAATCTATCATCCCGCCTCTGAATTGCTTCTATGTCCTCCCTCAACCCGACTTGATAGGGATGCCAAACGCTCGAGCAGTACTCAAGAATAGGTCGTATTAGTGCTTTATAAGCCGTCTCCTTTACATATGAACCACATCTTCCCAAAATTCTACCAATGAACCGAAGACGACTATCCGCCTTCCCCACAACTGACATTACATGCTTGCCCCACTTCATATCGCTCTGCAATGTTACGCCCAAATATTTAATCGACATGACTGTGTCAAGCGCTACACTGCTAATGGAGTATTCAAACATTACAGGATACTTTTTCCTATTCATCTACATTAATTAACATTTATCTATATTTAGAGTTAGCTGCCCATCTTTACACCAATCACAAATCCTGTCCAAGTCATCTTGTATCCTCCTACAGTCACTCAACGAAGACACCTTCCCGTACACCACAGCATCATCAGCAAACAGCCGCACATTGCTATCCACCCTATCCAAATGATCATTTATGTAGATAGAAAACAACAGCGGACCTACCACACTTCCCTGGGGCACTCCAGATGATACCCTCACCTCCGATGAACATTCACCATCGAGGACAACGTATTGGGTTCTATTACTTAAGAAGTCTTCGAGCCACTCACATATCTGGGAGCCAATCCCATATGCTCGTTCCTTAGTTAGGAGTCTGCAGTGGGGCACCGAGTCAAACTCTTTCCGGAAGTCAAGGAATATGGCATCCGTCTGATACCCTTCATCCATGGTTCGCAAGATATCATGTGAAAAAAGGGCTAGTTGCGTTACGCACAAGCGATACTTTCTAATGGCGTGCTGATGCATGGACAGCAACTTCTCTGTCTCAAGGAAATTCATTATATTCGAACTGAGAATATGTTCGAGAATCCTGCAACAAACCGATGTTAAGGATATTGGTCTGTAATTATGAGGATCCGTCCTTCTACCCTTTTATATGCAAGCGTCACCAACGCTTTTTTCCATACGCATGGAACTTTATTTTGGACAAGAGATTCACGATAAATGCAAGCTAAGTAAGGGGCCACTGCAATAGAGTGCTCTCTGTAAAAACGAATTGGAATCCCATCAGGACCTGGCGATTTATTTATTTTCAACCCATTCAGCTGCTTTACAACCCCAGGGATGTCTATCACTATGTCCTCCATACGGGAATCTATACGAGACTCAAACGGCGGTATGTTTGTACGATCCTCCTGTGTGAAAAATTTCTGAAATGCTAAATATAAAATTTCAGCTTTCGTTTTGCTGTCTTCCGTTGCCAGGCCAGACTGATCAATGAGCGACTGGATGGAAGCCTTCTACCCGCTTACCGATTTTACGTAAGACCAGAATTTCCTTGCGTTTTCAGCAAGATCTTTTGCTAAGGTAAGACGATGGTAGTGGATGTATGCTTCGCGCATCGCTCTTTTTACAGCAGCACGAATATCTACTAACTTTTGCCTGTCCATATTCTTCCGATCTTTCTTGTACCGCGAGTGCAACTGTCTTTGCTTCCTAAGCATTCCCCGAATTGCGCAGTTAAATCACGGTGGGTCTTTTCCGTCCGTAACCCACTTTTTCGTCACATACTTGTCCAATGCGTGATTTACAATGTGTTTAAAATTTGCCGCTAATTCTTCCAAGTCCATTGTACCGGAAGTAAATGAAGTCGATTCGTTTATTAAGTGGGATACTAAGATCTGCTTATCAGCTCTTTCTAGTAAGAAAACCCTCCTAGCCTTCTTGACCGACTTTTTAACTTTCGTAACCATATTCGTACTGACAACATCATGATCACTAATCCCTGTCTCAACACTGACACCGTCGATAAGATCTGGTCTGTCCGTGGCTACCAGATCTAAATATTACCATTACGCGTTGGCTGTCGATATAGCTGTTCGAGACAGTTTTAGGATAATGTGTTCAAAAGTAAGTCACTTGACGGCTTGTCTGTACCACCTGTAATGAATCCATAGACATTCCAGTCTATACTAGGTAGGTTGAAGTCGCCTCCGACTAATATAGCATGGTCCGGGTACTTCTGCGATACAGAGTGTAGACTCCCTTTGAATGATTCTAGAACTGTCACGGTGGAACCTGGTGGCCGGTAATAACACCCAACAATTAACTTTATTTCTCCTAGCTCTGTTAAACGTGTCCAGATAACTTCACAATCACACTCTACTTCGACCTCAGTAGACACAACATTTTTGTCAACTGCAATGAAGACGCCACCTCATACGGTGTCTAATCTGTCTTCCCGATACACCTTCCAACCCTCACTAAATATTTCACAACTTCCTATGTCAGGGTTCAGCCAGGTCTCACTCCCGAGAATAATTTGCACGCCACACGCTTTCTGGAGGGCAGTGAATTAAGGAACTTTTTTCCGTACACTCTGAAAATTTACTGCTTGTATCTTGATAGCTGAAGTGTCTTCACACAGAGCGCGTCCTGATTTCGCTGCCTACACGTCGACTGGTGAGTGTTCATCAGGACAGATCGCACTACTGCCTAGCCTAAAAAAAACCATGCGCACGCTACAAGTACTCTGCTACCCGAGTAGCCGCTTCCTTTGTGTAGTGCACCCCTGACCTATCTAGGGGCGTCCTACAATTCCTCACCCAATAGCGCAAGTCTAGAAATCTGCAGCCAAGACCGTCACAGAGTCGACGAAGCCTCTGGCTGAGACCCTCGACTCGTCTCCAAACCAAAGGACCCCGATCCACTCTGGGAACGATGCTGCAAATAGAGAGCTCTGCTTGCGCCCCGCGTGCGAAGCCAGCGGTCTTCACCAAATCCCCAGCCGCCTGTGCGAACTGAGGATCGCCTCAGAACCCAAGCGAGAGGAACCGACGTGAGCAACTACTTGGAGACGGCTGCACCCCGTACTCTCGATAGCCGCAGGCAAGACCGCCTCCACGTCTTGGATGAGGCCCCCGGCAGACAAACCGAGTGCACTTTGGAATTCTTTCCAGCTCTGTACGCTATTTCCCTAAGGGGCTCCATCACCCGCCTAACGTTGGAGCTCGCAATAACCAGAAAGCCTTTGCCCCCGTGTGCCTGCTCGGGCCCTGCTGAAGGAGCGGCAACGCGTCGGGTACACTAGAAGGTGCCTCGGCGGCTGAGTCAGCGGACGTAGCAAGGGCACCTGGGGTGTCTCAAGCGGCGCGCCAGACCCTCCGCCGTCGCTGCACCTGGAGGCAGCAGCCTGACGGCGGCTGACCGTGGCCAACAGCACGCTCAGCTGCTCGCGAACCGCGGCCAGTTCCTCCTGCGCCCGCACACAGCACGCGCACATCCTATCCACCCTACTGCTAATACCTGGACGTATAGAGTTGCGGCAAATAAAACAGCAATATGCGACTGCACAGTTGCGTCACCAGCGCTAGATTGAGATATGAACAATTACTTACGGACTAAGCAATCAAATGACCACGACTACGCCACTATACAGATATTACAATGCGATCCTACCCCTGTCTTAGTACAAACGACAATGCAGCACTATGCATTCTTGCATGTTTTACACTTCACATTTTTTCGCACCCAACTGTTTTCTGTTTTGTTTCATGAAACGACGTCCTGTGTTGTTTCATGAAACAACGCCTGGCGAAAAAAAACGCGTATTTTTTGTAGTTGCAACGAAAGAAAGAAAATACACTCAAGAATTGTGAAGCAACTACTGACAATATGGCCACACAAATGAAGAATTTACTGAAAAAAGGTCGCTTTAAGATGGAATTTTGATCACAGATCCCACAGTCATGTAATTCTACAGGGTCAATTAGATAGTTTGATCAATGTGTTCATTGCATTTTTGTCAGTGTGCTTGTTAAGAATAAAGTTTTAAGATGATGATGATGTTCGGTTTGTGGGGCGCTCAACTGTGCAGTTATCAGCACCACTACAAATTCCCAGTCTTTACACAATCCAATCTCGCCACTTGCACGAATGATGATGAGATGATGACGACAACACAAATACCCAGTCCCCTGGAAGAGAAAATCCCCAACTCGGCCAGGAATCGAACCCAGGACCCCGTCATCCAGAGGCAGCGACGCTAGCCACTAGACCACAAGCTGCTGACTAAGATGTTCGGCGTCAGTGTACCTGAGTGTGAGACAGGAATATGACTGAGTAGAGTAAACCACAAATTTAAACACGATAGCCACTTCGGCAAGTTTTTCATTCCTTAATGATCATTTCAATCCACAACTGAGAAGGCACTTCCTCTAAATGAACTAGAGAAACTTGACTGTTCATAGACTACATCGAGACACACTAGGTTCGTCTGCAGCACAATGAAGAAATCAGCAAGCGATGTGGATTCAAGGCTGCAAGGTGGCTGGCTATTAAAGCTTGGCCATTTGCCGATGCTCTTGCAGAACCTTCAACCCATCCTAATGCTTCAAAGACATTGTGAGACTGGCACTCTCGTGTGCTACTTGATGGTACTGCGGCTGTGCTTTGTAGCACTGTCGCCTCAGCTCTGACGTTCCGTTGCACTCTGATGTCGTAACTATTCGCCTTTAAGTGTTTTGATCTGGCGCAACCACCTGTCCACCGATGTGAATATCCACAATCCTAATGGCATCTGATTGTGTTTTTTGATATAGGTCTCGTGCAGTCTTTACATTACACTTGCGCCACCAACGCGGAGTTCACTATTTCGGTGAAAATTTGTCTCCACTTGTCGCCACCCGATAGTGCACTGCCACTCCGTCATAAAACGTTAGAAGTATCAACACACAGATGTGAGTGCATCAGTCTACTCAAGTGTAGCTTTCAGCCTTTCTCACTAAAACAGGATAGAAATTCCGAACTGTTCGCCGGTTTAGTGTCTCGGTTTAATTTAACTCTATTCACATCATATCATGCGGACTGTCATTTAAAACTATTTGAGTAATCGATGTCAAAGGTAGTTACTGCCCCTACAAAGTATTGTAGGTCAACACACACTTTTTATATCCTGCTTTCACTACGTTTGTACCTGTTGTCTAGTAGCAAACTATGTACGAGGGGGCGTTGGAAAATAAGTTTCCCCTGTCGACTGTGGGCAGAGTTGTGTGATATGGGCGAAAGACAACACGGCAGGCGAACACGCACGTGCAAGACACCGATACAACAATAGGTAGAGGTCGACCGCGATCAAGCAGATGGCGCTGTCGCAGTGCCTGCGCAAGCGGAGGCCAGCCGCTCGGTCTTTTCCCTGAGCTATGGAGAGAAGGTACGTTTTAGAGTCGTGGTCAAAGGCGGAAGTGAGCTGTTATTCGCTATGAATGGACACGTGGAGTATCAGGTACAGAAATTCATAACCGCCTTGTTTCGGCAGTTGGTGCGGAAATGGTGCAAGCAATTCAGTGATAGACGTCAGCAAGTGCAGGACATACAGAGACCTGGACGAACGCGCATGGCCACTACAGATGCAAATGTCAGGAAGGTGGATGACATAATTAAAGCATACCGGCGTATCACCATCGATGGAACAGCGGCAGAACTTGGAATCTGACATGATCGAGCTCACAAGATCATCCACGACATTCTTCGATACAGGAAAGTGTCAGCACGATGGGTGCCCCGCCAACTGACCCGGACACACATGGAACAACGCGTGGCGTTCAGCCTGCAACAGGTCGTGCGTTACCGTGAATCCGGCAATGACTTTCAGTTCCGGATTGTGATGGGGGTGTAACGTGGATCCACCATTACACGCCCGAATCGAAGACCGCATCCATGGAGTGGAAACATCCGCCATCACCTATCCGAAAGAAGTTCAGAAGCACTCCGTCTGCAGAAAAAGTGCTACTCGCCGTTTCCTGGAAAGCCAAAGGAGTTTTGCTACTGGACTTCCTGGAGGATGCAACCATTAGTGCTCCGCGGTACTGTGCCGCTCTGTCGAAATTGAAAGAGGAGATTCGGAAAAAGCGGCCTGGCCTTCTCAGATCTGGCGTTCTGCTGTTGGACGACAATGCGGGACCACACACGGCGACGGCAACGCAAAGTCATATTGCAACTCTTGGTTGGGAGCGCCTACACCATCCGCCTTACAGTCCGGATCTCGCATCAAGTGACTTCCATCTGTTTCCTGCTTTGAAGAATACTCTCGGCGGAAGGCGCTTTGGCAGTAGTGCTGACGTCAAACAAGCCGTTCAACGCTTCTTCCGTATGCAACGCCCTGATTTTTTCCTGGAAGGCTTTTTGAAGCTTATAAAGTGGTATGGCAAATGTCTCAATATACTTGGAAATTATACAGGGTGTCCCAGCTATCTTGTCCACCCAAAATATCTCTGGAACAATAACAGCTATTGGAAAACGACTTTCACCGGTATCAATGTAGGGCTGGGGCCCATGAATGTATATATTTAGAAACATTTTAAAGCGAAAGCATATGTATTTTTTAACACAAACTTACGTTTTTTTTTAATGGACCTCCTATTCTTTTTCTTCAGCAATCCATAGCATGACAAAGCACATACACAATGGCGTTGATTGAATCGAAATATTCCCATTACATCCCGAGATATTGAGACACGAAGTTGACGCTTGAAACACCCGACATGCGCTGCTAGCGCACGTCCTGAGGCTCAGGCGTGAACCCCATGCTGCCCGTAATAGCGATGTGATTCACATGTGTAATCACACCTCCATTCTTATCAAGACGTCCGAAACGAATAATACGGTCTGCTGCCATCAACTCTCATAAGCATATAATGGTTTCCCTCTTGCACGTTTTACGTATCTACGTACACAATATGAACCAGTACCGATCGGTGTACACCCGTGAGGTTGTCTTATTTATCCTGCACACCCAAAATAAGGTTTGATCTATTGACACGTAATCAGCATGGCTTCAGAAAACATCGCTCTTGTGCAACGCAGCTAGCTCTTTATTCGCACGAAGTAATGGCCGCTATCGACAGGGGATCTCAAGTTGATTCCGTATTTCTAGATTTCCGGAAAGCTTTTGACACCGTTCCTCACAAGCGACTTCTAATCAAGCTGCGGAGCTATGTGGTATCGTCTCAGTTGTGCGATTGGATTCGTGATTTCCTGTCAGGAAGGTCGCAGTTCGTAGTAATAGACGGCAAATCATCGAGTAAAACTGAAGTGATATCAGGTGTTCCCCAGGGAAGCGTCCTGGGACCTCTGCTGTTCCTGATCTATATAAATGACCTGGGTGACAATCTGAGCAGTTCTCTTAGATTGTTAGCAGATGATGCTGTAATTTACCGTCTAGTAAGGTCATCCGAAGACCAGTATCAGTTTCAAAGCGATTTAGAAAAGATTGCTGTATGGTGCGTCAGGTGGCAGTTGACGCTAAATAATGAAAAGTGTGAGATGATCCACATGAGTTCCAAAAGAAATCTTGATAAGAATGGAGGTGTGATTACACATGAGAATCACATCGCTATTACGGGCAGCATGGGGTTCACGCCTGAGCCTCAGGACGTGTGCTAGCAGCGCATGTCGGGTGTTTCAAGCGTCAACTTCGCGTCTCAATATCTCGGGATGTAATGGGAATATTTCGATGCAATCAACGCCATTGTGTATGTGCTTTGTCATGCTATGGATTGCTGAAGAAAAAGAATAGGAGGTCCATTAAAAAAAACGTAAGTTTGTGTTAAAAAACGCATATGCTTTCGTTTTAGAATGTTTCCAAATATGTACATTCATGGGCCCCAGCCCTACATTGATACCGGTGAAAGTCGTTTTCCAATAGCTGTTATTGTTCCAGAGATGTTTTGGGTGGACAAGATAGCTGGGACGCGCTGTATAGAAAAATAAAGATATATCTTATCTTTAATGTCTCATTCTCTTTCTTTTGCTTTCACACACAACTGTGACCCCAGTAGACAGAGGAAACTGATTTTCCAACTCCCCCATGCTCTTTACCAGCGACAATGAAGGTCCATTATAAGTGAATTTAATTTACTGAACGTAGCAGTTGTGATGAAGGAAATGTAAGACAAGAAATATTTCAGAATTCGGAAAGTTACATATGAATTTATGGTCATATAGTATATTAACAATTGTAGTTATACACTGAGATGACAAAAGTCGTGGAATAGCGATCTGCACACGTACACATGGTGGCAGTATTGAGTAGACAAGGAATAAAAGGACAGTTTGCTGGCGGAGCTGTCATTTGTACTCAGATGATTCACGTGGAAAGGATTCCGACTTGACTACGGTCGCAAGACTGAATTAACAGACTTTGAACGCGAAATGGAAATTGGGGTTAGGTGCATGGGACATTCTACATCGGAAATCGATAGGGGCTTGTAATATTCCGAGATCCATAGCGTCAAGAGTGTGCCGAAAATATGACAGCCTACACTTAACGACCGAGAGCAGCGGCGTTCCCGTAGAGTTGTCACTGCTAACAGACAAGCAACACTGCGTGAAATAATCACAGTAATTAATGTTCGACCTACGACGAACACGCCCGTTAAGAGACATCGGCGAAACATGGCGCTAGTGGACTGTGGCAGCAGATGACCGACGTGAGTGCCTTTGCTAACAGTACGACCTGTAACGTCTCTCCTGGGCTCGTGACCATGTCGGTTGCACCTTAGACAACTAGAAAACCGTGATCTGGTCAGATGAGTCTACATTTCGGTTGGTAAGAGCTGAAGGCAGAGTTCGAATGTGGCGCAGACCCCACAAATCCATGGTCCCAAGTTGTCAATGAAGCACTTTAGAAGATAGTGGTGTCTCCACAGTGCTCTGGGCTGTGTTTACATGGGATGGACTGGGTACTGTGCTCCAGCTAAACCTATCATGGACTGGAAATCGTTATGCTACTTCCAGACGATTTTTAGCCATTCATGGATTTCATGTTACAAAAGATGAAAGACTCTTTATGGATGATAATACGCCATGTCGCTGGGGCACAAGTATTCGTGGCTGGTTTGAAGTATTTTCTGAACATTTCGAGCGAACGGTTTGGCCACCCATATCGCCCAACATGAATCCCATCGAACATTTTCCGGACACAATCGACAGCACAGTTCGTGTACAAAATCCCGCACCGGCAACACTTTTGCAATTACGGACTGCTGTAGACGCAGCATGGTTCAATATTTCTGCAAGAGACCTCCAACGACTTGTTGAGTCCATGCCAGATGTAGATGTTGCATTACGCCGAGCAAAAGGAGGTGTGACATGATATTAGGAGGTATCCGACGACTTTTGTCAACTCAGTGTACACACATGATGGTCGCCTAATTTATGGAAGATCTTTACCCGGTTGTAAAAATAACTGTGCGCAGATTTTTCGTGTGAGTGCATGAAGAAGTAGAGTGGTTGATTCAGTAGCTGTGGTTTTTGCTGATCTCAATACAGATGCCCGACTAAGATAATCCAACCTGGCCGAAGATTGCCTCATAAGAATCACAAAATATACAGCTTTTTAGACTTCGAGCTTTATTTTCTAGTTCATATAATGAGGACTTGCGAAATATTGTAGTAGACATAAGAAGATGTCCTGACTAATATTAACCCAAATAACGTCAGTCATCTAAGATTCGAAACTTGGCATCGCTTTAGTAATGAATTTCAAAATTCTCCATTAATGGCACCAAATAATTGTGGGCCGTGCTCTAAAATGGAGTTAGGATTCTGATTGGTAAGGTGTTCATAAACAATCATAATACACGAAATATTCAGGGTTGACTTCTTGTTCTATCACAATTTGACGTTTTTCGCTGGTTCAGGCGACTGACTATTCAATTCAATTACGAACCTACCACATCATATCAGAAAATTAAATGTCAAGAATCCCCAGGTGAAACTGGAAAGAATGAACTACTGCAAGAAAATGCTTTAAAATTCAATGATAGCTTTAACACCTAACTCACACGATAGTTAACATACAGACTACAACCAAAACATATACACAGTGGAAGTTCTGCCTGCAATTGCAGCGCTACCCTTCCGTGTGTGAAGTCAGCTACACCCAGCGGAATGACTAAATGGGCAGACGAGTACCCAGTGTTGCCCTTGCATCTCCAAATACAGACAGTGCCATCCGATCTTGTACTTTGTTATTAACGACCTCCAACGTTCACAGAACGTAAACATTATCCTGGGCCACTAAACACGTTGTTCTACATCGAGCGGAATTTTGTCAACATCGACATAAGCTAAATCAACAAACCGGTGACGGCCTTATTGTCTGCGCACCTGCGAATTCAAAGCCATCGATACAAACAACACATTCAACTTCCTATGTCCACGGTGAAGAGCAATATCTCGTTTACTACTAAATCAAGAAATTAGTTATTATGAGTCCATTTTTCTTGTAGCAGCATGATGAGATTTCGGGACACAGTGGAACAGCCTCTCAAAACTGTATAGCATTTCGTGGGGAGACACTACATTGACACAGCCTCTGCTCACCGCAACTGCCCCTGGTACGATGGCAAGCGGTGTAGCTGACATTCGTCTGCTGTTTAACAGTGAAAAATGTCACAAATATCTTTATCGTGCTGTAACTCCCTAGTTACGACTATGACATGACTGTGTCTATCAGAAATTCGATGGATACCCACTCTGATATCAATAAAGCCCTGGAACGAAAATCGTCAAAATGGTGTATTCATTCCCCAGAAGGTAGACACTTTGCTTCCAACAAGTGATATTATTTACAGACATTTCATTTGTATTTTAAGAATAGGACATATTCGTGTAGAGTGGAATGTTTTATCTAATAACTGAATTTAGAGTGCTACTATGATTAATTGTGACTCTTTCCTAATTAAGTTGCAATTTTACAATGCTACATTTGTTCCGGCGTTGCGATAAGAGCCGGCACGGAGATGATGAACTCAAGAGCAGGGAAGGCAGTGAGAGGACGTCAGCCAATAGCCCGCTGACAAGGACCGCGCCACGACAGGAGCGGCCTCTACAAGAAGAGAATACAAGCGCCGCTCCTGCCAGCCACGGCCGGACAGTAGAAGACGTGCACTAGCAGAGCCGGACTAGAAACCACGTACTAGGAGAGAGGCGCAAGAACAGTCGTCATGAGTGATTCATATCCATTACTTGCATGGACACTGTATATAGCGAAAGACATTGATTATTTGCATGTCGCCCATCGCTTGCGACACCATTGTAAACCAAAGTGAAGTATTGTCAATCTGTTTTATTGTAATAAAAACTATTAACGTGATTTGCTTGAATTTTTGTATAGCTCTCCGAGAAAATTGCACCCCTTAGGCACCCTGCAAGAGACGGGTGGGCAGGACCGCACAATACCTATGGGCGTTAACACTGCTACACCACCAATGGCAGCTAATAAAGAAAATTTACTTGTTATGTATATGCACTAGAGCAGGAAAAATACATTTCATACTGAAATGAAGCAAGGAAAGAACATCAAATACTAACGAACCGATTCCACACACCGAACGTGAGGACAGGGGCCAGTGTAATTTTTTAATACAAACCATACAAAAATGCACGGAAGTATGTTTTTTAACACAAACCTACGTTTTCTTAAATGGAACCCCGTTAGTTTTGTTAGCACATCTGAACATATAAACAAATACGTAATCAGTACCGTTTGTTGCATTGTAAAATGTTAATTACATCCGGAGACATTGTAACCTAAAGTTGACGCTTGAAACCTCCGACGTTCATTTGCGTGTTGTAGCAAACACGGGCCACGGTCGGCGAGCAGCATCTGCAGGGACACGTTTACGATGACGACCGTGTTTACGAGTGTGGCTGTAGTGCACTGTTGTGGTTTGGTCTAGCTGTCGCAGTGTCCGCATGTAGCGCTTGCTGCTATTGTTATTCTTCATTCGTCTCCGCACGCAGACCAACTGCAGTACACCGTGTTACCAGACGTCTGTGATAGTGTAGTGTTGTAGGAACTGTGACCATGGTGTATTCGAACTCTGAAAAGGCGGAGATGACACTCCTCTATGGCGAGTGTCAACGAAATGCTGCTGAAGCCTGCAGGGTGTATGCAGAACGGTACCCGGACAGAGAGCATCCAACGTGCCGCACATTGCAAAACATCTACCGCCAACTGTATGCAACAGGTATGGTCGTAGCACGCAAACGTGTCCGTAACAGGCCCGTCACAGGAGAGGCGGGTGCGGTTGGTGTGTTAGCTGCTGTTGCCATGAACCCACACATGAGTACACGGGACACTGCGAGAGCCGGTGGACTGAGTCAAAGTAGTGCCATGCGCATACTGCATCGTCACCGCTTTCACCCGTTTCATGTGTCGCTACATCAGCAATTACATGGTGATGACTTTAATCCTCTGGACTTCTTTCTGAGGGGTACGTTACAGGAGAATGTGTACCGTGATGTGCCTACAGCCTCAGAGGATATGAAACAACGTATTGTGGCAGCCCGCGGCGACATTACACCAGATGTACTGCGGCGAGTACGACACTCATTACGCCAGAGATTGCAATTGTGTGCAGGAAATGATGGCCTCCACATTGAACATCTATTGGCCTGACATGTCGGGACACACTCTATTCCACTCCGTAATTGAAAACGGAAACCACGTGTGTACGTGTACCTCACCCCTCATGGTAATGTACATGTGCGTCAGTGAAAAAGACCAATAAAAAGGTGTTAGTATGTGGACGTAATGTGCTGTTCCAGTCTCTTCTGTACCTGAGGTCCATCACCGTTCCCTTTGGATCCCTACGTAATTCGGTACTCTCCGATACACACGATCGAACAGCGGAGGAGTGGTACTCAAGCGTCAACTTTAGGTTACAATATCTCCGGATGTTACAATGCAACAAACGGCACTGATTACCTAATTGTTTATATGTTCAGATGTGCTAACAAAACTAACGGGGTTCCATTTTAAAAAACGTAGGTTTGTGTTAAAAAACATACTTCCGTGCATTTTTTATGGTTTGTATTAACCAATTACACTAGCCCCTCTCCTCACGTTCGGTCTGTGGAACCGATTCGTCAGTATTTGATGTGGTTTACGAAATATATCCAGTGGTAATGTTAGGTGACTCACCATATATAGTATTTGATGTGGTTTACGAAATATATCCAGCGGTAATGTTAGGTGACTCACCATATATATATATATATATATATATATATATATATATATATATATATATATATATATATATATATATATATATATATATACTAAGATGATGTAACTAACCAAACGAAAGCGTTGGTATGTTGATAGACACACAAACATACACACAACATTCAAGCTTTCGCAACCAACGGTTGCTTCATCAGGAAAGAGGAAAGGAGAGGGAAAGACGAAAGGATGTGGGTTTTAAGGGAGAGGGTAAGGAGTCATTCCAATCCCGGGAGCGGAAAGACTTACCTTAGGGGGATAAAAAGGACGGGTATACACTCGCACACACACACATATCCATCCGCAGATATACAGACACAAGACAATGGCACTTGACTACAATTCCAGATAGACACCAGATGTTCCACAACGATCTTCAATATATACATACATGTAAGCAGTTGGGTTTATCGCCTCTTCAGTATTACAGCAATGATGCTATTTTTATGCAAGACAATTTCTGTCCTACCATCAGGTATAAGGTGTCAGTCTTTACAGCCAAATTATTAGCCATCAGGTCACCAGGTGCCACTAATATCTTAGGTTTAGACCTTTCCTCTAAGTTAGACTTCATAGTACACGACTTCATCAAACAGGTATAATCCTCGTTACCAACTTCATACCTCCAAAACCTCCTCCAAAATTATCTCACAATCTCTGATAGAGATACAATGTGTTTTCGTAGCTATGAGCCCCACATTTCTTTGAAATCATCAGCAATTTCAAAATTTTGTAAATCTAGGCACGTTCTGCTTGCCTTGGAAGACATATTAAAGTTAAACTATAGTGGCTGTAGGCTGGAAATGTCCTTACCCCGATTTCCAGTAGTTTGTGGGCCACAAACAACGTGTTGGTGGAAAAACCAGATGAATCCCTTTATGTCTATGGCGACTTGAAGTCCACAATAAATGCTCGAATAGTCATGTATAACTATCCGATCTCCAAAATACAGGATATACCGACCAGCTGGCTATCGGCACTAGTTTCGCCAAGACTGCTGTTCAGGCACTTACCTTCAATTACCCTTAGATGAACAGGTCAAACACCACTTGTTGATAAACACAGCTTTTCCCTTGTTCCGATACAACCTAACGCCGCAGGAAATTTCTACAACTCCAGGCATTTTTCAACACTACCTAGAGTATGTGACACATAATCCCCCTCACTATCCATATTATATCCTAACACAGAAAACGGCGCACTAGAAAGAAATTACCCGAATGAGATGGAAATCAGTATATTCTATGAACATGTACAGGTAAACAAATGATTAAAATTTCACAAAAATTTGATGATTTATTCAAGAGAAAGAGCTTCAACCTCTACGCAAGTCAATAACTCGTCGGACCACATCTGGTCCTTATGAGAGCAGTTATGTCCTCCTGAGAAGTACTAGAAACTCTCGTTTGTGTGAGCTGGCCTTATCTTGCTGAACTGTAAGCCCAGGATGACGTGCCATGAAGGACAACAAAACAGAGTGTATAATATTGTTGATGTACCGCTGTGCTGTAAGGATGCCGCGAATGGCTACCAAAGGAGTCCTGCTATGAAAAGAAATGGCACGCCAGACCATCACTCCTGATTTTCGGCCTATTTGACGGGTCACCACAGTCAGACTGGTATCCCACCACTGTGTGGGGCGTCTCCAGTGCGCCACATCACACGTTGGTGGCTGACCAACAGAAAGCTCATATGTGATAAGGGCATTATGGTATAATGGCACCGACGTCCTGAACTATCTGTCTTCTAGAACGGTACTCCTCTTCCAAGGTGAAAATTGAAAAACTCAGATCCCTGCACTACCAGTTGCTGGATCTACTTCATTAAGGACATTGGGGCATCATGTTAAGAAAGCGGATGGCCCAGAATCGTATGTGCTGGAAAGGCATCGCTAAGAACATCGAGCATACCCTTGCCAACAACACCAGGTGGCGCCAACTGGGAGATACTTGCAATGGTCTCTTTCCACACAGCCGTGGTCAAGGGTGCACTTCAGTTTTGTGGGCTCATTCTTGTGGTCCCAGTGGCTCTCCTGATGGATGTATACAGCAATTTTCTATATGTGTGAAGTATGAGGTCCATCAACTCAGTGGAAACCATTCAGATCATGGCCCATTCTTTCTCGACTGAGAGATTGCCAACCGCACTTAATACAGTCAGTGGCTCCCAATTCTCTCCGCCGAAATTTCAACATTATTGCGAGGACTTGTTAATCAACATGTGTGGACAGCGCCCTTTCATAAGCCATACAACAACATCACTGAACATTTGGCAATACTTTCAAGACACACATGGTCAACTTCAACAGGATTATAAGAAGGGCTCGCTGAAACTTTTTTTCTAGCCTCCTTCGAAACCATACTCCAAGACAGTACCAGCCCCACCCAGCAGCTCTATGTTTACCCTCAGCTGACCAAGCAGTAAGTTGTCAAGTTAATCACCCACAGAGACCCATTGCCTGTGGGCCATCCACATCACTTTAAGCTCACCGATGAGGTGTTCGCAAAGGAGTGCCACAATTAGGCTAGTGCACACGATTATTCAGTCACCTCTGTCCCTACAGAATCCCCGGTTTCTGCAAGGATGATCCTATCAAGGTTTTCTTTTTTTCCAGAGGAGCGCTTTCTGGAACACGATCCTGGACAGTTTCAGCAGTTGTAGCCCTATCGACAGCTCGAATCACAGGGATGCAGCCTGTAGCCACGCGAGGGAGGGGTCGCATCATTCCCGACCCTTTGGACGCTGACTTGATCGTCTTTGGATAGCTGCTCCTGCACATGCCTGTGTCGCATGGGAGCTTCTAGACGTCGTAGAGTTCCATCTCTTCCCTAGGAGGGAGAGAAATGCTATATACTGCAACTGCAATTACTCAGCAACGTAGTTGAGACCAGTGGACTGGCCTGCCGGAGTGGCCGAGCGGTTCTAGGCGCTGCAGTCAGGAGCTGCGTAACCGCTATGGTCGCAGGTTCGAATCCTGCCTCGGGCATGGGTATGTGTGATGTCCTTAGGATAGTTAGGTTTAAGTAGTTCTAAGTTCTAGGGGCTGATGACCTCAGAAGTTAAGTCCCATAGTGCTCAGAGCCCTTTGAACCAGTGGACTGCAGGACAACAAAACCTGGCATACATAGATGTAAATAGGACCAGCGACTGTCATTCACATTCTGACATGTTAAAAGCTATCTTAAGGATGGATCTACTGAAACGTGCTGCGCCAATTCTTCCTCCTGCAGAGTCCTGTCGTTGCATGAGGCAATACAGCTGCAGAACTATTTTACCTGCACCACTCACGTGTCTGCCAGCACATGGAGCAAATTACGGTCCACTTGGTCTGTATTTGAAGACTGCCCGGCGTCACAGCAGACAGTTCCAACTAAAGCTCCAGTCCCAGATGACCAACATGGAAGCACCCCTATGAGCAGTCAAGCAGTAGCCATAGAAGCCATCGCTCTCCTCTGACCACCGCCTCGTTGATGTCCGCTTTTCAGGAACAATACACCGCCCTGTTAGACTCAGAATCTGAGCGGACGTTCAGTATTTACAGTCCGTCATGTACGTTCTGCGACAGTTTCAATAACAGTGTCAATTATTCATACCTTGTGAACAAGCTGAATAGTGACTTTCCAATTTCCTTGTGGGACTTCCTATTTATCTTGTGAATCTTTCAGACTTACGAGGACCTGTGTCTCTTGTTAACAGTTTTTATACCTTAGTATTGTAATAAAAGCGTTGAAAATCTTATTTGCTGCTTGTTTGGTTCTGCTTATTCAGCACACTAGCAAAAGTCACAATGGAAGCTGTACACTATGGGAACATTATTGCAGACCGTTTGGAGCCTTTCATGCTTGTTTTCCCAAACGGCGATAGCATCTTTCAGCAGGTAAATTTTCGTTTCACAAGATTAGAATCATGTTACAGTGGTCTGAGGAGTACCAAATTCACTCCTGTGAACCTGATGGAACGCATCTGGGACGCTGTCATGTTCCAGTCCGTACCGGGAAATCACTAGCTTTTTTCTTAGTTCTCATCAGAGCTTAGACCATCGTGATCGTGCCACTCTGTGTGTAGTCACTCACTATTCCGACCACTGTCGCTGGACCTCTCTTTGCCACAGCGTCACGGGAAGCTGTAACAATTATCAGCGTGTTCTCTGTCCGCAGCTCTGCACACGTCCTCGCACTATAGATGTGCAAGTTTTTCACTATACGAAGAAGTTAATTTCCTTACAGACGATACGTGACGTGGCTGTACGATGTTGCACGCCTGTTTCTCCACTCAGAAGCTAGTTACGTGTGGTTACTGAGGTCCTGCATTCAACTGAGTGCGGCCCTCCTGAAACCATTGATTCAATATTTGTAGCCGGCCGGAGTGGCCGTGAGGTTCTGGGCGCTACAGTCTGGAACCGAGCGACCGCTACGGCCGCAGGTTTGAATCCTGCCTCGGGTATGGATGTGTGTGATGTAGTTAGGTTAGTTAGGTTTAATTAGTTCTAAGTTCTAGGCGACTGATGATCTCAGAAGTTGAGTCGCACAGTGCTCAGAGCCATTTGACCCATACAAATGTATGACAGTCATGGGAATCCCACTAACGCGAGCAATAATACCATGGAACAATAGGTCACAAACCTGCCGCTAAGGAATTCTGAAAAATAGCTAACAGTCGTTTCTCATTCTTAAATGAGGCATTCACAAATAAATGACATTCAACTGCGATTTTCGAATACAAATGTCCGCTACGTTATTGTTCGTTGTATACAGATAGTAGATTGTGTTACTCTTGTGCGATTGTGCTGAAATGTCTATCATTTGCATAATAAACCATGCAGTGTGCACTTCATGCCAATTAGACGTCGCATGCCACCTTCATTCAGGCTGTTACAATTTTAATGGCAAGTAGCGTATTTATTGCCGAGGGTATTATTTCCAAAAGGAATAAATAATTAAACAAATAAAATACATTTATATGTTCACAATCAGTATGCTGCCCTTATTTACATATTTCCTCCGTGTAGTCTTGTATCAACGATCTCTGGAAGCCTGGTAGCTTATCACCTCAAAAATTTTAGCTTCAGAGAACTAGTGCGTTCCTTAATTTGAACCATGAGGTGAGTCTGTATGTAGACTGTAGCTGACTGTCATATTCTCCTACGGAACGACTCATCTAGTCTCCATAATACTAGATCACCTGTTGAGCTTCGAAATATACGGAAGGTAATTTACATATTAACAACATTTTCGCGTCTATCAGGCGAAGCTATTATATACAGCTAGATCATTATCCCCGTGCTATATTCGAGTAATTCGGTGCTACACTCTTAAAACAAATGAAACGAAGTCCATTTTCCTAGCTCGTTATATGTAAAAATCCTGTCTCTGCAAAAACTGTACTTTATATAACGTCAGCGTAAAATTTTCTCAGATAAATGTCATTCCAAAAAACTTTTACCATCGTAAACCTTTCTTAAATTTTACGAGAGATGGAAGAAGTAACATGCAAAGTGATTCAGATGGTCTTTCAACACATGAAACTGTATACGAATACTAAGACAATAAATATTGTGCAGCAAGTAGAAATATCAAAGATATGGAAACCACAAATATCAAGTAACAAAGCTTATAAATAAAGATCACGCCTGTCATGGACAATAAACAAAGTGTCTGGTGCGATTCTTTAGTTCCTCTCGTGTCCGCTGGATGCTATGAACCGGCGTTACACCCGTAAACTGTTCTATCAAAATGTTAGGTGGTCGTACTGTAGTAGTGTTACTAATCCTGCCTATAAAAAATCTGTGGCACTCTACTCATGTACTTCAGTGACAGAGTCGAGAGCTACTGTACAGAGTAACACGTCTTGCACCCTAGCATAAGACAGCATAAATTTAATAATCAAAAACATAAGACAGAGGATGTCCAATTAAATCATAAATGTTATATCTAATTTACTGTATAACGTTCAATCAACTTTATTAAAGAAATCTATGATTTGTGCGAAACAAATAATCTGTCAAACATGTTGGAAATAAGTTGGGCATAGTTAACTTTGCATGCACTTTTGAGATTTATTAAAGGAAACAGACAGGCACCGCAGTTGAGGTCAGTGTTGCCGATCCAACTGTTTTGTAGCTAAATGCGTCCTTTTCACGAAACGAAATGGTATGTAATGGTCAGTTTAGCTATTAGCTACGTGCACTGGTGCACTAAACGTTAAAGACGGAAGTAACATAGAACGATGGAACTTGGGCAGCAGATATAAACACCCGCTGCAGCATAGTACACAGGGTAACTGTGGGATAGGCATCTTTGAGTGGTGGAGATGTCGACCAAAAAAAAGTCCAGTAAAAAAAATGGTTCAAATGGCTCTGAGCACTATGGGACTTAACATCTGAGCTCACCAGTCCCCTACAACTTAGAACTAGTTAAACCTAACTAAGCTAAGGACATCATACACATCCATACCCAAGGCAGGGTCGAACCTGCGACCGTAGCGGTCGCGCGGGTCCAGACTAAAGCGCCTAGAGCCGCTCGGTCACAACGCCCGGCAAATGCCCAGTAAACATGGGCCCACAAATGTATACCTTAAGAGCTAAAAGTACTTGTACACTTTCCATACTGTGAAACACTCCTCTTCCGCTGCAAGCTCGTTAGTTTCCACATCTTTAGAGGAGATACTATGGACCAAAAGACGAAAAAATGTCCAGCAAATAAGGGCACTCAAATGCCCATAGCTCGTAATGTTTGCATTGTAGAGCCCATGTCTACCGCAACTTTTTTTTCCTTGTTTTGGTCCATACTACATCTGAAAGTTGCCTACCCTGTAATCTTAGCAACAACACTACCGGTACATATACTCCACTGTTAGAGGTTTCAGAACGGGGTTCGTTGATTCGACCCTTCCAGGTCCAGCGTCCCTTACCTTACCTCTAATTAATACATTAACTCCATCACCCTTGAAAGATTGTGACACTCTGTGCATCACTTCTCTGGCAAGACGAACGTCAGCGGTCGAGGAATGGCGGATCACAATTATCGTATGTTACCATCTACGCTGAATGACTAAAAAAATCGCATCACCAAGAAGGAGCTGTGCGACGTAAACGAAAGTGGTAGGCGTGTTTCTGCGTCTGAAAGATGATACATGTTCCTGTTTTGCGTCAGTCGCCTTAGAGTGGAGCTTGCAGCGCCGCTATCAGGATACAAATCAGGGTTGTAGCGGTCGTTAGCGTTAGTTAACTTTGATATTGGACGTGGTGAGCTGACGTTTCTCAAGAATGCCCTTAATGTGACAAAGACGCCATTATCAACACCTCATTGAGCTTGAAAGGCATCGGATAATGGGACTACGAGAAGTTGGATGTTCCTTCTGCGATACGACAGAAATACTCGACAGGAATGTAGCCACGGTGCATGGTTGCTGGCAGCAGTGGTCACGACAATGTACTTGTGGCAAGAAGACCGGGCTCCAGACAGCCACGTGGCGTTACCGAAAGGGAAGATCATCGCGTTCGGTATATGGTTCTGGCGCATCGCACTGCATCTGCAGTAGCAATTTGAGCAGCAGTTGGCACCACAGTGACACAACCAACTTTTACAAAACGGTTACTTCAAGACAGATCGGAGCCAGATGCCCTCTAGCGTCTATTCTACTGACACCAAACATTTGCGACTTCATTGGTGTCATACGAGAGCTGATCGGAGGATAGGGTGGAGGTCTGTTGTGTTTTCTAATGAAAGGTGGTTGTGCCTCGGTGTCAGTGATGGCCGTGTGTTGGTTAGGAGGAGGCCAGGTGAGGGCATGCAACCAAGTTGTCGGCGTGTTAGAGACACTGGATCTATACCTGGAGTTGTAGTGTGGGTTGCACTTCGTATGACAGCAGGAGCACTCAAGTGGTTATTCGAAGCACCCTGACTGAAGATTAGTACATCGGTCCGGCGACTGGAACTGTTGTGCTGCCATTCATTAACAGCGTTCCAATAGGTGTTTCCAACGCTCGCCCACATACCGCTGATGTAACCCAACATACTCTACAGAATTTGGCCGGCTGCGATGGCTCAGCGGTTCTAGTCGCTTCAGTCCGGAACCGCGCTGCTGCTATGGTCAAGAGTTCGAATCCTGCCTCTGGCATGGATGTGTCTGATGTTCTTAGGTTAGTTAGGTTTAAGTAGTTATAAGTGCTAGGGGACTGATGACCTCAGATGTTAAGTCCCATAGTGCTCAGAGCCATTTGACCTTCTACAGAATTTCCAAATGTTGCCTTGGCCTGCTGATCACTAGATCTGTCTCCAATCATGCATCATCGAACGACAACTCCAGCGTCATCCACAGACAGCATTAACCATGCCTGTATTGCCCGATTAAGTGGAGCAGGCATGGAAATCCATACTACACACTCACATATGACACCTATACAACAAAATGAAAGCACGTATGAGCGCTTGTATTCAACGTCATTATGGTTCCACCGGCTATTAATGCATCAGCATTTCACGTTTACAGCGCCTTATCTGGCGCTTACATTAACCTTCCATCTTGCAGTGTTACTCACTTAAATATGTTACTGATTTATCATTCTATCTATCTATCGCTTGAGCCTTGTCCCACCGGGTCAGCCATCGTTAATCGGATTTGGCATGTTAATGGTTAAGGGGGGCCGGATGCCCTTTCTGCCGCCACCCCATTCCCCCAAGGACGGAATTAGTGTAGCCCAACAGTCTGTGTCGAGTGTAATCCATGTAACAGTGCGGAGCCGTGTAACTGAGGTGGAACATGGGGACCAGCCCGGTATTCACCTAGTGGGATGTAGGAAACCGCCTAAAAACCACATCCAGGCTGGCCGGCACACCAGCCCTAATCGTTAATCCGCCGGGCGGATTCGATCCGGGGCCGGCCCGCCTACCCGACTCCAGGAAGCAGCATGTTAGCGCTCTCGGCTACCCTGTCGTCACCTCACTAACTGGAGTCAGACACTTTAGCTGTACAATGGTACACAGTTCCTTGCACGTTGCGGATGGCGCGCTTCACGCGTCCTGTTTCCTCCTCCTTTACATATGCTTCGACAAAATTTATGGTTGCAATGACAAAGGTACTGGGATAGCCTTTCTTCTACGTCGTGTAAGCAGTGTTCAGATGCGTACAACCATGAAAATTTGCGTCAGAGACCGACAAACGGTAGCACTCAGCTGTTATTTCTTTGCGAGCACTAGAAGCGAAAGCTGAACGAAATCGCATAATGCCGTCACATTCAACCATTGTTGAAAATTAACAGGTTCGAGTTCAAGCCCAGATATTTCTGTGAAATGTTTGGTGGTGAATGCCAATAAAAAAACACTGTCCGAGGGCCATGGAAAATGTCGCAGTAGTTAAGATACGGGACTCTCATAAACGAGCTATCCACATGTAGATTTTCCGTGGTTTAGCGTACCTCGTTTTCGGCGAATGCCGGGATAGTTCTTTGTATAAGACACGGCCGATGAAGCTCGTACTCCATCCTGAATGATATTGGATACTGAATTCTAGCCTTCTTTCATGTCAGACTCGCTTCACCAGTCAATCAGATCTTTATAGATTAGGCATGAGCTGTGAGTCACTGTGGCAGAGAATAGCAGGTTAATCGGAGAAGAGATATAGAACTTTTAGCCTCCAGTCTCTGACCCCTTCTTTTACTGAAGTTGTGTCGTTAATTTCGTTTTTCGCCAATTTCATTCAGTAACCCTTATTAGAAAAAAATGGTTCAAATGGCTCTGAGCACTATGCGACTTAACTTCTGAGGTCATCAGTCCCGTAAAACTTAGAACTACTTAAACTTAACTAACCTAAGGACATCACACACATCCATGCCCGAGGCAGGATTCGAACCTGCGACCGTAGCGGTCGCGCGGTTCCAAACTGTAGCACATAGAACCACTCGGCCACTCCGGCCGGCCCCTTATTACATACTCGATCTATACACCTGACCTTCAGCGTAAGTAAGGAAAAAAATTAACGTCACTAGTTTCAATACTGGTAACACGGACAGATGTATTGGTTATACCTCAAACTAACATATTTTCCACACGATACGTGCTTCCAAGAGTACCGTAGTACTAAAAAACGAATATAAGATACTGCCTGTCTGTCAAAAACTACGACTGTGTTCATCACCGTTTGTGTGGCCTGATCACACGCGGATATCAATCTACTTTCTGGGCGGGGAAGTATATCGACAGTCGCATATAAGTTTAATTTAGCATTTCATCTACTAAAGAAGGTGAAATGCAAACAATGTACTTTAAATGGCTGCTTTATTCGTGACAAATACATATCCTAGTTTCGATTACATATTTTCGAACAGAAGTTGATAGTGACTCAACAACACTATCTGAACAAAATTACTGGGACACTTATTAGTGGACATTAATATGGCGTGTGTCCACACTTTGCCTTTATTACAATCTGAAATATGCTGGGGAAACTTTCAGTGAGGTATCTGAAAGCCTGTGGAGGAAAGACAGCCAATTCTTGCTCAAGATCCGAAATCAGAGAAGGTAGTGATGTTTTACGCTGGGGTCTGGAGCGAAGTTCCATTGGATTTATCTTTGGGTTCTGGCCGACAGGCCAGTCCAGGAATGTTACTGTCCACAAACCAATTTCTCACAGGTGCGGCTTTATAGCAGCGTGCATTATCATGCAGATACATACAATCATCTTCTACGAACAGTTCCTCTACTGCACGCAGCGCACAATACTGAAAAATCTTTTCATATTCTTCTGCATTTATCGTTTCCCCAAGCGCAATAAAGTGACCACACCGTAACCAAGAAAAACACCCACATACCCTAACACCAACTCCTCAGTATTTCAACGTTGCCATTAGACACGATGGCATTCACCGAACCATACCATTCCAACGGATTCCAACAGTGTACAGAGTGATTCGTCACTCCAGATCACTCATTTAAGTCATTCACTGTCCAGCGGTGTCGCTAAGAGTCGATTAACAATGCTTACAGAAACGCATGGCGTATGAAGAGTTGCTCGACCCTTGTACCCCATTCTTCTTACGTGCCTGAGCGCACTCACTGTGCTAGATCGACTGCTGGTGGCCCTTTGAAACTCACGAGTGATTCTTTCCGCTGATTTTATGCGATTTGTTACAACTACCTTCCTAAAGGCTCGTCACTTACTGTCCGTCAGAACATCAGATCTGGTCTTGGTTAGCTATGGCCGTTCCATAGCATTTCCACTTCACAGTCACATCACCAACGGTCGACTTGCGTAGTCCACGTTCGAAATCTCTGAGCTCTGCTGACTGACTCGTTCTGTTGTCACTGCTTTACCAAAGACAACGCAGTACTCCCCACCTCCATTTAAAATGGTGGGTCCCGTCTCGTTGATATCTAGCGGTCAGTTCCGCATTACGTAGGAATGTCCGGATATTTTGACCTGATGGTGTATAAGCGGCAGAAATTATTTGAACCGTTTATGAATGCAAACAGGGTACATCGACTATATGTCAAGATGCATCGGTAGTTTCATGCACCAAAATAAAATCATACACTCCAACTTTTTGTTGCTTCAATCTTACACGTAAACAGTGTAAGATGAAACGTTTGAAATTCAGTGTAGTAACTCATGAAGAAGTTTAATCTAGGCTCGCATTCGATAAAACACATTTTTATAATTTGGAAACTATTTCCAATTACATCACTATGCATCTACAAAAATCTTTTGAAAACGGTTATTAGTGAAAATCTTTTATTGTTCAATCCAGGGAACTCGATCCAGCGCCCAAATACTAAGCCAGCAGTTTCGGCATCAGTTCTGCAGGGGTGTGTTTTGTTACACCATCATAATAACAAAATTCATTATTTTCAGTATATACTGGATGGTTTTGTACACAACCGCCAATGTCTGAACTATATAACCGTCTTCGATATTACAGATATGTAACAGAAAAATTTGTTCAGTTTAGAAGCTTAGATATACAGTTATTGATATACTTAATGGTAAACGGGAGCTATTTTGTTGTCCATTTACGTCAAAATATAAACAAATTTTGAAAGGTATTTTTACGTGAAATGGTGAATGAACTGGAAATATGGCGTGAACCAATGGAGTGTCACCACACCCAATGCGACTGAAGAAGGAAAACTAAGAAGAAGACTCGTAGCAGGGGTAGTAAGTAGGCGTGGAGGGGGGGGGGGGGGATGGGTAGGGCGTTTCGAGGAAGCTCTCGGGGGGGGGGGGGGGGGGGGTAGGGCGTTTCGAGGAAGCTCTCATCAGGAGGAAATTATTTATACCGACAACGTTTCGGGATCAAAAGGGAATCGTATCGGTTCATTTCGTGGAAGCTTTCAAACGATTATTTTGCTCCGGTGTGCCTTACAGAATATCCGCCCAGCAGTATTGTATATCTGACGGATCGTATTTCACAGTAACAGTACCCGATATTCAGGAGAGACCATTCAAGCTCCTTTGATTTGCTGACCTGTTCCAGGGCACTTTTCTTTCTGCGATACATACTATGACCTTATAAGCGACAGACACTTTCCACATTACTGTCACTGCGGAGTACAATGGTGCAATTTTTTTTTTATTTTGTTAGCAACAGTGGTGACACTCATGTCCTATGGATGCAGATTAAACAACCTTTTTCATAATTTTACCAGATCTGAGCTTTAATTGTAGACGATTCGCAGCACTGTACCATCCTTGTGTTATTAATAGTTCTTGTCAATCCGTAGAAAATCGATTCATCGTCGCTCTCTACAGTTGATTTTGTCAACATTACCGATGCGAAGTAATCGGCAAAAGATTCCACTTGCGGGTGTATGAAGTTTAGTTAACACAGGAGCTAAAATCAAAGAGAGAATCTTAACTAGGACAATTTTTTAATTGGATTATGACGAGGCAAAAAGCGGAATTAAAGTTTCACACGAAACATCCTCTTTTTGATGACGTGAATTTTCATTTAACTGGATGTGTGCATAAAATAGTTGCCAGATGGAGGACATAGACCACCGCTTTGTACGATCGACCCTATACCTGAATCGCGGTCTCCGGCTTGTGGCTTCATTGGTGGCAGTAGCTGGCCTCCTCGCTGCTGTTCCTTCATGGTTTCTAGTCTGCTGATTCATCTGTCTGAAGTCCTCAGTGGATTACCATCGAGTACAGCGAATGCACAGAAAATCGCAGATGGCAAACCTTTTCTAACTGTATGACTATTAGGATGTTCCACTATAAACTGAATTTTTTATGCAACCGTCTAACTTTCAAGACGACCAAGAGAATAATGCGTTTCTCGATAGGCTCATAACACTTCTGGGAATTCGGAGAAGTTTCTGTGGTGTTTTGTGGTACTCTTAAGTGCTATTCGATCGCTTGTGGGTTCCTCGTCGCCAAAGTGTGATATTTTTGAGTGCCAGCTACAAACCTGGTTAAAATGGAGAGCTCACATCCAGCTCAAGGTCGGAGGCGATGCAGCAGATAAGGCGGCCTGGGATGCTACCATTGCCTCTCACCACGAAGAAAGGAAGAATAGACAGATATAGTGTTGCTGAAGACAAGAAGATTAGAGACGGAGCAGAATCTCTGGCTGCAGAAGGATACATGTTGAAACTGACGATACAAATAGAAAGCTGCTTGTCACACGCCAACTTTCATGACTATTCTTTCTTCAGCATATTCCGGATAGCAAGCAGACTGTAAAGATGTTCGGTACCAACTAATAAAATACTGGAGGTATCACAGTCTTTGACTAACAGAAGAGTGAATCTTAAGTGAGGCACTCTGATGGGTCGCAGCGATAAGCAGTGGGAAGTGAGTGTAGACGCATGTTCCTCTGTATGGTGGCTGTTTGCACCACAGAATACTTTTTTACTATTGTCTGGATTTCCTGTCGACGGTTCCAGGTGCTGCAGCTCTGCTATGAACGAGTAATGTACCAATTTCCTTTGAAGTTGCATTCTGTAATATTGTTTGCAGCTGCATTCTGTAATATTGTTTGCAGCATATGCAGATCTTCAATGTCCATTTTCTTAAGTTCAAACTTAATGTTCCCTGTTCAGTGAGGTACGTCGTTTCTAGAACAAATGACATAGAATCAGGTTTTCATTATTGTTGAGCTCAACAAACGCTCATTTAGTTCAATGTTCCCAGTATTTTTCAATGATTATAGAGTTTTCTTGTTGTTCAGTTCCTTCTTTTGTAGTGTTCCAGAGTGCAACATCCACATCTGCATCATACTCCGAAAGCCACCTAACCGTATGTGGTGGAGGGTACTTACGGTACCGCTAACTGATCCACCCCTCCCTTAATATACTTGCGAATGGTGCGGGGAAACAAGAATCGTTAGTAGTCCTCTGTATTACATTTAATTTCTCGAAACTTCTCAAAATGGTTATTTAGCGAGACGTATGTGAGAGGAAGTAAAATTTCCGACTATTCGCGGAACGTGCTCACTCGAAATTTCAGTAGCAACCCTCTCCGTGATGCGCAAAGCCTCTTTTATACGTCTACCGCTAGAGTTTATTGAGTATCTCTGTAATGCTTCCGCAACGAGGAAACTATCCCGCGACGAAACGTGACGCTTTTCGTTGGATCTTCTCTACCTCTTCTACCAGTCCTACATGGAAAGGATCCCAGATTGATGAACAATACTCAAGAAGCGATGGAGCAAGGGCCTGCCAAGCCACTTGCTTTGTCGATAAGTGGATAAGCTACATTTCCTTAAGATTCTTCCTATTAATCTCAGTCTCACGTCTGCTTTGTTTCATTTGGTTATTCCACATGTTTCACGGGCACATGAATGTTATGCATTCTTGTATCAATGATAACATTTTAGAAGAAATAATTACCATCTAAATTAAAGCTTGTCAGGTTTATGCATATTCCCGTGCTACTGATAAATTCATTGTTAAGGATTCTTTTACTTTCGTGGTATTGAGTGTGCATTATAGACTGTGTTTAACTGCGCCATCAGCCATTACACCTTCTGTCTTCTGTGCATACAGCAGGAATGCTAGTCAAATCAGGTACTATTGCAGTCAGTATACACAGTTTAAGAACACTTTTGTCATTCCTTGGCTGCCTTACAGGTCAGGGGGTAAGCGACGGCATCGAGATTCGGAGAGAGGTAGACGCATGTCATAATTATGTCACTCCTACGCAGCTGTAAGTTTCAGGTTTCTAAGTAAAAAGTGTTAAGTCAACAAACTAAATCGCTCCCCTATAAGGTGTGTTATCAACACTTTATTGAAATCAAATTACCAGTTCATTTCTTTGTTTCTTTTATACAGTCATATTGCTTTATGAACCATCTACATCTACAGCTACATGGATACTTTGCAAATCACACTTAAGCGCTTGCAGAGGATTCATGGAACCATATTCACAATAATTCTCTATTATTCCAATCTCGAACAGTGCACAGAAAAAACCAATACCCATATCTTACCGTGCGAGCTCTAATTTCCCTTATTTTACTATGATGATAGGTCGGCGTCAAAAAAATATTTTAGCATTAGCAGGAGAAAATTCGTGATTGAAGTTTCGTGAGAAGATTCCACCGCAAGGAAAAACGCCTTTGTTTTAATGATCTTCACTCCAAATGCTGTACCATGACAGTGACACTCTCTCCCCTATTTCGCGATAATACAAAACGTGTTGCTCTTCTTTAAACTTTCTCGAAGCACTCCGTTAATCCTATGTGGTAAGGGAAATTGGAAATATGTGGTAAGTTCCTAAGGGATCAGACTGCTGAGGTCACCGGTCTCTAGGCTTACACACTACTGAATCTAACTTACGCTAAGGACAACACACACACACACACGCCCGAGGGTGGACTCGAACCTCTGACGGGGAAATCCACGCGAACCGCGGCAAGGTGCCACAGACCGCGCGGCTGCCAAGCGCGACCTATCTGGTAAGGAGCCCAGACCACGCACCAGTACTCCAAAAGGGGATGGACAATCGGAGTGTAGGCAGGCTCTTTAGTAGATATGTTACATTTAGTAAGTGTACTGCCAATAAAAAGCAGTCTTTGGTTTGTCTTCCCCACAATATATTCTATGTGTTCTTTCCAGGTTACGTAGTTCGTTATTAGAATCCCTAGGTATTTAGCTGAATTCACGGCCTTTAGATCTGACTGATTTATTCCGTAACCCAAGTTTCACTCATTTCTTTTAGCACTATGTGCATGACATCACACTTTTTTTAAAAATTTGCGTCAACTGCCAATTTTCGCACCCTGCAGATATCTTCTCTAAATCGTTCTGTAATTTGTTTCGATTTTCTGATGACTTGTCCAGACGACAAACGAGAGCACCGTCTGCAAACAACCTAAGATGGATGCTCAGATTGTCTCCAAAATCGTTGATATAAGTACGGAACAGCAGATAGGGTATACCACCACCTTAGGAAACTCCCGAAATCACTTCTGTCTTACTAGATGACTTTCCGTCACTGCTACGAACTGTGACCTCTCTGAAAGGCAATCATTATGAATCCAGGCACATAAGTGAGGCGATATTCCATAACCACGCAGTTTCACTACAAGCCGCTTGTCGGTACAGTGTCAAGAGCCTTGTGGAAATCTAAAAATACGAAATCAGTTTGAGATCCCCTGTCAACAGAACTCAAAACTTCGTATGAGTAAAGAGCTAGTTGTGTTTCACAAGAATGATGTTTTCTAAATCCGAGTTGATTGTGTGTCAATAGACGATAATGTTCGAACATAATATAAGTTCCAAAATCCTTAATGATATGGGCCTGTAATTTAGTAGATTACTCCTACTACCTTTCTTGAATACTGGTGTCCTGTGCAAGTTTCCAGTCTTTTGGTACGGATCTTTCGTCGCGCGAGTGGTTGTAAATGATTTTTTAATATAGAGCTATTGCATCAGCATACTCTAAAAGGAACCTAATTGGTGTGCGGTCTGGATCGAAATACTTGCTTTTATTAAGTGATTTAAATTGCTTCACTATTTCGAGGATATCTACTTCTAAGTCATCTATGCTGGCAGCTGTTCTTGATTCCAATTCTGGAATATTTACTTCGTCTTCTTTGGTGAAGGAATTTCCGAAGGCTGTGTTTCGTAACTCTGCTTTGCCAGCACTGTCGTCGATAGTATTTCCATTGCTATCGAGCAGAGAAGGCATTGATTGTGTCTTCCCACTATCATACTTTATAATTGATCAGAATCTCTTTGGATTTTCTGCCAAGTTTCGAAACGAAGTTTCGTTGTGGAAACTATTACAAGCACCTCGCTTTGAAGTCTGCTCTAAATTTTGAGCTTCTGTAGAAGATCGTCTATCATGTTTGCGGTATAAACTTCCTGAAGACTCATTTGCATTTATTCAAGCAAAGGATAGCTTGCTTAAATTAAAAGATCCTCACATTCGTATGAAACGGTTTAGGAATATCGCGAAAAACCTAATCTTTGTGGCCATAGAAAATTAAAAATACTATGCTCCCGAAGCATAGTCCACTATACCTGCCTCACCTCACACCGATGAGGAAGGGGAAGCATGTGACATACCAATGTGTTGTCAAGTAGTCATACATGCTTGGACGGGTGTGAATCGCAAAGCTTCATTATCGCCTTTATTTGTGCTTAGTGACAAGAATTAACAATTACATGTGTCATCCTATTTGCTACGAATGTTTCTTCCCTATTGTTTAATTTTCACAAGCTGCATAAGATGTCGGAGGTGAAAATGACGCTCAACAGGTATACACTGACAATCCAAAACATTACACCAGCTGCTTAATAGCAGGCTAGTTCACCTTTAGAAGGCATTAAAACGGCCAGTCTTGCGGGGTAAGTCTTTAGTAGATTTCCGGAGATATGTGACACTATATCTGTCGAAAAAAGAACTGGCTGATAGTTTGTAGACGAGGAGACGGCATTCGATAGCGTCCAAGACGTGTTCCATCGAGTTTACGTCACGTTCATTTGTTGATGCTCAAACGACTGTAACACAACTCTGGCCTTGTGCCACGAACGCTCTGCTGCCAAGATGCAATCGCTTCCGGGTAGACATCAGGCATGAAAGAATACAAGTTGATCCGTAATAATTTTCGCATAGTCAAAAGCTGTCATGGCGCTTTCTGTTGCACCACAGGTCCCAAGCACGGTGAGTATCCTCCAAGCACAACACCGCCCACGTCGGCCTGCTACCGTGACGTGGTTCACATTTTAGCAGCGTTTTCTTGGTTGACAGGATATCCGGACATAACATCTGATATAGTCTGGTAACGAAAGTGATCCATCCGCTTAGGCGATACTTTTCCAATTAGCCAAAGTCCAACTCGATAATCCACCGTCCACTGCAATCGTAATTCACTGTGTTTTTGTGTCAACATTGGAACAAGTAGAGATCGCTTGCTGTGCAGCCCCATCTTCAACAGCGTGCGTTGAACGGTGTATTTCGAAACACTTGTGCAAGCAGCAGAATTTTACTCAGCCGTCACATCTGCCCAAGATCGCTGCCTATCATGCTTTACAGAGCGCCTCAGACTCGGTGTTCTATGATGAGGTGTGGACATCCAACACCTTGTCTCCTTCTCGTGGTTGTAGCGTCCTTCAACTACTTTGCGCAGTTGCTCACGGGGGTACTACGTTATCCGTCCACCGGCTTCGCCTTTTTTGAGATGCTCGTTTGCAGGTGCCGGGTCATAACACTCTGTCATTTGTGAAAGTCACTTACGTCAGTTGATTTCCCCATTTTCGTTACAACAATACCCATTCCTCACTGCTCCACTTACACATTTGCCTGCCCCCCTACGGGCCCACAACGCAACCATGTGGCATTCAAACTCGCGCATGGGAGAGGCCACTACGTTTTACCATCGTAGATGATGGCGAATGATGCTCATTTGACAGTACGAATATAGATTTGAAGGTAATTTCTGGAGTGTTCCAAGGAAGCGTGACTCGACCGCTACTGTTCACAATGCGTATAAATGATCTTGTAAAAGGCAACGGAACCTCTGTAAGATTGTGAGCGGATGCTGTGGTCGTCTACAAGAAAGTGGCAATGCCAGAATATGGTATCGATTTGCAAATTGACGTGCAGAAGATTGATGAATCGTGCAGGCTCTCGCAGTTGACCCCGAACGAGAATAAACGTAACAATTTGCGCATACAAGGGAAAAGAAATTCGCTACTGTACCACTACATATTGATGACAAATTGCTGGAATTAGTAATCACCGTAAAATATCTGGGAGTAACTATCCATAGTTACCTTAAGTGGAATGACCATATAAAACAAATAGCAGGAAAACCAAGTGCCAGACTGAGATTCATTGGAAGAATCCTAAGGAAGTTGTAACGACCCAAGGACAGAAAACCCCAATTAACAAACTTTGTGGAAACTTAAAGTAGGGAAGTAAGTTATCTTGACAGTGACGGCAACTATTGACGATAAAATCTACACTGCTAATATTTTGATTAACACCTATATCATTCAAATACCGAGAATAGCATACAAAAAGAGGAGATAAATGGAAAGGATTATCATAGATTCTTTATCAAACATCTATAGAATAAATTCAAAATCATATGAACGAAGGTTAAAGCCAAGAAAGTAATTCAGTCAAAGATAACATTTACCATGGAAGAGAGTTGTAGCCGCATCGGAAAAGAAATTCAATGCGGCTACAATGCAACTCGGATATGGAAAGGTTCAATTAGTTTCCTATTGAGTCGCTCTAGAGTACTTTTGCGATGGTTGTCTGGACGCAAACGCTATTAGATTGTTTTAGTTTTGGAAGTTTGAAAATTCGTGAAGTAGAGACTGAAGTATTGCTCACTCATTCCACTGATGAAAAAAGTTAATCTTTACCGTTTTCAACGCGACGGTATAGTAAGACGAGTGTTAGACTTCAATTGAGTGATATTGGTTTATCGGACTTCGCCTTCGTACTGATGAACAGTTACAAACTTTGAGATCAATGGATCAACGACAGAAAAGCAATTCGTAGTCTTGAGTAGGACACAATAAAACGAAAACACGAAGAAAGACAAGTACACCGATTAGTCAAGAGTTGTCGTCAGCGTCACGATTACTGAACTGAACAGAAGTTAATTTTGAATGACATATCAGTGAGTCTGAGTTGTAGCAACAAAGAATTAATTACAGAAAGAACAATGGAGTTTGAATCAAAATATAAATCTTACGTGTCGCCGAACTCTTTCAACATTTTAAGTGACTAAGTGAGTACATGAATAATGGACAGTGAAGAGTGATTAGTTCAAACCAGTATTACGGCGTATTAAACAACATTTACTCCAACATAAGTTATCTCTGGAGTTACGTCGCACCGTTGTTAATAACTGGACGTAGCAACGGCATAGCAACGGAACAGGAGACAGAAAAATTTCATCCTCGCTATGTGTGATGTGAAAAACGACCGTAATGATGAAATCAAGAATCAAGATTTTATTTCATCGTGGAACTAACCGGGCATAAAAATAAAAATAAACGATTGCAGTTTACCAGTTCGCACAAACTGAGAAGACTGTTGCGGACAGATAACAGAATATTTCTAAACCACACGAGAAGTTGTGTTCTTACGAGAGTTACAGGTGCTGTTCCACGTCACTCTGACGGGGACGAACATTGTTACGAGTCGCGTCTCCTCCTGACGAGTGAAGAAGGAAGTAGTTCACAAAGTACTTGTTCGTCTGATTCTTGAATACTGTTCATCAGTCTGGGACGATTACCAGGTAGAAGAGTTAGAAAATATTCAACGAAGAGCGGCGCGTTTCGTCACGGTACAGTTTAGTCGACGCGAGAGTGTTACAAAGACGTTCGACAAACGCCAATGGCAGACGCTACAAGACAATCTGTGTGTCACAGAGAGGTTTGCTATTCAAGTTTCAGGACATTTCTTTCCAGGAAGAGTCGTACACCATATTATTACCTCCCAAACACATCTCAGGAAATGATAACGGCGAGAAAATTCGAGAAATTAGAGCTAATACAGAGACTTACCGACATTCGCGAGTGGAACAGGGAAGGGGCAATCAGTTACTGGTACCCCAAGTACCCTCTGCCACACACCGTCAGATATCTTGCCGAGTGGATGTAATGTAGATGGACTCTATATGTAGACCAATTTCTCATCATATTTGTTCAGTGTGTTTATAAGTTTGTTACTTTTTTTTTGCTTTTGCTGTTACCTGTGACATGTGTACAGTCTCAGATAACGTGGCCCTACATTTGCTTATACATTTGTCTTGTATGTGTATAATTTGTTGGGAATGTAAGAGGACGGCACAGGTTATCTTCAGTCAGAAAGATTCCCAATAATCAGTAATAAAATTATATTTATTAAACAAGAAAAAATACTCGACTTAAATGATGCTTCTTCTGGTGGAATGTCCACACACAAATAGACGTTTGAAATTACTACGAGTACTCCAAAATATTGAAGTCCTGTCAGTGTGCGGCTAAGTCATGCCTATATGAAGTACAGAGCTAGTCTACGATGCCTACGGACGCTGAGTCTCGGAGACGACGGACGAACACTGCCGCTTGCAACTTGCGGTAACTGGAGACCGTACATGACTCGGCGCACAGTTTAGAACTGTCCGACGTAGCTCAGCGCTCCGGTAATTTAAGGCGGCATCGATGAATCGCTATCTCCACACGTGATGCCCATGGGTTGGCAGATGTGGCCCCTGGCGGACGTCGGTACAAGTTCGTACTGGCGACCCACACAGCTGCCGCGCTACGAGTGTTTCGAACGTGGCTTATCTATTGTGGTGTGCGGTACTTCCTGGAGTCGTGAGTACCGTCACCACATAATTTACTCAGGTTTCCTGGATTTTCTGTCATCATACTACACTCCTGGAAATTGAAATAAGAACACCGTGAATTCATTATCCCAGGAAGGGGAAACTTTATTGACACATTCCTGGGGTCAGATACATCACATGATCACACTGACAGAACCACAGGCACATAGACACAGGCAACAGAGCATGCACAATGTCGGCACTAGTACAGTGTATATCCACGTTTCGCAGCAATGCAGGCTGCTATTCTCCCATGGAGACGATCGTAGAGATGCTGGATGTAGTCCTGTGAAACGGCTTGCCATGCCATTTCCACGTGGCGCCTCAGTTGGACCAGCGTTCGTGCTGAACGTGCAGACCGCGTGAGAGGACGCTTCATCCAGTCCCAAACATGCTCAATGGGGGACAGATCCGGAGATCTTGCTGGCCAGGGTAGTTGACTTACACCTTCTAGAGCACGTTGGGTGGCACGGGAAACATGCGGACGTGCATTGTCCTGTTGGAACAGCAAGTTCCCTTGCCGGTCTAGGAATGGTAGAACGATGGGTTCGATGACGGTTTGGATGTACCGTGCACTATTCAGTGTCCCCTCGACGATCACCAGAGGTGTTCGGCCAGTGTAGGAGATCGCTCCCCACACCATGATGCCGGGTGTTGGCCCTGTGTGCCTCGGTCGTATGCAGTCCTGATTGTGGCGCTCACCTGCACGGCGCCAAACACGCATACGACCATCATTGGCACCAAGGCAGAAGCGACTCTCATCGCTGAAGACGACACGTCTCCATTCGTCCCTCCATTCACGCCTGTCGCCACACCACTGGAGGCGGGCTGCACGATGTTGGGGCGTGAGCGGAAGACGGCCTAACGGTGTGCGGGACCGTAGCCCAGCTTCATGGAGACGGTTGCGAATGGTCCTCGCCGATGCCCCAGGAGCAACAGTGTCCCTAATTTGCTTGGAAGTGGCGGTGCGGTCCCCTACGGCACTGCGTAGGATCCTACGGTCTTGGCGTACATCCGTGCGTCGCTGCGGTCCGGTCCCAGGTCGACGGGCACGTGCACCTTCCGCCGACCACTGGCGACAACATCGATGTACTCTGGAGACCTCACGCCCCACGTGTTGAGCAATTCGGCGGTACGTCCACCCGGCCTCCCGCATGCCCACAATACGCCCTCGCTCAAAGTCCGTCAACTGCACATACGGTTCACGTCCACGCTGTCGCGGCATGCTACCAGTGTTAAAGACTGCGATGGAGCTCCGTATGCCACGGCAAACTGGCTGACACTGACGGCGGCGGTGCACAAATGCGGCGCAGCTAGCGCCATTCGACGGCCAACACCGCGGTTCCTGGTGTGTCCGCTGTGCCGTGCGTGTGATCATTGCTTGTACAGCCCTCTCGCAGTGTCCGGAGCAAGTATGGTGGGTCTGACACACCGGTGTCAATGTGTTCTTTTTTCCATTTCCAGGAGTGTATTTTCTAAGTATAGCCATAATTTTGTATTGTACATTATGTACCTGTTCCTATGTTTAAACGTAATCCCTAATGGCTTACAGATAGACAAAATGTGAAATAGATGGACGAAGGCACTGTGTGTGCGATGATTAAAGACAACATGGAATTTAACCGTGAACCACTGCCATTTACAAACATAACAAAATTTTGATGTAATTTGTCATCAAATTAAGGTCTAAGTAAAGTGTGGGCTGTTTCAAGAAATATACAACTGATTTTATTCGCAGATTTTGTTACTATGATTGGGACATAGGCCCATTGCAGTACTTAATATCACCACGATACAGCAATAAAGGCAAGTAAAAAAACCGGTGGCCTTGTGCCAAAAGAGATGAAGACAATTTCTTCTGCTACAAGGGTTAAGCCAGTATTTTCTGGGATGACATTGCAAAACGTGAAAGAATAATTATCGAACGTAACAACAGTGTTGTACAAGAACGAAGCAAAAAAATCGTGAAAAGAGTCATCAATAGCAAAAGAAAAGAATTATCTTTCTTGAGGACAATGATTCAGTACTAAAGATACAGAGTTTGGACCAAAACATTGGAATATAATACGGTGTAGGAAATGCGTTGGCATCAAAAATAGGTTCCAGTCGTTTGGGAATGAATAAGTAAGGTACTGCGTGGTTTTCAAGGAAATATTATACGATTCTTTCCGCAAATTAATGGTAAGTTAAGATAACGATGATGGACATGGACAGTGATCACACATCCTTCTTTCCAAAATACGCCGCAAAGGCTCAGTAATAGTGAGATCTGGTGGCTGCGACGACCAAAGGAGATGCAACAATTCATCTTTGTGGTCAAGAAACGATGCGAGCTGCGTGAACAAGGGACCTGACTTCTTGGAATAAACATTGTACAATGGAATGGACGTGATCATCAGCCAAAATGGTCACAACACAGTCCTTTGCAAAAATGGGACCTTGCAGAGTAACTAAAGAGCACGTAGGGTATCACGATATGGCTGCCAAAATCATCACGGATCTCCCACCATGTTTCACTCATAAAACGTAAACTTGGCCAGAAGTCGGAAATAGTGTCAAAGAAATGACTTTCTACCACTACTTCATAATCAAGGTTGTATGGCTTCGGTGTCACGTTTTCCCGTTGCTGGTTCAAATGGCTCTGAGCACTATGCGACTTAACTTCTGAGGTCATCAGTCCCCTAGAATTTAGAACTACTTAAACTAACCTAAGGACATCACACACATCCATGCCCGAGGCAGGATTCAAACCTGCGACCGTAGCGGTCGCGCGGTTCCAGACTGTAGCGCCTAGAACCGCTCGGCCACTCCGGCCGGCTTTCCCTTTGCTGTCAGTTCCATCACTGATGAGAGACTTTGGAATTTTAGTTCTCCCTGGAATTTCCTGCTTGCAGAGCTTCCTTCTTGTTGTTTTGGCGCTGACAGGGTTCATGAATGCGACATTCAATTCTGCAGTGACCTCTGTAGCTACAAATCTTCGAACGGTGCTTTTTGAAACAACAAACACTTGAGCTACCTTGCTTACGGAAGCACCCACTATACGATCACCCGTAATTCTGCCACGTTCGAATTCACGTAACCTACTCAGGACAATGTTCTGACAGCGTCTGGCAATTGTAACACATTGAGGGCACTGCGCAGGTGGCTCGTACTGTATCTCTTCAACTAATTTCACCCACAGCAACGGAGCTCAAGCCGCACCAACTATTACCAATTAATGTGACGTGACACTGCATTTAACTACATCCAGTTTCATTGCTCCTGTGACTGACTGGGTCCGAAGAAAGGAGGACAAATAAAGCGCGAAGATAATGACACAAATTCTCAAGATTATGTGTGGTGATCAACGCATGTCTTCATGTTTCTAGCTGAGATGACGTGCTGATGAGCTACACCCAAAAAGTAATCGGCTAGAAACCCAAAAGTATACGTTCTATCATGATGAACTTCAGTTACGAAGGTAGCCCAGAATGTAATGAACCTCATTGTTTATCTTCAACCATTCTTTATTGAACATAATGAGAAAAACACACGCGAAAGAATCTTGTTTTATTTACAGACCCTATTTTTTCACGTAATCTGCAATCCATTCTACGGCCTTCCTCCACCACGAAACAAGAGCGTATATGCCCTAGACGTACTAATCCTTGTGCTGGCGGCGGAGCCAGCGCTTCACTGTGTGAATCACCTTCTCATCGTCCTCAAAATGTCTTCCACGAATGGCATCCTTTAATGGCCCAAACAAGTGGAAGTCCGAGGCGGCTTGGTCATATGTGTCAAGTTATCACAGCCGTTGATGCTCTCCCCGACCGCGGAAAATCGTGAAGCTAAGCCGAACCGCCTTCTGATGACCTCACCCTCCGTGCCCAGCGACTAACTGTACTTCTGTCGACAGCAGACGCCCCACAGACTTTGCCCAAGTGTTTGTGAATATTCCCCACAGTTTCTTTCTCTGCAGTGAGAAATTCAATGGCGGCACGTTGTTTGTAACGTACATCACCTGCAGACTCCATTTGGAAACTGTCCTGCAGCTACGCCATCTGTCGGAAGTGACGTTAACTTGCCGCGCTCACTCAGGAGACCTCGAATAATACATGATGTTTCGCATTCGTAGCTTTGTTTTCTGCTGAGAAAAAAAATGCGGTGCGTTACTTTCTGGGCAACCGTCATATATTTCCTACTTTAAATGAATGTTTTAATCAGCTGACTAATTTGGCGTACTATTAGAACGACAGTTTAAGGGGAGTCGTACCGCCCAAAATGACAAAATTTAACATTTTTACTTTTATGCAAATTATGAAAATATGGATGCTTATGCTTAATTTGGTATTGGTTTTATTGAAATATTCGATTATTTACTATTTTAAATAAATATTTGAAAATAATCATGCAATAACATTTCCGAGAAATTTGTTTTCCATCATTTCGCATATTGGCAGTTTTCTCTGGAACTATATAGTCTAGAAGGCTGTGGTTTCTTTTGTTTTGTAGGGAACTGTCCGTTTCAAAAGTTGCCTACACTGGCGGTACTTCGCAGTAATCTCTTTGAACTGTACATTTGATTGTGTTTGACAACAACAGTTATCTACTAGCTGCATTTTAGTTTCTGTGCTTCCTGTGATAGTTTTCGTCATGACTAAATCAAAAGGAGTGTTTAAAAAAATACGAAACATAGGAAACAGATACTACGGAACAAATATAGGAACAGTAAAAAGCGTGGTTAGCGCCGAAGGGCGTGAGAGTTTGGTTGTAAATAGTGACAATCCTTCTACTCCTCCGAGTGCCCCCAAGAAAAAACTGATGAGTTATGATGTAAAATACAAAGCAGTTTCAGTCAGTGAAACAACTTGCAATCATTAATCTCCATATACTTATTTCAGCTTTGTGTGAAACAGTGTGTTGTCGTATATGTGGAGGGGAAATTGAAATTTCTGAATAGGTATCTCAACGCAATGGTCTGGTCTGCACTTTACAAATAATGTGTTTGAACTGTGAAAGCGAAAATACTTTCAAGACTTCAGAAGTAAGAGTAAAGAATGGACTTTTTGACACTAATCTAAGATACTTCTATGGACGTATATGCATAGGAAAAGGCCATACGCTGGAAAGGGTTTTTGTGGCTTGCTGAATATCCCTAGGCCCCCTACAAAATCTATCAAATACAACTCCATAGTAAGAAGTAGTGTCAAGGCGTGTGTTGTGGAGTCAATGACTGCAGCAGAAGAGCAGGCTGTAGCAGAAAATGGTAGGTCTGACATAGCAATATCATTCGACGGATCCTGGCAAAACAGAGGTTTTCAGTCAAAGAATTCATGTGCATCTATTATCAGCATCGACAATGGGAAAGTGTTGGATGTTGATGTGTTGACTATGTATTGTCGGCCGGCCGATGTGGCCGTGCGGTTCTAGGCGCTTCAGTTTGGAACCGCGTGACCGCTATGGTCGCAGGTTCGAATCCTGCCTCGGGCATGGATGTGTGTGATGTCCTTAGGTTAGTTAGGTTTAAGTAGTTCTAAGTTCTAGGGGACTGACGACCACAGATGTTAAGTCCCATAGTGCTCAGAGCCATTTTTGATGTACTGTCAGGGTTGTAGGCAAGCAGGCAAGAGTACTGAAAAGCAAACTAACCATGATATGAATTGTCAGAAAAACGATGAAGGAACTAGTGGAGGAATGGAGGTTGTTTCTGCAGTGAAAATGTTCCAACGCTCCCAGCATCACCGTGCTGTTCGCTACATGAGTTTTCTTGGGGATGGAGACTGAAGATCGTATAAGGCAGTGGTGGAGAGGAAACCCTATGGTGATTTGTCAATTACAAAACTAGAGTGCATTAATCATGTGCAAAAGAGGATGGGTACGAGAAACAGCAGTTGGCAAGTACCAAGTTATCTGATGGTCTAAGTATAAGACGTCGACTGACTGATAAACAAATTTATCACATTACACAATGTTATGTTATGGCTATTAGAAGTAGCAGAGATAATTTAGATTGTATGAAGAGAGCTGTTCGAGCAATTTATTTTCACAAGCTGTCAACAGATGCTGAACCAATACACAATCTGTGTTCCACTGAATGGTGTAAATGCTTGAAGGCAAAAGAGGAGGGTAAAGTAGACACTTTCTCGCACAAAATTACTATACCAAATGCTGTTATGCTGGAATGTAACCTGTGTTTCAGTATTTTGCCCAACCAGAGCTGCTGAAGAAATGTCTCAAGGACAAAACACAAAATGCGAATGAATCAATTAAGAATGTTGTATGGTCAAGGATACCAAAAAACGTGTTTGTTGGAAGGTCAGACTTTGAAATTGGTGTTTTGGATGCTATTCTTACTTTTAATGATGGATATTCTGGAAGACTACAGGTTTTGGAATATCTTGGCATTCATTAAGGTTACAACACCACTAAAAGTGTGAAGGACTTGGACCAACTGCGAATCATGAAGGCAGAGATTACAACAAAGAAGTCAGATCCAAGAGAAGGAGGGCAGCACTAGGTGAGGAAGACGAAGAAGGAGATAAGGACTACCATCCAGGAGAATCCTAATATATTTTTTATGTATCAGTTGGATGTATATTATCGCTTTTTCTTTAAACGCAAATTTCTGAACATGACATTTTTCATTATAAAAGCCCCTTTTTCTCAGAAACTTCTGAATCTACACAAATGAATTATTTACCACATAATATAGATAGTACAATGATGTTGTAGTAGTTATTGTTGTGGTCTTCTGTCCTGAGACTGGATTGATGCAACTCTCCATGCTACCCTAACCTGTGCAAGCTTCTTCATCTCCCAGTACTTACTGCAACCTACATACTTCTGAATCTGCTTAGTGTATTCATCTCTTGGTCTCCCTCTAAGATTTTTACCTTCCACGCTGCCCTCTAATGCTAAATTTGTGATCCCTTGATGCCTCAGAACATGTCCTTTAGTAGTATTTACTGTAATAGTTAAAATTCAAGAAATTAAAATTCTAAAAAGTTACACCAAAATATTATATACTTAGGTAAAAAATCATAACTTTTTCCAATTGTTATTTTAAAGTGATTGTAGAGCAATACAGTCACAAAACATGGAAGAAAATGTGATAAAAACACCACATTTATATACTCAACAGTTCATGAGAAAACGGGGTATTTACACTCCTGGAAATGGAAAAAAGAACACATTGACACCGGTGTGTCAGACCCACCATACTTGCTCCAGACACTGCGAGAGGGCTGTACAAGCAATGATCACACGCACGGCACAGCGGACACACCAGGAACCGCGGTGTTGGCCGTCGAATGGCGCTAGCTGCGCCGCATTTGTGCACCGCCGCCGTCAGTGTCAGCCAGTTTGCCGTGGCATACGGAGCTCCATCGCAGTCTCTAACACTGGTAGCATGCCGCGACAGCGTGGACGTGAACCGTATGTGCAGTTGACGGACTTTGAGATAGGGCGTATAGTGGGCATGCGGGAGGCCGGGTGGACGTACCGCCGAATTGCTCAACACGTGGGGCGTGAGGTCTCCACAGTACATCGATGTTGTTGCCAGTGGTCGGCGGAAGGTGCACGTGACCGTCGACCTGGGACCGGACCGCAGCGACGCACGGATGCACGCCAAGACCGTAGGATCCTACGCAGTGCCGTAGGGGACCGCACCGCCACTTCCCAGCAAATTAGGGACACTGTTGCTCCTGGGGTATCGGCGAGGACCATTCGCAACCGTCTCCATGAAGCTGGGCTACGGTCCCGCACACCGTTAGGCCGTCTTCCGCTCACGCCCCAACATCGTGCAGCCCGCCTGCAGTGGTGTCGCGACAGGCGTGAATGGAGGGACGAATGGAGACGTGTCGTCTTCAGCGATGAGAGTCGCTTCTGCCTTGGTGCCAATGATGGTCGTATGCGTGTTTGGCGCCGTGCAGGTGAGCGCCACAATCAGGACTGCATACGACCGAGGCACACAGGGCCAACACCCGGCATCATGGTGTGGGGAGCGATCTCCTACACAGGCCGTACACCTCTGGTGATCGTCGAGGGGACACTGAATAGTGCACGGTACATCCAAACCGTCATCGAACCCATCGTTCTACCATTCCTAGACCGGCAAGGGAACTTGCTGTTCCAACAGGACAATGCACGTCCGCATGTATCCCGTGCCACCCAACGTGCTCTAGAAGGTGTAAGTCAACTACCCTGGCCAGCAAGATCTCCGGATCTGTCCCCAATTGAGCATGTTTGGGACTGGATGAAGCGTCGTCTCACGCGGTCTGCACGTCCAGCACGAACGCTGGTCCAACTGAGGCGCCAGGTGGAAATGGCATTGCAAGCCGTTCCACAGGACTACATCCAGCATCTCTACGATCGCCTCCATGGGAGAATAGCAGCCTGCATTGCTGCGAAAGGTGGATATACACTGTACTAGTGCCAACATTGTGCATGCTCTGTTGCCTGTGTCTATGTGCCTGTGGTTCTGTCAGTGCTATCATGTGATGTATCTGACCCCAGGAATGTGTCAATAAAGTTTCCCCTTCCTGGGACAATGAATTCACGATGTTCTTATTTCAATTTCCAGGAGTGTATATAGCCAATTTAACATTGTCGAGATTGGGCGGTCCGGCTCCCCTTAAAAGACATTAAGTTACAGTGTCTTCAGATTCTAGCAAATCGGGTGGTTTGAAGACAGAGCGATGCTGGCAGGACTTACTGATCTTCCGCGAAGAACAACTGCAGCTCAACGAGCGCGCGTGCCACGGCGGCGGGTTCTTCCGGCTTGGCAGTCCTCGTCATCCCGACGAGTGCCTGCTGCAGGTAGGAGCGCACGAGGCGCGCCTCGGGGGCGGCGTCGGCGGGCGGGGGCGGCGTGCAGGCGGCCAGGAAGGCGGCGAGCGCGGGGGCGTGCTCCAGGCCGCCCGGCTCCGGCCGCAGCGCCGACAGCGCCGCCTCCCGCACCGCCTCCGCCTGCGCCCGCAGCATCGAACCCGCACCCAGCGCCAGCCGGTCCTGCAACTGCGGCGCGCGCTCCGCTGACTGCAGGGGCAATCCTCCTCCCGGTAGCGAAAGGATCCGCTTTTAGATCAAAACACGTCTCATTTTTCTCTGTAGTCCAATTTCAAATCAGTATACATTGTCCGTTTAAAAGTATCCGAAGACCTATTACTGAGAGTTTACATGGGTTGTGTCCACCCTTCGCCATTACGAGGGATTGGATTCTGCTGGGAACACTTTCAATGAGATGTCTTTGGAGGAATGGCAGCCGAATCCTCCTCAAGAGCCGAAACCAGACAAGGTACGAGAGTTGCCCGGAAAGTGATGCAACGCATTTTTCTTCTCAGCCGAAAACAATGCTACGAATGCGAAACGTTACGTGTGTATTACGAGGTCGTTTTGAAATTTAAAAAAAACGTGCTAAGGTATGTTAATAATTTTATTTTTACATGAAAGCCTGTACCTTAACCTACTTTTCTATATAATTTCCGTCAATACTGAGGCAATTGTAACAACGTTGTACCAGTTTTTGAATACCCTCCTCATAGAAGTCTGCCGCCTGACTTGTTAACCACTGCATCACCACTGTTTTGACTTCGTCATCGTCTTGTTTCTTCAAGAGCAGGAACAGATGGTAGTCACTGGGCGCAAGATCGGGGCTGTACGGAGGCAGATCTGGAGTTTCTCACCAAAAAGATGTGGCGAGATCTTTGGTCTGATTCGCCACTTGAGGACGGGCATTGTCTTGCAGCAAAACAATGCCCTTGCTCAACTTCCATTGACTGTTGCTTTGATTCTGGTGTGATGTGGACCATTCACGTTTCAATTTGTCATAAGAAATCATCACCGTCGTTGTGGTACCGCTCAAGGAAAATCAATGCACTGTCTAAACGTTTGGTTTTGTGCACATCCGTCAACATTTTCGGTACCCAACGTGCGTACAATTTTCGGTAATTCAAGTGCTCGGTCGCAATGCCATACAAAACACTACGAGAAACATTAGGAAAGTCATCCCGCAAGGAGGAAATAGTAAAGCGTCTGTTTTCTCTCACCCTAATGTCCACTTCCTGCAACAAACTTTCATTAACGACCGAAGGACGCCCACTCCGTTGTTCGTCGTGCTCATTTGTGCGACCATCTTTAAATGCTCTCACCCACTTTCTTACCATTATATCACTCATCATGTTTTCTACGTACATTGCACAGATCTCACGATGAATATCGATCGCTTTAAGGCCTTTACCACTAAGAAATCTTATAACAGCCCGTACTTCACAGTCAGCGGGACTCACGACTATCGGAAGCATCTTAAACACTCAGTACTCAACGTAAACAAAGAAGAATCAGACTGTAATGGCGTCAGTGCGTAGATTAAGGTACAGGCTTTCATGTAAAAATAAAATTATTGAGATATATTATCACGTCTTTTTTTAATTTCAAAACGGTACTTACTTACAAAACACGCCTCGTATTTGCAATCTCCTGACCGAGCGCGCCAAGCTCCCTCACTTTCGACAAATAGAGTAGCGGCAGGGCACATCCTAAATGGCGTCTGTAGGTGAAGCACGTTCCAAGCAACGTGCTGTCAGTGAATTTCTCATTTCATAGAAAGAAACTGTGGGGAATATTCACAAACATTTGTGCAAAGTCTATGGAGCATCTGCTGTTCACGGAAGTACAATTAGTCGCTGCGAACGGACGGGAAGGTCATCAGAAAGTGGTTTGGCGCAGCTCGACTATTTGCAGCGGCCGGGGAGCCCATCTACGGCTGCCACACACGACACGTTGCAGCGGGCTGATGTTGTCATTCGCGAGGACAGAAGCATGACGACTCGGCAGTTGGCGTTGCATCTGTCAATCAGCAAAGAAATTGTGGATGCCGTTATCTCCACTCTTAGATATTCAAAAGTGGATGCCAGATGGCTCCCGTGGTGTCTGACAGTGGGTCACAAATCGCACAGAAAACACATTTGTCTTGATGAAGCAGAGAGGGGGGGGGGGGGGGGCTCCTTGTCCCGTATTGTGACAGGTGATGAAACCTGATTTCATCATTTTGAGCCTGAAACAAAACGACAGTCGACGGAATGGCGCCATTCCCATTTCCCACAGAAAAAAAAATTGAAAGCAATTGCTTCCGCCGGTAAGGTCATGATCACCGTGTACTGGGACAGTGAAAGTGTGATTCTCATTCATTTGATGTCAAGAGGCGGTACCATTAATTCAGAAGCATGTGTCAACATATGTCATCAAGACGCGCTTCCAGCGACATCGGCGCCACAGAAACACAGGAGATGTTTTGCTGCAACATGATAACGCTTGGCCTCACACAAGTCTGAGGACTGCTGAACACATCGCCAAACAGTGTTGGAAAGTGTTACCCCATCCACTCTACAAACCTGACCTAGCCCCCTCGGACTTCCACTTCATTGGGCCATTAGAGGATGCCATTCGTGGAAGACATTTTGAGGACGATGAGGAGGTTATTCACACAATGAGGCACTGGCTCCGCCACCAGAACAAAGATTGGTACCTAAAGGGCATACACGCCCTTGCATCGCGCTGGAGGAAGGTTGTAAAACTGGATGGAGATCACGTGGAAAATAGGGGATGTACATAAAACACCATTCTTTCGTGAGTGTAATTCTCATTATGTTCAATAAAGAATTATTGAAGAAAAAAGTGCGCTGCATTACTTTCTGGGCAACAGTTACCATTGCTAGCAAACTCGTTATCGCCAAGTGTAAACGCGCATCGCTTTCCTTTCAGTTCTGGCGCTAAGAGGCATAGGCCGGCTGCTAGCTTGTTGATGTACAGAATATCTAATAACAAACCAATACTTAAACTACAGATCTAAAACCCGCAGATTATTTACAAAGTGCATCCGATATTTTTATAGGTCGGTACTGCGGCGGGGCAGCGACGGTTGGTCTGTCGGTCTTTCGTCTCCTTTGCTATCTGTCAGTCGCTATCATCGAACAGTTCATCTACCTCTGTATTTCTTCCTTCCGACGTCCGTTCACTATGCAGTAGTAGATACACGCTAGCAAGAGTAAAGCAACGTTGATGAAACCACTAACTAATACCTACCACCCAGAGTCCGCGTAACTCAAGTTGCGAATCGGTTCCTGTAAGTTCATTTTGATAAATTTCGGGCCTTAGAAGAATGCAGATTAATTGCAGTAAGCATTTGAAATTTCTATTAACGTCTTTTTATTCATAAGAGAGCACATGAAATGGCTATCATGTCCGTATTTAATAATGCAAGTCTCTATCATTCCAAGTCCACTGTTTATCCAACATATTTAACATGTAAAAGCAGCCATAATTCCTGCAAGTCCGACCCGATTAATTCTCCGATCTAATAGTCACTGACCCACCAGTATTAGTGAATTGAACCTTCGGTCGTTTCAGTTGTCTTCTATGTCATAAGTACTCGCTAAAGTATTTCATAAACAACACGGAATATGTCATGCGGAATTGTCTCTGTCACCGAAAATTTCACATCCTCATAAAACTTTAATTAATTAATTCAGAAATTTCACTATTTCATCAAAATGTTCGTAACTTAAGCCGTTTTAGTCACGACACGTTTTAACACAATGAACTCCGCAGTTCTTCATTTTACACACTATTTTCACGGAGACATCTAGCATGGTATAACCCGGAAGCAGGTTAGCAAGCAACTATATCGATGCTCCTCTCCTCTCCGCCTATCTATCTGCACGCGGGAACTGCTTAATTCTGATTGGCAATTGATCTGAATGACCAATCAGAATGATTCTTCCAGATCATTCTCGTGTCAAAACTTGCCTTAGCCAACCACTAATCAGATAATCATTTACGTCATTAATATTTCAATTTCTAATATATTGTTTAATAAAATAGAACGAAATGCAAAATATTCTTTATATTAATATAGAAACTTATTCTGGTTCAGACTTTTATTCCTGCTGCTGTTTTACAAAAGCAAGCACATATCGACCTACGTCATCAGCATCGTTGTTGCAACACAATTTTCCCGCAGTCCAATTTTATAAGGTTTCACATACAGTTTTAACATATATCCCTCATACTCTCTCTGATTCATTTTCATGTATTCCCACAACAAAATAATAAGCAAATAATAATTTTGAACGTTTTTATACTATGTAACGTAGAGTAATTAAAGTTTTCAAAAGATAATTCCAATTAAGTGATTTTATATAGTGTGAGCTTTGTTAAGACTTCAAATGATAATAAAAGACATTTGGTTATTGTTCCTAATTGAGTTTTGAAACATAAGTGTCGGTTGTAGGACATTTAAATAATTGTTTCAATCTCCGTAACTAAAATAAATCCAAATCAGAAATTTTGACGGGATCCCTTCCTTAATACAAATGATTGGGTACCAAGTTTGAACGAAATCGGATGATAATTACTATGGTTTAGGGAGATTCGTAGGAGGTATGAATTTGGGTACCGACTGAATGTTACTTGAGACCGTTGTCACGGCTGGTAACGTCAGCTGCACTGTGAGCTCATACTTATGTTGTACCCTAGGGGTCTGGAGTGGAGTCGACGATCTGACTCATTCCAAAAGTGTTACATTGGATTCAAGTCACGACTCTGGACAGTCCAGTATACTTCAGTAATGTTACTGTCCACAGACCGTTGCCTCATAGATGCTACTGTACGACAGGGCGCACTTTCATGCTCGTACAATCAGTCCTCGTCTCCAAACAATTCCTCTACAGTACACAGTGCAGAATACTGTAACTGTACCTGGACATCTAACGCCATAGGGGGACCACGTCCTACCCATGGAAGAACACCTGTACCATAACACCACCTTCTCTGTACTTCCCTGTTGGCACTACCCATGATGATAGGTAAGGTTCTGCAGGCATTCGCAGAACCAAAACCTTTTACCGGATTGCCAGAGGGTACAGTGTTATTCATAACTCCAGATCATTCGTTTCCAGCCATCCACCGTCTAGTGGCGTCGCCCTTTACACTATGCCTAGTGTCGCTGGTCACTGATTATAGAAACATGTGGCTAGTGAGGAGCTGCTCGACCATCATGTCCCATGCTTATTAATTCCCTATGTAAAGTCATTCCGCTAACTGGACAGCTGGTGGCACTTTGCAATACAAAAGTGATTCCTTCCGCTTATTTCTTGCGGTATTTTACAACTACCCTCCGCAGTGTTCGATGATGCCTGTCCGTCACTACATGAATTCTGCCTAGTCTTGGTTTACTATGGTTGTTCGTTCACGTTTCTACTTTACAGTCTCATCACCAAGAGTCATCTTTAGCAACTGTAGAAACGGATAATTGTCGATGATGATTTGTTAGGCAGGTGACATCGAATGACTAGCTCACGTTTGAAATTACTGAGCCCTCGTGACCGACCCATTCTGCTTGTTGTTTGTGATTCTGTGCTGACAACACATCACTCCCCTCCTTTTTTTATAGTGGCGGTTCCGGCTCTCGTGACATCTAATAATCAAGCCAGCATCTCACAGCGGCGTTCGGGTATTTCTTTCAGCTATCATTTTAGCTTGCCAACGGCCTTGCCGCAGTGGTAACACCAGTTCATGTCAGGTCACTGAAGTTAAGCACTGTCGGGCAGGGCTAGCACTAGGATGGGTGACCGTCTGGTCTGCCGGGCGCTATTGGCAAGCGGGGTGCACTCGGCTCTTGTGAGACAAATTGAGGGCTACTTGACGGAGAAGTAGAGGCTCCGGTCTCGTGAACTGATATACGGCCAGGAAAGCGCTATGCTGACCACATGCTCTTCCATATCTGCACCCAGTGACGCCTATGATATGAGGATGACACGGCGGCCAGTCAGTACCGTTGGGCATTCATGGCCTGTTCGGGTGGATTTTAGGGTTTCTAATTTAGTTATCCTCCGTAAAGGTCCACAGATCGCTTTTGACGAGTGGATAGGGTAGAACGATCATGCTACCTTCCAGTACGTGATGTATGTCATGACAGTGAAGTGATGCATGTGCTAGTGGGTTGTGCTGTATCTGTGCAGTAAGATGGGTCGGTATGGAGACGTAACAGTGTAGCAGAAACGGCGTATCGTGTTTTAATTTGAGTTTGACGACACGATGAATGGAGCTGCTATATTTCTTGTTTAATTAACGCGGAGTATACACTGTTTAATAAAGAAATGTATACCAACCGCAGCCATGGAACATATCGTAAAAAAGTGGTCGCAAATGGATGCTTATGGATGCTTACCAATGGATACTAACCCACATGGTCCGGCGATGAGTGTGGTGCCATGTCAGAGACCATCGGTTTCAAACTAGACGGGAAATGCCGCGGTCGGTGCATCCAGGTCCATCAGAACGAGTTTCCGAGGGGGATTTGCGAGAGAAACTGCATGCAATTGACATCTGTAGTCGGACATTTCGACATTTATTACAGAGGCCCATGAAGCTGCAAGTTTTGAATGGTCTAAATAACACAAAACTCAGTGGAGACATGTAGTGTGAGCCGACGAGACACAGTTTTGTCTCACTTCAAACGATACAAGCCGTGGAGTGTAGGGGTGTCCCAATGAGGCTTTAATTCCTACTGTGTGTAGTGTGTAGTTGAGACCAGATGTGGTTCTGCGTAGTTTTGGGGGCGTTTCTCGATCCATGACCTGGGCCGACTCGTTCATGTTTCCTTGAAGATGAACCAGAATGATTTTCGACGGCATCGGGGACCAAGTAGTGTCCTTTCTTCATTATCTTCATGACCAGTATGGCATGGAGACTTCCGTCTTCTAAGATGACAGTAAAGGTTTTCATAGGGTTGTACGTATATGTTCCTAATTTGACGAGCAATCAAGCACCTCAAAGGTCGTCTAATAGCCCGGTAAATCACTTGATTGTATAAACATGAACTGTAGGAAGGGGAAGAAAAGAAAAATGATGGGTGGGAAATTATGACGGCTAGCTGCATAGGGCGCTGTGGTAACGCAATGGCGAAAGTTTTAACTTGTGCCGGACCAGGACTCGAACCTGGATTTGCCTTTTTTTATGAGCGGTTGGCTTAAGCGCTTCGGACATCTGGACACGGTACCTGGCCGACTGAAATTTTCAACTTGTCGCGAGCCGCAAGGCAGCGTTCCACGTCTACTAACTCACTACTGGCGAATCCTGATGGCCCGTTGGAGATCCAAAGATATTTGTGGATGGGCGCTGAAATAGGCGTCGAGGAGTCGTGTCCCTCTTCTTGTCAGAAACGTATGCATCTGTGTAGCGTCTGTTCTGACGGACATGTCCGACACCACTCGGATATTTATATCAGCCAGCCGATTGTGTAATGGGACCGCGCCTACTCATCATCACCAATTTCCTCCAAATTTATTGTGTAAGGGAGGGGGGGGGGGGTTGGCCACAAATGAAATTGACACGAGTGGGAATTGCAGATGACCAAGCGTTTGGAAGAAATAGCACTTTGGGCGCGGTCAACCGAGGGATGAGCCATTTATGTAAGAGTAGTTTCTAGCCAGTGGTCGGCGCAGAGGGAAGAGTACAGGGCGGTAAACAGGAGGGGTCGTCAGATCGAGCCCCTAAGTGGAAATATTCTTATTTTCAGTTTTTACGTTACTTAAATTCCAAAAAAACCGTAATAATGCTTAATACATTGCATTTAATAATATTTTCATAAAATACATGAAAATATATTTTTTGACTGATGAGAAGAACCTCTACTTGGAGCAGAACATATATCTCCCGTTAATTGTGCACTGGGAAGCACAAAAATTCCACAATTACAGAATGAGATTTCTCAAGATGAAGAAGGATTGCTACTGTGCGATATCAAACTAGTCTCCCCAGATGCATTGGACTAGTGCAAGCCTACGATGTCTATTTTTATCGTCGGGTTAAGTATTGTTCAGAAAGCATCAAAGGTGTTCTTATTTCATCGGGAGTGATAAACAGATCTTATCCTGAAACAACTCCATCAAAACACATCCCACTGTAGAGCACCAGCTATCCTCTACCAAATTTGGCGAAATGATGCATTACACGTCGTTTGCTGCCAAACTTTACAATGAGAAACAGCGCGCTATGATTTTAAACCAAGTTTTTATTTCTGTAGGAACCTTAAAACGAACATGTAACAGCAAAAATGGAAGATTCCGAGAAAATTACTGCTTCCTCAGTGTTTCAGTGAATGTCGCCACAGCACGTGTAAATGATCAACTTTAAAACAAAACTATCTAAATCTATGTACAAAATTCTCTTGTACGTCTTACAATACCTCCCTGAAAATTTATTTTTAATCCCATATTTTCCTGCATCTCTCATTTTCAGGTCTTTTATGAAAATAGTAATAAATACAAAGTATTGGATATTATTTCGGTTCATATGCAGTGTAAGGAACGTATAAATTGAAAATAAAAAAGTTTTGGTATACGGTCTCGAACCCACGATCTTCAGATTACCATTCCATACTCATTCCTCTGCAGAAAATGCTGCATGGAATCTAAGCTAAACAGTTGGATGATGTTTCTCCTGAGCCAAGCCTGAAATGCTATTTTCTTCAAACGCTTGGCGATCTGGAGTTCCCACTTCTGTCACTTGCATATCTGGCCCAACACTGCATATAGATTCCATATACTTGGAGCAAATCGCTGATAACGAGTAGGAACGGTCCCCTTGTAAATCCCCCAGCGAGTGTTCGGGACTATTTGGAACCACCGATGAAACGCAGGAAACAACAGCCCCTCGCAGTCTGATAACCCCATGGGAACTAATTAGCAATGAGTGGCTTCATCAGCATACGGCACACATAAATTAAGTTGCGGACTGTCTTCTCTGCCAGATTATGGCCGTTATTAAGTTTAGAGGCTGTATTAGCGTTACGTCACATTGAGTGACAAATATTTTGTCAGGCTTTCTTATTAGGATTGTTGGTATTTTTAAAAATATTGGAAAACCGATACATCGATATTTAAAAAAAGTGTCATGACTGGGCTGCGATATATCGAAAGAAAGTAACGGTATATCGACGAAGATAATATCATGGTACTGTAACGTAGCAAGTTATTAAAGGATAACATTCGATGCAGTAACGCACGCAGACGTGTAGCACGGTGGCTTCAGGATGGCTATGTTTTTTCTTCGTTCTGACTCACTGCGCAGCTGACGTTACCAGGCGTGACAACGGTCTCAAGTAACAATCAGTCGGTAAGCTAATTCATGCCCCCTACGAATATGAATAAACCATAGTAATTATTATACGATTTTGTTCAAACTTGGTACGCAAACTTTTGTTATTAAGGAAGGGATCCAGTCAAAATTTCAGATTTTATCTATTATAGTTATGGAGATTGAAAAAATTACTTAAATGTTCTAAAACTGACACTTATGTTTCAAAACTCAGTTAGGAACAATCTGAAGTCATAAAAAAACTATCACTATATAAAAATCACTTTACTGGAATTTTCTTCTCAAAACTTTAATTACTCTATATTACGTAGTATAAAAATCATTCAAAACTATTATTTGCTTATTATTTTGTTGTATGAATACATGGTAATGAATAAGTGAGTGTATGAAGGACATACGCAAAAACCTAATGTCATTTTATGTAAAACATTATAAAATTTGACCGTGGGAAAATTGTGTTGCAATCACGATGCTGATGACGTATGTCGATGTGTGCTTGCTTTTGTAAGACAGAAGCAGGAATAAAAGTCTGAAGAGGAATAAATTTTTATATTAATTTAAAGAATCTTTTGCATTTCGGTCTATTTTATTAAACAATATATTAGAAATTGAAATTGTAATGACGTAAATGACAGTCTGATTAGTGGTTCGCTAAGGCAAGTTTTGCCGCGAGAATGATCTGGATCATTCTGATTGGTCATTCAGATCAATTGCCAATCAGAATTAAGCAGTTCCCGCGTGCAGATTGTTAGATAGGCAGAGAGCAGAGGAGCATCAATATAGTTGCTAGCTAACCTGCTTTAGGGTTATACCATGCTAGATGTCTCCGTGAAAATAGTATGTAAAAGGAAGAACTAGGGAGCTCATTGTCTTTAGAACGTGTCGTGACTAAAACGGCTTAAGTTACAAGCATTTGGATGAAAGAGTAATATTTCTGAATTAATTAATTGAAGTTTTATGAGCATGTGAAATTTTCGGTCATAGAGACAATTCCGCGTGGCATATTCCGTGTTCTTTATGGAATACTTTAGAGAGCACTTCTAACATAGACAACAACTGAAACGATCGAAGGTTCAAATCGCTAATAGTGGTGGGTCAGTGACTGTTAGATCGCAAAATTAATCGGGCCGGACTTGCAGGAATTCTGGCTGCTTTTACGTGTGAAATATGTTGGAGAAACAATGAACTTGGAAGACAGGGCACTTGTATTATTAAATACGGACTTTATAGCCATTTCGTGTGCTTCCTTAAGAATAAAAAAACGTTAATAGAATTTTCAAATGCTTACTGCAGTTAAACTGCATTCTCCTACAATCCGAAATTTGTGAAAATGAACTTACAGGAACTGATTCGCAACTTAAGTTACGCGGCGTCTGTGTGGTAGGTATTAGGTAGTGGTTCCATCAACGCTGCTTCACACTGCCTAGCGTGTATCCACTACTGCAGAGTGAACCGACGTCGGAAAGAAGAAATATAGAGGCAGGTCAACTGTTCGATCATAGTGACTGAAAGATAGCAAAGGAGACGGAAGACCGACAGACCGACCTTTCCCGCCAAGCCGCAGTACCGGCCTATAAAAATATCGGCTACAATTTGTAAATAATCTGCAGGTTTTATATCTGTATATTTAAGTATTGATTTATTATTGGATATTCTGTTCATCAATAAGCTAGCACCTGGCCTATCCCCCTTAGCGCAAAAACTGAAAGGAAAGCTATGCACGTTCACGCTTGGCGATAACCACTTTGGTAAAAATCGTAAATGCGTGTAACTGGTACAATAAAAGGTGTCCAATGGGTCCGCCCTTCAGTTTTGTCACATATGGGACTTGTTCGGAACAATTTGTCAACTTCCCTGTTTTTTTTTTTTTTTCATTTCTGCAAACGCTAGAGACCTAGCAGTTGTAGTGTCAAAATTGCGTGTTGAAGTTAAATATTGCAGTTTCTGTTAGTAGCGTCGAGCGCCCATTACGTCAGCATGTTCCCTCACACACCTTCGAGCACAGTAAAATCCAAACTTGTCATTTAGATTTTTGTTCAGATTTTCATCAACTGTTTTTGAAGAATGCCGATGTGAAGAAACATCACACTAATCGAGTTAAAAATTGTTTCTTAATGCAACTGGTGTGTTATTTCTTCACATTGGAAATACGTTTATTCCATTCACACCGCCACCCCACAGTGCATTTGGACTCCTTCGTTGTGCCACCTATACTTACTTTACAAAGTCAAAGAGAAAGCCTGGACGTGATGAAAGCTCAAAAAGTAGTTAGACTCTTTCACACAGGTTCAAAACAACGAATTCAAATACTCAGCGAAAACTATGGAAAAAAATCATTATAAAATAAAAATATTGGCACTCGATATTGGCAGCTCGATATCGTTACATCGCTACATCAGTGAAAAGCACTGCCGGCGTAGATCGGTAATATCTAAAGAAAATATCGATATTTTATCAACAGATCTACATTGAAGAGCCAAAGAAAATGGTACACCCGCCTAATATCGTGTAGGGCCCTGTGGACACGCAGAAGTGCCCCAACGCGACGGGGCATGAAGTAGTGTTGGAGGGAATTTACAGCATGAGTGCTGCAAGGCTGTCCATAAATCCATAAGAGTAGGAAGGGGTGTAGGTCTCTTCTGAAGAGCACGTTGCAAGGCATCGCAGACATGCACAATAATATGCGAGTTCAGGCTTTCTCGGCGAATTTCATGTATGAAGTCTTCACGGGTTGTCAGCCGAGTAGGATCGTCGTCTTGTAGCAACGTTTCGATGGAATGCGTCTCCATCATCTTCAGGCGAAGTGTCGGGATATGCTGACGCTGGAATGACGAGCCTGTCCTTGGCTCGAGGTGATGCAGTATAGACATACATATGTCGTTCCTGCAGTTCCTGTAGGGGAGAGAAATATTATTTAACAGTCTAGTCGAATGATCCTGTCTGGTTTTACCTGAAAAAGAGAAAGACACACTCTGTTGAGGGATTAGTAAAAACTTAATCCCTCAGCAGGTCAGGCCAACGCGTGGTTGGCCTGTGATGTGGTTGTTGGCCCAGTCCACGGATGAGCCGGTTGCGGGAGTGTTCCGTCCTCTCGTAGAACTTCCTGGCGATGGCGCGGAACCTTTCTCGAAGAGGCAGGATTCCGGTGTCCTCGTGGAGTTGGCGCGTCGAAAAGCGCCTCGGAAGATGCATAGCAGTCTTCAGGGCGCGGTTCTGTATCCGTTGCAGAGTCACAATGTGAGCATCTGCGGCTATCCCCCAGACCACGGCAGCATACTCTAACAGTGGGCGAACCAATGTTAGGTAAAGCGTGATGCCGTGTTGCGGTGGCAATGTCGACTGCGGGTTTAGCAGTGGATACAGGGCGCGGAGGCGTCCAATTGCTCTCCCTTTCACATCACGGATGTGATGCTTCCAGGTGAGCCTGCGGTCTAGGGTAACCCCTAGGTATTTCGCCGTCCCACTCCATGGGATAGGTTCTCCCAGGATTTCGACCGGCGTAAGCCCTGGCGGCAGAAGTCTTCGAGTGAAGACGACTGCCTGGCTCTTTGTGGCGTTGAATTTCAACCGCCACTTCGTTGCCCATGAGCCCAAGGCGTCGCACCCGCGTTGGAGGCGGTTTCTCAGCACCTGGGCATTCATGCTGCGCGTGAACAGGGCTGTATCATCATCATACAGCGCCAGTTCGACTCCTGCCACTTTCGGCGCGTCTGCAGTGTACAGGGAGTACAGCGAGGGGCCGAGAACCGACCCCTGCGGCACCCATGCACGTATCTGCCGGTCTGTGGACGTACCGTCGCCAGCCCTCACGAAGTGTCGGGATATCGTCGGTCGCGGGCTTATATATCTGCTGGAGCGCTGTCCGCTTCCCGCAGCCGGCCAATCACGGGCCCGCGGAATCGCCCGCTGCGAATGGATCGGCCGGTGGTGGGGGCCACGCGTGGTTCACGCACGACACTTACGCTGTGGCTGCCGAAGTGTGCGGAGGCTCTGTGCTGAAGCTGCCGAGGCTAACCTCTTGCTCGTAGTTTTGTAGCGATAGGTTGTGCGGGTTCACGCATTTGGCTACTCGCCTTGCATGTTCTCGCTAACCAGCGTTTTCTCTCTTTCTTTCAGAGTCGATATCAGCCTGCAGTGGCCTTTAGGGATTCGTGCGGCAAAATCCACGTGGCGTGACCCCACTCTCTAAAAAAGCAAAAACTGTCGTGTTTTTCTAACGAGGCAAAGTTCTCGTGTTGTGGGTTACGACGTGGAGGAGGAGCCGGAACGAGACGATCGCTGCAGCGAGACGCAGGGTATGGCAGACGGCGGTCTAAGGGAAGTTTCCCGGACGACGGCAGCTTCTGGCCCTCCGTCACCGACGAGGACGACGAGTGAGAGTGTGGACGCGGAAACTTCCGCGAACGGACGGCGCCGCGCCCACATACTCTCTGTGCCGAGACGACGCATCGAGCTGCCGATCCCCCTGACAAAGGACGAATTTGCCGCCGCCATCGCCATGCTGACTCCCGACCAGAGCTGCATCTGCATGCAACGCCTGGCCATGGGCAGCGATGCGGACAGGGTGGAGGTACATGTTGCTCTCGACAGGCAATTACCTGCCGCCGTTGCCACGACAGCCGCCACGCCAGCAGTTGCACCAGCAGTGGTGGCTTCAGAAGCCGCCACGCCCTCACCAACGTCCAGGCTGGCAACACCCGAGGAGCCTGCTGAGGTCGAATAAACCTCACGGAAGCGCCCAGCCGCGGCCGTAGAGAACACTCCCTCACCCCAGGCAAGTTCCGGTCGCGCCAGGCGGAAGGAGAGGAGGGTACGCCGCAGGACGACGACCGCATCGCCGAGAAAGGACGAAGAAGGCTTCATCGCGCCCTCCCGCCACCACACAGCGAGAGCCAGGTCGTTCGGACCGGCGACGCCGGAGCACGTCGAGGCTGCAAACCGGTTTGCAGACCTGCCGGAAGTAGCCGAGATTGATGGGACAGGACCACGTCGACTACGGCGACGAAACCGCCCCGCCGCCCTCCGCTGATTACCATCCAGTGGAGTGAGGGCTATATCGAGCTCAGAGAGAAGCTCTACTCCGTCGCAAAACCGCGGAAGATGATTTCGGGGACCGACACTTACAAGGTCAGAGCAGAGTGCATAGAGGACCATGCGAAACACATGCAACTCTGTGAGACCGAGAAGTAGAACTGCTTCACGCAGAGCACGGAACAGCTGAAGCAGCTGGAGGTCGTTTTCCGTCACCTGCCGCCGAAGATGGAACCGGCGTTCCTACAGCGCAGCTGGAGGAACTCGGCTTCCAGACCCGACACGTCGGCCTGACGAGGTCGCCCAGGACCCACAGGGACATGCCCTTGTTCCTTGTGGTTTTAGTCGACAATGTCGACAACAGGAAAATTTTTCAGGTTGAAAACATTGCCGGTTTCGACGTGAGAATCGAGCCACTCCACGCAAAAGGCAGACGAGCCCGGTGCTTCAACTGCCAGCGCATGGAGCAAGTGGCAAAGTTTTGCAGGATGCCTGTGCGCTGCTGCAAGTGCGCCGAGGAGCACCTGTCGCGCGACTGCCCCAAGAAGAAGACCGACCGACGTGCTGTTCCTGTAACGGGGACCACGTCGCCGGTTACCGGGGATGCGCTGCATTCGCGAGCGGGAAGCGCGCCAGCCGCGTAAACCCGAGCCGCAGCTTCGCGGACGTTGCTAAGGGGAAGCCGGCAGCCCCCTCCGTGAGGCCACGGCCGCTCGCAGGGGAGGCCGCACCGGCAACGCAGCCGTCGCAGCTGCCCTCGCCTGCGGCACCGCCTGCAGTCGGGGAGGCCGGCTTGCCGGCGCACGCGGCTGTAGGGAGGGTTGCCGCTAGCGCAGGGCGTTCCCAGGGGTCAAACGTTCCCGAAACGGCGAAGGAAGACACCGCCGAGCTGCCCGCGCTTCTGCGGTCGCTCGACCAGCTGATGACGCAGCTACGGTCCTCGTGGGAGCAGTGACGCCGGCCCCCAGGCCACCGCCGGGAGAAGCCAGCCTTAAAATGGATAACGACCATATTTATGGGTTAACCATTTGCACGTTCAACGCTCGGTGCCTCCACCACTCCCAGCAGGGCGAGTTTCGCCAATTCCCACGGGACGAGGCGTTCGACATCTGCCTTGTGCAGAAGACCTTCCTCAAACCCGGGGTCGATTTGGAAGCAACAAATGTTTGCTGCTAGCGAGATGACAGAGCCACACACGGGGTGGCACTGCCATCTACGTGAAGAAGTCACTGCGCCACCACCGGGTTCTACTGTCGGCGCTCAACGCGCTGGAGGCCACAGGAGTGGCCGTCAACACCACCGCCGGAAAGATTCTTTTCGTGTCGGTGTACCGGCAGCCTGGCAGACCGCTAGACGGAGCCGACTTCGACGTCCTGCTGTCGCTCGAGGGGCGAGCTTTCATTGGCGGGGATTTCGATGCGAAACACACGGAATGGAACTCTAGAACTGTCAGCCGCAGCAGGCGCCGCCTCTCCCGCGTTGTTCACCGCAACGGCGCGATCACTGTGGGGCCGTTTGAGCCTACGATCGTCCCTGCACGGGGACAACCGGACTTGCTCTTCTCAAGGGCATCGGGCACCGCGACCGCCGAGACGCGTAACGTCCTCTCCTCCGACCACGTACCGGTCACTTTTGGCCTCGATCGCCCGGAGCTTCTCTTGCAGAAAGCCGTCAGAGCTATCGCAGGCTCGACGCCGAGCGCTTTCAGACGAAAGCCCTCGAACTGCTCGAGGACGCGACAAACCCCGCTGTGGTAGGGACAGACGTCACCCTAGCATTCTTCACCCGAAGAATGCTCCGAGCAGCGGAGGAAGCTGTGGTGTCACCGCCAGACACCACACTTGCTAGGTGGTAGCCTTTAAATCGGCCGCGGTCCGGTAGTATACGTCGGACCCGCGTGTCGCCACTATCAGTGATTGCAGAGAGAGCGACGCCACACGGTACGTCTAGAGAGACTTCCTAGCATTCGCCCCAGTTGTACAGCCGACTTTGCTAGCGATGGTTCACTGACTTCTACGCTCTCATTTGCCAAAACGATAGTTAGCATAGCCTTCAGTTACGTATTTGCTACGACCTAGCAAGGCACCAGTATCCGTACTATTGATATTGTGAATCATGTACCATAAAGAGCGCCGTTCTCCATTAATGGATTAAAGTTAAGTATTCTACCAGCTACGTCCGTTTTTCTCAATTCTAATTCCCTTGTCATGTTCCAGACCTCACGCCAGCCTGCGTGAACTAAAACGCGTGCATTTCGGCCTCTTTTAGAAAAACGGTGTTGGCTCTCCTGCCAACCACAACAGAAGCCACGCCGAGACGTCGCCAAGGACCACGAGACTTCTCGCGACAGCTACCGCGCCCTTCCTGGACGCGATCACCCAGAAGGACCGACTGTTTCGTGAATGGCAGTTCACTCGCCAACTAGACACGCAGCGCCACGTAAACCGCATGAGATGGGAAATTAAGGCAGCAGTCGAGCAACACCGGAACCAGGAATGGGAAGAATTTGTGTCTACTCTCAATCCTGAGGATGGCAGTGCACGGCGGGTGGCAAAGTCCTTCCTACGCCGGCGACAGCGAATACCGCCTTTACAGGTCGGGAACGACTTCGCCAGCGACCCCGACGCGAAAGCCAGCGTCCTGGCTGACGCCTTTGCAGCGAACTTCACACCGGCGGCTTACGTCATCGACGACGACCACATACGGCGGGTCCACGAGCAACTGCAAACCTTCCGCGCCGCAAGGGAGGAATGCGACGTTACCGAGCCGATAACGAAGAGCAAGTTGCTGTGCAGCTTCGCTCGCTGAACCCCAAGAAGGCTGGAGGCGACGATGGTGTCACAAACCTCCTGCTGAAGAACCTTCCGCCGGGTTTACACCGGCAACTTGCCGATGTTTTCAACGAGATCCTCCGATCAGGTGTCTACCCCTCTGCGTGGAAACACGCGGAGGCCGTGGCCTTTCTGAAATCCGTCAAGGACCCACGCCAGGCATCGAGCTACGAACCCATCAGCCTGCTCCCGTCCCTCTCGAAAGTTTTAGAGAGGCTGTACGCGAGGATACTGATGCGACAAGTCACCCAGGAGGGCATCATCCCGGACGAGCAGTTCGGGTTTCGAGAAGAACATGCCACTTCCCACCAGCTCTTGCGCGTGGTAGAACCGGCGACGAGGGCACTGGAAACAAGGGAATACTTTGGGGCAGTGTTCCTCGACGTCTCCCGAGCGTTTGACTCGGTGTGACACGACGGTCTCGAGTTCAAACTTTTTGAACAAAGGATACCGACGTCCCACATGACGCTGCTGCGGCCGTACCTGTCTGAACGAACCTTCCACGTGAGGGCCGACGACGGTACGTCTACAGACCGGCAGATACGTGAAATAGAGCCGCAGCGGTCGGTCCTCGGCCCATCGCTGTACTCACTGTACACTGCCGACGCGCCGAAAGTGTCAGGAGTCGAAATGGCGCTGTACGCTGATGATACAGCCCTGTTCACTCGCAGCATGAACCTCCAGGTGCTGAGAAACTGCCTCCAACGCGGGTGCGACGCCTTGGGCTCATGGGCAACAAAGTGGCGGCTGAAATTCAACGCCACGAAGAGCCAGGTAGTTGTCTTCACCCTAAGCCTTCTGCCGCCAGGGCTTACGCCAGTCGAAATCCTGGGAGAACCTATCCCATGAAGTGGGACGGCGAAATACCTAGGGGCTACCCTAGACCGCAGGCTCACCTGGAAGCATCACATCCGTGATGTGAAAGGGAGAGCAATAGGACGCCTTCGCGCCCTGTATCCGCTGCTAAACCCGCAGTCGTCATTGCCACATCAACACGGCATCACGCTTTACCTAATATTAGTTCGCCCACTGTTAGAGTAAGAGGCACTGATCTGGGGGAAAGCCGCAGATGCTCACATTGTGACGCTGTAGCGGATACAGAACTGCGCCCTGAAGAGTGCTATTCATCTTCCGAGGAGCTTCTCGACGCGCCAACTCCACGAGGATACCGCGATCCTACCTCTCGGAGACAGATTTCGCACCATCGCCAGGAAGTTCTACGAGAAGACGGGACGCTCCCGCAACCGGCTCATCCGTGGACACCTCATCACAGGCCAACCACGCGTTGGCCTGAGCTGCTCGGGGATTAAGTTTTACTAATCCCTCAACAGAGTGTGTCTTTCTCTTTTTCGGGTTACACAAGCTAGGACCAATCAACAAGAGTGGTAATATATCTTTCTCTTTTTTACAGGAACCGCAGGAATGACAAATTTTGTCTAAACTGCACCACCTCGAGCCAAGGATAGGGGTTCGAGTCCCAGCGACCGTCTCTGTCTGTTCCGTCCACGGCCCTTGGTGAAACGGAACGTTCTTCTTTGATTTTCCTGACTGCAGGCTCCCAGGCTGTGCAGAGATGGTAGCCTCTGTCACCGTTGATTAGGTTGTCGTGTAACAGTATTTCTATGGACTCTTTGAGTCCCAAAATCCGTTTGTACTGCATATTTTCTTTGTGTCCTCTAAATCTAAGGCGTGCTTCTCGTCAATACTATGTTCCGCCACAGCAGATTTGTTGCTCTGACCCAAGAGTACATGCCTAATATGCTGTCCCATATATTGCACACCACATTCGCATCCGATCTTGTACACACCTGGTGCCGTCAGACATAGTGGATCCTTGGTTGAACCGAGAAGGTCTTTGATTTTTCCTGCTGCGCGGAAAACGGTCTTCTTTTTATGTTTCTTGAGAAGACCGGACTATAATACCACGTTAAAACTGACTTAAATCTTGATAACTTGCCGTTGTAGCAATAGTAACCAATCTAACAACTGCGCCAGACACTTGTCTTATACAGACGTTGGAGTCTGCAGCACCATATTCTGCCTCTTTACTACACATCTCTGTAATTGAGAACTCATGCCTGTACCAGTTTCTTTGGCCCTTCACTGTAGTTCTTTCGTGGTTGAAGGAGATACATATTTCATTACGTTTCATTTACACTACTGGCCATTAAAATTGCTATATCAAGAAGAAATGCAGATAATAAACGGGTATTCATTGGTCAAATATATTATACTACAACTGACATGTGATTACATTTCACGCAATTTGGGTGCATACATCCTGAGAAATCACTACCCAGAACAACCACCTCTGCCCGTAATAACGGCCTTGATACGCCTGGGCGTTGAGTCAAACAGAGCTCGCATGGCGTGTACAGGTACAGCTCCCCATGCAGCTTCAAGACGATACCACAGTTCATCCAGAGCAGTGACGCGTATTGTGACGAGCCAGTTGCTCGGCCACCATTGACCAGACAGTTGGTAAGAGACCTGGAGAACGTGCTGGCCAGGGCAGCAGTCGAACATTTTCTGTATCCACGAAGGGCCGTACAGAACCTGCAACATGCGGTCATGCAGGGTTTCGCAGAGAACGAATGAAGAGTAGAGCCACGGATCGTAACACATCTGAAATAGGATGTCCACTGTTCAAAGTGCCGTCAATGCGAACAAGAGGTGACCGAGACGTGTAACCAATGGCACACCATACCATCACACCGGGTGATACGCCAGTATGGCGATGACGAGTACACGCTTCCAATGTGCGCTCACCATGATGTCGCCAAACACGGATGCGACCATCATGATGCTGTAAACAGAACCTGGATTTACCCGAATAAATGACGTTCTGCTATTCGTACAACCAGGTTCGTCGTGGAGTACACCATCGCAGGCGCTCCTGTCTGTGATGCAGCGTCAAGGGTAACTGCAGCCATGGTCTCCGAGCTGATAATCCATGCTGCTGAAAACGTCGTCGAACTGTTCGTCCAGATGGTTGTTGTCTTGCAAACCTCCCCATCTGTTGACTTAGGGATCGAGACGTGGCTGCACGATCCGTTACAGCCATGCGGATAAGATGCCTGTCATCTCGACTGCTAGTGATACGAGGCCTTTGTGATCCACCACAGCGTTCCGTATTACCCTCCTGAACCCACCGATTTCATATTCTGCTAACAGTCATTGGATGTCGACCAACGCGAGCAGCAATGTCACGATATGATAAACGGCAACCGCGATAGGCAACAATCGGACCTTTATCAAAGTCGGAAATGTGAAGGTACGGATTTATGTTCCTTACACGAGGCATCACAACAACGTTTCACCAGGAAACGCCGGTCAACTGGTGTTTGTGTATGAGAAATCGGTTGGAAAATGTCCTCATGTCAGCACGATGTAGGTGTCGCCACCGGCGCGAAACTTGTGTGAACGCTCCGGAAAGCTAATCATTTGCATATCACAGCATCCTCTTCCTGTCGGTGAAATTTCGCGTCTGTAGGACGTCATTTTCGTGGTGTGGCTATTTTAATGGCGAGTAGTGTAGTTGTACGATAAGAAATGCCTGTCGTGGAAGACTTTTGGTTTCAGTCGGGCGCATTGCTAGATGTGCACTCCTTGCCCCGTAAGTTCCTTTGGAGAGAAGAAGGGAACAAAGAGTAAATGAGCCGGGGCTCGGGCTCACCTGCTCCCTGGAGCCGAGGAAGAGGTCGTCCTGGGCGAGCAGCGTGAGGCAGTGGTTGCCGGGCAGCCGCGAGCACCAGAGGCGCAGCGCGCACTGGCCGGCGGGCAGAGACAGCAGGCGGCAGCCGCCGGCGCTCACCGACAGCAGGGGAGGCTCCGGCGCCGCAGCAGACCACACGTAGCGCTCCACCACCAGCGACGCCGCCGACACCTCGCCGTCGCACGGCCCCACGTCGCCGGCACCCGCTGTGCGCACCGGAGCGGGGAGGGAAATTAACGTCAGCAGCGGCAGTCGCTCTCTCACTGACGGTGCTTATTAGAGCACGCCACTGCAGTGTCGCTCGATTTGGAGCACTGGCGCTGGATGAAGTGTTCGTCGTGACCACGTACTAGGAGACGTTGTAAAGTTTCCACTGTAAATAGAGCTACGACTGAGAATCCTGGCGATGGGTTTGGTGGGACAGAGTGGTTATAATTAAACTTGCTACACCTACCTCTGTGAAAAACAAGTGGTCGTAGAACAATGAAACTCTGCAGAAACACTTTTAAGGACATACGGAAGAGAAATACCGAATAAACCACTCTATGAAACACATTTTAATTTCCACATGGGAAGGTAACATTTGTTTACTGCGTACCATGTTTACAGTTAAAAGGTCTCTGTTGGATTCCTTTCATGTTAATTTCTTAAATCTGTTGTCATTTACAGCATAAATTCTATTTCTAAATTTACTGTGGTGTTTCTGATTATCTGGGAGGAGACCGAGCAGTGGAACGTGTTACTTTTACACATAAACAAGAACGATCTGTCACACTACCACACTTTAAAACACAGTTTATATGTAATTCATGTCACACAGTCTCATATGGAACCTACATGAACTTTCTTTTATATAGTGTATATGATAAGATACTGTCATCCCCCTTCCCTTCTGTGTGAAAGGATGAATGAGTAATTGTATTTCTAGTTGCATGCTCGATGGTAGCAGACAAGCCTGTCTGCTAGAGAACAGTAGGACCAATGTCGGAACAGGTAGCTACGCTTTTTTAAAAGCAGAGAGGTTTCTATCTTAGTATGGTCCTGTCCGTCCCTTGTCATGTTGGTGTAGGAAGCTGCCTCTCTGGTCACTTCCATTTGTATCTGTTAAGCACCCTCGGTAGGGGCCGAGGCCAGTGTGTCCGCGGCGAGCGTCTGAAGTGGTAAGATCTCCGGATAAGCGCGTCTCTGCTAAGTCCGTAGGACAATGGATTTCTTAAGTTCAGCCTAACTGAAAATTTAATCACCTTTGTTTCAGGTTTAGATCTAAAATATCTTATGTTATCTTAAATTGCAACACAGTGTAATTCGAGTGTGAAGTTTAGAACATCTTCCAGTATTTTGCTTTGTCACTACTTTGTTAGCAAAGTGGAACCACGTGTTGAGGATCCGTAACTCTAACTACGATCATCAGTCTTAAATGCGAATGTGCGTGTGATTATAACGTCTCGTCCTGACAATATTTTTCAATATAGCAACTTTTCTTTATGTGCAACCCACTTGGGGTGTACTTTGTGAAACAGTACCACGTGCTTATGTAATTGTTTGACCCATCAGGTTAATAGTATCACGATAGTAGCCAGTTTGAAATTTATCTTTTGCAAATAGCGTTTCGATGTAATTTATTTTAAATATCAAAATTATTGTGGAGCTACACTCTTTGTGTAAACCAAGTTGACCACGTGAGGCATGTGGTGTAATCATCAAAGTAGACCTCAGCTATTCTTTTCGAGAAGATTTCACACACAATTAGTACGAATTTAGTATACCAGTGTGTGGTAATTTCATGACGGACGGGATTGCGCTACAACCGTAACTTCTTTAGGTGAAAATTGAATCGGTTGGCTGTGGTTAATTTCGTATTGCATATGTTTCAATGTTCTTCGTGTGTTATTTTATGAATGCAGTGTTGTATGCAGTCTCCCAATCTTGGCACAATATTTGATGTGTTCCGTAATATTACAAACACACATTTTCACAATCCTAAATAAGGCACCAGTTTAGTTATGAATCAAGTTTAATATGTTGAAATTTTAATGGAACAAAGATCAATGTTAAAATAAATGTCCAAGTATAATCTGATTTATTTCTTTTTATTGAACAGTTGCTGTAAGATGACTATTAAAAGATTATAATTAATGTTAGTCTGGTCGGCAATTTGCTAAACTAGACTGGATACCTGGTGGAACAGTTGCTCAGTAATGCAAGGATAACTTCCCCAGAGAGCTCACAGCTTTTAACCCGCTTTTATTATCTTGAGTATCAGCACCGCTTTCAGAACAGCTTAAAGCATCAACATTACACAGTCGAGGATACAAACGTAGCTCACACCCAAACATCCATATCTCAGACACTCACAAGAGGACCCTCCATACTGTAAATCACGGATTTTGTTATATTTCAAATTTGTTGTAGAGGCACTAACCTGGCTATCTGGGTATTTTATCGACGAGTGTGAAGTTGTTGTATACCCACATTACATGTATTGCGAGCAAATCAGCTGAGCCACAATCGTGAGATCACACTTCGTGGCACACGGAAGGCCCGTGCTACGACCTGCTGTGTTTGACCAGCCTCCCGTCGCCCTAGTATTATACCCCTCATAACGTCATCAATATGTGTTCTTTGAGCCATTTTCAACACACAGTCACCCTTAGCACGTCTGAAAACGCCTGCATACTTACTCGCTGCACCATACTCTGACATGCACCAACACAACTCTGCATATGTGGACTGCTGCCAGCGCCACCGTGGGACGACCACAGGTCAAATGCACCGCATGGTCATACCACGAGGTGATTTACATTAGCAAACTGCCCACCAGAGCGTTGTTACACCATGTATCAGCAGTATCCTTAATTTATGAGCACGAGTGTAGTAAGCGAGGTGTGATAAAAACCACCAAAACGAAGACTTTTTCGTTGTGGCGAGATATTTACACGAAATTACAATCACTGACTTTCTCATGTAAATGCTAACGGATTTTGTCGAGCAACTCCTACATAAGGACAAATTATTATCATTATTATTATCATTAGTATGATTTGGAAGAGACTAAACATCTATGGTCATCAGTCTATTATTTACCCCCTCCCTCGACGATGGAATCTTTGTACTCCACCCGTCTGCGTGTACAGTAATTCTCTTATGGAAATATAAGAACGTTATCTAAATGTTTGCGTAGCGTGTATCGGTGGCACGCAGTGGGTATCAGCCCAGTATTTACCTACTAGGATGTCGGAAACCCGCTGGCCGGCACACTGCTTTCTCGTCCTTAATGTGCGTGCCTGATTCGATCCATGTTAGGCTCGCCTCGCCGTGTTCCGGCAGCCGTATGTTAACGCACTATGCTATTTGCGCGCAGGTCCCGTCGGGGAAATAATAGCTCACAATGAGAGATTTACGTGTTCATTGATCTCACAGATCCACATTATATGAGAGTGTAGTACTGGAGCTATAGTCTGATCATAGCTGAATGCCAACTCTATGAAACACATAAGTGTCTACTGCATAATAATGACATACAGGAGTGGACAAAAAAATGGAAGCACCAAACACACAACACACGGCCACATGTAGTAAGCGTTGCTTCACGCAGTGGAGAACGGCAAAACACAGGTACGCCGGCGACCGAGACGTTGCAAAGTAGGCAGGCACAGTTGGCCTTGCTGACAGCACCAGTCTACCAACAGACTGACGCAAGGACGCACACAGACCGAGTGCCAAGCGCAGCCTGGAGAGTGCTGAGAAAGGGGAAGTGAGGCCAGCACGCTAATTTACGCTGCAATATACTGTGGGAGTAATAACAAAAAGCTACCTCCTGCCGGATATAAATAGTGGAGCGCAGCCAGCAACAGAGAGTAGCCATTAGGAAGTAGTTCGGATCTGAGGACGGACATGGTCCATGTCCGAATGTTCAATCTTCGTAGGTGACGATTTCAGAAGTCTGTTCCAGCTTGCAGGAGTCATCCATTCGCCACCAGATGTCAACTTCAGCTCTGGAGGTCGGCCCGAGTTCGGTCGGCACCATTGCTGACTAATTACAGTGAGAATCTCCAGCAGGACCGGCCACAGCGCGGGCCCCGGTCACAGGCGCTGCCGGGGACTGACGCCCGGACTTCACGGCAACCCGGCCCCACGGCGCGTGGTCCATCCATGACGGGACCTCGCGGACATCGCGAATGACAGCTTCCCAGCCGCCGGTGCAGCAGGCACCAGCAGCTGACATCACGGCGACGAGTTCATCTCAACCACAGGGCATCCTGCTTCAGCGGAGCACTGGTGGCCTGAGGCTCCCGAGTGCGATCAGTGGCGCGCGTTTTGCGCATTATCAGGGAATCCACACAACAGCAGCCAAGCGGAGGGATCCGCAGGGCTGGGCAGCGACGACGATGGAGAAATTGTAAAGAAAGTTCAATAAATAATTGTAAAACTCCACGCCGTCTCAGTCTTTGGCGCAGTCACAGGGTCTGCTGCTAATAAGTGGCGCAGGATCCGTAACACACAGTAAGACTCAGTTTTTACAGTTTCTAACACACAATTCAACAAAACCTGACGTTTTATTTTCACAGAATGGGCATATGATTAGTGAAACTGAACAGTTCAAATTTCTAGGTCTTCAGATAGATAGTAAACTGTCGTGGAAAGCACACGTTCAGGATCTTGTTCAAAGACTTAATGCAGCCATTTTTACTATTCGAATGATATCTGAAGTTAGTGATCGTTTTACACGAAAATTAGTCTACTTTGCTTATTTTCATTCGCTTATGTCGCATAGTATTATACTTTGGGGTAACTCTTCCCATTCTAAAAGGATATTTTTGGCTCAGAACTGGGCGGCTCGGGCAATAAGTGGTGTAAGTTCATGAACCTCTTGTCAACCCTGTTCACGAATCTGGGTATTTTGACACTGGCCTCTCAATATACACATTCCGTACTGTAATTTCTTGTTAATAATATTAGCTTAATCCCGAGAATAAGCAGCTTTCACTCAGTTAATACTCGGCGGAAACCAAACTTGCATTTGGATCGGAGTCCCTTTAACTCTCGTGCAGAAAGGTGTACAGTATACTGCTGCACCCATTTTCATTGAGCTACCACTCGAATTCAAACACCTTAGTAGTAATTCACGCGCTTTCAAATCGAAACTGAGGAGTTTATTCGTGGCCCACTCCTTCTATTCTGTCGAGGAGTTCCTTGAAAAATTAAGCTGATTCTTGCTGTATTGTTGATTGTGTTTACTTAAACTTATGGACTGACTTTTTGGATTTATAAACATTATGTTTTTATCTGTTATTACTTTTATGTTGTAATTTGATTTACTGACACTTTCCATGACCTCGGAGATTTGTTCCTCAATTTGGTGCTATGCAACTTGTCGCGTAAATAAAATAAAATAAAAACAGACAAGTGACTGCAAGTAACGTTTTATATGTGTAAAAATAATAGCGAATATTTCAGTTTCATGTGTAAAAACACCACTGTGTAACATTTCACAAAAGTACCCACGTAAGACTTCTTTAATTTAAAAAGACGAAACGCGTCTGGAGAATAAATGTTATATTGCAAGAAGAAAAGTGTGTTAGAATTTTACAAAACGGATATTCATCCAAACATTGCTGACAGTTCTTTCTCTCGGCGAATTTGAGAAAACTTGGTTACAAACTGCACTGTTTATGTCATATACTCCGCCGAATATAGGTACAACAACGTACCACAACAAAAGCGTAGCATTTACAGTCTCAATAGTGACACATCGCTACTGCTAAATGGATGCTAGGTGTCGAGCCTATTCGAAGAATTCCCTTTTCGGAGCCTTACTTTAGTCTGACCTTGTTTACTTCGGCTGGCGCAGTGGCTCGAAGGCAGAAGGCTAACATTACAGCTGCTTGTGGAAGTTAAAACGCTAATTCTTGCCAAATAATAAGTATATTCGTATTTGTATGTATTTGTAAGCTGTTCTGGCCTCATTTTTGAAATAACTAACTGATACTGGACGCAGCTGTCAAGTACCATCGTAAGAATATCTCGTCATTGTTATCAGAGAATAAAGGTAACTCCTTTTTGTTGCAGCCATCCTCCTGTTTCTCCCATCCTCACCATTCGGTGGTAGTTCCTGCAGTTCACTCCCCTGATATGACTTTACAAAACGGACATTCTAGGCTTGTCACTTGATTTTTTCCAGGATTTTTCCTTTTCAGGTAATTTACGTCGAACTGGGTTTATGATTTAGTACTTCTTGTCGATATCATGTGAATTAATTTATTTTTCTCCTTAATTTATTTTAGTATTTGTTTTTCAGTTTTTTTTTCGATCCAGCATGTCTTCGTGGCTCTTCCCATATTAACATCTCTATTGCTACTAGCTTTTTCTCTTTCCCCAGACTTCGCCCTTCGCAACCATAGGTTATAACGATTCAAATAAATGTCTTGATGAATTTAGTATTTGTTTCTATATTATGGCTGTTGTTTGGTAATAATTCAGTCACTGCAATTCTTTTAATACGATTTATGTCTTTCTCTTATCTATTGTTGTACTTCGCAAGCCGTAATACTCATTTATTTAAATTAGTAATGCTTTTCCTATTTTAAGTTTGCCCTTCTTGTATGTTTGATGTTTCTATTACCATTATTTCAGTCTTGTCTGCATTTATTTTTAGGAAATTAAATTCACGGACATTTTTGTCTCTTGGCAACTCAAAGAGAAATCACTCAAAGCAAACACAGTACGCACTTACCCTTCTACCCACTCAGTGACTTCTTTCCCTTCAACGACCTTATAACGAACCACCGCCGCCCCTAACGTTCCACCGCATTACAACCCACCCCTCCCCATCCCCCAAGAACCGAAAACATCCCTACAGGAAATCATCTAGTCATCTAGTGAATCCGAGGTTATATCGGGGTTTTGCCCAGAAAGCGTTATAGATCCCTCTGCTATTCTCATTCTATATAAACGATCTGGAGACAATCTGAGCACTCTTAGACTGTTCGCAAATGATGCTACCGTTTACGACCTAGTAAAATCATGACAAAATCAAAGTGAAATGCCAAATGCTTTAGACAAGATGTGTGCGTCGTTCGAAAAATGGCAGTTGACTCTAAGCAACAGAAAGTGAGGTCCTCCACAGGACTCCGTTAAATTTCGGTTCCATGATAAATCATACATACTTATAGGTTGTCGATTCAATTAAATACCAGGGGATTACAATTACGAGCAACTTAAATTCGAGCTGTCACATAGAAAATGTTGCAGAACACGCAAACCAAAAATTGCGTTCTATTATCAGAACAAACCCACTAAAGAGACTGCTTACAATGCTATTGTCCCATCTCTCTGGCATGTCGCTACGCGGTATGGTGTCCTTACCAGGTAAGATTGACGGAGAACATCGAAAAAGTTAAAAGAAGTGCATTTCGTTTTGTACTATAACGAAATGTAAGAGAGTGTCACTGATGTACACTCATGCTCATAAATTAAAGATAATTGGCACTACACAAAACTGGCGCTAATACCATAGGCACACAGGGAACACACACGACATAGATCTGTAAATCCGCGGTATAGGTGAGAAGTTGAGAAAACCGTCTCGAAACACAGGTGCTAAAAAACGCCACTTCACCCCGACATCAATATGAGATATGATCACCATGCACACGTACACAGGCCGCACAACGGGTTGGCATACTCAGGATCAGGTGATCGAGCAGCTGATGGGGTTTAGCCTCCCATTCTTGCACCATTGGCTGTCGGAGCTCCTGAAGTGTCCTAGTGATTTGAAGACCTGCACCGATACATCGAGCGTGAGCATACCAGACTTTCTCGATGGAGTTTAGGTCTGGAGAACAGTCAGACCACTCCATTCACCTGATAACTTCTGTTTCAAGGTACTCCTCCACGATGGCTGCTCGGTGGGGCGGTGTGTTTCATCCATCAGGAGGAAGATGGGACCCACTGCACCCTGAGAAGGTGGACATACTGGTGTAAAATGACGTCCCTAAACATCTGACCTGCTACAGTTCCTCTGTCAAAGACGTGCAGGGGTGTACGTACACCAATCACAATCCCACCCCACACCATCAAACCACGACCTCCATACAGGTCCCTCTCAAGGACATTAAGGAGTTATTATCTGGTTTCTGGTTCACGCCAGATGAAAACCCACAAAGTATCACTGTTCAGAAAACACCTGGACTCGTCTGTGAACATAACCTAGGACCACTGTTCCAACGACCATTTACTGTCTTCTTGACACCAGAATTTACTGGCCCTCCTGTGACCAGAGGTCAGTGGAATGCACCTTGCAGGTCTCTGGGCGGATAAGTCTGTTCAGTCGTCTGTACACTGTGTGTCTGGAGACAACTGTTCCCATGGCTGCAGTAAGGACCCGAGTAAGGCTACCTGCAGTACTCCATGTCCATCTGCGAGCACTATTGGTCAGATATTGGTCTTCTTGTGGTGTTGTACACTACAGCGACTGGACACGTTTCCTGTCTGCTGGAATCATTGTCACAATCGTGAGATCATATTTTGTGGCACACGGAGGGCCCGTGCTACGACCTGCTGGGTTTGACCAGTCTGCAGTCGCCCTAGTGTTCTACCACTCATAACGTCGTCAATATGTGTTTTTTGAGCTATTTTCAACACACAGCACCATTAGCACGTCTGTAAACGTCTGCACACTTACTCGCTGCAACGTACTCTGACATGCACTGTAAGATGGCAAGAACTTTGCCCCTTACATGAAGTCATTGAAGATCACGTAACTCACGTTGAGCGAACAGTAGGGCTGAACAAAAATGACTGACAAGACACAATGCATCTTGTAGAGGGTATAGTATGGACGTGTTGGAATAATTAATGTCGGGTGATGATTTTAAAGTAATTCACACAACATGAAAACTTTGTGGAAACGCATAGATTTACTGGAGACTAGTCTATCCCAGGGAAGTATTCACAACTGACCATGGCCAGCTGGGGAACAGTGAAGGGAAGCGACAATAGGCAGCTTAGGGCAGCTCAATCTCTGAGAAAGCAGTAACGGGGCGCGGCCTTCAGCTGCCTTAAGATGAGTGACAGTGAGTGGGTGGCTGACCCCATGCTTGTGTACTGGGAAGCAGACGGAGAACTTGTATGCCTGTTAATAATTGTCCGTCGTCCTGTTTTCAGTGAAACATGCGAGAAAGCTGCACAAGTCTATGGTGGAGCGATCAACAGAGGCCAAAATATGTGTGTTCGTGACTATAGCAACTTCACACTGAATTCATGGTCCGCAGAGTCTGAAGTAAATCAGGTGAAGAGTGACAAAATGAAATACGCCAGCCTCCGATGGGAACGTAGGACCAAGGAATTTGAAGTACTCTCCTGGGAGTCAGAATTCCGGAAAAATTGGTGTTTTGTGCAGACACTAACTTTGATGGGTGGCGTGGGAGGAGCTAAATAGCAGAAGTTGAGAGGAAGGGAAATTTTGAGGGAATTTGTTTACTTCCCAGAGCAGGCACTGGTCGGCACTGGGAAGCGAGGCATAATTAACGCGACCTGCACTGCAATTGGCCTAAGTGATTTTGCTGGAGGGGAAACCAAGGCAAAGAGCTAACTGGGAGAAGTCTCGGTAGGGGTCTTCCGTTCCCAGCTTGCCTAGAGTGTGGATGTGGCGTTCTTTACTAAGCTTGCCTGAGAAAGAGTGAGCATCTCTGCAGTTTAGGACTTAGCAAATGGAACGATTGAGGTTGGAGATGGCAAGTTTTGGTTCAGCTATGTACTGAACAAGATAGCTAGGAGTGAACAGATGAGCTCAGCCTTGCAGCAGCACAAGGTTGGCCGACATCCGCACAATGATGCCGCTCCGTCACACTGTATTTGGTGATATTGCGCCCGCTCCGGACACTGATAAATTTGTTGGATCACGACGGCAAAGTTTCCACAAGGATTTCATGGGACATGTATTGCAGAATTCTTCTCGCACTTCGCACTACGCCTGGGTCAGTCGATTGGAATTACTTTTGAGTTATCGCTCTTTACTCCACGCAAACGCACTTTATTACCACTGCCTGTCAGGAGAGTTATGTAATGTGATGACTGAAGGTCGTGAGTTAAAATAAATTTGTGCTAATCGACTTCATCTGTTTTAAATCAAGTAGTTGAAATCCCAAGTCATATTCTTAGTTAATTTTATGTTCAACATTTGCATCTGGTGTTCCGTAGCTGAATATAACATCAATGTGCACCCCTTTTAATTAAAAGTGATCAATTCTGAATCAATTAATGTCAACACTGCCACCGCAGTTCAATCAGGAGACACAGGGCCTTATTACTTTCTTTGCGTTATCCGATATTGCGGTAGTTTTGCACTCTCTGTTGATCTGTTAGTCAATTAGCTGGGGTGAACACACGCCAAAACCAGGTAAGTGATGGGTGGGGTGTTACAGCACCAACACACCTTTGCGTATGCGGACTGCTGCCAGCGCCACTGTGCGATGACTGCAGGTCAAATGCATTGCATGGTCATACCCCGATGTGATTTAAACCCGCAAACCGCCCACCAGAGCGTTGTTTCACCATGAATCAGCAGTATCCTTAATTTATGATCATGAGTGTAGTAAGCGAGGTGTGATAAAAACCACCAAAACGAAGACTTTTTCGTTGTAGCGAGATCTTTCCACGAAAATTACTATCACTGACTTTCTCCTCTAAATGCTAACGGATTTTGTTGACCAGCTCCTACATAAGGGCAAATTATTATCATTATTATTATCATTTGTATGAGTTAAGAGATTAGACATATATGGTCATCAGTCTCTTATTTACCCCCTACCTAGACGACGGAACCTGTATACCCCATCCGTCTGGGTCTACAGTAATTCTCTTGTGGAGGTGTGACAACGTTTTCTAAGTGTTTGCGTAGCGTGTATCTGTGGCGGGCAGTGGACATCAGCCCGGTATTTACCTACTAGGATGTCGGAAACTCACTGGCCGGCACACTGATTTCTCGTCCTTAATCTGCGTGGCTGATTCGATCCGTGTCATGCTCGCCTCGCCGTGTTCCGGCAGCCGTATGTTAACGCGCTATGCTATTTGCGCGGGTCTCGTCGGTGAAGTAATAGCTCACAAGGAAAGATTTACGTGTTCATTGGTTTCACAGATCTTCGTGGTATATGCGAGTGTAATACAAGAGCTATAGTCTGATCATAGCTGAATGCCAACTCTGTGAAACGCCTAAGTGTCTACTGCATAATAATGACGTACAGGGATGGACAAAAAACTGGAAGCACCAAACACACAACACATTACAATGCCCAAAACGGTGTAGAGAAACTGATGGTATTCAAAAAAGCTTTCAATCGTCTTGGAATGAATAAATATAGACCGTGGATGGTCTTCAACGGAATCTCAGAGTATTCTTCCCCCAAAATAATCGCAATAACAATGATGAAGGTGGATAACGACCACGCTCCCTTCTCTCCAAAGTTGACCACGCAAGCTCTATGATTTGGGATGTGGAGAGTGTGGTGGCCCAGGGAGATTTTACAAGTCATGGTCGTGTTCACAAAACCAGTCCTGGACGATGCGAGCTGTGTGAATAGGGGCCCTATCTTCTAGGAACATAGGGTCACCATTGGGAATCAAACATCATATTGTGGGGTGGACCCAATCAGTCGAAATGGTTACATAATCCTTTGCAATAATGTGACCTTGCAGAGTAACCAAAGGGTGCACAGAATACCACGATACAGTAGTGGAAATGAGTATAAAAGCAAGGTTCCAACTAAAGTATTTTGCAGTGTCTGAAGCAACATGCATAGAATTTATCATGAAAGTAGTAGATATACATACAAGCCAAACACAATCAGCACGGAATTACATAACTTCTTTCATAACACGGGTAACAAAATCACCCGTTCGCATTTCGTGAATGGAAATTTGTATAAAGGCACTCGCTGTCCTGTTGTATTATTGCATTGTTAGTAATTTTTTCAACCTCTGTTCTTCCTAATTACCTCAGGAATTTTCTTCGAGATTGATTTTGTTTGGCTTTGTAATTCTTGCACTGAAATTTTCACCCAATCTTCTCATATCGTTCTTTTGAGCTCAACGGCATCAAACTGCCTTCCATTGCAATAAAAATGCCTTGGAAGTTTTCCCCAAAGGTTTTCCATGTCGTTCAAATCCGGGCTACGTGAAGGCCAGGGCAATACATCAGTATCCTTATCTTCAAACCACTCTTTGCTTGTAGCAGAAATATGCACAAATGCATTATCTTGTTGAAACACTAGGCTTTCGTCCCTTAGGTCTTCATACATTCTAATCAGTTCTGTCTCTAGTAGCTCAGTGTACATGTTCATTTTAGTGTTCAGCGAAGCAATGCGTGATTTACCTTTTTAGCGCAGAAGGCTGCCAAAATCATTATCCTTCCACCTTCAAAATTTCTTCTCATTCTTACCTGTTGGTCTGTTCTCAGGTCGTGCCAACGATACTGAAATCCATCTAGCTTATTTCAGTTAAACTTATCATTACTGAAGATCATTTTATCCCATTCTGAAATCCACTGTTTACGTTTCTCAACAAACCCCAGCCTAGCCTGTTTACGTTTGGATGTTAGAGGAAGATTCTGCAGTTGTTTCTCTTAATGCTACATATTGTCACGTGACAAAATTTGTCGTCGGTTTCTGACACTTACTGACAACTGTAAATCACCAAAAAGTTGAGAAGAACAGCAGTTTATGGCGATTTCTTTGCCCAACGGTAACCGTTCCCATGTGACAGATAATTTTTTACTTCGCCCATATTTTCCGTTCTGTCTGCATCTTGCGCCCAGTCTAACGAAATTATCAATCACTGTACTTGAATTGCTCAACTTCTTGACGATTTGACGTGCAGAGTATTCCATTTCGTTGTACACGTCGTTTTTGACTTCTTCATTACATGACAACTGTTTTCCGCGTGGCATTGTCACACTCTCGGTTTATGTACACAGCAGGTAGTGTCACTAATGGTGTCTGTTTCCTATCTGCAGTAAAGACACGTACAGACACCCTAGCACCACATATAGCCGACTCCCTTTAAACTCAGTTCCACTCTCTATACCTGTATCGTTGATGTCTTGTCATTTACTTTATTACTGACATCAAATTCGATACCACTGGATTGTATTTGTCGGTGTATTCGATCTCATACTGTTCCATATACACTATGCATAAGTATTACGGACGGCAATATTAACTTTCCTACAAATACCCACGCCTTTATACGATTTCCACTTCTGTATAGTTGCCCAAATAAAAACCGGACCCATGCCATGTTCCAGTGTTAGGGCGTAAACTCGGTCAGAAGTTGGAAACAATATGAAACAAGACTCATCTGCGAAACAAGACTCATCTGCTGAAATGGCTAACTTCTATTGTTTGATAGACCACGTTATAATGGCTATAGCACCAAGTTTTCCTATTTGGGGCATTTTCATCACCGACGAGTGGATTTGGAATTCCAGTCTACCATGCAATTCCCTGATTATAGAGCTCCTTTCGTGTTGTTTTGTCAGTGGAGTGCATGATGCCACAGAGTGTGGACCACAGTGCGCGCGCGGCAGAGGCTGATCGCCGTCCAGTGCGCTCGCCCCGTCGGCGACCCCATGGGCCTGGCTACAGCAGGAAGACCATTGATGGTGACAATCCAAGCAAGGAACAAGGTACGCTCAGACACAGCTAGAGCAGAGAACGACGGAGGGCCAGGGCACCATCCGCCAGTGGTCAGCCAGCGATCCCCGAGGAAGTGAGGAGACATAGTTTCACGAGTAGGACCGTCACACTTCAGGATTATAACCCATCTGCTGTCAACATTCAATCTCTGCTGGACAACAACCAGAAGATCACCGACGACGATTGGAAGAAAAGAGCCCAGCTAGCTGTCAGACACGGCCCGAAAATGATCAATAATTGCAACGATGACACCTTGGTCGAGGACAGCAGGCCAAGTCTGACGCCAGCGACAGACGTAGAAACTCTCCAAGTCTCAAGCAAAAACGGCAACCAACCGTTCCAGATTGCTCACAGGCAACGAGTGGGTTTGAAAAGGAAATACTTGCAGAAAGTGGACGACACAAAGAGAAAACAGTTACCAGTATCAACTTCCAATCAGTTCGATCTGCTGTCTGTAGAGGGCGAAAAAATGGACGCGACAACACAACCTACAACAACGCATCAAACACATCTCAAGCTGGCCTGTCACGGGCGCTCAAAAATCCAAAACGATTACTTTCCGACTGGAAGATCCAACCCACATCCTGGAAAATCCTATAAACAGCCCAGATGTTTTAGACATAGTTATGCTAAAGAACATACGTTTGAGCTTCCTATTACAGACGATTTATGATCTTACATCCATCATCACCTGTTTAACGATGTATTGTATGATGCTCTGGAGCACTTGCCATCCATCGACACCGATCTCCAACTAGGACCAATTCGAGCAGTGGCTGAACAACAATATGCACCCAATTGATGATGGATCGACTGCAGAACGCATCGACGAAGCCATTTCCAACCTCACTGGGAAAATCAAGTGCGCCTTTAACCAGGTTTCTGTCACAACATTCCGCCATGTCCCGTACCAGGACACCTTTTCGCCAATACACCAGGACCTGAAAGCCATCAAAAATAGGCCACAAAGATGTTAGCAATGGTTTTGCAAGCCGGAGGATCATAAAGAGATGAAGAGACTCCCCAGGGAACTATACGAACGAGCTGTGTAAAATAGAGAGGAACTATGGAGAGACAATATGACCTCTCCTGTACTCCAGCCATGAGGTCATTGGAGTTTGGTCAGAAATTTGTGAAACCCAAGGCCATCTAAGCGAGTAATTCAGAATCTGACGAGTCTGATTTATGACCCACTGGGCAAGGCAGAAACTTTTGTGTCAACTTGAAAACCCAAAACGGAAGACAATGCTGACATGGAATGAGTTCGTCACTAGACGCAGGAAACTAGAGACATCAAGCTATGAACTCAACCAGAACTGACTACACCAACAGAGGCAAAGAAGCTAATCAGAAATCTGGGAACTCACTCAACCTCTCCTCTGGGAAGTATTATGAATGTGCAGCTCAAACAAAATCCTCATCCTGTACAGCTCATGAGGATTTACTGCAGTTGCCTGAGGCATGGCTATTTCCCAGGACTGTGGAAGGTTGCCAGCATCGTCCCACTTCCAAAACCTGGCAAAGACTCATGTCGGCCAGTCAACTAGAGACCGATGATCGTCTTATCAAAAATTCTGGACTGGCTTATCCTACAGCAACTATGCCCTTCATCACTAATCTGACAGCAACCAGTCTGATCAGTTCGCCTTCCATCCTTCACTGTCTGCATAGCTCCTGCAGGTAACAGAATGCATCACCTACAGTCTCAACATGTCTCACTATACTGTAGCGATTTTTTTAGTCGTCGAATGGGTATATGTCGGGGTATGGCGAGATAAGCTGCTTCTCAAACATGAAGATCTCCAGACTATTAGACTGATTAGTAGCTTATTACAAAATTGTGGACCATGGTCAAGATTAACAGACAACTGTCAAGGTGCAAACTAGGCCAGGGAGACCTCCTACAAGGATCGGTCTTGTCGCTGACACTCTTTATTGTTTATGTAAACTATTTGGCAGTGCTGCTCCAAGCCGTCCTCTCCAAATTTGCGGACGACGCCGCCCTACTGACGACCAGCAGACGAATTATCACTGCCGTGAGGCATTACAACGTAATCTTACTTTAACGGAAGAATGGGCAGCAATGAATAACAGTAGACTCAATGCAGAAAATATCAGAGCGATCATGTTCATTTGCCGGCATCCCGATCTGAGTGACAGACTTATTCTCTGCAATAAATAAATCGCCTAGACAATGAAGTTAAATATCTGGGATAGCTTTGTGTAGCAAATTACTTTTTAAACTTCACATCCAGTCTACGAGGGTGCAATTATTGCCTCTCCTGCACCAACTGTACCCACTACTTGCTGAAATGGAAATGAAGGTAAAGACAAAGATTAGACTATACACAACGGTCCTACTGACATTACTCTATGTCTGCTCAACGTGGGATATCACTAGCACCACGAATCTCAGACCACTACAGATGATCCAGAATAGGTGTTTAGTACTCATCCTTGACGCCCAAAGATGGGTCCGAATCAACGACTTACACTAAGAACTCCACTTGCCATTTACCTCCGACCAAATCATGATCAAAACACAAACTCTACTGGACAAAATCGACGCAGTACATCCTAACACTAGACATCTGGGATGCACAGGCTTAATTGCCGCAGAACAATGCTAAGTGCCTCGTACAGCTGCGGAGGAGCCCCAATAAAACCAGAAGCTAACTGCAGAAACTATTATTGTAGTAAGGGCTACCGACCATGAGACCAAGCCCTTGTTCATGCTGCAGTGACTTTTTCAGCTGTAGTCCGCTCATTTTTCGTCACACTCCTCACTCACTTTGGTCCACGTTGTGATTTGTTGGATGTTTTTTTTCCACATTCCCTGTATGCGGTATAAATCTTTGATACAGTACCTCTTGAAATACCAAACATTTCGGCTACCTTGGTTACAGAAGCACCCACCATACGAACCCAATGTTGATACGTACAAATGCACTCATAACTACACTGACCATGACTGACAACTGCGAAGCTTTGAAGACGTTATGCAACCGCGTTCGTGGTCAAATACGACGGCGCAAACTGCAGGCTTGGCTAGCACTGGCATTTATGTTCGAGCATGCTGCTGTGCCGTGAATAAGTAGAGGCGTGGATTTGGGGAATTTTTTTTTTAAATCTCGCGCAGCTATGGCAGTAAAGCAGGAGTTAAGGGACCGATTGGCACGTCGGATGGCAGGCGCGGGCGATGTTGATATTTTGCAAACGATTGTGCGAGGCATGTTTATGATAGCGCTTGCAGGCTAGACGGCACGGCCCGGCGGGCATTGTATACAAATGTGAAGTAATCAGGGCAGCACAGGATACCGGCGTCCTGTGAAGAACCCTTACGTTGCAGTTACAACAGCGCATAGTGACTTGTATGTAGGGGCCGAAGCGGGCTGAGGAGAGCTGACATAATTATTAAAGAGCAGTCCATTTGTCCCCTCCAGAGGAACAACATCAGAGGCGTAGGGAAAGGACGTATAAATAAGCGAGCCCAGAGGCTCAAAACAGGCTGTAGTGTCGCCATCCTGTCTGCGTCTAGAACCGGAGAGAGCGACTATTGTTTAAGTTGCGGCGAACCAGCCCACTGTACGGATCCGTCATAGCCGTGGCACGGAGGGTTGCACCTCGAGATTGCACGGCGCGATTAGTTAGAGGGCTGCTAGCCCCCGGTCTCTGGGTGACATCGTCTGGCGGAACGCAAGCTTCCGTCGACAGGGGTGGGGCTGGGGCGCGAACTCTCGGCCTCCCGGGTGCTGAGCTTGTAAGAGGTTCATGACTAAGGAATGACTAGCGCACTCGAGCACATGTAATTTCGATGGGTTGCTCACGCGCTGCCTGCGATATATAAGCTATACGAGAATCTCAGACCAGAGAGCAGTGTTGTCAGCAGTAGGAACTGTGTAGCAGTAGTAGTGGTAGTAGCTAACAGTCCTGTGTATGGAGTTGGCTGGGCTGGTCGTGAGGAGCGATGGCGGTGCCTGAGCGTTGTAGTATAAGATAAAAGCAGCCTCGCGCATATGTACTATTCTAATATCAAGTACCATGTAAATGTTTTTAAAAAATCTCTTAATAATAATCTTTCTCATAAAAATTAACTTTTGACAATCATTCGTCTCAATTTAAAGAATTTGCTAATTTCAGCAATCCATGGTCATCCCGATTATTGTAAAGAAAAAAATCCGTTGTTTCTTTTCATGCATGACAAATCTGTCGGCCAGCATTAGACTGGGCTGTACCAGAAAAAATTCTTATAGGAGCAGATATATATTCGTTATCCGGCGACCTTGTTGAGGTAGAAGTTTCAATTTATTCAGTATGATCTTTCAGGAACATGACGCAGCACTGCTGACGTCCAAATTTACCAGTTTAAATTCACAGTCAATTATTGAAAGGTTATAAGTGAGCCACAATTTTATTGAGAGGTTACACATTTTATTATTGGCAGGTTACGGAATTTATTTGGGTAGTTACACTGAATGTGAATTATATAATTATATTTTTTATCTGTTGGGAGGTTACAAGCTGTCTGCGGGCACTGAACGAACAGACCTAGGTGGAGAGCTGCAGCTCCTAAGCCTCACTGCACTGACGACGGTCGGCTGTTTCCTTTCGGCCCTACACATGGGGTCCACGAGTCGCGCTCGAGGGAGCAGTGGGCCGTGTCCCGGGAACAGTTAACACAAGCAGCGGTCGCTCAGCCGTGGCGCGAGTACTATTGTTACGTTCGCAAGGCTGGGCAACGAGACGCCGGCGCTGCGGATCCCGGCATTCGCGTTGGCGCTGACTCACGCACGCTGCGAGGAGCCATGACAGAGTTCAGTGCAAGACCGACCGTGTACCTTCGATGTAACACTGTCAATGACACTCTTGCCTGTGTTTTTCTGCACACTTTGGCGTCAGATATCCCTCTCTTCCAAATCGTACCTCTGGATCGTTCTGTAATATTACAACCCTGAGCTCGGGGTCTTGTAACAATGCATTTCTCGCGGCCGGGCGGTGTGGCCGTGCGGTTCTAGGGGCTTCAGTCTGAAACTGCAGGACCGCTCCGGCCGCAGGTTCGAATCCTGCCTCGGGCATGGATGTGTGTGATGTCCTTAGGTTAGTTAGGTTTAAGTAGTTCTAAGTTCTAGGGGACTGATGAACGCTGATGTTAAGTCTTAACAGTGCTCAGAGCCATTTGAACCATTTCTCGTGGTGTTTCCACATCTTTTTGCAATCCCTGTAGACGCAGATAACGCCCAGGTGGAGAACCACTAGCTTAGAGGGCGGCCGCGCCCTCAGATGTAAGTACAGGTACCTGCCGCGGCGAGGCGTTGCTCCCAGGAGGCGAGCACGGGGTCGTCGACGGCGTCGAGCGCTAGCACCAGCTTCTTGGCGCACGGCGTGTCGAGCAGCGCGTACAGGCAGCCGGGGAAGGCGGCGGGCACGACGGCACAGCCGGACGCGGTGGAGGCCTTCTTGCCTCCCCCGGCGGGCGCGCGCGCGTCCACGGCGGCCGCCGGCACGTCGGGCAGGCGCGCCGCGCTCAGGAAGCAGCAGGGCCGCAGCAGCAGCCGCAGCCCGCGCAGCCGGCGCGCCAGCCACTCCACGTCCAGGCACGAGTCGCGCTCGTCCTGCACCGCCTGCCACGGGGGCGCCACGCTAGTGCCGGCCGGCCGGAAAACACCGATAAATTTAGAAAATAGGCCCGATTATTGCGTGCCCGTAGACTTAGAGAAAGCTGTTGAGAATGTTGATTGGAATACTGTCTTTCAAATTCTGAAGGTGGCAGGGGTAAGATAGAGGGAGCGAAAGGCTATCTACAATTTCTACAGAAAGCAAATGGCAGTTATAAGAGTCGAAGGACATGAAAGGGAAGCAGTGGTTGGGAAGGGAGTGAGACAGGTTTGTTATTCAATCTGTATAATGAGCAAGCAGTAAAGGAAACGAAAGAAAAGTTCGGAGTAGGTATTAAAAACCATGGAGAAGAAATAAAAACTCTGAGGTTCGCTGATGACCTTGTAATTCTGTCAGAGACAGCAAAGGACTTGGACGAGCAGTTGAACGGAATGGATAGTATCTTGAAAGGAAAATATAAGATGAACATCAACAAAAGCAAAACGAGGATAATGCAGTGAAGTCGAATTAAGTAGGGTGATGCTGAGGGAATTAGATTGGGAAATGAGACACTTAAAGTAGTAAACGAGTATTGCTATTTCGGGAGTAAAATAACTGATGATGGTCGAAGTAGAGAGGATATAAAATGTAGACTGCCAATGGCAAGTAAAGCGTTTCTGAAGAAAAAAAAATTGCTAACATCGAGTACAGATTTAAATGTCAGGAAGTCGTTTCTGAATGTATTTGTATGGAGTGTAGCCATGTATGGAAGTGAAACATGGACGATAAATAGTTTGGACAAGAAGAGAATAGAAGCTTTCGAAATGTGGTGCTACAGAAGAACGCTGAAGATTAGATGGGTAGATCACATAACTAATGAGGAGGTATTGAATAGAATTAGGCAGAAGAGGAGCTTGTGACACAACTTGACTAGATGAAGGGATCGGGTGGTAGGATATGTTCTGAGACATCAAGGGATCGCCAATTTAGTATTGGAGGGCTGCTTGGAGGGTAAAAATCGTAGAGGGAGACGAAGGGATGAATACACTAAACAGATTCAGAAGGATGTAGGTTGCAGTAGGTACTGGGAGATAAAGAAGCTGGCAGAGGATAGAGTAGCATGGAGAGCTGCATCAAACCAGTCTCTGGGCTGAAGACCACAACAACATTGCGCTCCCATTCAGATTGTCATTTAGGGAGAATACGTGATTCTCTGCAGGTGATTTGCGAGTTCCGAGGCTCTTGTATGTTTTGCAAGCGACGGCAACGGCATCTTTTACTGACTTGCTGGGCCGACATAATCGATTACTTTCTTTAGGGGGTTTAATTCCTCAGCCTTTGCCGTTTGAAGATGTTGAAGCCCACATGACAGACCCATTGAGGAAACTAAGTCCCTACCAGCTAAAAGACAACCGTGTGCGTTTCATCTTAAGCACAATTAGACATGTTGCAAACTTTGCCTCATCTAGCAAGAAATACATTTAGTAAATACAATACTGGCCATTAAAATTGCTACACCAAGAAGAAATGCAGATGACAAACGGGTGTTCATTGGACAAATATTTTATACTAGAACTGACATCTGATTACATTTTCACGCAATGTGGATGCATAGATCGTGAGAAATCTAGAACACCCACCTCTGGCCGTAATAACAGCCTTGATACGCCTGGGCATTGAGTCAAACAGAGCTTGGATGGCGTGTACAGGTACAGCTGTCCATGCAGCTTCAACACGATACCACAGTTCATCAAGAGCAATGACTGGCGTATTGTGACGAGCCAGTTGCTGGGCCACCATTGACCAGACGTTTTCGTTTGGTGAGAGATCTGGAGAATGTGCTGGCCAGGGCAGCAGTCGAACATTTTCTGTATCCAGAAAGGCCCGTACAGGACCTGCAACATGCGGTCGTGCATTATCCTGCTGAAATGTAGGGTTTGCAGGGATCGAATGAAGGGTAGAGCCACGGGTCATAACACATCTGAAATGTAACGTCCACTGTTCAAAGTGCCGCCAATGCGAACCAGAGGTGACTGAGATGTGCAACCAATGGCACCCCATACAATCACGCGGGTTGATACACCAGTATCGCGATGACGAATACACGCTTCCAATGTGGGTTCACCGCGATGTCGCCAAACACGGAAGTGACCATCATGGTGCTGTAAACAGAACCTGTCTGTCATCCAGCGTCAAGGGTAACCGCAGCCATGGTCCTCGAGCTGATAGTCCATGCTGCTGAAAAACGGTGCACACGGTTGCTGTCTTCCAAACGTCTCTATCTTTTGACTCAGGGATCGAGACGTGACTGCACGATCCGTTAAAGCCATGCGGATAAGATGCCCGACATCTGGACTGCTAGTGACACGAGGCCGTTGGGATCCAGCACGGCGTTCCGTATTACCCTCCTGAACCAACCGATTCCATATTCTGCTAACAGTCATTAGATCTCGACCAACGCGAGCAGCAATGTCGCGATAAGATAAACCGCAATCGCGATAGGCTACAATCCGACCTTTATCAAAGTCGGAAACGTGATGGTACGCATCTCTCCTCCTTACACGAGGCATCACAACGACGTGCACCAGGCAGCGCCGGTGAACTGCTGTTTGTGTAAGAAATCGGTAGGTGTGGCCACCGGCTCCAACCTTGTGTTAATGCTCTGAAAAGCTAATAATTTGCATATCAGAGCATCTTCTTCCTGTCGGTTAAATTTCGCGTCTGTAGCACCTCATCTTCGTGGTGTGGAAATTTTAATGGCCAATAGAGTATGACCCACCCAAAAATATCTGGGAGTCACTCTGGATCGTACACTGAACTACAAGCAGCCCTCCACGAATACAAGAATGAAGATGGTGGCCATAAATAACAACATGCTTCAGCGCTGCAGTGTGTGTGTGCCCAGTCTAGTACAAGTCCACTGTACAAACATAGTGGACAAAGCGTTACATGAAACGTGTAAGCTTATTACAGGCTCTACAGTCTGGACCCGTCGCCCGCTACGGTCGCAGGTTCGAATCCTGCCTCGGGCGTGGATGTGTGTGATGTCCTTAGGTTTAAGTATTTCTAGGTTCTAGGGGACTATGACTTCAGAAGTTAGGTCCCATGGTGCTCAGGGCCAAGCCAATAACTCTGCTTGGCCTCTCATTGAAAACCATTTCACTTTGGCGTGAACGGAATTAGATCGGATGGAAATGTCTCAACCCTTTTCGTTCTTGAGTTGCAAGATCCAGAAGTAACCTCTAGAAACGGCACGAATTGTGACTGCGGAGAACCATAGGCCATGGGTCACCTACTGGATGTCAGCTATGCCCCATCCTACTAAGAAGAAGATCTTCTACATGTTACAACATGTGCAACTGTCTCATGATTCTTGTCAAGTGTACTTAGTTTGGTAGTTGTTTCCGTTATTTCTTTGTAATGGTAATTGCAATGTACTGTACTTCTTTTCTAACTTGTGTAAATAAATAGCCCCTTCCGAAACTGCAAGGCAGCATATTTTTGATAAATTTTTCATTTCCTCCAATCAGGCATTATCAATTCATGGGGAAGAACTTCATCGCCCGCAGCAGTTGGTTCTCCCTTAGTTGGTCAGGTTTGGCACAGGCCAACCAAAATTCAGCGAGACAGTCACAGGTAGTACTGTCTACTGTCACATATCGTAGTAGGAATGATCGTGACGTGATGGGTGAAACATAAGAGGAAGTTCACAATAAACTCAGTGTGTGTAAATGCCTGTTTCCGGAATACAACCTCTACGTCAGCGATACCAAGATAGTGGTTACAGCAATCAACAGAGATCGACATCCCATAAGTGCGAAACTACGAAACCATCAGCTACAGTGGGTAGGCAGTTTTGCGTATCTCAGAAGTACAATCTCCAAATATTATTTGATTAGACAGGGGATTATTAATAGAGTGCGGTGGGTTCTAATTTCTATCAACAAGTAAACACCCTTTTATGGGACGACATGACTCCAAGAGAGGTAAAGTCGCTGATACTCATCAGCGAAACAAACAAACTCCGTCCGAACAGCCCTTGAAGGGCCAACGGTACCGACCGGCCGCCGTATCATCCTCAGACATTAGGCATCACCAGACGCACGTACGGAGTGGCATGTGCTCGGCACACTGCTCTCACAGCCGTTGTCAGTTTTCGTGACTGATGCCGCTACTTCTCGATCAAGTAGCTCCTCAATTGGCCTCACAAGGGCTGAGTGCAGCCCGCTTACCAACAGCACTCGGCAGACCGGATGGTCACCCATCCAAGTGCTAGCCTAGCCAGACAGTGCTTAACTTCGGTGAGCTGATGGGAACCAGTGTTACCACTGCGTCAAGACCGTAGTCAGCAGCTACTCCATACGGATATTCACCTATGGCACTGTATCACGAAGCCTCAAAAATAGAAAGTTATCGAGATTCCTTGCATCAGAAATGGAATGCCTTCGATCCACCAGCCTGACGACCAAGAAGGATAATTTTATATCCTCGAAAGGTGGGGCATAACCATGAGCCGTCACTGTCGGGTCAAATGTAACTATGTGAGTCGATAGTGTCTCGAGAAAAAAGCAAATGAGCTGAACCCCGCAAGAGGGAGCGAAACTCGACTTGCGGGATGCGAGTCAACATACAGAAAAATGATGTGTGACACGTGTAGATATCTAACAGACCAGAAAATTCCACATGGTGGCGAGCTTTCACTTCTTAGAAGTACTTGAGTTTTCTCTCTCTCTTTCTCTCTCTTACTCTATCCCTCTCTCTCTCTCCCCCGCCCTCCTCCCCCCCCCCCTCTCTCTCTCTCTGTCTCTCTCTCTCTCTCTCTCTCTCTCTCTTTCTCTCTCAATCACTCACTCACACACACACACACACACACACACACAGACACACACACACACAGACACACACACACACACACATGGGCAAGAACATAGTGTTACACTGCATAAGGCAGTAGCTAGAAATTCGTACTACGAATGAGATAAAAATGAAATATAGGAACAAATGTAGCCAGAAAAGTTTTAAAAAATGGTTGTGTCATAAGCTATCCTAAGCAACTGCTGCTTATCAAATTCTGTTTGCTTAATATTTACGTAACTGCAGACATGACTGTCAGGGAGTTACAGTTACTCAAACGCTATGACACTCGGGACTTAATACAACAAGAATTGTTAGTTACCATGTTACTATCCAGAATTTCCAATTGTCAAACTTGTGTAGTTAAATTGTTTGCAGAATGAGTGCTTTTTTCCAAATTTTCATTTGACTTTGTATATTGTCTCAATTTCTTACCTTATAACTGTAGGCAGCCTCTTAAAAGATTTCTGCAGCAAAGTGGTGTAGAACCTCACGCTGAAATATCGACAAAAAAAGTCTGCACGTCGGTTCCTTGAGGTTACAGATCTGAATACTATTAAATAGGAAATATTCTTCTAAGTGAGTCAAGCTTCATCTGCACTATCCCACAAGATAATACCCTAGGATACCATTGAGCGGAAAATGCAAAATACAATAACACTTTTGATTGCGGATCAGCGGTATCTCTGAGATATGTAACTGGAAATCATGCCGAACTGACTTCAATGGCCACTTTATTAGTGGGGTGACGTCACTTCAGCTTTGTATCCATTCAGCAACCAATACCTTTTATAGGGTCTCGTTTAGTCCGTGACCACTTATGCCCATTTTTGATCCCATTAAGTGATTCTTTATTCTTAAAAATAGCGCAACGTTTCCTTCTGGCAGATTAAACGTCAAGCTGTTTGTTGTGAACTAGTTTAACCCTCCGCTGGGCACATAGGACCTTTTGAGACCCTATACACCTTACTACTTACTGATTGTGCAATTCTTATGGGCCCTGGCGTCTCTTTCCTAGTTATGATTTAAAGGACCACTATGTAAAAATACCATTAATTAATTATTTCTTTAATTGATGATAACTTAGTTTTAGAGTGAACGAAAACAGGCAGTTGGGATATTTAAAGACCGCAGATGGTTTAACCGATTCATTGATGCCAGGAAATGGCTGAACTTGGCAAAACTTTTAAACAATGAAGGTTACTCATTTGCTGAGCTTCAGATGACATTGTTCACGTAAGTGAAGCAGATGATATCTGCGTTTACTAGATAAGCTCAGTATTTGTTTTCAAATCTTACAATTTTTCATATACATGTGACATAATTCATAAAATGAAAGAAATGTCAATTCATTATATCGGAAATAAGTTAAAAATTATGGGAATTGTAGGAAAAAACTACTACCTCATAACTTAGTTTACAATTTCAATAAAGCATGAGTTTTTTGTTTAGATCCGATGGAAGACTTGTTCGGGGTGAAGAGGCCGATAAGATTCTTCTTCAGATGGCAGATGATGCTGATGTCGATAATGAAAGTATTTTTGACCTGAATGATGAGTACTTGTTCTGACATAGTTGAAGAGGAAGTTAATGAAGATGACGTCATTCATGGCGATGATGATGTAACTGTAAGCAATGACTATTCTATGAAAATTTATTTCACTGAAAAAATCCCTCCAACTAAGTGCCAAACTGCATCTTATAATATAATTCGGGATAAACCTGGTCCTAAAGGAACACCCGCTAGTTCAGCAGAAGATACCGTAAAGCACCTAATTACCTCAGTAAGAATGTCTGTCGTGGTAAGGGAAACTAACAGAGAGGGTAGGCGAGTTTACACCAAGTGGAATGACGTTATCCTAGTATAGGGTAACCAAACGACCTGGAAAACTGGAATTGTTTTGGTTTTTTATCATAAGAAAAGGTGTCCCGAAAAATTGTTTCGGGACGTTCAAAAGTCCCGGAACTCAGCTTTTAAATACATTTTACGAAATTCTATAAGTTCTTAGAGATTTCAGTCGAATAAACCGAATACGACACGATAAATTAGTATATTATAACTCATTTCTCTAACCTCCATACGCCCATTGTAATCACAGTGAGAATATTGGTATGTTGTTTGTTGTTGTTGTTGTCTTCAGTCTTGAGACTGCTTTGATGCAGCTCTCCATGCTACTCTATCCCGTGCAAGCTGCTTCATATACTATATATATTGGTATACTGAAGCAATAATTTACTTAGAGCAGCACTGCGGCTGGAGAGTAGTTGTATTGTTGTAACAGTTTCAGGCGTTGATGCTTGTGGAGAGTAATAAAAGCTGCCAGATTGGCATACGGCTTACCACTGTGATTGTCAGAATAGTATAACTGTTGATATCAGAAAAACTATACCGGTGGTTCTCGTATTAGTCCTACTGTTGCCACTGGGTTGCAAACCACGATGCCGTACCGTGTCTGAAAATAGGTTGACAGTTATTGTAAGGAGTGGAATTTTATCAAGAAAACTATCACGAAGCGGTGTGTTCCGTGTTTAACTGTTTTACTAGTATCAGTCATGGTGGGCGTTCTAACATCGTCGATCACATCAAGTGAAATAAACACTTTAACAAATTGAGTGTACCGAGCTGTAATAAAACTCTGCAAAATTATCTTGTGAAACCATAGTCAAGTGAAGTCACGAACACTCCAGCAGCCAAGCTTGCAAGTGCCTACTACATGGTAAAACATCATCAAAGCCTGAGATCTAGTGGTTGTAGTAATTAGCTCAATAGCGTTATGTTTAATGATTCTTACATTGCAAAAAAGTTTAGTTCGGCAAGAACTAAGTATTGGCCATATTAAATGAACTTATATCGCTCCCCAGAGTTTAAAGGAATGCCGTAAGAACATCAGGAAGTCTTTTTTTTACGGGATATCCGTAACAGAATTGAGATGGACTATCTTTAAGCAGTCCTACAAATCCTGTACCACTACAAAATCGACAGTGCAGAATTTTACCACTACTTCGAAAAAACGAAGACACGAACAAGAAGCCTGGAAGCAGTGATAAATACCTTTCCTCCAATTGCAATCTCATCTACAAGTGCTAATTAATGTTTAAAGCTTGTGTTTATTTTATTTTATTAAAAATTCCATGACTGTACTATTTTGAAAATCATAGTAAATTTATTTTTATTATGTACATTAAATATCATTAATTAAACAAATATTTTAGAAATAGGTCAAAGAATATTAATTTATTGCTGTTGTTGTTGTGGTGGTGGTCTTCAGCCCAGAGACTGGTTTGATGCAGCTCTCCATGCTACTCTATCCTCTGCCAGCTTCTTCATCTCCCAGTACCTACTGCAACCTACATCCTTCTGAATCTGTTTAGTGTATTCATCTCTTGGTATACCTCTACGATATTTATCCTCCAAGCAGCCCTCCAATACTAAACTGGTGATCCTTTGATGCCTCAGAACATGTCCTACCAACCGATCCCTTCATATAGTCAAGGTGTGCCACAAATTTCTCTTCTCCCTAATTCTGTTCAATGTCTCCTCATTAGTTATGTGATCTACCCATCTATTCTTCAGAATTCTTCTGTAGCACCACATTTCGAAAGCTTCTATTCTCTTCTTGTCCAAACTATTTATCGTCCACGTTTCACTTCCATACATTGCTACACTCCATACAAATACTTTCAGAAACGACTTCCTGACAATTAAATCTATGCTCGATGTTAACAAATTTCTCTTCTTCAGAAACGCTTGCCTTGCCATTGCCAGTCTACATTTTATATCCTCTCTACTTCGACCATCATCAGTTAGTTTGCTCCCCAAATAGCAAAACTCATTTACTACTTTAAGCGTCTCATTTCCTAATCTAATTCCCTCAGCATCGCCCGATTTAATTCAACTACATTCCATTATCCTCGTTTTTCTTTTGTTGATGTTCATCTTATAGCCTCCTTTCAAGATACTGTCCATTCCGTTCAGCTGCTCTTCCAGGTCCTTTGCTGTCTCTGATAGGATTACAATGTCATCTGCGACCCTTAAAGTTTTTATTTCTTCTTCATGGATTTCAATTCCTACTCCGAATTTTTCTTTTGTTTCCTTTACTGCTTGCTCAAGATACATATTGAATAACATTGGGGATAGGCTACAACTCTGCCTCACTCCATTCCCAACTACTGCTTCCCTTTCATGCCCCTTGACTGTTATAGCTGCCATCTGGTTTCTGAATAAATTGTAAATAGCCTTTCGCTCCCTGTATTTTAGCTCTGCCACCTTCAGAATTTGAAAGAGAGTATTCCAGTCAACATATTCAAAAGCTTTCTCTAAATCTACAAATGCTAGAAACGTAGGTTTGCCTTTCCTTAATCTAGCTTCTAAGATAAGCCGTAGGGTCAGTATTGCCTCACGTGTTCCAATATTGCTACGGAATCCAAACTGATCTTCCCCAAGGTCGGCTTCTACTAGTTTTTCCATTCGTCTGTAAAGAATTCGCGGTAGTATTTTGCAGCAGTGACTTATTGAGCTTATAATTCGGTAGTTTTCACATCTGTCAACACCTGCTTTCTTTGGGATTGGAATTATTATATTCTTCTTGAAGTCTGAGGGTATTTCGCCTGTTTCATACATCTTGCTCACCAGATGGTAGAGTTATGTCAGGACTGGCTCTCCCAAGACTGTCAGTAGCTCTAATGGAATGTTGTCTACTCCTGGGGCCTTGTTGTGACTTAGGTCTTTCAGTGCTCTGTCAAACTCTTCACGCAGTATCATATCTCCCATTTCATCTACATCCTCTTTCATTTCCATAATATTGTCCTCAAGAACATTGCAGCTGTATAGACCCTCTATATACTCCTTCCACCTTTCTGCTTTCTCTTCATTGCTTAGAACTGAGTTCGCATCTGAGCTCTTGATATTCATACAAGTGGTTCTCCTTTCTCCAAAGGTCTCTTTAATTTTCCTGTAGACATTATCTATCTCACCCCTAGTATGATATGCCTTTACATGCTTACATTTGTCCTCTAGCCATCCCTGCTTAGCCTTTTTGCACTTCCTGTCGATCTCATTTTTAAGACGTTTGTATTCCTTTTTGCCTGCTTCATTTACTGCATTTTTATATTTTCTGCTTTCATCAATTAAATTCAATATCTCTTTTGTAACCCATGGATTTCTACTAACCCTTATCTTTTTACCTACTTTATCCTCTGCTGCCTTCACTACTTCATCCCTCAAAGCTAACCATTCTTCTTCTACTATATTTCTTTCACCCATTCCTGTCAATTGTTCCCTTATGGTCTCCCTGAAACTCTGTACAACCTCTGGTTCTGTCAGTTTATCGAGAATCCATCTCCTTAAATTCCCACCTTTTTGCAGTTTCTTCAGTTTTAATCTACAGTTCATAACCAGTAGATTGTGGTCAGAGTCCACATCTGCCCCTGGAAATGTCTTACAATTTAAAACCTTTCTCCTAAATCTCTGTCTTACCATTATTTAATCTATCTACAACCTTTGAATATCTCCAGGCCTCTTCCATGTATATAACTTTCCTTTATGATTCTTGAACCAAGTGTTAGCTATGATTAAGTTATACTCTGTGCAAAATTCTTCCTCTTTCATTTCTTACCCCCATTCCATATTCACCTACTACATTTCCTTCTCTTCCTTGTCCTACTACCGAATTACAGTCACCCATGGCTATTAAATTGTTGTCTCTCTTCACTATCTGAATAATTTCTTTTATCTCATCACACATTTCATCAATCTCTTTGTCATCTGCGGAACTAGTTGGCGTAAAAACTTGTATTACCGTGGTAGGCGTGGTCTTCGTGTCTATCTTGGCCACAATAATGCGTTCACTATGCTGTTTGTAGTAGCTTACCCGCACTCCTATTTTTTATTCATTATTAAACCCATTCCTGCATTACCTCTATTTGATTTTGTATATATAACCCTGTATTCATCTGACCAGAAGTCTTGTTCCTCCTGCCACCGAACTTCACTGATTATCACTATATCTAACTTTAACCTATCCATTTCCCTTTTTAAATTTTCTAACCTACCTGCCCGATTAAGGGATCTGACATTCCACGTTCAGATCCGAAGAACTCCAGTTTTCTTTCTCCTGATAACTATTTCCTCCTGAGTAGTCCCCGCCCGAAGATCCGAATGGGGGACTATTTTACCCTCGGAGGACGCCGACATCATTTAACCATACAGTAAGGCTGCATGCCCTCGGGAGAAATTATGGCTGTAGTTTCCCCTTGCTTTCAGCCGTTCGCAAAAACCAGCACAGCAAAGCTTTAATTTATAGTAGAAATTTACTAACTTCAATGAGATGGGTACATTTGGTAGGAGGAAGGGCTGGTTGTGTCCCGGTTTTCTCTGACAATGATTTAATCACACTATCCCAGTAGTATAGCTAAGATATGGAAGGAACTAGGTGCAGAAGCATTAGAGATCTACATTGGTTTTGTGTATATCTTACGGACTTTACAGATCTAGTCGGAGGACTTGAGTGAACAAGGGAACTAGGAACATGGTAGGTCTAGTTTTGGTATCACCGCCAGATTCCTGTATGTAGGACGAGGAGACGTTCGCAGTCGATTGTCGGGGTGATCCGCGTGCAGTGGAAGAATGCCTTTGCAGTTTTAGGTTTACTGGTGTGGCCTTGAGGACTCAGAAGACAGTCGTTTACTAGCTGTATCGCGGTTTCTTGTCCACAAGGCCTAGGTTTACTTGCATTCATTTGTGAATTCTTCGCAATGTCGCGCTCTCTTCGGTCCCTCTTTGTTCCTGACCGTGTCTTCGGATTCTCTGTTCGACCATTAAGCTGGCACTTTGTACTTGCTCAAGGCCGCCACTCTCCGTTGTACTGTGCGCTTGCGCCGAGCGTATTTCATGAAAGCTTTCAACGAATCGTGAGGTATAACGGTACTTACATTACTAGCTATCTATTGGTTTTGTAGTGGTACAGGATTTGTAGGACTGCTTAAAGATAGTCCATCTCAATTCTGTTCCTTTCATCGGTCTACTGGATATTCATCTATGCCAATTAAAAAAAACTGTATAACAGCCGTGTCTTCAAACCTATAAGAAGCATTTTCATGGTGTTTTCACAGGTAAATGGAGCATAGCTAGGAGCAACATATAGAGTTTATTCACTCAAAATAGGATCACAAAAAAACGTATCTTAATTTAAAGTTTTATCTAAAACGATCGTGTCTGTCTATTTGAAAATGTAAATCTCCAACACTACTGCACGAATTTACTTGGGGTTTGAATTGGCGGCGTTAGTCTCGTAGTATACCAAAAAAGATATAGTTATTTGTTTTAATTCAGTGAGGGATGTGTTTTCGGATAGGCTAGCAGCGAATTTACTTGGTAAGGATGTACGGATCTACTGATTTCGCTTTGTGTGTGAAAAACTTAACGAGATTGTTTCGCTTCTTTCGATAGGTTTTATTTATACACTTTGCTTTATGATTTGGGTGTCTACTCATTACATTTCGATTTTTTTTGTTTAACAATAAAAATTGCTATAAAATGGTCGTGTCTTTCTTAATACACCAGACTCGCTAAAAGACTGAGGACTGTGCAGTCCCACGAATCCAATGGAAACCGTGACGTGGGACTTGCTGCTCGAGAAGATCCTGTTTCAACTGAAACTTCTGCCGAAACCGAGGCGTGACGTAACTCGGATCTGGAGCATCGAGCATAATCTTGCTCCTCCCTCAATACCCTTCACTCAGAGAGGCTTTAAGTTACTTTCTGCAACGCAACGTCATAAAAGCAAAAATCTTTATGGGAAGTGGAGCACGCGAGGGAGTTTTTGTTCCCTGAATCCCGATTATTCCTAAAAATTTACGATTTCGCTTCAAACGAGCACAGTTCCTGGTGAGGTTATGTTATGCCATAACGCAAACAAAGCAAAAGGCCAGACGCTGCGTTCTGGGCGTACGGACGTTACTGTCAGTTCCTTTTCACACGATCGCCGGCCGGGGTGGCCGAGCGGTTCTAGGCGCTACAGTCTGGAACCGCGCGGTGGCTACGGTCGCAGGTTCGAATCCTGCCTCGGGCATGGATGTGTATGATGTCCTTAGGTTAGTTAGGTTTAACGTAGTTCTAAGTTCTAGGGGACTGATGACCTCCGATGTTAAGTCCCATAGTGCTCAGAGCCATTTGAACCTTTTTTTTCACACGATCAGCACTACGGGGCTCCTCTCGTGTTAGTGAAGCAAACAAGCTCTCCGTCAATGGCTCCAATCATACTGTGTCGAACACTGCAGTAAAGAATTTTTTTCTATTTGCCGCTCAAAATATATCCTTAATGGTTAAGCCTCTAATACCTTTTACCTAAAGTTTGGCTTTGATGAAGAAAGTTATTTATCACTACCACTTTTAAATAAATGTTAGCAACAGTCCTTAAAGCCAAATTTGGACACATTTTTGGTTATAATGTGGTTACATACACCTCCCCTTCTTTATGTTATCAATATGACTGATATACCAGCCTTCTAATTAAGCACTATAACGAAACTTTATTTACATATGATGTTTTCCTGTAAATTAGTCGATATTTTACAGTATTGGTTCATTACTGTAACTTACATACATATGACTGCTGGCTGACATATCAACCTCTTGCTGAACATTGTAGTTTGGCTTGTTTTTATGTTATTGGAACTATTTTCGTACATTTATGATATAACTGACTTTTGTTTACACTCATTTCATAGAGTACGTGTACTTATTATGCCACTGTTTAACATTAGGGTTTTATAACTATTTCTATCTTATATTATAAGATCGATGTTATCATATGACTGGGGAGAGCAACTTCGTATCTCTGTTTGTATGTGAAACTATACCAAAGATGTTTGTCAAAGATAGTACAGTCCCCTGCATTTAGCAAGAAATTTATCTATGAGATATTTTTGTACCATATGACGAAAATACCTTATAAAGACCTTTAACAAACTCCTCAATTCTTTCTTTCTTTCTTTTGCTACCACCTTTATCCCGCATTGTTCGCAGGGTCGGCAGGGTTAAGGACGGATTTGGCGTGGTTAATTTGAAGGGGTGGCCGGATGCCCATCCTGCCGCCACCCTATACCCTTCGGGATAAAATTAGAGTGCCCCAGCTGTCTGCGTCTAGTGGAAATCGTGAAACAGTGTGAATGTGTTTCAAATGTCTACAAGTCGAGTAACTGAGGCGGTACGTGGGAACCAGCCTGGTATTCGCCTAGCAGGATGTGGAAAACCGCCTAAAAACCACAGTCAGGCTGGCCAGCACACTGGCCGTCGTCGTTAATCCGCCAGGTGGATTCGATCTGGGGCCGGCACGCCTATCCGAGTCCAGGAGGCAGCGTGTTAGCGCTCTCGGCTACCCTGGCGGGTCTAACAAACTCCTCAATATTTTTCACAATTGTAATACTTATGCTTCCGACCTCCTCTTCAGTACTACTCTGTTTACACATGTCATTAGTATGGTTGCCTTTAAAAATCATTTATGTCGAACTGGAATCCATGGCATGTCTACATATGAGATGTGGTCATTATTTATGTAATGACAGATGTGATGTTGTGGCTTAAACAGTTTTAGAGCTGTAAGTGTTCTCGCATATTTTGCACTTCCTTGGAAAAAATTTGTAACAATTCCTGTATATTAGATGTATTTTTTGTTTCTTCGAATAGGAACCGTGAAGATGGTCTGTGACTGAAACCTGTTGATATTTGGGTTTTAAATTTAAAAAAGCAGCTAATGGTCACACATGCATTTTATATGTATGTCAAGAAGTTTTATCAGCCAGAAATAAATTCCACGTGTACGAAGTCTCGGGCACAGTGATAAGTAAAAACCTGGGCAATGTCAGATCTCTCAGCCTGTATACAATAATTTGTAAAGTTATTAATAAATATTTGTTCTATTTTTTTAAAAAAACTGTATACACTACTGGTCATTAAAATTGCTACACCACATACATGATGTGCTACAGAAGCAAAATTTAACTGACTGGAAGTAGATGCTGTGATATGCAAATGATTAAATTTTCAGAGCATTAATACAAGGTTGGCGCCGGTGGCGACACATACAACGTGCTGACATGAGGAAAGTTTCCAACCGATTTCTCATACACAAACACCAGTTGACCGACATTGCCTGGTGAAACGTTGTTGTGATGCCTCGTGTAAGGAGGAGGAATGTGTACCATCACGTTTCCGACTTTGATAAAGGTCGGATTGTAGCCTATTGCGACTGCGGTTTAATGTAACGCGACATTGCTGCTCGCGTTGGTCAAGATCTAATGACTGTTAGTAGAATATGGAATCGGTGGGTTCAGGAGGGTAATACGGAACGCCGTGCTGGATCCCAACGGCCTCGTATCACTAGCACTCGAGATGACGGGCATCTTATCCGCATGGCTGTAACGGATCGTGCAGCCACATCTTGAGCCTTGAGTCAACAGATTGGAACGTTTGCAAGAGAAAAACCATCTACACGAACAGTTCGACGACGTTTGCAGCAGCATGGACTATCAGCTCGGAGACCATGGCTGCGGTTAACCTTGACGCTGCGATGGTGTACCCAACGACGAACCTGGGTGTACGAATGGCAAAACGTCATTTTTTAGGATGAATCGAGGATCTGTTTACAGCATCATGATGGTCGTTTCCGTGTTTGGCGACATCGCGGTGAACGCACATTGAAAACGTGTATTCGTCATCGCCATACTGGAGCATCACCCGGCGTGATGGAATGGGGTGCCATTGGTTACACGTCCCAGTCACCTCTTGTTCGCATTGACGGCACTTTGAACAGTGGACGTTGCATTTCTGATGTGTTACTGCCTTAGCTCTACCCTTCATTCGATCCCTGCTCAACGCTACATTTCAGCAGGATATTGCACGACCGCAATCTTGCAGATCCTGTTCGGGCCTTTTTGGATACAGAAAATGTTCGACTGTTGCCCTGGCCAGCACATTCTCCAGATCTCTAACCAATTGAAAATGTCTGGCCAATTGTGGCCGAGCAACTTGCTCGTCACAATACGCCAGTCACTACTCTTGATGAATTGTGGTATCGTGTTGAAGCTGCAAGGGCAGCTGTACCTGTACACGCCATCCAAGCTCTGTTTGACTCAATGCCCAGGCATATCAAGGCCGTTATTATGGCCAGAGGTGGTTGTTTTGCATACTGACTTCTCAGGATCTATGCACCCAAACTGGGTGAAAATGTAATCACATGTCAGTTCTAGTAATATATATTTGTCCAATGAATATCCGTTTATCATCTGCATTTCTTCTTGGTGTAGCAATTTCAATGGCCAGAAGTGTAGATTGTGGTACCCAGTGGCTCACGCTTTTGCGGTGTTGGCAGCAGCTGTACAGCTGAGTGATAGGGACGTGACAACGCCGCCCACCTGCTTGCCCTTCTTCGGGGAGCTGGAGACGCTGCGGGTGGTGGCGGTCTTGGCGGCGTCGCCCCCGCCGCCCTCCGCGGCGGCCGCGTCCCCCATGTCGGGAAGCGGCGGCGCCTGCAGCCGGCCCAGCGGGCAGAAGACGCTGAGCGTGCGGTACAGCGCCGGCCCGCGCTCCTGGATCAGCCCGTGGCGCAGCGCCCACGCCTTCCAGCGGTAGCGCTTCCACGGCGGCGTGGGCGGCCGGTCCCGGTAGCGGATGGCGTTCCACAGCACGCCCGCGCCGTGCACCACCACGGCGCCCGGAGCGTCCTCCGCCTGCACCACCAGCGCCGTCGTGCCCATGTCCTCGGAGACCGCGTCCATGGGCGGCACCTTCTCGTGGGGCTGCCCGCCGAACGGGTCCTCTGCAGCAACTGCGGGCAGCGCGTCCCGGCACAAAGCTTCCATCTGGGCCGTAATTGGTGCACTGGTACTTCGTCTACACAGATATAGACATAGATATATATACAGTAATAAGAGACGAAGAACAATGGGCACAATTAAACGCACTGACAGCCGGCCAGTGTGGCCGAGCGGTTCAAGGCGCATCAGTCTGGAACCGTGCGACCGCTACGGTTGCTGGTTCGAATCCTGAGCACTATGGGACTTAACTTCTGAGGTCATCAGTCCCCTAGAACTTAGAACTACTTAAACCTAACTAACCTAAGGACATCACACACATCCATGCCGGAGGCAGGATTCGAACCAGCGACCGTGTGAGGACTTACGCTGTCACCCAATTTCAAGCTTGATTTTTCAAGGGGTTATTTAAAACATTATGAACACCTCGCGCTTGATGGCAACCAGAATCAGCAGCCGACAGAGCTGTCGCAGAGAATGGACAGAGAACCGCCGCAAAGAGGCAGGCATGTCCAGCAGGGCGCCACTGCCTCAACTACGAGTATAAGAACTTCACTGTGTGTATAATATTTTGGAACTTGTATCGCCATAAAAGTGTATAAATATGATAATTATATTAAATTTAATAACTGCTATACGAGAATAGGCAAAAGATATGACAAGGTACCGTTAGGTAGTTCATGTCATTAGTTGCCACTATATCACGATCAATACTGAAAACATATTTATTTAGCCGGCAGACGTTAAGTAGTGCTCAAAAAACAGACTCTCTTAATCAATCGTAAGAAACAGTCACAAAGAATGATTTAAGCAATAGTTTTAAGTGTAGGCATTTCATTATATGAGGTCCATGTAAATAACCAAATGAAATTAGGACTTTAATACCCTTAATAATGGGCAAACTAAGTAGGATAGTATGGTTTTGAGCACATCAGTGGCAAAATCAGGAAACATCTTGCAAGGTATGCACCATACTTCCGGCTAATTATTGAGACTAGGGAATTTCCTGTGTATTGTTTGCGAACATAGAAAAGCGCAACTTGATCATTACGCCATATCTACAGCAATATGAGTCACAAGTGATTTAAATGGCTCTAAGCACTATTGGACTTAACATCTGAGGTCATCAGTCCCCTAGACTTAGAAGTACCCTACTGGCCATTAAAATTGCTACACCACGAAGATGACGTGTTACAGACGCGAAATTTACCCGACAGGAAGACGATGCTGTGATATGCAAATGATTCGCTTTTCAGAGCATTCACACAAGGTTGGCACCGGTGGCGACTATATAACGTGCTGACACGAGTAAAGTTTCCAACCGATTTCTCATACACAAACAGCAGTTGACCGGAATTGCCTGGTTAAACGTTGCTGTGATGTCTCGTGTAAGGAGGAGAAATGCGTACCATCACGTTTTCGACTTCGATAAAGGAAGGATTGTAGCCTATCGCGATTGCGGTTTATCGTATCGCGACACTGATGCTCGCGTTGGTCAGTGCTGGTATGGGGTGCCATTGGTTACACGTAACGGTCACTTCTTGTTCGCATTGACGGCACTTTGAACAGTGGACGTTCCATTTCAGATGCGTTATGACCCGTGGTCCTACCCTTCATTCGATCCCTGCGAAACCCTGCATTTCAGCTGGATAATGCACGACCGCATGTTGCAGGTCCTGTACGGATACAGGATACAGAAAATGTTCGACTGCCTCCCTGGCCAGCACATTCTGCAGATCTCTCACCAATGGAAAAAGTCTCGTCAATGGTGGCCGAGCAACTGGCTCGTCACAACAAGCCAGTCACTACTCTTGATGAATTGTGCTATTGTGTAAAAGCTGCATGGGCAGCTGTACCTGCACATGTCATCCAACCTCTGTTTCACTCAATGCCCAGGCGTATCAAGGCCGTTATTACGGCCAGAGGTGCATTTCTTCTTGGTGTAGTAATTTTAATGGCCAGTAATGTACTTAAACGTAACTAACCTAAGGACATCACACACACACACACACACACACACACACACACACACACACACACATGCCCGAGGCAGGATTCCAACCTATGACCGTAGCAGCTGCGCGGTTCCGGACTGAAGCGGCTAGAACCGCTCGGTCACAGCGGCCGGCTATGAGTCACAGAAATAAGATCAAGCCACGATGGTAAAGGACGCAGAATAACAAGCATTTCATGTACGAATCGGGAACATGGTTCAATAACTTTACTTCAAATGGATCAAATGGCTCTGAGCGCTATGGGACTTAACGTCTGTGGTCATCAGTCCCCTAGAACTTAGAACTACTTAAACCTAACTAACCTAAGGACATCACACACATACATGCCCGAGGCAGGATTCGAACCTGCGACCGTAGCAGCAACGCGGTTCCAGACTGAAGCGTCTAGAACCGCTCGCCCGCAACGGCCAGCATAACTTTAGTTTGTAAGCATTTTGGCTGTTCACAAGTAGCGTCCCAGAAGTGTGGTAAGAGCGCTCCATATAAACTCTGAGTGTAAGAGCGAGCCACAAAATGCAATTTTCAACGTTGTATAGTGCGGAACCTGTGATTGTTTAGTGTCCCCGCACAATCGTTTGCAGACTCTGTTCCTGGGTAGCAAATTGTGCATTTTCGGGTTGGTGTCAGTTTAGGACCTTTTCTCTGTATATTATAGAGAGGATCTGGAAATATTCCGTGAATATTTGAAAGACAGAACTTATACTAAAACTGAAAGTTAGAACTTATAATGGGACCATGAGCTAATCTTCTAAATTATTTGGAAGTGTAACACCTTGTTACATCTCATCACCTGGCCGTGCATTTGTGGCCTTTCTTTGCCTCTTGTCGGTGCAGGACTGAAGGCTCTCTTCATCCTTGAGCTGAAAGGCTAGTCTTCCTTGGTTGTGTATGGAACCTGCACGGCTAGTTTTCCCCATGACAGCTGGTGTCAGCAGCACCCGTTGCAGAAAAAGTTCTTAAAGTTCACCTTACACAAGTATTGTTAACAGAAGCAGGAAACGGCCAATGAGAGTGCCTATATTCTGCTTTTAGCCCGATTGACTAAAGGTTAGGTAATTTCGTGGAGCGGTCTGTCGGTCGCAACATGGAGGAGTCGGCTAGGTCTCGTGGCATTGATGTGGCAAGCCGTGGGCATGCTGGGGGCGGGGTTCCTGTTTTAAAGTGGTTAGCATTTCTTAAGTCTGGAGTTAACGATATTTCCTGATCAGTGAGGTTACTTTTCCGTTACTGGAAACGTACAATGTTTTATTTCATTTTATTTGACTTTTTTGTGAGTGCTTCGAATTAATAAGGGTGGACTTGTCGGTAAAAAGAGGCCTCAGAGCAGAGCATGGAGGCATTAGCTAGCTGTAGGTGATGTCGGATAAAAATGACGGACTTGACTAGGGTTAATTGATACTGAAAGTTTCATTTGTTTCCGCGCAAATCTGAGTGAGGTGTTTTGAGTGATTTCCTCTTTATTCACTCTATTCTGTTTAACAGCTTTGTAGTTGTGTTGATTATCGGCTTTGCTTGCTAGTAACCAATTGGACACGGTGCGCTGAACTGTTTTTGGTGAACATACTCCAGTCGAGTGATAGGATCTCTGTAGGTTTAATTGCCGCGCAGGAATAGCCGAGCGGTCTAGGGCGCTGCAGTCACGGACTGTGCGCCTGGTCCCGGCGGAGGTTCGAGTCCTCTCTTGGGCATTGGTGTGTGTGTGTTTGTCCTTAGGATAATTTAGGTTATGTAGTGTGTAAGCTTAGGGACTGATGACCTTAGCAGTTAAGTCCCATAAGATTTCACACATTTTGAAGTTTTAACTATAAGGCTGTAATGCCTATAGTTATTGACTTTGGAGTTGTGAGAAATTGAATCTAGTCTCGCCGACCTAAGCAACACTGGTGACCCATATTTTTACATGTGAAGCAGTGGAGAGGATTATTAATCCGATGAACATTTCGATTAAATCTGTGGAGCGGGAGCGTAATTTGTGACGGACGTCGTCAAGATTAAATGGATTCTAGCTGCAGTCGCGAGTCTGACTTCATTCGTCGCTACGGAAGCTCCAGGTAGAGATGAAAGAAACTTTCAAACAATATGGAAAGCCTATTGAATTTCTACGACCTTATACAAATTCTTATAGTGAACTGACGCAAGTGAACGCTCACTTATTTTTGCTCGCTCCTTCGGCACTTTTTGTAGCAGCATCACAAAGGACATCTGAAAGTGATAAACATTGGCTTACAGTCGTCATGTGTCGACATCCACAGCGTAAAATACGACCCTAGAGCCAAACATTAGTAAGCATTTCAGGTAGCAGCAGGACATCACAGAAGTTCATAGACTTAACACAGAGGAGTCTGATCCCTCCTCCCGTGGACAGCGAGCCAAAACTGATCACACATTGTTCCACCATCCCCAGAATTGGTAGAACTGTAAGTACCATGATTGCGTCGCACCAGTCTACGGATCAGAAACTTGGATTAAAAAGAGAGATGTCTTGAGAGGGACTTGTTCTTGCTGGAGATTGCGAGTGAATGTTCCTCAGGTGGGCCGTTAACTACTACGGAATTCAATGTTCTAACCTCCGCGAATCTCTCGTTATAAAATGATAGCTATATTTTGGTAAATTTAGCGTTGTGGAAAGGATCCTGCATAGGTATCTACGGAACCAACAGTTCCGAGTCACATTTTATAACTAAACTGAAAGTGAGTTGCAGACTAATGAATTTCAATCTTCGTATTAATTTTTTGATGACCACTTGCATAAGACACAATTGGCAAGTGGAATACCATAAATGTTCACTTATAGGGCGAGCATATTTACTTTTGACCTAACCGGCCGATAATTATTTCAGACGAGAAATAATAATTGACTTTTAACTCATAAAGGTGAAAGATGCTGCTTGTTTGTGTTGTAGAAAGGTTTGCTTAAGAAGTGACCTCCAAAAAATTCAGCATGCTTATATTCTGACAAACCGAACTTTCCCTTACTTCTCGAAAAAACTATCAACAACCATACTGCAAGTACTGTTTTTTACTAGATGGAATTGAATGGCCGGCTGCTGTGGCCGAGCGGTTCTAGGCGCTTCAGTGTGGAACCGCGCTGTTGCTACGGTTGTAGGTTCGAATCCTGCCTCGGGCATGGATGTGTGTGACGTCCTTACATTAGTTAGGTTTAAGTAGTTCTAAGCTCTAGGGGACTGATGACCTCAGATGTTAAGTCCCATGGCTTAGAGCCATTTGATCTGGAACTGAGTGTCAACAAAGAGGCTTAAGATTACATGAAATGCTTTCAGATTTTTTTCAGATTACCTCTTCGAATAATCTGCAGATCATTGTTGCTTGGATGGAAAAGAAATTTGGCAAATAAAGAATTTATGTACTGGACAGTGAGCACTGAGTCGAACTAAATGCGTAAAGAAAACTTGCCGTGGTTAGGTTCTGCATTTCTCAACTGTATTTGACTTTCCATTTGCGAAGTGAAAAAACCGAATACCCGTTGCGAACACGAACATACTCATCACCCCACACTACGTATGGCCAGGGTCTAAGCCACCAGTAACTTCAGGGTAGAAGCAGCATCGTTTCCACGAGAATCATAAACGAGGGAAGTTGTACCATAGGTATTCACAAGATAATTCGGTTCAGACATCTGGGGAAAATTTGTACCACCCCACAACAGTAACTATTAGAAAGGATAGAGAAAATCAGTTAGAAAACAGGTGCACGACGGACATCTCGTAAACCTTATAACATCCAATACTAGTGGCTAAAATGCGATACAACTGTGCCTAGTCACAGAGACAGTAAACAGAAAATTGCCTGTCATATCGTGAGAGGGGAAAACAGAACAATTAATACACTCACGTTCGAAGGCGGCAGTGGCCGAGCGGTTCTAGGCGCTACAGTCTGGAACCGCGCGACCGCTACGGTGGCGGGTTCGAATCCTGCCTCGGGCATGGATGTGTGTGATGTCCTTAGGTTAGTTAGGTTTAAGTAGTTCTAAGTTCTAGGGGACTGATGACCTCAGTCCCATAGTGCTCAGAGCCATTTGAACACTGATGACCTCAGCAGTTAAGTCCCATAATGCTCAGAGCCATTTGAGCCATTTGAACCACTCACGTTCAGAGAAAAACAAGACACATTGTACGACAGAGATAGGACATTCATACTCAAAGGACATGTACATTAGTATGTTCTGCAGAAATGATTAGCATTTCAGTCACCACAGTTCAGCATATGTCCTGTTGCCTAGTAGGTACAGGGTCCGCCATGGGCCCTGTTAACTTGTTCCATGCGAGATGGCATCGACGCGTATAAGGTGCGGATCCATGCTGCATTCACCTGGTTGCAAAGTTCTACTGCGGTGGTCAGCATAGGGTCACAGAGCTGCACCCGTCATTTCACCACATCCCACACATTTTCGACTGGCAACAAGCCTGGTGATCTGGCGCGCCAGAGCGAAAGGTTGACATCCAGCGACACCAAGAAGGCAGATGTTCGTGCAGCAACATGTTTTCGTGCGTTGTCTTGCTAAAAAATGGCGTTTGGGGTGGCTACTGGTCGCAGCATGTCATTCGCGCAGGTCACACGGGTCAAAGTGCCCTGGATACGCACCAGCTATGATTTGTGATTGTACCCAATAGCACCCCACAGCATAAGGCCTCGAGTTGGCACTGTATGTCTTGTGCGAATGCAGTCACTGTGATGCTGCTCCCCCTGTCTGTGGCGAACCAAATGCGATGATCGTTTTCAAACAAGCAGAAGTTTGATTCGCCCAAAAACAATGTCTGATGTTCCTGTCCCCAGTGACGTTGTTACATACTCCGCTGCCGTCTAGCATGTTCCTGCACATCCGTCGATGATAGACGGAGAAGTGGACGACGCGGACGTTATTCGTGCCGTAATAAACGGCGACGGACTGCTACAATTGATAGTGTACGAAGTGTTCCACTGTTGCGCAGGAGCCACGGAGGACGCAGGTCTGCTCTGTAGTGCCATTCCGATGAGGTGTCAGTCTTCTCGAGAGTGGTCTGGGTGGTGCGACATGACCCATCTCGTCGTGTTCTACGGCCTTCTGTGAACCATTCTGCACACACCCGTTGCATTGCCGAAACACTTCGTCCCACACGAGCAGTAATTCCCAGATGGATTTAAAAAAAGTTCAAATGTCTCTGAGCACTATGGGACTTAACTTCTGAGGTCATCACTCCCCTAGAACTTAGAACTACTTAAACCTAACTAACCTAAGAACATCACACACATCCATGGCCGAGGCGGGATTCGAACCTGCGACCGTAGCGGTATCGTGGTTCCAGACTGTAGCGCCTAGAGCCGCTCGGCCACCCCGGCCGGCTCCCAGATGGATGCACCACATTCTCCCATGCCAATAATGCGCCCTCTTCCAAACTCACTGATCTGATGGTACGGTTCACGCATACGTGTGCGAGGCATGCTGCACGTCTGCTCAAGTCACACTGATCCATTATTTTGGGTTTCTAGTGACAACGAGTGCCGCAGGCGCATTTTACCGGTAGGTGGTGTGCAGCGATATCGATATTGCTTCTGAACCCGTGGGCCAACGTAGTTCAGATACTAAACATTTCTGTAGAACATACTAATCTACATGAGAACAACTAAAAATTTCAACTCAGAGTAGTGGATGACTTACTTCGTTTTGTGTAGCTTACTAGCTGATTACACAGCATTCGGGGGGGGGGGGGGGGTGTATTTATTTCAATTTCTATGAATACATCTCGTCCTTACAGTTCTCTCTGAGCATCTCATTCTCCTGCTCTTCCCTTTCTCTATCCGCCTCCTCCCCCTCCTCTGTCCCGTTCCCCCTCCTCCCCCTTCTCCCACGCCCTGTCACCTCCACCTCAATACGAGGCTGCTGCTTCTCATCCCCACAGCATTTCTTTCCACATATTAAGTAATGTGTGTACCAATGTTGAGTTGAAATCGATCAAGGGGTTTGCGAGAAGATTTTTACCCGTGGATTCCCCACGCACGCCTGTCACATATGCCTGTGATTTGCTAGGCGAAATCCTAATACAGCGTTGGACTAGTTTGATATAAGTCATGACAGCATTAAGTTGGTTTATTTTTTCACATTTTTTGGTGCCTTTTTGTATGTTTTAGCCATTTCCACCCCTTTCAACCCAGTTCAATCAAAACATATCATAAACACAATTTTCATAAGACCAGAACAGGCAATTTGAGAGTGTTCCCAGTGTAATTTGGATGCGCCGAACTATTTGTATTATTAGCCCTGAAAGTAACTTAAATTTAGAAAATAATTAATTTGAGTCGTACCACACATCGTAATTCTAAAGTGAGGATTATGATAGAGAGGGTTAATGGCCGACTTCGGTTTATTGCGAGAATTTTGGGAAAGTGTGATTCGTCTGTAAAGGAGACGGCATACAGGACGCTGGTATGACCTATTCTGGAGGACTGCTCGAGTGTATGGGATCCGCACTAGATCAGATTAATAGAAGACATCGTAGTGATTCAGAGGTGGGCTGCTAGATTTGTTACCGGTAGGTTCGAATAACACGCAAATATTGCGTAGATGTTTCGGAAACTCAAATGTGAGTCCCTAGAGGAAAGGCCACTTTCTTTTCGAGGAACATTACTCAGAAAATTTAGAGACCGGAATTTTAAGCTGATTGCAGAATAATTCTACTGCCGCCAACGAACGTCTCGTCTTAGGACCACGAAGGTAAAATACGACACATCAGGGCTCATACGGAGACATATAGACAGCCGTTTCTTGCGAGTGGAACAGGAAAGGAAAGGACTAATAGTGTTACAGAGTACCCTCCGCCACCCACCGTTCGGCAGCTTGCGGAATATGTATGTAGATGTAGATATAGATTAGGTCTTGTATGACGCCGTCTACAGTAAAAGCAGCAACCTCAGTTGAAAAATGGGGAGGGAGGAGGTCTCTTTGCCAGTAGTGCTTCTGTCGTCATTTGTTATGGTGAGAATCTTGGCAGATATTTTAGCAGACTACAGACGTGCCTATGTTTCCAAGATGGCGCTGCAGTATTATTGACTAGGGTGAGGGTGGCATCACTAACTCACTGAGGCAGCAATAGAGCCGCGCAAGATTAGCCGAGCGGTCAGCCGGCACGGTAGCTCAGCGTGTTCGGTTAGAGGGCTGCTTGCTGTAACAAAAAAAAACTTTTTTTTTTGCAGCAAGAGATGTCAGTCGACCAATGTATCGATCTCATGTTGTTCATGAACAAAAGAATAGTAAGCTAAGATTATTCGAAGGGTTTGCTTGTTCTTTATGTCACTATAAGATCACACCGAACATAAAAATGAAGCTGTGGATGTGCACCCTTGGATGACAAACGACTACAAGGTAAGTACACGTATTGGACGAAAATAGTAACAGCAAAACGCAATACTTACTATGTGGCTAATACGGCATAGGAAACCCGTTGGCATACAAAGCAGCTTGCACTTGCCTCGGCATGGATAAATACAGGTGCTGTCTGGTCTTCAATGGAATTTTGTTTGATTCTGCCTGCAAAATAGTGGCTCGTTCAGGTGGATAGCGATCACGCACCCTTCTCTCCAAAGCAGACTACAAAGATCGAATAATATTCAGAACACGTGACTGTTGTGGCCAGGGAAGGTGAGACAATTCACCCACGTGCTCACAAAACCACGCCAGGTCGATGCGAGCTGTGTCAATGGGGGTCCTGTCTTGGAAGACAGCATCACCATTTGGGAACCAACATTGTACCATGGAATGGAACTGATCAGCCAAAATGTTCAAATAATCATTGATAGTAATGCAGAGCAATTATAGGGCCCATGGTATATGACGACATGGATGTCCAAATTAACACTGAACCCCTTCCATGTTTCACTCTTGGGCGGTAAACTGGGCCAGAAACTGGAAACACTGTGAAACTAGATTCGTCCTACCAAATGACTTTCTTCCACTGATGCATAGCCCTGGTTTTATGTTTCGGCACCTCGTTTCTCTGTTACGGGTATTTCCATCAGTGATGGTTGGTTTTGGAACGAGCACCAACAATTCATCCACGTTCGCAATCACGTAGCCTCGACATAACGCACTCACAACTACACGGTTTCTTACCATTCTCACCATGACTGACAAATGTAACGTGTTCATAACATTGCGTAGGTGCCATACATGCCAAATACTAAAGCGCAACCTACAGGGTTGACTAGCATATACATGTATGTTCAAGTATACATTCCTCGCGGTTTTTGCCCAATCCCTGTTGGGGATTTGAAAATCTACGTAATTAGTGAGGCCTCTCCCTACTCGCACTCAGGGTAGAGGTCGTATTACAAGGTCGTAGGCTGATGTCTCCCGTAGGCGATTATTTATACTTCTGACAATTTTTGTTAGGCGTCTTTTCTCTCAGTAAGTACGATCGCACTCTAACGCATATAGGCATGACAGTTATTGCTGTAAAAACTGTTACCGCCTGGCCGCTGGAACGACAAAAGCGCCCCTAGCGCTAAGAAATCCTGGCGTAAGGTTAATGTTTGTTTTTAAATGTTTTCTAATTAATTGATGTGATAGTTGTTATAATCGTATTTCTGCGTTTCTAGCATTAGTAAATTATCAAGAGACATGACTGATGGTGAAGTAAGTGAAAAAACAGCCGACTGCCATTGATTCAGTGACATAAGCCACAACTTATTCGTGAAGGAATATGCGTATAATTGCAGCTTACTCCGCTAAAAGCATGAGGATATAAATACATTTTTCATACATGGGAAACATATATTTCTGTTGTCCATTGTTTTTACGATAGGTCCTTTCCTTGACACGAAACAGGTTTTTATAGAGACTAATGATTTGCTTATTCTTACACTTCACTCAAGTTTCTAATACGCTAATACTCTTGTAAATGTAATTGGTTTGCTTGAAACGCGAATACATTGAAGATTCTTACCGTATGTGGCTCAGATGTAGCAACAATTGTGACACTGCTTTCTTCTGTGTTCGGAAACCGCTTTGTTGCTTTCCACGTTTTATTGTCACGTCTGTATGGTTTTCCGTTCAACTACAGTTCTGGTGGCTTATTTTATATGTTACATAATGCAGGTATTGTGTCCCATAAAGTTTTCTACGTTCCAAATTCAATGATTTGAGTGGAATTTCAGTGAAGAAAACCTGACATTGTTGAGTACATATAATATGTCTCTCTGCAAAATATCAAATCTCGTGCTGGTTGCTAGTCAGTTATTTGTTCTTGAAAGAAAACGACATTCTTTATTAAATATCTGTATGTTAGAAGACAATCGTAACTATACTGCCCCGTAATATACCGTTTCATAACTGCCAGGGTCCTTCAGGAAACAAAAGGAAGACAAATGTGGTTCCATCTTTCAGTTATTGCCGATTTTTATGCCACTACATACGCTCTCCTTTGTAAAATGTGTGTTACAAATCAAAGTAAATGATACAATTGGCACTCATTCGATATCATATTCAGAAGTGTAGTTTACTGGCCAGTTAAAGCGCTGTTGTCACAGTGTATAACATAAATAGGCAGGAGTGTTGTGACTGTATAGGTTAGGTCACCGGTGGGCAACCGCCAGCCCACGAGCCGGGTCCGGCGAGCTATTGGTTTCAATCCGGCCCGCGGAAGAAATTCATGGGAGAGAGAGCGAGGCACTCGCATTGTACTCCGCCAGTGATGCATTTTGGGATATTCGACACTCCGTTGTTCACATTTTTTTAAGGTAGGCTTCCGTATATAAATACTAAGTTCAAGCGATTTAGATTTTTATTTTTTTTAAAAAAATGAACGAAGAAATCATGGCTTAATTTATTAAGTGTCACAGAAACAACCCACGCCTATGTGATCAGTAATCAAAAGAATTTTTGGACAAATATTTCAAAAACGCTTGCTAATAATATTTGTGGATATTAACACATTCAATTTCAAAAACTCCAATCACATGCCTCTGGCCAAAAATCGCAAAGTTGCTCCGAATTCGTCGTCGGATGGGAATGCCAACCTCGTTGCCATATTTTATCTACTTTCCCTCGTATTAACATCCATACATATTATAAAAATGGATATGTGTTTGTGTGTTTGTGTTCCACATCTCCGCCTAAACTGCTGACCCACTACCTGTCAAAATGGTGGGGGTGAAAAAGCAGCGTAGCCCGCGACGCTTGATTCCCAGGCTTTATTCATCCAATATTAGAGAGAGAGCACTTAGTGACTTGCAACAAACTTAACATAGAAGCTAAAACTTAACGAAATTTTTTCTCGCTGAGAATCCCTGCAAAATGACGAAATGAAAAATGTGTATTACTTAATACTTTTCTGGTGCTCGTGGTAAAAGTACCGCATGAGGCACGGTCATATAATTTATTACTTCTTTACTATTAACTGTATTCGTGGAATATTTTACAGTCAGATATGCACATACATCACTGAAAGTAAATGGAAAATTATGTCAATGTACGACACTTAGTTCAGGGGATATGACGTCACTAAGAATGAGATGCGTGAAAAACTGCCGCATCATGCATGACGTTTAAATTTATCACTTCTCTGCTACTAGATCTATTCGCGATAAATTTCACACATAGTATCCACATGTGCCGCTGAATGTACCTACTGAATTACATCACTGTGAGACACATTCAGGTGATATGACGTCGTAAACATTAAGCACGAGGCCAGTGCTGCATGGTAGGGGTTGGACGCACACCTATAGGTACTAGCTTGGTGCACAAGTTCGTAGTGTTTTTCCATAAGTATAACAAACACAACAGATAAACATAATACAGACTTGAGTCATAGTAATTTATTCTCCTTCACTGTTTACAAAAGTCTGCCAACGCTAAGGTAACTTATCGATTCCCTGACTGTAGAAATCGTGGTTTTGAGGCAAAGAACTCATCGAACCACGATTAAAGCGCATTTTCATTCTGAAAGTAAGGTCTTTGAAGGTTGTCGGATGCAGAGCAGAAAAGGTGCAAATCTGCAGGCGCAAGATCAGGTGAATAAGATGGGTGAAGAACGACTTCTCAATTCAATTCCCGTATAGTGTTTTTGGCAAGTCTAGAAAAATGTGGACGGGCATTATCGTAGAGTAGCATCAGTTCAGGCAGCGTTCCTAGTCGTTGTTCTTGGATTGCGTCTTCAAAACTTCTCTGTTGTGGACATAAACATCAACAATGATGGTTACACCTCGGGGAAGCAATTCACAGTACACCACCATCACTGTTCCACCAGATGTAGGACATCATCTTTTGTGGATGCAGGCAGGTTCTTTTATAGGGAGTAGCTGCTTTGTTTGGTCTCAATCATTCCCTTTCTGTCTTATGTTAACATAAAGACACTATTTCTCATCATCAGTAATGATACAGGATAGAAATGGTCAGTGTTGTTCATGGGCCAATTGGTGACGAGCAAGCAGAAATACACGTATGGCAACCCACTGAGTTTTGTGATTTTGACTTAGAGCCTGCAGTACCCATACACCCGATTGCATGATGGTGGAATTCGCCAAACCCCAAGTACACTGACGTGGATCATAGTGCATTAATGCGTTTAAATGATCTTCAAACCCAGGAGGTCTTACTGAACATGGGAAGTCACTAACATCAAAACGATCCTCCTTAAAACGAGAGGAACACGTATTATGTTCGAGTATAATGTCTTTTCTGGAGACTAGAAATCTACTCTGTAGGAATCAGCATGGGTTTCGAAAAAGACGATCGTGTGAAACCCAGCTCGCGCTATTCGTCCACGAGACTCAGAGGGCCTTAGACACGGGTTCACAGGTAGATGCCGTGTTTCTTGACTTCCGCAAGGCGTTTGACACAGTTCCCCACAGTCGTTTAATGAACAAAGTAAGAGCATACGGACTATCAGATCAATTGTGTGATTGGATTGAGGAGTTCCTAGATAACAGAACGCAGCACGTCATTCTCAATGGAGAAAAGTCTTCCGAAGTAAGAGTGATTTCAGGTGTGCCGCAGGGGAGTGTCATAGGACCGTTGCTATTCACAATATACATAAATGACCTGGTGGATGACATCGGAAGTTCACTGAGGCTTTTTGCAGATGATGCTGTGGTGTATCGAGAGGTTGCAACAATGGAAAATTGTACTGAAATGCAGGAGGATCTGCAGCGAATTGACGCATGGTGCACGGAATGGCAATTGAATCTCAATGTAGCGAAGTGTAATGTGATGCGAATACATAGAAAGATAGGTCCCTTATCATTTAGCTACAAAATAGCAGGTCAGCAACTGGAAGCAGTTAATTCCATAAATTATATGGGAGTACGCATTAGGAGTGATTTAAAATGGAATGATCATATGAAGTTGATCGTCGGTAAAGCGGATGCCAGGCTGAGATTCATTGGAAGAATCCTAAGGAAATGCAATCCGACAACAAAGGAAGTAGGTTACAGTACGCTTGTTCGCCCAATGCTTGAGTGCTGCTCAGCAGTGTGGGATCCGCACCAGGTAGGGTTGATAGAAGAGATAGAGAGGATCCAACGGAGAGCGGCGCGCTTCGTTACAGGATCATTTAGTAATTGCGAAAGCGTTACGGAGATGATAGATAAACTCCAGTGGAAGACTCTGCAGGAGAGACGCTCAGTAGCTCGGTACGGGCTTTTGTTAAAGTTTCGAGAACATACCTTCACCGAAGAGTCAAGCAGTGTATTGCTCCCTCCTACGTATATCTCGCGAAGAGACCATGAGGATAAAATCAGAGAGATTAGAGCCCACACAGAAGCATACCGACAATCCTTCTTTCCACGTACAATACGAGACTGGAATAGAAGGGAGAACCGATAGAGGTACTCAGGGTACCCTCCGCCACACACCGTCAGGTGGCTTGCGGAGTACGGATGTAGATGTAGATGTAGATGTAGACCCATTTTCTTCCCGTTCTCTGTCCAGTGGCATTATCCTCATACACGGCGCAAATGTTTCTGACTGCATCCGCTGCTATCACCCCTCTACTGAACTCAACAGAAGAATATGCCGGAAATGTTCCTATTTCTCCACTTGGCATTCCATTTTGTAGCGTCCACAGGTCCACTCACTATCTCCAAATGACGAATCTATAATATGTAAGCGCAAACAGCGACAGTGAACTGCTAACGTAAACCGGCTATCGATAAATAAACCCACAGCAACCGCAATAGCAACATGCAAAACAAAAACCCTACGAACCTATGCATCAATCTAGTAGATACCTGGGAAGCGCTGGGTTTCTCTGCTGATTAGTAAATAATTCTTGTCTGTTGTGGATGTATTACAAGACTGCACTGTTGAAATTAAACACAATTTATAATTAATTACCTGCAACTACTTTTTATAGGTGTTTATTTTTTCATGATTACATTTCAAGATGTTTGACACCCCATCTTAAGATACTTACATTTATTTACATGTCATCAAAATTGTTTCTTCACTAACGGTGTTGCAGAATTTTCTAAAGTAAGTTTCTAAGACCGCTATTGGGAACCACTGTAAGTAAAGAAACACTGTTCACATCACATAGATAAATGTAAACATCTGAAGATGGGGTGAACATGAATGTACTCTCAAAAATTGCAAGTTTTGAGGTATGATTTTTTTGTGTGGGATGTCGGGAAAGAGGTGCCATTCATATCGGTGTGTTAAATGATGGACATTAATGTCATGGATGCTATAGTTCTGGCTTTATGGGGTAGGAGAGCAGCTGTTGCATCGCATTACAAGCTCACCCACGAGGTTAAATCGATTTGTGAATCGGACCCACGGGTTACCAAAGACTGGCCACACCTATATTAGTGTAAGAACATAACAAAAGTGGTAGTCTGTGTGCTGACTCACTGTGCTGTTCACCACTGCTATACATGCCTATGGGTGCACGCAGAGAATGCTGGTTAGCATGCTGCTCAAGTGTAGCAGTGCCGTTACGGGTAGAACGTCATGTGCACTCTCCCAGCTTCCTAGTCTTCCTCACAAGATTTTACAGAAACTATTCATCAAAAAATTTTATTTTTACGTTACTTCTATCTTTATATGTCAGCTTCATGGTGCAGTGCCCATCACGTCGCTAATTGTCATACATATTCTGGTACTGTCATTTAAGCAGGCCGTTGAGGTATTTCAAAAAGTTTGCTATGACAAGTATGGATCATTAGGATTTTGCGTTTGGTGCATATTGCACCATATGTTGGTGCAAATCAAATTAAGCTAAGATTTTGAATTAATTTTTATTTAGGCATGGGACATTGTCTCTGTCTGTCTCAAACCTCGAGAAAATTATGCAGCACACGAACGATAGTGAAATATTCATAGCATACCTCGTATCTCTTAAACCGTTCAAGATACTGATACAAGATTTTGGCAAGTTGTAGCACACAAAGAGGAGATATTTTGCCATATGGTTAACATACATAAATTTTTATCTACAGTGATATAGCAGATTCTACAATTTTATTTTATTTTCAGTTCAATACTGTATTTCTTAAGAGTCTTCGAAAGCTATAGAAAAGAGAATTTGCTAATAAAATAAAAGCGAAATTTCTTACCTTATGTTGCAGCAAACTGACACGAATGAGGTTATCCGTAGGTACTGACCACTCTGGTTGTCTATGACTTGTTTAATAGGACACTCTCTTTCAAGGGTCTGTTGCAATAGCTATTGCAAGGCAAGTTTGTGCAACTTATACTGTGTCTTGGTAAAAAAGGAAAATTAAGCCTGTCAGCAAGAGAAATGCAGCTGTTCCTCATAACTGATAATGCTTCTTCAAATGAGAGATTTTTAACAATTTAGGAAAAAGTAAACCGCCAATTAGGTTGTAATTTGGCAGAATCATGTAACACTCTGTATTTTTAAACATGAACGACTGGGATGGAAACTCATCGAAAGATTTTCTACCTGTTTTCCATCTGAGAGACCTTAAAATAATTCGCAGCAAATAATGTATTATATGACTGTTCCGATCCTGGTTCGGTAAAATCGTTTGAGAAAGATTATAGGACATGAGCCACGATTCTATCAGCACAGCGCGTCGCCAACTGACGGTCCTGAAGCGGGCAAGTTCATTCTGGCTCGTTGGCAGGTTCGGGGCTGCGCTAGTTGGCGCCGCCACCCGGCTACCATTGTGTGCTGCCTCGCTAAATAACGAAGGGATGTTTTCCGCGCTGTGTCAAATTGGTTCCTGTAGAGTCTTCCTGCGCAGGCAGTCCCCTTTCTTACTGTGCACACCCTTAAGCCGTCGGCACACGGATCGTGCATCCGAACGTTGAGCGTTGAGCGTGGCGAGTTTCTGGCGTCATAGCGTGGTATATCACTTTCGGGAGTCTTCCCGAACTTGCAGAGCAATATCTAGCATGTCAGATATTCTGAGCGCGCGTCTGAGCGCTGACCAATGAGAAGGCACAACGCCACCTACGTCACACGCATGCCGTCTCCCTTCAGTACAGAGTTGTGAGGCGCCATATTGTCATTCATTTCAAGCCTATATGTATGTATGCCGTTTCTGAGCATCAGCAAATTGAGAATCACTGCAAAACCAATTGTTAACTGTGTGATTCGTTCCAATAAAATAATGAGAAACATCATATTCGTGGCAAAAGAATTATTGTAACTTGCGTATTATGAGAGTAGGCTATTTGAAGGAAGGACACACTGAAGATTCATCCAAAACGCATTGTTCTTGGTACAATTTGCTATAATTAAATTTAAATTACTAACATAGCTACGATTAAGGTTTACAGCAAGCGATAACACAATATGATTAAAAACAAAGTTTGTGTAGTTGGTTTAGTGTAATGAGTAGCGTCTCTGTCTTGCATTAAGTTGTTTGTTGGGTGGTGGTTTGCATCTTGACACTTCCAAATTTTTTTTCCTGACATTCGCGTTTTGATTAGGTTCTGATACTTTATTATTAGTTTAGTATAAGTATCTACTATAATATTTGATGTCATGTAAATATAAGTTCACCTTTTTTTGAGAGGTGACTTTGTTTGATTGGCTTATTCAACAGGACAGCCTGCGCTACTTGTATAAAGATATTTGCTCCTTTTTCTCTTACGCTTCGTAATCCACATGTTGCAAAGATTCTGCTACTGGGCAGGAACAGTGATCAAGTAAGACTGACCTCGGGGTTTTACTAAAATGAGGGTGTGGTGTCACCGCCAGACACCACACTTGCTAGGTGGTAGCCTTTAAATCGGCCGCGGTCCGTTAGTATACGTCAGACCCGCGTGTCGCCATTATCAGTGATTGCAGACCAAGCGCCGCCACACGGCAGGTCTAGTCTAGAGACACTCCCTAGCACTCGCCCCTGTTGTACAGCCGACTTTGCCAGATGGTTCACTGTCTACATACGCCCTCATTTGCAGAGACGACAGTTTAGCATAGCCTTCAGCTATGTCATTTGCTACGACCTAGCAAGGCGCCATATTCAGTTACTATAAGTACTATGTGAACAGATAGTATTGTGACTCATGTACCATCAAGAGCGACGTTCATCATTAATGGATTAAAGTTAAGTATCAAACTAATTACGTCCGCTATCTGAATCCTAATTGCTTGTCACGTTCCAGACCTCACTTCAGTATAGTTCTTCCCTCCTCACGCCAGCCTGCGTGAGCTAAAACGCGTGCATTTCGGTCTCCTCTAGTAACACGGTGTTGGCTCTGCTGCCAACACAACGGAGCGAATGATGAAATAATGTTTATCTTATGCGGAGAAGTATTCCAAATTTGTACCGCACTGTTTGTAATGGAACTTTTATAAGCCTGATTCCTTATTGATTGGACATGGTACTTTTCTTTTCGTGGACGATGGAGGAAATGTGCGTTTTAATTGAGGTAACTTGGGAATTTTACGCGCGCCCGTTGATTAAGCAGAGTGATTTACGAACCAGAAACATCCCTCAACTGCCGCTGGAGTGCGTTGCGATCGCGTATACCACGTTGGGACCCACGTACCGTGTGCACAAGTGGCACTTGGCACGCTCAACATTAAGGTTGGACAGCAAGGTCCGCGTGCCGACGGCTTTGGACTCTGGTACGCTTTTGCAGACAGTGATGTACCTTCCCGGAAGGAGCGGAGGTCGTCGGCCATGAGGTCGGTGCCCTCGGGCGCGAGCGCGGCGACGCAGAGACGCCAGACGGTGGGCAGCTGCAGCTGCCGGCAGTCGACCGGCAGCGGCAGCGACAGCCAGCCCGTCAGGCAGCACACCGGCTCCCAGCCGCGCAGCTCGTCCTCCGCGCTCCACGACATCGCACCCACCGCCAGCAGCGCCTTCGTCAGCAGCGGCGCCCAGAGTGCCCCTGCGCAACGCCGGCTCTTCCAACGAACCACGGTACAGCTCCAAATTAACGTACGATGGTGTTTAAACAGCCAGACAAAATTGTAATTCCGCATGCTGATATTAGACCGAGCCACAAGTGTTTTTTTCGTGGTTGCCCTCATAAATATGTACGAGAACAACCATACAGTGTTAGCTACACCACAAACAGTACTGGCCGTTAAAATTGCTACACCACGGAGATGACGTGCAACAGACGCGAAATTTAACCGACAGCAGAAGCTGCTGTGATATGCAAATGATTACAGCATTCACACAACGTTGCCGCAGGTGGCAACACATACGACGTGCTGACATGAGGAAAGTTTGCACCCGATTTCTCATACACAAACAGCAGTTGACCGGCGTTGCCTGGTGAAACGTTGTTGTGATTCCTCGTGTAAGGAGGAGAAATGCGTACCAACACGTTTCCGACTTTGAAAAAGGTCGGATTGTAGCATATCGTGATTGCGGTTTGTCGTATCGCGACATTGCTGCTCGCGTTGGTCGAGATCCAATGACTGTTAGCAGAATATGGAATCGGTGGGTTCAGCAGGGTAATACAGAACGCCGTGCTGGCTCCCAACGGCCTCGTATCACTAGCAGTCCAGATGACAGGCATCTTATCCGCATGGCTGTAACGGATCGTGCAGCCACGTCCCGATCCCTGAGTCAACAGATGGGGACGTTTGAAAGAAAACAACCATCTGCACGAACAGTTCGACGACGTTTGCAGCAGCACGAACTATCACCTCGGAGACCGTGGCTGCGGTTACCCTTGACGCTGCATCACAGGCAGGAGCGCCTGCGATGGTGTGCTCAACGACGAACCTGGGTGCACGAATAGCAAAACGTCACTTTTTCGGATGAATCCATGTTCTGTTTACAGCACCGTCATGGTGGCATCCGTGTTTGGCGACATCGCGGGGAACGCACATTGGAAGCGTGTATTCGTCATCAAATGGTTCAAATAGCTCTGAGCACTATGCGACTTAACTTCTGAAGTCATCAGTCGCATAGAACGTAGAACTAATTAAGCCTAACTAACCTAAGGACATCACACACATCCATGCCCGAGGCAGGATTCGAACCTGCGACCGCAGCGGTCGCTCGGCTCCAGACTGCACCGCCTACAACCGCACGGCTATTCGTCATCGCCATACTATCCTATTACCTAGCGTGATGGTATGGGGTGCCATTGGTTACACGTCTCGGTAACCTCTTGTTCGCATTGACGGCACATTTAACGTGGCTCTACCCTTCATTCGATCCCTGCGAAACCCTACATTTCAGCAGGATAATGCACGACTTCATGTTACAGGTCCTGTACGGGCCTTTCTGGATACAGAAAATGTTCGACTGCTGGCCTGGCCAGCACATTTTCCAGATCTCTCAGCAACTGAAAAGTCTGGTCAATGGCGGCCGAGCAACTGGCTCGTCATAATACGCCAGTCACTACGCTTGATGAACTGTGGTATCGTGTTGGAGCTGCATAGGTAGCTGTACCTGTACACGCCATCCAAGCTCTGTTTAACTCAATGCCCAGGCGTATCAAGGCCGTTATTACGGCCAGAGGTAGTTGTTCTGGGTACTGATTTCTCAGGATCTATGCAACCAAATTGCGTGAAAATGTAATCACATGTCAGTTCTAGTATAATATTTTTGTCCAATGCATACCCGTTTATCATCTGCATTTCTTCTTGTTGTAGCAATTTTAATGGCCATTAGTGTATTTAGTACGTCTTTCTTCAGGTCGACGTTCACATGGTGAACAATCCTGGCTGTACAGGGGATCTTGCAGTGTTTCCCAATCGCTGAAGTGAAGCCTTCGTCCAATTGTCAGGAACACTCGTTTTGAATAACTTGCTAGCAGCCATAAAAAGTTCAACTAGAGCTCTTTTTAGGAGAAGCCTAAAGAATCTACTGCTGGCCAACTCCTACTCCACTGATGAATTTCTTAGTACAAAAAACTGATGCATGTGTGCATTTATAATAACATAAAATAATGTGAACATTAGTGCTGTAATGCGATCATTATAAATAAATGTTCTAAAATGATACGTCTATTCAGTGTTTATTACCTCATAAATGAAAATAGATCCAAAACATTTTTGACTCCTTCCACATCCATGACGATCATTACATTTGGGATCAGTGGAAGTCACATTATCAGTTTTTTCATTGTAAATATTTATTGACTACTCTTGTTTTCTGGCATGTTCTGCGTCCTGGAGAATCTCCTCAGTACGGATCAATTGGAACAAAAAGTACATCTAATCTAATCTACTCCAGCAGTGGAAACATCCCACCTCCTCGCTGAATTAATTCAAAGCTCTTCACACAAGCTCTAGTAAGGTCAAGAAAATTGCAATTTTTTTAAGTCGTCGGTGTTCTGATTGGTTTGATGTGGTCTACCACTAATTCCTCTTCTGCACTTGCCTTCTCATTTGAGAGCACTGCTTGCACCCTACACCCTCAATTATTTGCTAGATGGAGTCCAACCTCTGTCTTTCCCTACATTTGTACCCTCTACAACTCTCTCTAGTACCATGGACGTTATTCCTTGATGTCTTAATACATGTCATATAGTCCTGCTGCTTCTTATTATCAGTGTTTTCCATGTGTTCCTTTCTTCACTGATTCTGCGAAAAATCTCCTCATTCCTTATCACTCCACCTTATTTTCAACATTCTTATGTAACACCACGTCTCAAACGCTTTGATTCTCTTCTGTTCCGGTTTCTCCATAGTCCATGACTCACTATCATATCAAATTAGGGCCTATGTTTAATACCAGTTGACTTCTCTTGGCCTGGGATGTCTTCTTTGCATACAGCTGTGATTAAACATTTGCTTCATGATTTGTTATGTAGTTGAAGCATTTATAACAATTTGTGAAATTAAATATAAAAAAGGCAAACCTCCTAAAACACTTACACTGTACTTCTTCCGTCACATCACATGACTTACTGGGTCATCTAAGGTTAAGGAAGTTATATTCTCCAGGAAGACTTTTTGTGAACTATGTGTATGACCTGTCCTACCATTAGGAGAAAGTGCACAAAGTAGCCACTTTAACGGAAACTGAATTTGCACCATACCATGATTGTTGATAAAAGTTTGCTCCTTATACATTCTGAACCTACATATTTAAGGTATCTCATTAAATATTTTTAAGCGAAAAAAATAATATGTAGGAACTATATGCAATTATCTGGAGGAGAACAAAATGGTTCAAATGGCTCCGATCACTATGCGACTTAACTTCTGAGGTCATCAGTCGCCTGTAACTTACAACTAATTAAACCTAACTAACCTAAGGACATCACACACATCCATGCCCGAGACAGGAGTCGAACTTGCGACCGGAGCGGTCGCTCGGCTCCAGACTGTAGCGCCTAGAACCGCACAGCCACTCCGGCCGGCGGAGGAGAACACAGAACCAATTTTCCCTGGGGGGGTGGGGGGGGGGGGGATGTGGCCAATGCCATCTGAACAGAATCCCATATTTGTTGTTGTTCTGCTTTCTGGACGTATTTTCTAGGCATCTTGTGCCCTGCTATCTGAAACATTGTCAAGCAGCAGCAGCAGACCATTTTAAACGGATTTTTGCATTAGGACAAATATAACAGAACAGATGCGGTTTTAAATAATACTGATTAAATTAATCTGTAGCCGCACAGGAATGAGTGGGAGTGTCTGAGGATGCACAGCTCATAGGAGTCATGAGGCTCTTCAAAACCCATGGCTCTTTCACCAGTCACGGAATCCTTGCGATAGAGCATATAGCCCTGTATTACAGGGGTTTACACGCTTTAAAATGCGTTTCCTGCCAATATAAGCCCTGGGAGCGTTCCTGTGCTAGGAGTTTCAGTTCCTCCAAATGTATCCTGAACACATTAATGTTCCACTGTAGTATGGGAGCCATCTGTCACTGGGGTTGCACATTCACTCTGACTTCCTGCCAGAGATGGGGGTCTGCAATCGATGGAAGCTCCTTCTTGGGACAAGGTGAGAGCCTCAGTCTGACGTCAAGGTCCACCGGCTCTGAAGAAGATTCGAGGAAGACGTCAAAGAGAATGTCGAAATCATTGGACTGTTTCCTTCCCGTCCCCATCAGTGGTGAATCTCTGCCTTCGACAGATTTTTTTTTTCCTGGGGTGGTTTTGGAGCCACAACCGTGGAAGTGGTAGGCAGTGCTGAACGTTGGACCGGAGTGAACCTCAGGAGGGACAGAAAGCTCCTCCACGTCGGCAGTCGCTGCCTTTTCTAATTTTCTGGGTGGAGGCTTGGGTTTAGAAATAACTGCAGCATCACAACTGCCTCGACAAATGCATATACTAATATTGACACTATCACCTCCGTTTGTATAGCAGCATCGGATTTCTGAACAGGCTTTTTAAGAGCTGAGGCAAAGGAGGGAGCAAACTTCAGTGGCAGCATGGCTTTATACAACTTTTCGGCCTCACCATATCAAATGCACATCGTAGTTTTAAGCTCTTGTATCTTCCTTTCTTGGAGACATATTCCACAGTCCTTAGTCCAGACAAGGTGAGCCCCAGAGCAATTCACACATTTCAGAGGAGAGGAACAAGCGATTCTTTCATAAATGGCCTTATCACATTGATCACCAGTAGCTTCTCCTTTACACCCAAGAGTGGTACGCCGAAAGTGCTGACATTTGAAACAGCACATTAGGGTGGGGACATAGGAGAATGAAACCTTCCTTGATATACTCTGGAAGTTTTGTGCTGCTGAACATCAGAATATGGCGGTTGTATTTCACAAGATCCCCATTCACCCTCCTCGTAATGTTTTACACTTCGACTATGCCTTATTGAGCCTACTCATCTTTCAGTTCCACCTTGGGAATGTCCACCAGATCCCTGCATGTTACAACTTCTTAGCTGTAATTCAAAGTGCTGTGGAGCTCAGTGTCAGTGGCTTTCTGCAGGTTTGTCGCTTGTTGGAAACTAGAGGTTTCGACCAACAATGTCCCACTTTGCAACCACTTCATAGATTTTAATGTACCTGCAGTGCCCTCTAAACCTTTCTGAATATAGAATGGCGCTACTTTCTCAAAAGTACTCTCTTTTCTTTTAACAATTAAAAACACATTCTGACCAGCAGCATGAGTTCTGTACACTGAAGAATTCTTTGTAATCCTTGAGCCTGGAGACTGGCTACAAGAGCCCTCTTGTTTGATGGTAAGTTTGTATCTACCAGCGGCCCATGCTTTCCACTGGGAGGAAGAGGAGAGAATTTAGAGGGTTCCATTTCGGTCCCACGAGCAGCTAGGAAAATAAAAGTTCACCTAGATAGAGTCCTGCGTGTCCAGATAAGCCTGATACAAGTTAGGTGCGGCAGGTTCCCCAGACGTTGCCTGCTAACAGCTGTTCCAACTCAACCGCCAAGCATCTAATCAGCGCACTGCACACCTTGAGACTGGCATCTTTTTATAGAGATATTTACCATCTTTGCGATCTGGGTGGTCAAGCCAAGATCCCCGTTCCGTGTGACAGACACCGTTCCACCGGCGCGCCATACAATGGTCGCTGAAGCATGCACAGAGTCTGTGGTAACAGAGGGCTGGTGGCACTTACACCAGCTCCTAACGCAGGAAACCCGTGATCGCCAAGCCTGTACTCAGCAAACGAATACTGAGTCCCTGAGAGCGTAAATGGATTCTGTGGGCAGATGTGTGTGCTGAGGTTTACTGTGTTGAATCTCTTTGACTAGTAGTAAGTAGCAACATTTTGGCGCCGAAATCTGATAGTATACGAAGAGATTAACTGGTACAACACGTTCAAGAGGATTTCACGTAAACGCAGAAGATTTTGAGCGACCTAAAGCTAGAATTAGGAGCGTGCCACACCACATTCACCCATGCAGCATTGCTGTACTACACTCGCATCGGCATTACTGATTGATTGTTTTGATTTATGCTGTTACTTGGTGCATGCATCTGGGTGGCAAAGCAATATTGTGGAGTTGGTGTATTATTGTTGTGCCAACCACGGAATCACCTGGTAATACATACCACCTACGTAGTGGTGCTGGTCGGACCGTGTGATTTTCCTCGTCAATTGTTGCTTGAGGAAGGTGCTTGGTCGCTCTCAAGTGGACGAAAAGAGCCTAAACACCATTTTGATAGGACACAAGCTGCAATACATTCAATTCCCATAACTCAGGGAGAAAGTGATACAGTATTCACCTCAGTACACTTCATAAGTGATGCCAAAGTGGTAACTATTCCATGTGGACCACGATCAGCAACTACGAGGTAACTTGCAAACGAGTTCTGACTGAGAACAAAGACCAATTAGGACAATTGGTGTAGATGAAAAAACGAATATCTCCTGATGCTAATAAGTTACCTACCACAAGGTGAAGGCATAAACCTGAAGAAGAAAACCTAGAATTAGAGAAGTTGTTCTTCTTCAGAAAGATATCAAACACGACACTTGTGGAAGTGAACAGTGATGGAAAGCGTGTGGCATGGCAATAACAACAAAATAAGATGCGTCATTCTCCAGCAGTGGATGGAACGAAGATCTGTTGACCAATGCAACTGCTCATTCCCCGTGAGACAGATCAGGGCAGGAGGATGTCGTGGAACAGGAGACTCTTATGCCATCTGTTGGCGTCTTATGTAAAACTGTAAACTGTGCTGCCCTCTGCAATACGTGTGTCATGTAATGATAACTGTAAATGGATGCACATAAAATGTATTCGCAGTTGCGAATATGCGCAACCATCAGCTGTATAACAGAATGACGAAGGTGAAAATTTGTCGTGGACCGAGATTCGAACCCGGCTTTCCCGCTTATCGCAAGTGGTCGCCTGACTATTAGGCTGTCCAAGCACCATTCATGGTCAATCCCAAACTTCCATGTGTCTCAACCATGTGCCTACAAAATGTACCCGTACATTTGTTATGTACATTCCCGTACAGCGGAGTTTGAATCCCAGTCCAGTACAAATTTTCATTGTCGTCATTCCGTTATACAGCTGATGGTTGTTCATATTCACAAATGCGAATACATTTTGTGTACTAGATACCGGCTGTAGTTGCCGCAGTGTCTGTGCTTTGGACATGTATTCATGTCCAAAGGAACACTGAATCATAATCTGGAGTAACATAGGCAGTGCAGTATTTTAAATGGATGTTGTGCATAAACGTGTGTACTGAGGTTTACTGTGTCAAAGTCCTTTAATAGTAGTAAGTAGCAACATTACATGTCACTACTTCCGATCATCCTCTGCCAAAGGCCTTGCCGCAGTGGTAACACTGATTCCTGTTAGATTGCAGAAGTTAAGTGCTGTCAGGTTTGGTTAGCACTTTGAAGGGTGACTGTCCAGTCCGCCGAGCGTTGTTGGCAAACTGGGTTCATTCGGCCCTTAAGAGGCAAAATGGCCGGGAGAGCGATGTGCTGACCACACGCTTCTCCATATCCGCATCCAGTTGAGCCTACCGGCTGAGGATGAGTATCGTTAAGTCTCCTGAGACGTGCTCAACAGAGTTTAGTTTTAGTTTAGTTCTGATCATCTTTTGTGCATGTGTTAATTCTGAAATCGGTGAATCCTTGGTGACATTCACCGGAATCACAGTATTCACTTCTGTGCAGGCGCCTAGCTATTCTCGGTTACCGGAAATAATTCATTAATATTTTATCGACAATTTAAATTTTTTCTCTCATTGAAAGCTGCAGCCCATCACCAGTCCGAGTTTCCCACAGTATGTGTGTGACTGTAGAACTATGGTTTGCGGAGACTCCTCCATTTCGTGTGCTCCAATGAAGCAACCAGTCATATGTGTTTATGGGTGTCCAATAAGAGGTGTGAAAAAGGATTCACTTGTTAGAAGCTGGCTACATCCCGGTGGACAGAACACAGCCTAGTTTCCCTCTTGGTTTCCAGCTATCCAACAGACCACATTGCTTTAGGCTCTCTGCATCTGTCTCTGTTCTTCAAGACTGACCACCAGCTAACTCGAACGTGAATCGCTTCTCCACGCTTCCTATTACCTTTATTTTATTCGACCACCTAGACTGTCGATTGTCGCCTACCCCATCTCAGGTCAGTCCATCTGTAACCCATAGTTTCAGGATTTATTCAAGAGTCAGTTCATTTCTCTCTTTTGTTTTACAAACCTCCCTTCTGATGCCCATCCTAACTAGCCCTCTTCTGCACCTGCACTCTTCAGTATCATCACGTACAACCGAGCTTTGTCTTACCGTGTGCTTTGGCACCATTAAGATCTAAATCTTTTTGATCGTGGCTGCAAGTGTTTTCTATCGGTCACCTGAAAGTAAAGCTTATCTTGCAGACTTGACTTGGCATTCTTTCTCGTCTCCTTTTACAAATTCCATTTGACAAGAGCTTGTAGTTTAATTGCGACACGATTTGCGGATGTTTTCAGTACGAAACTGGCGTGTTATGGACATCGATGGAATGTTAACAAGATGTCATCCAAGTCCACATCGTGGTCACAGTCAATTCACTACAGTTACTATCTCATTATATTTTTTCTTCTCCTCCAGTCGTTGATCAATTACCAGAGGGTGGCATCAGTTTCTTATTTAGGAAATGTGTTGGTTAGAGACGATAACCACCTCTTAGAATTGAATTTCTGAGTCGTGAGATTCTCTTCTTCGACACTCAGTTCTCATGACTATGTTGCCCTGAAATGTCAGAGTGACGAGTAAATAAGAGAGTGGGTGGAAGGTTATTCTCAGTATTAGAGGCAGTGTACTTAATTAATACATCATCCAATGGCTTAGTTCTGCTGAATTTATCAGTTAGGTACGGATGATGATGTGTCTTGAACACTAAGCGTTATTTTTTGTGTTAGAGCAAGTAAGGCGTGCGTTTTTGCCGCTTTAATTTTCATTATGAATGACATAAAGTGAATACAGGAAATATTACACGAACAAGGGGAGTTATAGCATTCCAAATACACTGCTGTACATTATTGTGCAGTTATTGTGCAAAGTACGGTAGAAAGAATGAGAGTAAATTTACAGATTATTTTGGGTACACAGGGTATGAAATCTAGTGCACACAGCTGCGTCCTCTAGTAGCAGTGACGGTTCTAATCCTGCTGGGAATCGAGTTGAAGCGACCTTTGATGGCAGATACAGGTAATGCTGGCCAGGGCAACGGTCTCCCAGCCTCTGTGTCGGGGTAGGTAAGAACTGTTCGAGTAAGATGTGAGATGTGGCCATGCGTTGCATTGTTGAAGGAAAACGTCATGGTGGCCTCGACGAAGGGGCAAAGCTATCAGCCTTGACAAGTCTGAAATATAACAGCTGCTGCCCAAAATACCGGCTATGCAAAGAGGAGGCCCCGTGGCACCCCCACCATCACCTTATGGTGATGACGAATGCAATCTGGCGACGTTCGTTCTCGTTGGAGCCTCCAGTCGCGGATGCGTCCTCCACGATGTTGTGCACAGTACGAGAACTCATCAGACAATACGGTGGCACTCCTTTGCCCAGTGTCAGTTGTGATCCACTGTCAGCGAGCCTCCCTCAACTGCCTGGCCGGAGGAATCCGCCAACATTGGTCTTAATGCTGACAATCCATGATGCTTCAGACCTCGTTGTACTACCTGTACGGGCATTTGTCTTGTTGCAAACAAACCCGTTTTCCTCACTCGAGGTACTTAACGTGGCTGCACGATCCCCATGACCGAGTGAATAATATGCGATTTCCTGTTCATAGCGTTGAATGAGGCCCTTATCAGTCCATCCACTGAACATTTACGTGACAGTCATGGAATCCCGATCAATGCTAGCAACAGTATCGCTGAACGGTAAACCGAAATCTCGACAGGCCATGATACTGCTGATGTCAAAATCCGACACTTGCCTTCTTAGATGAAACATAACTTGGTCTTCTCACAAAGGACGTTCATATGTGAGCTCTGAAATAGAAATGCACTGCTTAATCTTTCATTATATACTTTCCACGGCAGCAATGAAATGCTAATCATTAGCATATCCAAGCGTGTAGAGCACTTCATCACAATCTGATGTTTGCTGCATGCCGCCTTCATGGTGTTGCAATTTTAATGGCCAGTAGTGTAGATCTCTTGCTCGAAGGCTGTCAGATGCAGAAACGGAATTCCTGTGCTGGATAACAGCTGAACCATGCAGTGAAGGTCACAGTCAGAGAGTAAACTGGCGACGACGTCAATAATTTTTCTTTTTAAAGCTAAAATGTTCTGCATGATTAGGCCTGTTAAACTCCTCCTCACTTTTTTCGCCAAACTTGACGTTTCGACCCGTCTGCAGAGATCTCACTCAGGAGTCTTTTGGTTTCCCAGGGTGGTTGAAGGGAGTAAGTTATTCATTATTTGGATCTAGGCCTGATTAGGTACAATTATGCTTGTATAACTAAAAAACAAAACAGCTATATGGTTATCGGTTGCACTCATTGTATGTACCCAATTTTACAATTAAGGTGCAGCTACTCAAAGAGGTCTAGGGTGCGCTGTAATTATCGTAGGGCAGCGAAATTTGGTATATTTGCTAATGCGTTAATGCGGAGACGATTATGCTGGAGAAACATTAGCTCCAATGATGGCCAACAGGTGCAAATCTGGCGCTGTACACTGTTAGTATGACGGTATGACATCCGCGTTGCCATCTGACAAGCGATAACATGAGTCAACAGTATAGTTATCGAGAAGAGAAATCGTGAGCTGTTACTGAAACTGTTTTACGTGAACGGCACCAATTACAGTACTGCACTGAAAGAGTATCGCCGACTAAGAGGTCTCAGGATGGGCCCGATGTCATTAAATGGTTTAAAGAAGACGATAATGAAATTCGAAAACACTGATAAGCTTGGTGTGGCATCTGGAAGACGAAAGCGTTGTACAGAAGTGTAAGTTACTGAAGAAGTTGCTGTTGCTGTAAATGACGTTGAAATAAGTGCCCTGTGTTGTGCTAGTGCTTCTGCAGTACTACGAAACTTGTCCATCCGATAGTCAACAGAATGGAAATTTTTGCGGTCTATATTACACTGGTACTAATACATGGTCCAGAGAGTGCAGCAACTGAATCTTCATGATACGCAGCAATGTTCTGAATTTGCTCTTCGGTTTCTGGCACGGATCAAAGTTGATGACATGTGCCCGGCATTATATGGAGCGACGAGGGACATTTTATAGTACAGGGTTCAGTGAGTACACACAACTCCGAATTTGGAGAACTGGTAAGCCGCGTGTTGTGCACGAAGAGCCATTACACTCGTCATATGAGATTGCGTGGTGTGGATACATGATAACTCTTATTCCCGGTCCGTTCCTCTTTGAAGAGAATACGCCCATAGGGTCTGTCAGGTGTACCGAGATGTCTGCTCGTTATCGAGACCTTCTAGTAGAGTAACGTGATTCCCAATTTGGAAGAGCACATCGGTGTGGAAACCACTGTTTTCATATAAGACGGGCAGCTCCTCACGTGGTTCGCCCAGTGAAACATCTGTTTAATGCAATCTTCTATGAACGTGTTGTTGTTGTTGTTGCGGTCTTCAGTCCTGAGACTGGTTTGATGCAGCTCTCCATGCTACTCTATCCTGTGCAAGCTTCTTCATCTCCCAGTACCTACTGCAACCTACATCCTTCTGAATCTGCTTGGTGTATTCATCTCTTGGTCTCCCTCTACGATTTTTACCCTCCACGCTGCCTTCCAATACCAAATTGGTGATCCCTTGATGCCTCAGAACATGTCCTACCAACCGATCCCTTCTTTTAGTCAAGTTGTGCCACAAACTTCTCTTCTCCCCAAACCTATTCAATACTTCCTCATTAGTTATGTGATCTACCCATCTAATCTTCAGCATTCTTCTGTAGCACCACATTTCAAAAGCTTCTATTCTCTTCTTGTCCAAATTATTTATCGTCCATGTTTCACTTCCAATGAACGTGTTATGTCCAGAGATTTCCCAAATGCATGGCCTGAAAGATCACCTGACCTGCATCTACGTGGCTTTGGCGCTGAGGATATCTAAAAGAACGCGTTTACCAGGGACACGTTCAGTCTCTATCTGATCCGAACGCCACTGTACAGGAGTATGTTGCTCAAATGTTATTAAGTCATTTTATGGCAGCACCTTTCGACTTCTCCGGTGCTCACACAGAATAAATTGTGTAAGCGTTAGTTAATAATAAAATCATCATTATGCCTTTACTTCTTTTTCCACCTTTTGTGCTCAAATCCCGTTCCTTATTTATTACATATGTAAACATTTCTATACGGCGTTCTTGCATTCACAGCGCCAAATTTCCACCTGGTAGCCAAAATTGGAACTATTTGTTTTCCAGTGCAAATTGGTTCTGCATTAACACTTATCTACCAAGTTTTGCTAGACCTCTACGACTAGCTGCACTTTAATTTTAGCCACCCCGTATCTTTATTAGAAAAGTAGTCAAAGTATGGAACTATGAAGAATACCCGCACGTACAGTGACTCAGATTGAAGTTTTCTTCCTGTTAGGCGACCATGTAAAGCCGCTTTCTACCTCAAACACATCTAGAAGATGTTTTATTTACCTTGGCATGTAATCTTTTACAATGTTTTAAACGTAACTATTATTAACACTTCTACTGCAAGTATTGACTATCCGTAATCTTCACACTCGGAGTGAAGCAAATGCTGTTGCACATCAAAACCTTTGGTAATGTAAAGACGCGGCTCACCTGTGACGTCTCCCGGCAGCAGGGCTTGTCCATCCTCATCGACAGGAAGACGGTCGTCAACGACTATACTGCGCCACGTACCCATATACCACAGGCGGACCACATATTTCCCTGCGGGATTCACCACGGGCTTATGAGCAGCACCTTTTCCTGCCTACAAAAGATGACCAGAAATTAGTAATTTTTTCCTGTTGGGGCACTTCCAAAAATATGATACTAGATACATCATTTTAGTTAACGATTTTGAGACGGATTAAAACTAAGTCCACATTATAAATCTGTAAGTAGGCTGTTTAGGTTTTCTTATTGGTAACGCCACGTAGCGCTCTGTATGAAAAATCACTGGCTGTGCTGTGTGCAGTCTGTGGCTAGTTTGCATTGTTGTCTGCCATTGTAGTGTTGGGCAGCTGGATGTTAACAGCGCATAACGTTGCGAAGTTGGAGGTGAGCCGCCAGCAGTGGTGGATGAGGGGAAGTGAGATGGCAGATTTTTTAGAGCGGAAGATCTGGACAGAGACAGTAAATTTGTAAGAATGGATGTCATGAACTGCTATATATATTATGACTTTTGAGCACTATTAAGGTAAATACATTGTTTGTTCTCTATCAAAATCTTTCTTGCTAACTGTGCCTATCAGTAGTTAGTGCCTTCCGTAGTTTGAATCTTTTATTTAGCTGGCAGTAGTGGCGCTCGCTCTATTGCAGTAGTTCGAGTAACGAAGATTTTTGTGAGGTAAGTGATTTGTGAAACGTATAGGTTAATTTAGTCAAGGCCATTCTCTTGTAGGGATTACTGAAAGTCATTTTGCGTTGCGCTAAAATTATTGTGTGTCAGTTTAAGCACAATCATGTATAATTGTTCAAAGGGGACGTTTCATATGTCGACCCTTAGCCGAGGATACCTCACTGGAATCTCCTGATTTTTTCTTGTAGTTTGTGTAATTAGTGTAGCTTCTGTTTATTGCTAGCGCGTAATTGTAGAGAGAATCTCCTTTGTAGTTGCAGTCTTTCATTGTTGTACAGTAAAACAGTTGTGGCATGCATGCAGATTTGCACCAAGTATTTCGCAGATGCTCTTGCGATTAACTAGATATTATTTTCAGTGCTATGTTAATGTGTTTTCTTAGTTTTGCTCTTCAAATTGTGCTTTTCTGTGTTATCGTGTGAAATATTGTGACAATTATGGCGTGTGAAAAACATAATACTAGGCTCCAAAGTAAACTGACAAATGACAGTGAAGACGAAAGCAGTGTGTTAGTGCCACCGTGTAATGAATTAACTAATGTTCAACATAGTAATTTGGCAATTGTGCTTAGGGAAAGGGAGCGTGCTGCAAATAATGGTGTAGGCAGTGAAACAATTAGTGAACAGGGAAGCATTATCGATCGATCGGTCGGCAACAGGTCGCCTCAGGAATCCGAAATGACAGGACACAATCTTGCAAATACTGTAGATTCAGGTTTTGGGTCCTCGCCGTTTTCTCAAATAAGTCAAGACACATTTTCTGCTTGTCGAAATGTGAATGTTGCCAGTGCAATTTCACTGCCGAAAAGCACTGAGAAACATGTTTCAGACACCAGTGCATTGTTATTACAGTTAATGCAATAAATGGGACAAAGGCTACAAAAGTTAAGACACAACGCTTGAACAAAATCAGAAACAAATGGAACAAAATCTTCAAAAGTTAGACACAATGGAACAAAATCTTCTAAAGTTAGTCACAATGGAACAACACCAGAGACAAACACAGCAACAGTTAGACGCAATGGAACAAAAGCTTCAAAAGTTAGACTCAATGGGACATACGCTTGAACAAACACTTGAAGATTTAACTACTGAGTTACATAAAATCGAATCGAAATGTCAAAAAGTCTGTAATGACGTAAAAACACAAATTTGTGAGCATTTCCAACCTATTTTTTCGCGACATGAAAATACATTACAGAATCACGAAGCAGCCATAAAAGAACTGCAGACTATTGTTCATAAAAATCATGAGACCCTGCAAGCTAAAAATTGACTTAGTTGCATCTACCGATTCGGTTACGCAACTTGCAAAAACTTAGGAAAACTTAAAGGACACAGTAAATACGATTTCAACACAAATGGACACTCTGAAACTTGGTTCAGAAAAACACACTGAGGAAATAAGTACACTATCGGAGAAAGTAGCCGAACTTTCGGATCAGTTCACTAATTTATTTGCAAAGGTAGATGATGATCTGAATGACACAAAACCTGTAGCTATCACTGACAGAGAAGAGTATGAACAAATTAAGAAATTCAAACAAAATCAGAATCAAATTAATACGCAACACCAAAGAGAAATCCGGGAAGTACAAGATCAGTTGGCAGAAGTAGTACAAAAATTACATATTTCAGAGGGCACTCGTGCTCCAACACGGGAAGAGGGACTTAGAAATACGGGAAATCCACAAAATAATAACACAGGGCATTTCGGAAATTATGAAAGAAATTGGCAAGGTGCACCGAATTTTGAGATGGAACCGCCGACGCGACGTGACTCGACGTAACCAACATGCGACTCGCCCACGTGATGATTTTGACTATAAGCTGTTCATTACTACACGTAAATTCAAAACATTTAAGAATTCTGGCAACGACATTCATCCACAAGAGTGGCTCCATCAATTCTCTCATTGTTTTCCTCCCAACTGGTCATTAGAGCACAGATTAGGATTTATGTGTGGCTACTTAGAGAATGAACCAGCTGAAAGAATGCGATCAGTCATTCACGATTGCCACAGTGAAGGAGAATTTTATCATGCCTTCCTCTCAGCATATTGGTCTCAAGCTACACAAGACCGAGTAAAACATAGCATCATAATGATGAAACATTTCGAACAATCTGAATTTTCCAATCTTGTGAAATATTTTGAAGACATGTTGCACAAGAATCAGTACCTGTCAAACCCATGAAGCCCCTCAGAACTCATCGGCATTTGCTGAATCAAATCACCTGAACATTTACGACATATTGTTTTGGCAGGACGTTGCAAAGACGACATTGAAGCTTTTCAGGGACTCTTACAAGAATTAGAAATTGACACTGACAATCGCGGAACGCGAAAACAGGAACACAACAATTACAGATCACTTCCGTCGCAGTTCCACGATGAAAGAGATAATAACTGGACATGACGAGGCTATTCTCACAACACAAATCGTGACCAAACCAGACACCACCCGTATGACAACCGTTGGCAGAGTAGTAATAATTACAGGGAAAGATCACCTCTCCATGGTAGTGACTATCACAGAGACAATCAGAGAAACAGACAATATGGGAACCAAAATAATTATTATCAAGGGAGACAGAATAGACGCAACGGTCCAGCGCGCTGTTACGATTCAGGGAGAAATTCTCCACCACGTGACCGACAAGAAAGAAACTATGGAATCTACATGGCGACAGACGATATGATCGTAACGACAGACCTGAATTGCATCAGAACTGGCGGGATTCATACAGGGCAGGGCCCTCTCGACAAGGTGAATTTATAGAAGTTAGGTCTCCAAATCCCAATAACGACGCGCGCCATCAAAGAGACAATAGGCAATGACTCATACCGCTGGCAGCCACAAAACGTTCTTATGAAACTGACGACGCAGCTGCCGTAGCTAGTAATTACGTAAAAATGGAAGGCATTAGGGACAACTTACTCCAGGAACACGACGTAAAACATAACAACATTGCATATCCTGTGATTCACATTACAGTAAATGACATAAAATTTACGGCAGTACTTGACTCTGGCAGTCCCATTTCAGTAATTAGTAAAACAGCCTTTAGCAAATGCAACAAATCGAACGATTTCCCCACACTTCCGTTGTTGTTGTTGTTGTTGTTGTTGTGGTCTTCAGTCCTGAAACTGGTTTGATGCAGCTCTCCATGCTACTCTATCCTGTGCAAGCTTCTTCATCTCCCAGTACCTACTGCAACCTACATCCTTCTGAATCTGCTTAGTGTAGTCATCTCTTGGTCTCCCTCTACGATTTTTACCCTCCACACTGCCCTCCAATACTAAATTGGTGATCCCTTGATGCCTCCAAACATGTCCTACCAACGATCCCTTCTTCTGGTCAAGTTGTGCCACAAATTTCTCTTCTTCCCAATCCGATTCAATACTTCCTCATTAGCTATGTGATCTACCCATCTAATCTTCAGCATTCTTCTGTTGCACCACATTTCGAAAGCTTCTATTCTCTTCTTGTCCAAACTATTTATCGTCCATGATTCACTTCCATACATGGCTACACTCCATACAAATACTTTCAGAAATGACTTCCTGACACTTAAATCTATACTCGATGTTAACAAACTTCTCTTCTTCAGAAACGCTTTCCTTGCCATTGCCAGTCTACATTTTATATCCTCTCTATTTCGACCATCATCAGTTATTTTGCTCCCCAAATAGCAAAACTCCTTTACTACTTTAAGTGTCTCACTTCCTAATCTAATTCCCTCATCATCACCCGACTTAATTCGACTACATTCCATTATCCTCGTTTTGCTTTTGTTGATGGTCATCTTATATCCTCCTTTCAAGACACTATCCATTCCGTTCAACTGCTCTTCCGTTATGTAAGATTAAATTACAAGGTGCAATCTTTGGAAAAAGTGTAGATGTACGCCAACAAACCAACTTAGAATTCTTTTGTCAAAGCCACAGCTTCTCTATGAACTTACTTATTGTATCATTATTGTCGACGGAAATTATGTTGGGAGTAGACTTTTTGAATGAATACAAAGCAATCTTAAACTTTCACGACGCTAAAATAAGTTTAGAGAAAGAAGGTAAGTCAATAGCTTTGAAATTTGAAGATTGGCTCTCAAACCATGACGAAGAAATTAATCGCCTTTACCACCTGTTAGACAACAGTTCGGAATTTTTGACGGAACTTGACACTAACAATCACTGCAAGTACTGATAGGGATGATATCGACGGCGCATTTGATATTAATGAGTTAACTCAGAATAAAATTCAAACAATTGAGAGCTGTAATGACACTGATATGCAAGACCTTTTTGAGACTTTACAAGCATATTCCACAGTCTTTACTCGCAAAACAGGAACAATCAAGGGATTTCAATACCAATTTCGTGTTCATGAGCATACTAAATTTTTTGTTAGACCATACGTAATTCCGACACATTATAGGGACAGTGTTAGGAGAGAAATACAATCTATGCTTGACGAGGGCATTATTGAGCCTGCAGTAAGCTCATACAACAATCCATTACACGTTGTTGAGAAGAAAAATGGATCGATCAGGCTTGTCTTAGATTGGAGACAAATCAATACTATCATCATTCCTGAAACAGACAGGCTGCAAACGTTGGAAGAACTTCTTCAAAATTTTAATGGAGTAAAAGTGTTGTCTTCTACTGATCTCAAATCCAGCTTTTATCAGATCGAACTTCATCCAGAATGTAGAAAATACACAGCTTTTCTTTGTTTCGGCGTTTGTTATCAGTTTCGGAAACTTCCTTTTGGTCTGAACATTTCCTCTGCAGCATTCATTCGCGGGCTAAATTCCATATTACCTGAGTTCTTAAAACGTCACATCACCTTTATATGTGGACGATATTCTGATAGCAGGAACCTCATGGGAACAACACAATCGCATCCTCAACAGCGAGTGACATATTTTTGCAGAATCTGGAATTATAGTTAACTTGGGAAAGTCTGAATTCGGTAGGACAAAGGTGAAGTTTTTGGGACATATTATTTCTTCTGAAGGCATTCAGCCGAATCCTGAAAAGTTAGAAACAATCAGAGCCATTCCAGTTCCATCCACAAAAAGTATGCAGTTTTCTAGGTCTCGTAAATTTTTACCGTCGTTTTCTGAATATGCAAATTCTAGTTACACCAAAACTTTGTTCTCTCACTGGAAAAAATACTATTTGGAACTGAGACGAACAAGCACAGTTGGAATTCATTTCTTTGAAAGAAGCGTTACTTAACGCGCCAATACTAGCCCATCCAGATCTGTCACAAGATTTCTGCCTTAGCACGGATTCTTCTAAAGTCGGTCTTGGTGCCCATTTATTTCAAGAAGCCATAGAAAATGACACTACTGTTCAGAAAACCATTGCTTTTGCTAGCCGAGTGCTAACAAAATCTGAAACAAATTATTCCGTTACTGAATTAGAAGCTTTAGCTATCGTTTGGGCATTTAACATATTCCGTTTCTTTCTTTCTGGTAAGCACATAAAAGTAAACAGTGATCATCGTGCATTACAGTTTCTTATGTCTTCAAAATTAAATCATGACAGGTTAAAACGTTGGGCAGTGTTTCTGCAAGAATTCCACTTCACAATAGTCTACATTCCCGGCAAGGAGAACATTGTTGCGGACGCACTGTCACGCGCACCGGCTGGGCTTGAGAAAAGTAACACAGAAGGCAACCTCAAGAAAAATTTCAGTATTCTTTACATTCAGAAAGTCTCCTTTGAAAACTTCATCACCACATCTTTAAAGGACATTTCTCATGAACAAGATAAAGATCCGATTTGGAAAGACATCAAAAGTAAATGGCATGAAAAGACACACACACAGATTCGGCATTATTATCTGGTTAGAAACAACATACTGTTCAAACGCTGCACTGTTGATGACAAGCTATGGGTACTTTGCATTCCTGTCGATTTTGTTAATAAGCTCTTTTGGTACATTCATTTCAGCTATGCACATTTTGGGCCACAAAAATGTTATCATATTCTTCGGACGACTTGTTATTTTAACAATATGGAAAAAAGAATTCGAAGAGTCTTGTCTATTTGTAAACTTTGTCAAAAGGCTAAACCATCTACTGTCTCACATCGTGCTCCGTTGTTTCCTATCATTCCTTCTAAATTAAAAGAATTTGCTGCTGTTGATCTCTTGGGACCCCTTGTCAGAACATCTAATGGATTTTCTTACGTTCTAATGGCTGTTGAACTTACTTCAAAATTTGTTTCTTTCACTCCGTTACGTAAAGCCACTGAACGGTCTGTATCCAACGCCTTTGTTAAAAATTTCTTACGTGAAGTTGGACACGTTAGTAAAGTCATTTCAGATAACGGACCGCAATTCAGATCTGCTGTTTGGTCACGCATGCTTCGGAACTATAAAATCAAACCTGTTTTTATTTCATTGTACTCACCACATTGTAACCCCTCCGAACGGATTATGAAAGAAATCAATAGGCTTTGCAGACTTTATTGTCACAGAAAGCATCAGCATTGGGACAAATATTTACACTTATTTCAAAACGTGCTGAATGAAATGCCTCATGACTCCACTGCTTTACCACCTATTCTTGTACTGAAGGATGAAGAACCACCGAACAGAATCGGAGAGCTTGTACCTTTCGTAAACTTCGAGACAAAGACGTAATTGATTTGGCTATTAAAAATATAAAATCTGCAGCAAACAAAAGGAGAAAACTACATGGTAAAGCAAATGCAAAGAAATTATATATTGGTCAGAAAGTACTCATTAAAGCTCATTCATTGTAACATAAGAAGAAACACTTGCGTCACAAATTCTTTCTAGTTTACAATGGACCTTACAGAATCCGACGTATATCACATGATAATTGCGTTGAAGTTGAAGACTAAAGGTTTACACCACATTCCACGTGTAAAACCGTTTATTGAAAGATAATCTGATTTTTAACTTTGTCTTTGCCATAAAACTTCTCACTTTACGTTACTAGTATGCTTTGTCAGACTTAGAATCTGTTAACATGCAACAATGTTTGAAGTTAAATATCCAGTCAAGAACCAAGAGAACTTATTTAAACAGAAATTACGAATGCATTGTTGTAGTGAACAGACGTCACAGTGTTATTATGTGTGTACATTCTTGCTTGTTAGTTGCACGATTACGTAACGACTATAAGGCTTACATACTTAGAACATATACTGGTACTGCTAATGAGATTTTAATGCAACATTTTCGTTTACTTGAAAATACATTCTGGATTTAAAGTACTTTCTGTGAGGTACCAGATGACACAGTGGTTAGTTTATGAGACAGTTACACGATTTTATCACGACGCTACTAATGAGTGACAATTTACAATGTTGCTTTTGCGGTGTTTCTGTTTTATATCTGCGCAATTTTTCTATATTATTCTGGAAAGTAATACATGTTTTAGTAGCAAGTTTTGCGGTATAGCTACAATGAGGCAGCCTTTTCTGTAGCACAACAATACGTTACAGCAAAGTACTTTCTTCATCACGGCAATAAGCGTAATAAGTAAGATATCTATATGCAAAGCATTTCACTTTTGTTAATCATGAGGTAAGTACATTGATTTTTGCAGAACTTAGCTTTCGGTGGACGATAACTACGACACTTCCACAGAGATTATCTTACAACAAGACGCACAGTTTAGCGCTACAGTACACGTATTTGACTGATTAATTTTGAACTTAAAACATTTATTTTTAAAGATTTTTGAATTATAATGATACAAAGGTTTTCCGTGATACATTTCAGTTCCTTTGCTGTAATCTGTAACACCTGAGGGTATAATTACATTAATCCTCAGGGGGTACACGCATACTTTGTGTATCATGTGTCTGGCAAGCACAAGGAGCCCTAGCTAATATGGTATTTGCTTATACAACTTTACACGTCGGTACCATATTTCTCTAATACATAAATTACACAGCTATCTGATCATTTAACTGAGAGATAAACATTTTTTTACTACGTCAGTGACAAATGTTTACGCAATTACACATTTGGATAACTTCATACTTACGGAATTGTATTTTGTCTGTACTTAGTGAACTGTTCATATTCTTTCGGAACCGTTGTGATACTATGAGAGCTTTGAATGGTGTATTTGATATGGGATCATGATTTATAAAGTACGTTTGAGGTAGATGACACTATTTCAATGAGCAGAGAATTTTTTAAAGTCTTCAAATTATTGCAGAAAGCTACGACGTTTTTCAGATTTGACTGAGGTGTTATGATGTTATTATTACGACGACCATGTGTATTATGCTGTTGAGGAATGTTTATTATGATATGTATGTTATTATGATGAAATACTGAAGAAGTGTCGACGAACATGTATATGTGTAATAATGTAAGGAATAATGAGTAATGGTTAGGGACTCTCACTTGTGAAAAAGGATGATGGAAACCAAGAATCGTACTTTAAAGAGTTATGAAATGTGTGTAAATGCCTGAATGTATCACAATGCCGACGAAAATTTTTTGGACACTATTATATTTAAAGGATTTTGTTTCTACACGTTTGTAACGCAAATTCTCGACCTGTGAAATTTTATATGAGACCGTCACTGTGGTGCAAACTGGTGTCGTAAATATTTCGGTAAGAAAGTTAAGTGACCTTCACGTAATGCGTCATGGGCACACAGCTGTGCGACAGTGACCTGGAAAAAAGTCATTAGTGTGTGCCCTTCAGAGGCACAGGTGGGAAAAAAGAGGCCATTATCCTCGCTACTGACATTCCTTTGTAGAAAGCATCGCAAATACGACACGCTCAAACTTGAAAACATATGATTATATTGTGGAGCTCTTAATTTATGATATTTACTAAAATGCATAATGAAATGATGAGAAACATTTTTCATCTATTGTCTTTCTAGTTGCCTAGTGAATGACGTTTCGTATGTTGCTTTATATATATATTTGCTCATTTTGTTTAATATCAAGTTTCTAGCTGCAGCAGCATTGGTTAAAATAAAATTTAATAGGTGTACTAATATCACTATGTTCTGTCTACAGACCCAGTAAAGAATAATTTTATGATGTACTTTCATAGAAAAGAGAACACAAATAGACATTTCCCTTCAAAGGAATTGCAAAAATAATTTATTAACAGTTTGGTAACTTATCTGCTAGAGTAAGTCAAGGTGATGCATCACTCTAGTGTTAAGATGTGACATAGGTATTAGACATGGCCATCTTCACTGTAATATTCTTTCTGCTTGAGCTTTGTCATATTTAGGTATAAGTTATTGCATTTGCTGCTGCTGTTTGCCAGGCATAGTGCTACTGAATTTCCCTTTGTATTACTCTGTTAAGCCAGTTTTACTACTGATTTATTTTTGTTTGTTTGCTGCACATTGCCTTATATTAGTTGTAATATTGCAATTGCTTTGCTAATTTATATTTTTTTGCTGCTTTGTTTGACAATTTCCATTTTTTTCATTGCTGTTTGTATTAATTTGTTTTATGCTGCTGCATTGCCTCGTCCATTAGTTTAGCATCTGAGCTCAGTAGCTTTAAGTTAGCTTAAGAGGGGGTAGACTATATAAGAGAATGAGTTATGATGAATTGGAAGAAATGCATTGAGAAGCTATAAGAAAATGGTTTGGCCAAAAAAAGTAGTGTTCAATGGAGAAAAACTATTTTTGAAAGAGGATGTGAACAGAATACAGAAAGCATGCTTGGATAGGATTTTTTGTTTTGTGGAAACAAATGTTGAAATAAAAGGAAAGATCTACAGAATGAAAGTTTGGGTTAGACTACAGTACCAAATGTCACACTGAAAACAAACCCTGTCCTGTATTTTTGTGTTATTACACTGTGTGAATTTGTGTTTTTCCTATCTTTATGTGTTTATCTAATAAGAGTTATGTTGTAGAATTTTTCTGATAATATGTTATTTACTTTGTAAAGGTGTTTAGACATAATTTATTCTGTTTAGTTTCAATGCTCATATGGAAAATTAATGTTTCGAAAACTATTCTCAATGTTTTATATGTTTACTTATGTCATAATTCCTGTAACACTGATATATATGTTTGTTTCTATTCTTTTGTAAAGCCTGTATTACTACAAATGTTATCTGTATTATTATGTTTTAATGATGTTTTATGTATCTTTGTAATTGTATTCTCATGTTATAAAATTGTAATGGATACCAGTGCAGCAAATTAAGTAACTTGTAAGCATTCATTTCAATGCACATGTTTCTGTTGGTCATAGTATATGGACGATATATGAGAAGTAGGCACTGTTAGTGTTTGCATGTGTGTTAATAATTCAGCAAGGGACTAGTTAACAGCACTGCTGGTTCTAAGGACAATTCCAAAAACTTTGTGAGTGCACAAGTGGTGGTTTATGGACTTGCTCTATTCTCTGCAAGACTCTTCGATGGTGGTTGTGCACCTGCACAGTCGCAACAGATGGCTGCTGGCCATCTCTACATGGACTACAGTGGGTCTGCATCTTTGATGGACCACCAATACCATTATTTCTACAAAGACTGCAGTGGGTCTGCACCTCTGGTGGCCCACCAATACCATTATCTCTACCAGGACTATAGTGGGTCTGCTCTGTGACGACCTAACTACCAATATTCTTCAAAACTTCGACTGACTCTGCTGTGGGTTCGCTCTGTTGTGGCCCATTACGTGTCTCCATGTCAATAATCAGCACTGTCTTTCCGTTAGAAGGACAACACTACTTCTTCAAGACTGCATGGAAATCCACTACTTCCATGTGCATTTTCTTTTACTGCTCAGACTTTTAGAAAAACACTGCTATTTTATTGTGATGAACGTCCAGGACTGTCTATATGGACTGTGAGAAAATTTTATCTTTTGACCAACATTGTATCAATAAGTTTGTGGATTTGATTTCTTTGTTATTGTAATTGTGAAAATTTTTTTAACAAATATGCATTGGCCAGTGCCCAAAACAATTTGTAAAATTTTTTGTGGGGAGCATGGGGGCTATGTAAGTAGGCTGTTTAGGTTTTCTTATTGGTAACGCCACGTAGCGCTCTGTATGAAAATCACTGGCTGTGCTGTGTGCAGTCTGTGGCTAGTTTGCATTATTGTCTGCCATTGTAGTGTTGGGCAGCTGGATGTTAACAGCGCATAACGTTGCGAAGTTGGAGGTGAGCCGCCAGCAGTGGTGGATGAGGGGAAGTGAGATGGCAGATTTTTGAGAGCGGATGATCTGGACAGAGGCAGTAAATTTGTAAGAATGGATGTCATGAACTGCTATATATATTATGACTTTTGAACACTATTAAGGTAAATACATTGTTTGTTCTCTATCAAAATCTTTTTTTTCTAACTGTGCCTATCAGTAGTTAGTGCCTTCAGTAATTTGAATCTTTTATTTAGCTGGCAGTAGTGGCGCTCGCTGTATTGCAGTAGTTCGAGTAACGAAGATTTTTGTGAGGTAAGTGATTTGTGAAACGTATAGGTTAATGTTAGTCAGGGCCATTCTTGTGTAGGGTTTTTTGAAAGTTATATTGCATTGTGCTAAAAATATTGTGTGTCAGTTTAAGTACAGTCATGTATAATTTTTCTAAGGGGACGTTTCAAATCTAACAGGAAACCCTGCTTTCTGCTAAATGTGCAGAACACTGCATTCAGCTTAATATGCATTGCATCAGCCACTATAGGCTCTCCAAATAGAGTGAAGTAAAACGTCAGTATCACCTTGTTCCTCTCCAATCCCAGTTATTTCATACTCTGAAGGAGCAAGTCTCAAATCTGCAAAGGGTTTCCCTGACATAGGCTACATTTCCTCCTGTGGTCTGACTGAGTCACGTCTACATTTAGATACATCCTCGGCAACCTCCCACGTAGTGCATGGCCAATGGTACTTTGTACCTTGGCTGCTTTCCTTTCCTGTTCCACTTGCAAATGAAGCAATGGAAAAATATTTTTCTGTATGCCTATTTATGAGCCCTTCTTTCTTGGTTTCTTCTTGCAATCGCTTAGTGAGATGTATATTATTGTATTGTATAAAACTGGGGACCTACAAACAACGGAGAGGCTTTGTCCCTGCCATAGCCACCAGTGATACACAACGCCACATCAAACTACAGCATTCCACTCAGCCCACAGCCGCCCCACACCAAACCCAGGGTTGTTGTGCGGTTCGGCCCCCAGTGGACCGTCCCCCACCGGGAACGACCAGACAAATGTAATCCAAATTTTTGCGTGGTAGAGTAATTGTGGTGTACGCATACGTGGAGAAAGTGTTTGCGCAGCAATCGTCAACATAGTGTAAGTGAGGCGGAATAAGGGAATAAGCATTCGCTGAGGCAGATGGAAAACCGCCTTAAAAACCATCCACAGACTGCCCGGACACCGGACCTCGACACTAATCCGCTGGGCAGATTCGCCTTCCCGCCCGGATAGCAGTGCATAAGACCGCACGGCTAACCGGGTGGGCTGAGATGTATATTAGAGGCAGAAGAAATTGTTCTCCAAGCTAAATCAAATGTTGATTCTCTTATCTTTCCCAAAAGCGTTATGTGCTAAGAATGTTTTCCTCCCTCCGAGGTGTACCATTTAAGCTCACAGAGTGTTTCCATAACACTCTAGCGCTGATTTCACCAATCAGTAACAAAACTACCAGAATAGTTCCAAATTGGTTCGAAGTTTTTGTTCAATGCGCTAAGTATTGTGTATTAAACCAGGGACCTAGAAACGATGGAGAGGCTTCGTCCTGCCGTAGACCTCAGTGGTTAACAAACCCACAGCAGTCCACAGCAGTCCACCCATCCCTCCGACGCCCAACACCGAACCCAGAGTTACAGTGTACAGTGCAGTTCAGCCCCCAGTGGACCCCTCCCCCCACCCCCACCCCCGTCCGGGAACATCTCATACCAGACGACTGTAACCCCACCCAGATATTTGTGTGGTAGAGTAATTATGGTGTACGCTTACGTGGAGGCAGTATTTGCGCAGCAATCGCCGACATAGTGTAACTGAGGCGGAATGAGGTGAACCAGGCCGCATTCGGCGAGGTAGATGCAAAACCACCTTAGAAATCATCCACAGACTAGCCGGCACACAGGACCTCGACACAAATCTGCTGGGCGCATTCGTGCCGGTGACTGGCACACCTTCCCGCCCAGGAGGCGCGTGTTAGACCGCGCGGCTAGCCCAGCTGGCGTGCAATAAGCAACTCGCTATCTGGCTTCTTCCATTTGTCTTACGAGATAAGAACGTATAGCCACACCTTCAGCGTGATCCGGATTGGCTCATGGGGAGGGGTGGGGAGTGTGGGTTGGAGGTCATTGGGAGCAGTCAGATTTTTTGTGTAAATTTAAGTCCTGTTGAAAGTTTAGTGAGCAAGTCTCAGTGTCAAGAGTGGACAAAAACTTATAACTTGGTCTTTCTGTCCACTACATGGCTCACCCTCAGATGTAAAAGAAAACTTTAAAGAAGACTTCTGCTGTCTACCACATATTTTACCAAATCTTACTATTATCACTGAAGGAGATATTGATCACCAACAATCGATTGGGGTAATTACAGTTTCGTAAGTGGTGGACATGACAAGACATCCTGCAAAGCAATAGTAAATGCGTCTGAATAAATAAACAAGCGCAACAGCTGTCGTGAGAAGATCTGTTAATCTCCTACGGGTTCGCAACTAGTTTCGTGACTATAAAGTGACATCCCCAGTGCCAAACAACTGAAATTTTTAGACATAGAAACCGTCCCTCAATAAAAACATAGATGTCCCCTATCCTCGTACTGATCAGAGCATCAAATCGCAAGCGCCAAAAGACATGCTCTGCTGTGCGCCGGGCAGCTTTGTCCATGTCCTCTCACTGCTGCTTGTGTTACACCTCGGACTGTCGAGTACTTTGACGGTTGTGGGTTTACCATGATTACCGCGCGGATAGCGGAAACCTATGTTTTATTTGGGGGCGGCTTCCATATCTAAAAAGGTCACTTGTTTAGCACCTCAGGGTATGACTTCATAGTTACGAAACTAGTTGTGAACGAACTGGAGATCAAGAAATCTCCTCAAGGCAGCTGTTGCAGTTATTTATTTATTCAAATGGTTTTCGACAGCTATGGCTGTCCCACTCACTAAGGGATTTGTAAATACGAAATGCCTTATATGATACCTGAAAACTAATTACGACAGACCCACTCACGACTCGAATATATTAAATCTAATGGCAAAAAATACTCTTGACCTGTTTGATCATGTCCCCACTGAAACTAGTGTCATGCATCATGGGGCATACTCTGCAAACCATTGCAAAGTGCATGGTAGACGATACTTCCATTAGTGTAATTGTATTAACGTGGCGTGTGTTTGGGGGGGGGGGGGGTGCAGAATGGTTAGTTAAATGCCTCTGTATGCGCAGCTATTACTGTAATATTGTCTTCGCGTCTCCTATAGGTGTGATTCGGAGGATACTGTGATATATTCCTGGTTTCCGCACTGAATACTGGATCTCGAAACTCTGTAAGCAGATTTTATTAGGATATTTGGTGTCTTTTACAACCATCTACCACTTCAGGTTTAACAGCACTTACTGCCGAGTGAAAAAACGAACGTTCAACCATACGTGTTACCCATCTACACACACACAGATATATACTGCGCAAACCACCGGGCGGTGCGTGGCTGAGGGTACCTTGTACCATTTCTAGTTATCTCCTCTACCGTTACACTTGCAAACAGAGCGAGGGAAGCATGACTATCTCAAAGACTTCGTACGAGCCCTAATTTCTCACAACTTATCTTGATGGTTATTAAGTGCAATGCACGTTGGAGGCCATAGAATTGTTCTGCAGTCGACCTCAAATGTTGTTTCCCTAAACTTGCAGAGTAGCGCCTTGCGGAAAAGAGCATCGTCTTCCCTCCAGGGATTCCCACTTCAGTTCCCGAATCTTCTCTCTAATGCTTGCGTACTGATCGAACTTACCGGTAACAAATCTAGCAGCCCGCCTCTGGATTGCTTTGATGACTTCCTGAAATTCGACTTGGTGGGGATGCCAAACACTGGAAAAGTACTCAAGAACGGGTCGCCCTAGTGTTCTACATGCCGTCTCCTTTATTGATGACTTTCCCCAAAGTCTTCCAGTAAAAGCATTCGTCTTCCCTACTACCAACATCACGTGCTCATTCCATGTCATATCGCTTGGCGACATTACTTCTAGGTACTTAATCGAAGTGACTGTGTCAAGCTGCACCCTTCTAATGCTGTATTCGAATATTACAAAATTGTTTTTCCTGTTCACCTGCAATGACTTTCATTTTTCTATATTTAAAACAAGCTCTCATTCATCACACGTACTAGAAATTTTCTCGAAGTCATCTTATATGTCCCTACAGTCACTCAACGACCACATCTTACTGTACACCACAGCGTCGTCAGCGAACGCCCGGAAATTGCTCATCACCCTAGCCGTCAGGTCATGTATGTATACAGAATAAAAGCGGCCCTAACATACTTCTCTGGGGCACTCTTATTGATACTCTTGTCTCCGATGACCACTCGCCATCGAGAACCACGCACTTAGGTTCCATTGCTTAAAAAGGCTTCGAGCCTCTCACAATCTGCCTTTGTCAACAGTCTACCATTAGGCGCAGTGCCAAACACTTTCCGGAAATCTAGGAATACATCTGAGTAGAAAACTTTAGGAAAAATAAAATGAAGAATACTGTTTATACCCCAGCTGAAAAGGATGTAGTAAATGGATAACAGTATTCACAGTCAATTCTTATAGCATCCAAAGCAATATTAAATGAATTCTGAGTCAACTCAAAATAATACGTCTGTTGAAGGAGCACTAGTGAGGTAATACAATCCGCAAAATGAATGAGTCGACAGTCCCAGATAGCAAGGCATACTAAAATAAAAAAAAACGCCAAGAGAACTGATGGGGTCTAAAATTCAAAGTTTAAAATAAAACAGGAATATAATTAAAAACACCGCTGGAAGGGCAACATAATGCAGAAAAGATTCGCGTGGCAGCAGCATACGGTGTCATGCAGGCAGAAAAGCGGATCAGATAAAAACCACACTAAAATAGGAAACCTAAGATAAAAATAATGCATTAATAGCCATTAAAGACAGCTTCGAAGGAATATATATATAGGTAAATAAACTAACCAAAAGACGCTGAGAAGTGGAAAAAGAGTGATATTAAGGAACTTAACCAGAGTATGGAAATCAGTAGTCACGTAGGCGGAACAAATACAGGCGAGAGCCTGTGGAGCGCTGAACGGGCGAGGGCAAGGAACCGCCGGCAAAGAACAGCGCGCGCAGACTAGGTAATAAGCGGCACCACAGGAGCGTGACAGAAATAATAAATGCTACGAACGAACGGGACACTGAAAGTTGGGTGGCAACCATACATTACTTGTTAATACAAAGGTAGCAAAGCATAACCAAACCTGGAACACGAAATAATCATGATAGGAAAAAAAGACATTAAATACTCATCGGCTTATAATTCTAAAGTTAAAGAAGGTGGGAGTAGAAATGTTCAAATGTGTGTGAATTCCTAAGTGACCAAACTGCTGAGATCATCGGTCCCTAGACTTACGCACTACTTAAACTAACTTACGCTAAGAACAACACACACACCAAATGCCCGAGGGAGGAGTCGAACCTCCGGCGGGAGGGGCCGCGCAGTCCGTGACATGGCGTCTCTAACCGCGCGGCCATTTAGGGGATGTAAGAGGGCGGGGGAGGGGTAGGGGTGAAGGAAAATAAAAGAAAAGACTGTATAACAGGAAAAGAGAGGTGAACTAAATCATGGTAGGGGAAAAAAGAAAATAAAAAAAGAATGAGGCGAAAATAAGTAATATAAAAGTATAGTATTGTAATAGCAAAGGTACGAATAAAACTAACGATATTTAGGCAGTTGTAATTTCCAAGAGGATTCAGTTTGACCAGTTAATGTGTGTTGTGGAAGACGATTCCTACAACGCGTTAATTATGAGGGACATTCGGTAAGTAATGCAACACTTTTTTCTGACAGCAGGTTGGTTTTATTCAGGATTCCAATAACCATATAATTCCCCTCTTTTCAAACTACAAAGAGCCCTATATTTCAATATAATCTCCGTTCAGTGCGACTGCGTTATGCCTCAGAGTCCCGTCTGAGCGTATGGTTTTGAACTTTTTCTTCGGTGGAGAGAAGAGGTGGCGCCACTCCATGGATTGACGGTTTGTTTCCGGTTCGAAGTGATCAACCCATGTTTCATAGACACACCTTTGAGTATCCAACTGGTGGACAGTGTGTCAGCACTACCAGTAGAGACGTCCAGATGTGCAGCGAGATGTTTGTGATCTGTCGATCACCTCGAGTCACACTGTCTGCACCCTCCAACATTGTAAGAGTCACAGTTGTTTGCGACGACCGGACAGGTTTGACCCACCTTGTTGCGATTATGACAGGCGCCTCGCCCAACCATTCACCGTGCTTTTGTTCACTACCAGGTCTCCTTAAATATTCTGCACGCACCTGTGAATATCCGCCAATAGAAACCCAATGACAGCTCTGTTCTTGGAACGCACGTCCGTCGCAGACGCCATTTTGAAGGCTACGTACAGAGCCGCCACCCATCGGAACTTCAAGAAACTCTAGGGGCTGAAGCGGTTATATTCTATGGTATCCCACAACACATTCACCATTTTTTAACCAAAATTGGCCAAGAAAAAAATGTGTTGCATTATTTATAGAACGCCTCTGGTATATTCCCATTTTATTAATTACCTTTATTTTAATTCCTCTATTTGAAGCCTTGAATTTTAGACCCTATTACTTCTCTTGATGTCTTTTATTGTAGGATGCCTTGCTATACTATCAGAGGTTGTCGAATCCATCGTTCTGCCGCTTTTGTTAACTAACTACCGTTCCTTTGCGCTGGTTTTACTTTGATAAGACTGAGAATGTTGGAACGTCCACTTACCGCTGGTCTATGTTTTATGTGACATGATTGTGATTACTCTAATCCGTTATTGATCACGCCCTTTTTAACTTAGGGTACAAACAATACTGTTTATCTGATTTTCAAAAAAATGGTTCAAATGGCTCTGAGCACTATGGGACTTAACTTCTGAGAACGTAGAACTACTTAAACCTAACTAACCTAAGGACATCACACACATCCATGCCCGAGGCAGGATTCGAACATGCGACCGTAGCGGTGGCGCGGTTCCAGACTGTAGCGCCTAGAACCACTCGGCCACCCCGTCCGGCTATCTGATTTTCCCCCATTTTTCTACTAAGATGTGTACCTGAGGATGCAGCAATAAGTTGCGAAATCGATCTGTTCAATAAACGATCATTTAACAGCTGATGCGGCTCTTCATTATCAAAATGTATTTCCACAGGTGTGAATGCCTGAGGTACAAAATGTTACTGTTGACCGACAGGTGATTAATACACAATACTGACAACAGCAAGGGTCTCAAAACTGTTCTCTGAGGCATGGCTGATGTTACTTCTACCAGGGTACTTCAGAAAATACAAATACATATTATTATGACAGGCCAAGTAACTTTTACTGAATGTTGCACTGCAATCCAAAGTGACGCAGACACGTAACGCTGTTTTTCAACAATGCCACCAAGCCACTGTAAACAGCAGTCGGACGTTTCACAAGTTGCTCAGTTCCTTGATGACAGAAATGTGTTCCGTGGGCACAGAGCCATTCCAGAGCTTCTTCATCATTGGAAAATTTCATCCTCTCCTCCCCCATACCAGATGTTCCGTCAACTTACCAATTGCCTTGACATTGTCATCTATGGTTGATATCAGTTGTCTTCTTCCTGATCAATATCATCCACATCTGTGTGATTCTCATCAAGCTGTTGGCATCATATTACTAGGGCTGCATTTGGTCCATACATCGTCAGAATTTCGCTGTGAATTTTTGTGCAATTAGAACGTTTTGCTCACAGGAATTGTACTATCCTACATGCTTCATCTTTGGAGTTAGTTTCCAACTGCCACGCCATTTTACTCCCACACTAAGATGCACCTGTTACCCAAACTGCAGCACAACCTGGAACATTTACTCTCTTTTGACAATGAGCAACTCTTTTGTGCTATGATCTTAGTGTGGGACGACATGTGTAGCTTACTTTCCGAAATCCCTATAAATAGCTATCCCAGTTAATATGCTATGTCCTTCCTGCTGAAAAAACTGAATTCAGTCATAAAATTTACTTGATACCCCACATGATCATACTTCGATTAATACATGTTGATCTGACGTGCTGTCAAATCCCTTATCAAACACTGAGACGTAACTCACAGTCAAGTCCATGTCTTCAGTTTATGACTCCCTGAAGCTACTTACAACTTTGAGTTTTGAACTTCTTTTTAATCAGTGTTATACTCACTAATAAACTTATATAACAAACTTAAATGTAGTGGACATTTATGTCCAATGCAGACAATAAACTGCTACTGGACAGAAAAATTTAACAAAAAGATATGACAGTTGTAACATGCACAAGACACACTTTTACATTACTGCAGTCTGCTTTATAACAGCTATGTTATAGTTGTGACTGCAAACAAAAACTTAGAAGAAACTGGTCAGTGAACAGAAACAGATGAAAATATTGCACTAACTATATAAGTAGTTACAGTGCAATGAACCCCTTAAGGAACAAAAGGCTCCTTCCAGCGTAACAGTAAAATACATGTCAATGTCTACTCTTTAGGAATAGTAATGAATATATCTGCCCAATTTATTATGAGTTTCTGTCAGTAGTAGGGCAACAAGGACAACACCTGACATTGTGAGTTGCCAATCAGGGGCAAACCTATTGTTATTCTTTGATTGACAGGTCCTTAACCTATTGTTCTGCTAAGAGGATTAAAGTCCCCTGCGGATAATCCATCCTTTTGATTGACACGTTATGACCCCTTGGGGATAATCTTTCCTTGACTGCAGGTCATTAACCTACTGTTCCTCCACCCCCCCCCCCCCCCCCTCCTCCTAACCTCCAACCGCTCCTCCCACGTCCTTCTGGGAAGTCCCCTCACTGATACAAGCACACTTTTAATATTTTATTGACTAATTAATTAAATCGATCGATTAATTAAATTCACCCTCTGGAAAAAAAACCAGCCCTCCGCCTACCTGACGCGTCTCGGAAATTGGTGGGAAAAAGACTGAGTTGATCGGTCATTTGGAGGAAAATCGATTGCAGTGTATGGAATATTGTTTAAACATTTTGACGATGTGTGGAATATTATTTATTGAAGTAATTTCCACAATGCAAGGTGGTGTTTGGAATATAGTTTATTTATTTGGTTAAAGAATTTGTCAGGAAATTGACTACAGTTATGGTATAATGTTCCTTCAAGCAATTTACAGGATACAAGATGGTGTGTGGCATATAGTTTATTTAAGGAATTTGTCAGGAAATCGATTGCAGTTTGGAATATTTAAACAATAGAGCCACTTTTTTTTTATTCTGATCACGCTTAGAAACGCTGAGCAGGCTTAGTGTATATTTGTTGCCAATCATGAATGTCAAGGTTCTTATTATTTATTTTTCTCACTTACCGAAGCAAACAGGTGTCTAAGCACAGACGGGAAAACCGGAACAATTACATATTTAAAAGTTCATGACATATTTCGAAACCAAACATCACTTTCTACAGACGGACAAATTACTAGAATCTCAGCAGCAAACTATTTTGTACAGATCGAGAAACATACAGCAGTCATATTGCACAGACACTTAAACCCTCCAAAAGTGGTCTACAGACAATGAATGGACGAAATGCGATATAGTAGCCAGCGTTTGGGGTCTCTCACACGTGTCTCTATCGCCAGGGCACCGCCCAATGTCCTAATTACAGATCACGTTACTAAATACCACCTACCACAGACCACCTAGTGGTCTCCTTTGATCTCGCAGCCTCCAAACAAAGCATCAAGTGGCGGAATCGAGTTGAGTGGGAAATTTCAGACTCGCAGGAGATGATAGATAAACTCCAGTGGAAGACTCTGCAGGAGAGACGCTCAGTAGCTCGGTACGGGCTTTTGTTAAAGTTTCGAGAACATACCTTCACCGAAGAGTCAAGCAGTATATTGCTCCCTCCTACATATATCTCGCGAAGAGACCATGAGGATAAAATCAGAGAGATTAGAGCCCACACAGAAGCATACCGACAATCCATCTTTCCACGTACAATACGAGACTGGAATAGAAGGGAGAACCGATAGAGGTACTCAGGGTACCCTCCGCCACACACCGTCAGGTGGCTTGCGGAGTATGGATATAGATGTAGATGTAGATGTAGATCAGCCACACGTTATATCCGGAGCGATGTTGGGATGCAGATGCACAATATGTGACGCCCACATTAGGGTTTGAAGGTGGATTCGTCAAACTTAATATCCAGCGTGACGTTGGGATGCAGCATCACAATATACCACGTCCAGGATAGTGTTTGAAGGTAGATCTACTGTGCATTATATCCAGAGCGGTGTTCACATCTGGGATAGGGCTCGAAGTGGTCCAACCACGTGTTACGTCTGGAGATGTGTTCTGTGTTCGAAGTTGGATCCAGAAGCGGTGGATCGGGTCATGGGAGCCATCCGTGACATGTGCACAGACACAGAAGGCATAGCAAATGCACTGCAGCTGTAGAATATTTGGCTTGATGATTTCGAGTACAGTGCGACCAGAAAAATAGTGCTTTTGCGCTAGGTGTTGGCATCTATACTACATTTACAAGCAATTTTAGAATATGGAACGAGCGGTGATGCCATGATCGCAAGGATAGAAGTGACATAAATCGATAAAATTATGAAAAATGACTGAAAATGCGTATAAATTGAGAGAAAATACGCCGAAATGCGTCGAAATTGAGGGATTACTTGCATGTATTCTGTTTGGTGCAGGACAATTCTTGTACATGGGACTGAATGTATGACAGCAAGAGGAACACGAGAGAACGTTGACTTGGAACCACCAGAAACCAGGGAAACAGTCATTTTTCGTCGACAGCGATAAGACAGTTGAAAAAGTATGTTTAAGACGGATTACCAACAAATGTAGAGTAACAAATTTTTATACGTCAGAGCACGAGCCCAGGTTTGACCCCAAAGTTATCGACAACCGCATTATAAATTTTTATAAAGTGTCCTTAGCTTAAGATTGTATCATTACCGGCGGGGGTGACTGAGTATACAGCTACAGAAGGTATTATGTGATTGGCCCTGTGCAGGAATGTTCAGGTGTTTTAAACCCTAACAAACAGTAGTTACAATATCCTTCTCTGTACTCTCTCCTCAATCATAACTTTGAGATGCCAGCTAACAAACAGTTGCTGATGGCAGCATTCTACTGTGTGCCTATTGAGGTAATAGTGATACATGCGAGTTGACTGCTGTCTGATGCTTTCTTCGAACAAGGAGAACCATCTTCCTCTATACTTACATGGATTTGCGTTAAAGTATGGTAGGTCGTAGATGCAGTGATCAGTTGAAAGAGAGAAAGAGAGATGTTGCTGCAAGTCATTTGTGATCTTTTCCGTTGTTCTCTCGGGGTGCGTCAGTTTACTAGTATAACCTGCGATCGACTCGTATGCAATTGCATGTTCTGTGTGCGACTTAGAGCACTATCTGTGTTGGTTGTTAACAGCAAACCTCTCCAAAGAACCATCTTCCTCTAAACTTACATGGATTTGCGTTAAAGTACGGTAGGTCGTAGATGCAGTGATCAGTTGGAAGAGAGAAAGAGAGATGTTGCTGCAAGTCATTTGTGATCTTTTCCGTTGTTCTCTCGGGGTGCGTCAGTTTATTGGTATAACCTGCGATCGACTCGTATGCAATTGCATGTTCTGTGTGCGACTTAGACCACTATCTGTGTTGGTTGTTAACAGCAAACCTCTCCAAAGCACAGTCGTCCGAGGACTTCCAACTCGTGTGATGAAACTGTACATCAATGGAAAACCAGTTTCAGTATCCTCCTATAGATACCTCTTGAGAAAGACAGATGCAGGAAGCGAGTCTGAAATTTCCCACTCAATTCATTTCCGCCACTTGATGCTTTGTTTGGAGGCTGCAAGATCAAAGGAGACAGCTAGGTGGTCCATGGTAGGTGGTATTTAGTAACGTGATTTGTAATTAGAACATTGGGCAGTTTTGAGCTTCGTTGTGGTGCCCGGACGATAGAGAAACACATGGGAGACTCCAAACACTGGCTACTATATTGCATTTCGTTCCATTCATGATCTGTAGACCTCTTTTGCAGGGTTTAAATGTCAAGCTCTAGAGACACATGTAACATCCTCCACGTTTCCTACTGGTGGCTACCTATAGGCAACACTTGCCAGCATGCCTCGCCAGCTGTGCCTTATGATGGACACCATGGCTTAGCCAGCAACAGAGACTGTCACCAGATCTCAAATTGTGGGAACAGTCCCGTTACTATGAAACTGCCCTCATTTACTTCTAAAAACAAATTATTATTAATGTACACTTTTTTATCTGTCATAACACTAAGTCTGTGCAGCCTTTTTGGACGAGGAGGAGGATCAAAATAATAATTAAAATAAAATGTACCTATTTTGTTCTTATAGCCATTTTATTTATATATATTATGGCTTGTTGAAAACATTGATCACTGAAAACAATACTTTTATCTAGGTGAGATTGTTAGGTTCATTTATGTTTACCAATTTGGACACTTTGTGATTAAATTACTTTATCATTCCTATTATTTTCATTGTGTCATATTTCAGTATAATATTACAAATTCTGTCTGCATTCTTGTACATTCCATTCATTTGAACATAACAACTTCATATAAATTTCTCTGTAATTACATCTTATGCCAAGTCCATAGTAACAACTAGTACCCCAAAGAAGGACAAAGATAATTCCAACAGTTGTGTCATATTTCAGTATAATATTACAAATTCTATCTGCTTTCTTGTACATTCCATTCATTTGAACAGAACAACTCCATATAAATTTCCCTGTAATTACATCTTATGCCAAGTACATAATAAGAACTAGTACCTAAAAGAAGAACAAAGATAATTCCAACAGTTGCAGCTCAGCGGTATTACAAAGTATTGATTATTTATATTAAAAGACATCAATACACTTATAGTTCTTTCACAAATATTATCAAATTGTTATTCAGAATAAATTATAGAACGACATTAATGATTTCAGATGTGATCAAAATATCAAATTAAAATGCAAGTATGAAAAATAACTATGTTTTCTAAAGGTAAATCGCATATTAATGTAATGTTTTTATTCTGATCAAAGAATATAAGGCTATGTTTTCCAATTTACAATAAATACAATATTACAACTTTGATTCAGTGTGATAGTGTCATCATTGAAGTGTAGTGTAGTGTGGTGTGGTGTAGTGTACATTAGGAATGCAAGCAAAGCGTTTCTGAAGGAGAGAAATTTGTTAACATCAAGTATAGACTTAAGTGTGAGGATGTCTTTTTCTGAAAGTATTTGTTTGGACTGTAGCCCTGTGTGAAGATAAAAGATGGATGACAAAGAATTTAGATTATAAGAGAATAGAAGCTTTTGAAATGTGGTGCTTCAGATTAATGCTGAATATTAGATGGGTAGATCATGTAACTAATGAAGAGATACTGAACTGAATGGGGAGGAATGAAATTTCTGGCACAACCTGACTAAAAGAGATCAATGGGTAGGACACATTCTGAGCCATCAAGATATCACCAATTTACTTCTGCAGGGAAGCATGAGGGATAAAAATCATAGAGGGAGACCAAGAGACGAATACGGTAGGCAGATTCAGAGGGATGTAGGTTGCAGTAGTTACTCAGACATGAAGAGGCTTGCCAAGATAGAGTAGCATGGAGAGCTGCATCAAACCATCGTTTGGACAGAAAATCACAACAACAACAATATCAACAACAACAAAAAAAATTCATTTCTAAGTATCTTCGAAAACACCTTTCAATTTATGTATCACTCATAGAAAGAAATATGCATAATTTATCCAAATTAAGAAAAATCATCCCAAGCAGCTGCTGTATACCGGGTGCTGACTCAAACCAAATCTGATAAAAATATTCTTCCATTCTTGGTGATTTTAGTTATGTGGGCAGAAATACAAATACACATGTATGTACATGTATGTATAATATTTATGTTATGAGTGCAAGTGAGATTCGTAATGAAATGATATCCTGAACATCACTTTAAATGAATAAAATGAGGTAACAAGGGCAGTTTCATAGTAACGGGACTGTTCCCACAATTTGAGATCTGGTGACAGCCTATATTGCTGGCTAAGCCATGGTGTCCATGGTAAGACACAGCTGGCGAGGCATGCTGGCAAGTGTTGCCTACAGGTAGCCACCAGTAGGAAATGTGGAGGATGCACAGCATGGTTCCCAGGCTACTGGCTCTCTTGCTGTCTTCAGCCTCCAATGAGACAACATGCATCTTTTCGTGATTTGGCCAGAATGACTGCTCCACTTTGCTGGTAGTCTCAACAACTTCTCTAGGAATGCCTTATGTCCCCCATATCATGAATTACACATGTTCTCCATTTAGCAAATCATCCTGTTCTTTTTTAAAAATACCCTTTGGATACCCACTCCTAAATCCTTCTCTTGCCCACCTGAACATACACTTCCAAACTTTCTCTATTAAATCTTTCTACTTATTGTTGGTGTTCATCTGGGTTACAAGCAAACAGGACAGTGTCATCCATAAAATGTGGATGATTCAGATATGTTCCATTAACATATTTTTCCTTTTTTGTTTTCCCATTGTAAGGGTCTGAAAACATTCTCTATAACCCCTGATTACTCTTTCAATCCTGAATTTCTCACTGTCCATTTAAATGGGTTGCTGAAAACCAGTAACTTTTCTGTCTGTCAGTGTTCCAACCAACTTATTGAATTTCTGCTAATATGATAGCCTCCCCTTTAACCTACCTCGGTAATCAGTCAACTAGGCACAGCACATTTCCTAAAAGACTGAAATGTGCCATGGTATTATGCATTTGTAAAAGCAAGTAACATTAAATTATGTGCCCATATCTCTCCTACCCATCCTCATAAAATACTGAGTTTGTAACTTCTAACAGAATACTGAACCTCTTTCATAAACAATGTGACTTAATTTCTGTAAAGAATTCTCAACAGAGAAAACAACATATGTCTCACAAATTCAGTTCTGCCATAGTTAAATGAGAAGTTGCCCCAGTAGCACTTCTATGGCTATGTCAAGGCTTACAGTTGTTTATATCATACAATTCTACTAGAGAAACTAAAATGTTTAGACATTAAAGATACACTGCTTGTAAGCAAGGCATTATATCTTAGCAACAGAAAAAAGAGAGTCTCAATATCAAATGATGTTACAGGAATAAACCTCATTTCGGGGTGGGGAAATATGAAATGTAGTGTTCCACAAGGTTTGATACTTGCCCCACTCCTATTCTTCACCTACATAAATCATTTACTAAAAATGTTGGAGGACTTGTCAAAAACTGTGATGCTAACATCACAAGGACACTGATAAAGACCACAAGCCCCCCTAGGAGTGTTTCTGCTTTCATCTGGGATGCCCGAACTCCTGCAAGACAGGACCTTTTCAGAAGTTAAGGAAATAAGTACTCCCTCTTGGAGCACCCGATTCACAGGAAAATATGTTTCAGATGGAACAAAACATAAGCACTCGCCCAATCCTCGGTGTGACATTATCCATGCTGAGTTGCATACACATGACATGATATGTCATTAACAGTGCCTCAGGGACACCACAGAACCTCCCTGAAAATTGGCTTGGATTTTTTTGCAATTCACACATTCCTTGGCAGATTTACAGTCCACTGGCAGTTATCTGTAAACAGTTACCTTACAGGGACTAAATCTGGTCTAAATCATTTGCCAGAGTGCATTGTGGGAAGTGATTAAAAATGGCTCTGAGCACTATGGGACTTAACATCTGACGGTATCAGCCCCCTAGAACTTAGAACTACTTAAACCTAACTAACCTAAGGACATCACAAACATCCATGCCCGAAGCAGGATTCGAACCTGTGACCGTAGCAGTCAGGGGACTGAGACGGTGACTCAAAGGTCACGTCCGTACCTGAAGGAGATAGGAAAAGAGGCGGTGGCGCAAGTCCCGTGACAGCCCAAGGGCGGAGCTGATTATGATGGCAGCGCTCCAACCCCTTTGAAGTCTGCACCCACGTCACACGCCGCCCACAGGCCGCGACGCCCCTGGCGGGTGGCCGACCCGCCTTGCGCCTGTACTTGTGGGCCCACACGGCCGTGCCAGGGGCATACCGCTGCGAGGGCTGGGAGTGGGGGCGGGAGGAGGACGGCATCAGCAAATGGAGCTGGGTCTGTGGCTACGCCAATGAAGGACCTCTGCCGGACTGAGTCCGTCAGTTGGCGTAATGAGATAGGTGCTCAAAAACAGGGCGTGGGCCGACGTGGTTGGAGATGTGTTGACTGCCTTAGTCAACTGGTGATTAAAAGTGTGGACAAGCCTCTCCACTGCGCCATTGGACAAAGGGTGGAAAGGGGGGCTATGGATATGTTTGATACTATCAGCCAGACAGAATTCATGGAAGGAGGATGCTGTGAATTGGGACCATTATTGGAGACCAACGTTTGGGGCAGGCCCTCAGTGGCGAGAACCTGGGCCAGAGCCATGAGTGTAGTATCCGTGGTGGTGGATGCCATTCGGACAATATATGGGTATTTGGAGTAGGCATCAAAGATGAGTAACCACATGGATCCCAAAAACGGGCCCACATAATCGATATGGATGCGATCCCAGGGCTGGCGAGGCACAGGCAGGGTGCAAATGACTGAGGGGGGCTGGCCTGGTGATGGGCACAGACAGTACACCCACGGACTAGGCACTCAATATCGCCATCAAAGCTGGGCCAATACATATGCCAGCAAGCCAAAAGTGTCATACGGGACATACCCCAGTGCTTGCAGTAATACAAACTGAGCACCCGAAGCCACAATTCTGGAGTGATGACCACCCAGTGGGCATCCGACTCCATGGCCAACAGAAGGGCATCATCGACCACGGAGAGCCTGTGGGACAGGTGGCGCCAGGGGCTGAGTAACATAGGACGGCCCCCCAATGGACCATGTAGCTGAGAACCAGCCACAAGACAGGTTTCACGGTGGGTAGCCGCAGGAATGTCAGCAGTCATAAGAGGAAGACTGTCCAGCACATCCCGGCTGGTGGAATCAATTTGAAACCACAGGACCTCCTGTTGGTCAAAGGCAGGATCGGGGCCTGCTGCGAGACGTGACAAAGTGTCCGCATTAGCATGCTGGGTGGTGGGCATATACCAGGTGGTGTAAGCGTAATTACATAAAAACAATGCCCAGTGCTGGAGATGTTGAGCCGTCCCCTCGGGAATGTGTGAGTGGGGTCCGAAAAGTGTAACCAAGGGTTTCTGGTTCATCAGGAGTGTGAACCCTGTCCCAAAGAGGTAGGTGTGAAATTTTTGGATGGCGAACACGATCGCCAGGGCCTCCTTTTCAATCTGGGAGTAGTTCCGTTTTGTTGGGGTCAACGTCTTAAGAGGCATAAGCGATGGGCTGTTTGGAGCCATCGGCATCCCGGTGTGTGAGGACAGCCCCAATGCCGTATGCCAACACATCAGCTGCCACAACCAAGGGGCGGTCCGGAGAGAAGGGTGTAAGGCAAGGGGCAGACTTAAGCATTGCCTTTAAGTGGAGAAAAGCCAGGTCACAGGCAGGAGTCCAAACAAAAGGTACCCCTTTGTGACGCAAGTGATTGAGGGGTTGAGCAACAGAGGCAGCCTAGGGCATGAACTTTAGGTAATAAGTAACCTTGCCCAAAACCACCTGCAGTTCAGTTCAGATAAGTCCTTGGGACGAAGAAGGGCCTCAATGGCCACGACATGACAACCCAAAGGGCGAATGCCATCTTTGCTAAGCCAGTGGCCTAAGTATTCCACTTCCAGTTGAAAGAAACAACACTTGTCCAGCCGACAGCGTAGACCAGCAGACTGCAGAGCGTGAAATAAGGCGCTGAGGTTTTGCAAATGTTCCTGGCAGGAACGCCCGGTGACCAAGATGTCATCCAGATAATTCATACATGCAGGGATAGGCTGTGTAAGCTGGTCCAGGAAAAAGAGACGCCAAAGGGAAGGCAGTTGTACTTATACAATCTGAAAGGCATGTTGGTAACCATGATGTTCTGAGATTCAGCATCCAAGGGCAACTGGTGGTATGCCTCAGCCAGGGCGATCTTGGAAAAATACTCTCCCCCGGCATGCTTGGCAAGAAGGTCTTCCTATCAGGGAATGGGGTAAGTATCAACGGGGGACTGAGCACTGACTGTAGCGCTGAAGTCCCCACACAGCCGAAGGGCCCCATTGGGTTTCCGTATTACCACTAGTGGTGTCGCCCATGCGCTGTAAGATACAGGTTCCAGCACGCCAGTGGCCTGGAGCCGATCTAATTCCTGCTTGACCGCTGGCCGTAAGGCCACCGGAAGGGGCCGGGCCGAGAAAAAGCGAGGCTCATCCAGCCATAGGGTGATGTGAGCTTTCAGGCTCAAAGGCGGAAGCGCATCCGAGATCCGGTGCAAGCAACAATGCAAAAGTGGAGCACAGCTCGTCCAAGTCCTGAAAGGGAATAGCCGTGGAAACGACCTTAACTTCGTCGGAAATTGAAAAGCATCCAGGGCAAAAATATTTGAAGCCCTTGATGGTCGACGACAAAGAGGGTAAGCAGTCGTGGAACATGCTTGTAGGTCGCCTGGACGATGAACTGCCCACGAAGGGAAATGGAACCATCTCCACAGGCGACCAAACTGCGAGAGGGAGGCGACAATGCAGGAGAGCCCAGCTGTGTATATGTCGCCATATTAATCAGGGAGACGGTGGCACCAGTGCCGACCTGAAAACTGACATCCTCTGTGAAAATGCGGAGCATGAGGAAAACCTTCTGCGCTGATGGGTCATCCTGTGGGACGACCGATTGCAGAGCATGGACGGTATCTTGAGGTTCAGGAGGGGCAGGACTGGATCGAGTCGAGCGCCTATGACAGACCGATCGGATGTGGCGCTCCTTGTTACACAGCGTGCACGTTTTCCAGCGGTGGGGACAATCAGCCCACGAATGGACAGTAAAGCACAGTGGGTAAGATGGAAGTGGGCCGCGCAGCTGGCGATGAGGGGCGACCGAAGGCACCAACGCCATAGAGACGTCGGAACACGAGGAGTCCTGACGGTGCTGGCCTCTGTCGGCCAGGCCACGTCGACGGCGCGAGGGCGCAACCCGCCGCGATCGCTGTCACCTGCGGTCGCGCCATAAGACGCTCGTTAGCCGCTTGAACAATTTCAAAGGAGTGGGCAATGCAGAGAGTCTTTTCCAAGGAGGGGTTGTAGAGTTGCAATGCCGCAGTATGGACCTCAGGGTCGCGAGCCAGCTGAACCACAACGTCCCAGATCAGGGAGTCCGCATACGAAGGCTTACACTGCTGATTGGTGCACGTAAAATCAGATAAATGCCTGAGACACTGCAAGTCTGTGACCCAGGAATGATACGATTGCCCAGGCTGTTTACGGTACTGGTGGAACTCCAGCCAAGAGGCGACTAAGTGGTAGCATTGGGAATAATAGTTTGTCAGTAAAAGGCAGATCTCTTGGAAAGAGAGAGCCACAGGATTGGACAATGGTGCCAACGTGCAGAGAAGAAAGAACATGTCCAGAGAGGCCCGAGACAAAAACAACGACCACTGCAAGGAGTCGTCCACGACTGAAAAGCCGTGAAATGTTGTTTCAGCAGATGTAAGCATGTTTCCCGGTCCTCTTTAGCGTCATTAAAGGGTGGAAACAATGGCGGACGCGGGAAAGCATCGGACACCCGAGGACTCTGAAGCTGGTGGGGTAATGCATCCTGGGCATCGACTTTGTCCATTAGCAACTGCAGCGACTTTTGTAAAATGTCTAACTGGAGCTGCTGCTGCTGCATGAGCTGCTGCTGTTGCTCCAGCAGACAGACCAACTTCGCCTCCATACCAACAATGACCACCGTTTACCTCGTCGCCAAAATGTTGTAATTGCGACCAGGACGGTCGCGGGGTAGCAATGACGGAAAGTGCAGCGGGACCTGCGGAGAGGCCCACGAACAATGACACAACGGGAGAGGACGGACACGACCAACAAAGGACAGAACAAATACAACAAGATCAAACAACGGAGTAACAAGGAAACAAACATATCCACTTGTACACAGAACAAGGAAGTAAGCTGCCTAATGCGAAGCGAGGTGTAAACCAACGTACACGAGATTAGACTGGCTGGCTGAGCAACAGGTACATGCTTAAGTACGCTATTGGGGGCACCGCTATTGGCCGCTGGGACCACTGTTCCACTGTGGCACCCTCACACTAAAAGCAGGCCAGGATGTACGCCCCACCACATCTTAGGGTGCAGTGGTGCAGAGACCTCTATGGGTCTTCGATGTCCATGACATCTGGCGCGAATTCAAATTCCACGGCGCATGGTACCAGAATTCTAAAGGTCACAGAATGTTGCGATTGGCATGAATGAAATACCATTTTTAACATAAATGCATGTTCGGGGGGCAGCATTAGCTTCCTCCTGTAAATGAACTTTCTTCCAGTTCCTCCAAGGCCTGATATGACCCCTTTACCTGAATGGGGTTCTTGGATCACGGCCGCAACCATCTGTTTTATTCCCAGAAGGTGACTCAACGCAGCAAGTTGTCCCCTTAGTGTGTTGCAGATTAACATACTACACTGTTAGCAACCACTATGGCATCGTTGTTACATTTTATGTCTTTACTGACTCTGACAGTCACCTGCAAGAACCCTAAATATACAATTTTATATATTGCCTTCAGGGATTTCCCTCCAACTTCCACCACAAGGATTTGGCTGTCAACTCCAACCTTTTGGTTAATGATCCTCAAGTCTTCTCTAACAGGGTCTCTAGGGAACATCCTTAAATAGTTTTGGTACCCAGTTTGATAATTTTATAATCTTAAATTGTTCTGCTGCTGTCTTGATTCGAAGATTCACTTCACTCCGTGCAAACATCTTGGGTAAAATCTTCCTCAGTCAGTCCACTGTCTCTATCCCCTCACAATGATCAGAGTACACTTACCCAGAAATGCCCTTCGGAATTTGAACCTTGATTTGTGCCATTTCAAAAGATTGCCATCTGGACTTGTTCCTTCTTCTGTGATTTAATGCTAACAGGAGGATGGCCTTGTTGGATAATTTCCATTCTAAAAATTCAGGCTGCAGTACTATAGGTGTTATTCTCTGTTTCCTGTTTTGGCTTTTTTCTGGATGTGCTTCTCCTATAAACTGGGAATAACAGATCCCACTTATTCTCTTGCTGCCTGTCTTAGAAATAGAATGGCTTGTCTATTTATTCTCTTCACTTTCAGCCAGCCTTTTCTTAGGGTCTTAAGTTCAAGAACATGTTCCCTTCATTTGTTATGAGGACATAACTTTTCTTCCTTTTCTCTTGTTTCTGAATAAGTTTCCTCCTCTGCTGTGCTTATCCAGCATCTCAGTAACTTTTCCCACTCCTGGTGCAACTGTGCAAACAGTTTCCATTAAATCTGGGCCTGTGCCTGGATGTTTGAGGAATCTTGAATATCAAGTACCTCTGGTTTTTTTTTTGTGGTTGTACTGTGTTACCTATTTTGGTCCCATGAGTGTAGGGGATATATTGATCCACATCAGCAGAGAATTGATCATACCAAGGCTAAGGACATGAGATCAATCTGTCTGCCCTCTTATCTTCTAAAGACCTTAGAAAAACTTATGACCATGCACATTTGAGAAAGAGGGTTAACTGATGGCCTCTAAATGAAACTCAACATGCATATGAAACTGGCGAATTATGTGGAAAAGCATATTATCAATTTTTTGTGAAAACAGAAAAAGCACTACACTATAATCTAACACATACAGTCACAACACTCCTGCTCATTTTTTTTTTTTTTTTATACATTGCATCAACAGTGCTCCAAGCAGTCAGAAAGCTACATTTCTGAATACGATATCAGATTAATGCAAATTGTATCTTTTATATGGAGTGTATGCAGCACCCTAAAAATTGGTGCTATCTAAAATATTATACCATATTTGTCTTTCTTTAGTTTCCTAAGGGCCCTTGGAGGTACGAAACACTACATTGCAATATTTTTGATTCTCTTGTAACACAGTTTTAATCTTCCAGGAAGTTTCATTATTTTGGTTTGTATGCAGTAAAAAGTGGGAAAAAATCTTTTAGCATAGGGACTGGAACTCATGATCCTCTCATTACCATACTGTACTCTTTCCGCTGCACCCACTGCCGCCTGGAAACTACTGTAACATAAATAATACATACCCCACTTTACCTCCTCTAAAAATGCTATTTCTTTCATAAACACTTGACCATCTGGAGCTCCCAATTCTGCCACTTTCATTTCTCACCAGGTCCTGAATATAACATAATTTTGGATTAAATCGGTGATGACAAGTAGGTGCGGTCCACTTGTGAGAGAGCTATTGAAGTGGTTATGGGACTCACTTTTTGATGATGATGATGATGATGATGATTGGTTTGTGGGCGCTCAACTGTGCAGTCATCAATGCCCGGAGACATTTTTTTTTTTAAGGTCACTATCAATTGCCTTCTCTATTGGTGTGTGATATGAACTTGGGCTCAATCACTAATAACTTCGTTGATGGGTTTTCAAATTCTAATTTTACTTCTTTGAAAAAGAAGAAACATGGGAGGCAATAGTGATCCTCCACTTATCTTACAGCCATTTACCAAATGATTTCATTTTCTTTTATGGACATAGAACAAGAGCACCAGAAGACCTGTCCTTTTATAGAAAGATGTCATATTTCTACTCAACAATGTGAAGTTTTCTTCACTACACTTTCAGTCAAATCAGTGAATTCAGAACATAGGAAACTCATATGGAATGCAATACATACATTATTTAACATGCCAAATAAGTCGCCACAACTGTAGCTGAAGGTAAAACTACACAAACTTGATTATAAAATGCCCAAAGCAATAAAACTGTTTCTTGACACAGAAGAAACCAGTTCCACAATTACTGCTACATCCAAACCACAAACAGCAAGATTCTTCAACACATTCTCTTTTGAAGTAATAGCAATGGCATTTACAAAACTGTTCACATATTATAAAATGGGATGAATTGTAAGAATGTATGAATATTAAACTCCACACGAAATTGTTATGTGGCAAGTAAAATGCCTATCATAATAAGGACAGATAACAACAGAAATATATGCTTCTCAAGCACAAAATACATGTTTATATTCTCTTGCTTTCATTACTGTAATTACATGCAAGTTTGAAAGTGTTTCTTCATGAATAACCTGTAGCTTATAATCAGTGAGATTCATGTATTTACATTTATTTCAGATCATTGATGTCTCCTGATCATTAACTCACACTTGTAACATAAAAATATAATAACAATGTTGGTAATTAAGCAGGAAAATAATTAAAAACAAGCATTAATCTTAGGGATATCTTTCTCATGACTAGAGGTACTAGTTTTGTTCCTACTGTCATACAGTAACAATTTTCACAACAGTGAGTGTCACAATGGTTAATGGAAGTACCTTCTATTGCCCTGAAAATGAAAACATCAGCATGCTCCTGTTCTTAAAAATGGTTTCAGCTGCTTATCTTGCTCAACCCAAAGGGGCCAGGGTATCAAACATTCGTCAGACTATCAACATCAAGTGTTTCTTTAGAAATCTGAACTTCAGAAACACACTTCTGATGCGAAAGTATAAAGAATGGTAGGTTTCAAGAAAGATGCAAGGAGACAGTGCTGTGTGTCTGATGTGGGACAACATACAGGGTGTTTCAAAAAGGGCTTTACAACTTTACAAATTCAAATAAATTGTTTTTTTTTTTTTTTTTTTTTTTTTTTTTTTTTTTTTTTTTTTTTTTTTTACTGACGAGCATATATGTGGCTTTCATTGGTTACCCTGCACACATCCCATAGGAAGTCAATTTCTTCCCTAACTCACTGTAGCACTGCAGGTGTAACTTCCTCAGTGCCAGCGTAAATTCTGGCACAGGAAGAACAAACACAATATCCTTGATAAATCCCCATAAACAAATTGAATGGTGTCAGGTCTGGGGAATGTTGGGGCCATGCAATTAACACATCATGGCCAATCCACTGAACTGTAAAGTTGTTACTGAGAAAATCCCGATTGTCAGCCAGAGGGTGGTGCACCATTTTGCATGAAATAAACATTTCATTCTTGTTCATCTTCATCGATCTTTAGCATACTTGGTACAGAAATTACGCTGAACTATTGATGCCAACTTCGATTCTTCACACCAAACCACACAACTAGCATGCCAAGTCCAGTGAAGCCAGCCATCTTTAGCGCAACTGCCGCTGGTGTTCCTTATGGTGCGATTCGGCACTAGCAAACTATGTGACACAGAACTTGATATATTTCCTAACAAATTGACACTACAATCCCCTCAAACAGAATGGTTTTATTCAAGATTCCAATACACCATATTATTTTCCACTCTTTTGGTGACAATATTCTATTTTTCAACATTACCTCTGTTCAATGTGATGGCCTTATGCCACATCACCAGGAGAGCCTGTATGCCTGCATGGTACTACTCTACTGGCCAACTGCAGAGCCAATGCCTTTCTGCATCTCCCCATCATTTGAGTACTGCTTCACTTGGAGTGCATCCTTCATTGGTCCAAACAGATTAAAGTCCAAAGGTATGTGATCTGGGTTGTAGAGGAAGAAAAGTCCAAAGTGTCATGGAGAAGAGGATGTTTGTTTGTGTTTTTGTGGCAACAAACAATCTGAAGTCATTTCTTCAGTTCCTTGGAAGTAGCACAACACACTTCAGAGTTGATAATTACACCGTGAGGGAGGACATCAAACAGAATAAGCTTTTCAGAGTCACAGGAGGTCACCGCTATGATTTTACTGGCTGAGGGTGCAGCTATGAACTTTTTCTTCAGAGGAGAGGTGTGGCAGCAATCCATGGATGGCCTTTTTGTTTCTGATTTGAATCCATGTTTCATCACCTGTGATGACATTTGAAAAAAAGTTGTCAAGATCAGCCTTATAACTCACAAAAAATTCTACACAGATGAGTGTGCCAGCACCACCACCAGAGACATCCAGTTGTGCAGCAATGTATATGACTATGATCTGCCAATCACCTCAAATGTGAGTCCACGTGTTCCACCACTACAGGAGTCTCAGCTGTGTGTGGCCGGCAGACACCCAGGATATCGGGCCGGCAGACACCCAGGATATCGGACTGCTTTGTACATGCTTGCTGCAATTATGACAGACACCTTGCCCAATGACTCACCGTGCCCTTGTTCACTGCCAGGTCTCTGTAAACATTCTGCAAACACCTATGTATATCTGTGATGCTCTGTTTTTCTACCGAAAGAAATTCAATGACAGTTCTCTGCTGCTCGGAACATACCTCTATCACAGATGCCATTTTGAAGGCTACATATACTCATAGTACCACCACCTATTAAAACTTCATAAAACTGTAAGGGATGAATTTGGAATATTCCATGATTTTCACAACAGATTCCACATCTTTTCAACCAAAATTTGCTAAGGAAAAAATGTATTGCATTTCTTACTGAGTGCCCCTCATAGTCCCAACCTCCCATCATGCAATATGGTGCACAAGATTGTTGAATGTTGTCTCATTACTGTTATTTATGGAGATAAAAAATCTTAACTAACACTCCCGATATAAAGATTACAACTCTATAGTGTGTCAAACTTCAAAGAATATTTTTACTGAAGTAAGGCAAGGAAACCCCTTACACATTTTTCAGGTGTCTTGCATAATGATCCTTTTTTCCATTATTTGATTTTAGCATATAGAAAGCACATTTGCATCTTTTGATCAATTGTCACAGTGGCTCAATTAATTTCCTCTTCATCACTTTCCTCTCCTCAGCTGTTTGTTTCCTATAATCTTTTTCACAATCTCTATCTCAAACACAAACATTTGCTTCCCTCAGCATTTCTCTTCAATTGTAGGGTTCTTGAACTGAATATGAATGTGAGTGTCAAGTGGCACTCATCTGTAGCATGGAGCTATACCTGAATTCCACTGACATCAGTGTCATCAATGTAGGAACAAAAGCACAATATGGTCTCAAGGGTAAGAAAATCTGGGACAATTCCTGGACCATATTAGCAACATTCAGGACAAATTCAAATTCACAGTGAAGATAGAGATGGATGGTGCATTGCTGTTCCTGAAGTCCTTACCTGCTGAAAACCAAATGGGCATCAGCCACAATGTTCACATAGCCCTGCACAAGTTGGTATCTGCATACTACCAACTATCACTACACTGTGGAGAAACATACTGTTCTAAGGCCCTTGGTGCACTGAGCAGAAACTGTTTCAGATGCTGAAAATCTGTCAAAAGAATTGAGCCACTAAAGAAAGTATTTAAGAAAAACTGCTACAACCACACTTCACAAGCCAAAGACACGTAAGCAGAAGGCGCTCAGGAGGATATGAAGATAGCTTGCATTTTTGTGCTTCTGTGGCTCAGTAACAAGAAAAAATAGCCAAACCCTAATGAGGCATGAACTCAATTACGTCTTCAGGTATTTAGTGAAAATTTGACATTTGAGGCCTCTGAAAGATGATATAGAGCTCAGAAAACAGGGGTATACAAAATATCATGTAGTGATGATAGTTTTATGTCTGACAGGCTCTGCATACTACTGAAAAGCATCGTATAGAACATGAGGGATGTTTCTGCCTATAGCATATTCAGAAATGAGAAGTAACACAACATGCTCTTGAGAACAGACACCAAATTACATTTGACAAGAGGTATATTACTAAATAGTTAGTTGTCTTCTAGAGCAGCATTAACTCTTTTGGTCACGAATAATTTTTTCCCTGGAAAAAAAAAGAAAAAAAATCATGGCATTGCCATCCAGTCCTTTAAATTAAACTCTGATTTTTCAGACGTATAAAATATTTCGATGTGTCCACCAAGAGGGGATACAATGCATCTCCAAATGAAAGCATTGTGTTCAAGTGGGTACAGTATAAGTCGAAAACTCAATGCATTTTATTTTTTATTTAATTAAAATACATAAATTACATAAAGCTTACTTAATGATCATATACATAAACTATGGTTTTACCCTTGTGAAGAATGATAAAGAAACATTTTTTTTTCCTAGCAAGACATAAGTGACTGTTACATTTTACACAATAAAATTTTGTTTGGCTTTGCAACCTGGTTTCTCACACCTGTCAAATGATTTTTTGTCACTGACCACTGGAACATTGTCTAAACGAACATCAGCTTTGGGACAAACTTCCACACTGACTAGTTTTGAAGTACTTGGAGACTCTCACTAGTGGGACACCCCCTCTTCCTGGCAGCTGGCTAATCTATTTTTGTCATTACTTTGACCACACTTGCCCTAAAGTGAAGCTAATCAAGTGGCCAGTTTTTAGGAACACCTAATTCTGATGTGGTTTTCTTGTACTCAGTCCATGCATGCAATATCAATTGCATGAACAAACATGGCTATCGAAAATCATGTTTGGTTTCAAAAGCAGATAACTGCATGTTGTCTTTGGGTGCAGAACCTGCTAAATACCCAATAGTCGTGGCTGTCGCCATGCCACGTCTGGACACAAAGTATGTGAACAGCCATCAGATGTACCAATCTGGACATTCAAAGCTACCTTTCAGGCTGTTATGATTAGAATGGGTATTTTTCTTATTCAGATTTAGGTTGGCTGCGCTGTAACAAATCCGTACGCAACAATAACATTCTCACTGCCAATGCATTGTCATTTGGATGGGAAGAGTGTTTTGTGATTATCTCAGCGTCACTCATCATGCAGTTAGCGGGCTTTGCATCTAGGCTACTCAGCTTACAGTAAAATGTCTAACATTACTTCCAGCATTGTCCTCTTGTTCAAAATTATTGTCAGGATCATCGGATAGATCATCAATTTCAGATGAATTAAGGAGCTCTGTAACTGTTTCTTATGTAAGTGGCCTTCGTCTAAGATGCGGGACATTGTGAAATCACCATAAGATGACTAAAAAGACAGCAAAATAATGTCCTAAATTTCTATTCTATTACATCCTTTCAATCACAATATCCTCATTTGGAGACATCTATAAAGTTATAAATATGTCACTTAACTTGCATTTTGAAAGGCACCTTTATATGCACAAATAAACTTTTTTTACCTCAACTCAGAAGATATTAGCCAGCTCATGGAAGGTACAAAGATAACTGGGAAGCATCCGTGCGACTGTGTGTATTTAGTTTTGTTTTGTGGTATCACAGACTGACAGAAGATGTTGACACCATTCTCAGATAAACTCTCTGCATATGACAATATGAGGACAACAGTCACAAATGTTAAATTTTAAAGAATTTTAATATACTAAGCATGTATTTAGTATGTCCTTATATGAGGATGCCATAAACGAAAGGGTTAAATAAGAAGCAGTTGAGATAGATATTTGTAATGACATCCTCAATAAGTTATGTGCAGCTTCAGGTGTGGCCATCAGAAGACTGAAGAGAACATGGCCTGTGCCCAATGAAAACATTACCTTAAATGGTGCTGAAGTGGTCACCAAGAATGAGGGTAGCTTAGTTATTTAAAGACTGATGCAGCAATACATGATTGGCACCACTTCGCTGAGGAGCATTCAGCCAAATGTTTGTATTAAACCACTTGATGTGACTGGAAGCTCAAGAAAATTTTATTGCTATATAGTTCTGTGAAACCACAGATACCTACATTTTACTAAAAGCGTTCATATTTTCAACCATCCCAAATAACTTTTCGTGCAGAAGCAAAATATAAATTATGGAGCACATGTTTTTTCATTACCAGGGGGACATTAATCAGAATGATTGCCTTTCTTGCAACTTTTTTTATGAATATATGAACAGCAGTACAACTTTTTTTTTTAAATAGAACACCTTTTTTTCAGTGAACCATTTTGTCTCCTCAAGACCCATTCAGAAACCATTCACAAAACATGATATTATTAAAACATTAACATGAAACCAACTTTGAGTCTCCTGAAATAGTACACAGTGCAGCTACCTTGAGTAACATGACTTGTCCACTTACTGGAGTTGCCAATAAACAAATGCAACTACAAAGAAAATCCACACCAGTCCTTCAGAACATGACATACAAGCAAGACATTATGTGCTGGATATCCATCATGTTTGTACCATATCAGCATTCCAGTTCTTAGTGGCACTTCATCTGGAAGACAAGTAATTCTTGCGAGAAAGTTGGCATCTGCCCCACTTTTTAGGTTACCAGTGATGAAATAAGATCCAATAATTGTAGTACCAAGCACCCCAAACCAGATATTAACTCTTCATTGACACTGATGTTCCACGTTGTAAGCCATTATGGGTTCTCACTGGACCAGCAATGCACATTCTTCAGCTTACCTGTATTTTATTTGCATAGGAACATTCATCAGTAAGAAGAATGTTGGAGAGGTAGTCATGGTTCACGCAGACACAATGCCATAACCACTGATAGAATTATGTGCAATATTGGAAATCATTCCCATGTGGTTGTTGTTGTTGTAAGTGTAGATGATGAGGATGTAACTCATGACATGTTAGAATGTGATGTACACTGGTTTTATGAATGACAGTCTCCTGTTCAAACAGTCATGTGCTCACATGCCGAATGTGTTGAGCATGTAGTAACTAATCATTACTCTAATTTAGCCCGAACACCCATGGTAGCAGGAAAATGTTGTCCTGCTGCAGTTCCTTTACAATAGCTGTTGCACACCAACATTATTACGTAAACAAACACTGTAACAGGGGACACTATAACAAAGATGTGACAACAGAATAAGAAATAACATTTCTTAAGAGTATGTTACGAAATGGTACATAACTATGGCACAGTTCAATGCATAGGACTTGATGTCCTACACCTAATACAATGATAGTTAATTACCTTTGCTCTCTTTTGGCAGTCTATATACTGGACCACTGATAGTATGTTTTCAGACACTCTGTTAATGGTCATAGTTCTCCATGAATATCAATTGCTGTGTCAGATACTGTCTGAGCTAACTTCAGGCACTGAAGTTAACTGTCTAATTGCTGGTGTGGAAGTGACTCAGTGTCTGTGGTACATCAAGTTTTGAGCCTGTCAGTGTGAAAATATATATCTATCTGCCCATACAAGGCAGAAACAAAGTAGTCCGCAGTTGACAGCATTCCCCATCGGCTGTCCACACTATCGGCAGACATACATGACGTGCTGGAAGAAGTGGCACGGTAGTAAGAAGAGGCTCATTTTGTAAGTGCCTGCTGGAGGCTGCTGTGCAGAGCTGAGAGATGCCAGGTGAGAGCTTCTGCCCGTGTCATGGTAGCCACTCATGGTATTTGTTGCGTATCTCTTTCTTGACATACACCATCCTTCCCCTGGGGCGATGGGTATGGGAGGGAGAGGAGTGGGGAGGGGGAAGGAGGGAAGCTGATGATGCAGGCTGTATTCAGCAGCATACTGCTTCCTTGCTTGCCACCATGAATATCTTGTGGGTGCTCAGTCCCCATGGCATTCTCCTGTGGCACTGCAGGACAGTCACGCAAAACCATGGTGAGGGTGTGGACAATCATGTGTTCACCATTTCGATGTGCATAGGCTAGTCTGAGGTGGGAGGCATGATGTCCACTTCAGTTGGTTCATTTGGCCACTGCTGGAGGAATTTGGGGGGGGGGGGGGGCAGCTGCTGGTGGCTGAAGTACCCTCAGATGGCTGGCTTCATACAGCTCTTGTGATTATGTAAAAGAAAATAGTCTAAGAGTTCTGCCTACATGCACGTGAGTGAGATGCGGCCTGATTTGATTTTTATGGCATGTTGCCATGAGCATTTAATCTCAAACATACCAATGCAGAGCCGCTCTATGACTGTACCTGTTACCCAAATCTTTTTCCCATACTTGTACAGTGGAATGAGCACCAGATCGTTACGTTTAAGAAATCTCTGTTTTTGACTGTTTCGAGGATCAGCATGTAGATACATGAGCAACTTTAAAATTGTCATTAATGTCTAATTAATTATTTCAAGGAGTTTCTCAGCTGGAGATTGCAAATCATGTGGAGTGTGTCTGTAATGAAACAGGAAGATTAATATAGCATTGTCTTTCTTGTACTTGTAAACCAGCTTTGTCATGTGTGAGTTGAAGTCAGTATGACTCTTTCAGCAAGTTCATTGGTCTCAGTATGAAATGATGCAGTCTGGAAGTGTGAAATGCAACTGGTTTCACAAAATAGTTTAAATTCCTGAGAAGAAAACTGTGTGCCATTGTCCATGACAGAATTTCGCAATCCAACAATAGAGGGGATCTTAGACAAAACATGAATAGTCTTTATTGAACATATCAATGACATTATGTTACAAATGGAAATTCGAAGAAAGCATTGATAAAAATGAGCCAGTAGCTTTTGAGAAATGGTCCTGTAAAATCAGTAGGCAGATGACCAGGGTTGTGCTCCCTGTGGCCACAGAAATATTGTCTAGGTAGAACTGACAGGTATTTTTGACATAAGAGACATTTAGCCAACATCATTTCAACATTTTTGTCAATCTTTTTCAGAGCAATACTTTCTGGCAGTGTGCTTGGTATGAATTATGCCCAAACGGCATTGACAGAGCATCTGCAGTACCTTAGATTTAAGCATCTAAGGAATAACCATTCATGTCTTACCTGAGTCTCAATGTGCCAGAATGACTCCTCTGTACATTGTAAGAGCATGCCTCATATTCTAATTAGATTTAATCCCTGTTTGATCAAGCAACTTTATTTGTGACAAACAGGAACTTTAGTACAAGTTAGTCTTTATGAAGATGGTTTGAAAAGTTCTTGGAATGGAATAAGAAAAAAGTACCTACATCACTGAAACTTTTTTTTATTTTTCAATATAGTCTCCTTGCAGATACGTGCACTTGGTCCAACAATGTTCCAGTGCCTTGATCCCATCTCGGAAATGAGTTTCTTCCAGGCCTGCAAAATAATTGTCAACTCCGGCTATCAATTCTTCATTTAAAGTGAATCTTTGTCCACCAAGAAAAATTTTCAGTTTTGGGAAGAGATGGAAGTCTGACGGAGACATATCAGATGAATAAGGCAGGTGTGGCAACAATTCATACCTTGGTTCATGCAATTTTGCCATGTCCATTCTCATGTGTTTTTGATCCAGTGTCAAAAGTCGCGGCACCCATTTTGTAGACAATTTTTTCATTTCTAATTCTTCAATTAAAATGTGATATACCCTTTCAGATGACATCTGGCAAGCATGAGCAATTTCATGCACTTTCAATCAGCAATCCATTTTGTGCACTTTTGCAATGATTTCTGGAGTAGTGACACATTTTGGCCAACACTGTGCAGATAATCATCTTAGCTCTCCCAACCAAATTTTGATTCATTTGGCCATTTGGCAGCAGTTGAATATGAAGGAGCAGTGTCCTCCAGTGTATTCTGGAAATCAACATGAATGTCCTTCGCATTTGTACCTTTCTTTACGAAGTACTTAATCACTTCTCAAATCTCGATTTTTTCCATCTTCGCAAATCCCTATGCAGGACCACCGCAGCTCTCTTCCAAGAGCACTAACATGGGCATATTTACAGGCAACAATCCAAGGAATATCATGTGAACAACTCATTGTGCTAGTCCTGACCTCTCATGGTGATTCTGAGAACTTTTCAAACCACCCCTCATAAATTTGAGTTTGCTGAAATTTTTGCACTGTGTCTTGATTACTGATATAGACCACAAAACAAGCATCAGCTAATGAGTCAAACTTTTTACCTTGTCCTATAGGCAGATGTGAAAGAAAATCTGTGTCTGTGTGTTGCGCCATGGATCTGAATATAATTTTGCAGTCATAATTTAACAGAAGCAGCACCCAGCCTTGCAAAGATTGACCTGTCTGTGTAGGAACAGTATTGTTTGGTCCAGATATAGCCTTTAAAGGTTTTTGGTTGATGAGAAGAATGAATGTATGTCTGTAAAAGTAATCATGAAATTTATTGGCTGCAAATAAAACTGAGAAAACCTCCTTCTTTATCTGACTGTAATTTCTTTGTGCCACTGTCAGATCTTTGAAGCCAACACAATTGTTTAGTCAAAATCATATCAATGCAAAAGAGTTATGTATATTTTTCTATGATCATACATCATAAGACATTTGGCATCAAGCAAACATTATTTTAATTTGTTAAATGTACTTTGGCATTCATTCTTGCAGTTCCGTTTAGGCAACAACTCAAGGAGTAGTTTACTGATGGAAGCTGCACGGGGGAGAAACTTCTGATAGTAATTTATTTGGCCCAATGCATAACACAATTGCTTGATGTCTTTAGAATCTGGAAAGTTTCTCATGGCATCAGTGTGTTGTGGCATCAGCTTGCTGTCATGTGTAGATAATACATGACTAAATCACACTTTACACGGAAAGAACATGTGCCTACCTTAGTTGTATATCAAATTTGCACTTCAGAAATTTAAAACAGATTCCAGATTCTGTAAGAGTTCCTGTGGAGTTGGGTCAGAGACATTTATGTCATCAAGGTAGTTCACAGCATTCAGAGCTCTCCAAATTAATTGTTCTAAACACTACAAAAACTTGATGCGCTGGCTATTCTGAAAGATAGCCTTTTATAATGGTTGAGACAAAATGGAGCCTTTATTATTATATATTTCTGTGTGTCTCATCTGAAGAGATCTGTAAATATGCTTTTTTTAAGATCCAGGCTGGCAAAATACACACCACCAACTAATTTTGACATCATGTCTTCCATTTTTGGAAAGGGGTATGAAACTATAAAAGATTGAACATGTTTTAGATGCAAACTGAGATGTTAGGTTTCCATACAACTACAATCTACATTGCCCACTGGCTACTGGTTATGACTTCAACAGGCTCATTCTGTTCAAGACAGTCAAGTTCCTGCTTTAATTTATCTTCCAATGCAAAAGGAATGTTCTGTGCTTGGCAAAATTTGGGCACTGCATTTGGCTTCAGCATAATGTGTAATTCTTTCACAAAAAGCTGTACATCTCGGTATCAATGGTCCAGCAGGGAAATGGCTTGACTCATATCTGTCAAACAGGAAGCAAAAAGTTGTAGTAGATAGTCAAAGTGGTGTCCCATTATCTTCAGAACGGGGTACCATCACATGTGGAGTGCTGCAGGGCTCAGTTCTGGGCCCCCTACTTTTTATTATGTTTATAAATGATCTCCCTCTCTGTACAGAATATTGTAGATTCACCATTTTCTCTGGTAACACTACACTACTTATTGATAATTCAGTAGATAAACTTGAGGTAACAGCAAATAAGGTTTTAAATGAGACAGTGAACTGGTTCAAAATTAATGATCTTTCTTTAAATTACTGTAAAACAAACTACATTCAGTTCCACACAACATCCAAAGATGAGGAAATAGTGGTAAAAATAGGTGAGCAGGCAATAACCAGGGTAGATTCCTCAGAATACCTAGGCTTGCATATTGATAGCAAACTGAATTGGTCAAACCACATCCTGGACCCATGCAAAAGACTAAGTTCAGCAACATACACATTGTGGATTGTTTCTTCTTATAGAAATATGGAAACCATGAAGTCAGCGTATTATAGTTACTTTCATGCAATTATAGCATTTGAAATTATATTTTGGGGAAATCAGCCACTGGCTAAAAAGTACTGTGTGTACAAAAAAAGAGCCATAAGGATCATGTGTGGATTCCATCCTAGAGCCACATGCAGGAATCTTTATAAAAAGCTTGAAATACTTATATCTACTGTGCAATATATATTCTCTTTGATGTGCTTCATAAGGAAAGACAAATCCATAGTGTATATTACAGTCACAATACTAAAAGGAAACATGATATCCACTATGAACAGCCAAATTTAAGTATGGTGCAGAAGGGAGTCCATTTCAGTGGCTGTAAGATTTTTAATGCCCTCCCTTCAAGAATTAAGTGTTTGGTAAGTGATGATCTCTTGTTTAAAAAAATCTTAAGGCAGTTCCTATTGCAGGGATCATTTTATACAACAGAAGAGTTCCTGAACTACAGTGATTAACATTTCTTGTATTGTAAATTGCAAATGTATGCCCAAATTTGTATTTGTAATACTGAATATTTTTACTGTAAACATATATTTTGCAATATTTATTTCTCTGTAACACTTATTATCTTGTAATCTTTATCTATCTCTAAAATGTATTTTTTGTAGTGGGACCTAAGTCACTGTTTACTGTTTTCGTTTTGTTTTATGATTACCATAAATTCTGGCCAAAAGCTTGTAAAATTGACACGTTCCATATCCTATGATAGTGTCACAACATAGATCACCGGAACAAGAGATAAATAAATAAATAAATAAATAAATAAATAAATAAATAAATAAATAAATAAAATAAACAATGCTTTACTTCAGAATGTCAGTTTGAAATTGATATGCTCCTTCATGGAAGGTGAAGCGCAAAGCATTCAAGAGCTCCACTCTACATAAATTTGTTGCTTTATTTGAATTTACAGCTACAAATGTAGGTTCCTTCATAAATTGTTTAGAGGGCACATTTGTTGAAAACTATCCTTCCACTGGTATCTCTTGGTTGCTGCAACTGAGCTGTGAACTTTGAAAGTCTTAACTTTAGAATTCCTAACTTTCAGTAGACCTGTAGGTTAACAATTGAAACTGGTGACCTAGAGTCAGTTTGAAAATTGGTTAGCACTTTGTTAAATTGAAGAGTTACAGTTAATGACTTGTATTGCCAGAAAAATGGCATTCTCACAATGTTTTATCCATTAAAGTTTTCGAACTTGCACATGTTTGTTATGAACAGTTATCATTTTTGATGCTGGAGTTGGCAGCCGTGTGCATGAGCCGTGCCTGCTTGTGTGTGTGTGAATGGTGTGTGTCTCGCTTTTATTGATGATAGCTATGACCGAAAGCTTTATGTAAGTGTCTTAATTGTGTCCGTCTGCAAGATGATGTGTCTACTTTATAAGTAGCACTCCATTTTTTCCTAATAATAATACTTTATTCAACATTGAATGATTCATTGCATATGTATAAAAATAGGTTACAATTCTTGATACACAGCACAATAATACATTCTTATAAATACATCATTGATTAACAAAATGGTTAAATTACAAATAAGATGATGCTTAACACTATTTACATAAATTTGAAGTACTTCTTATCTTATTCTGCATGTGAGTATGGTATTCTTCTAATGTGCAAAATGTATTTTGTAACAGGAATTTCTTTAGCTGAAATTTAAGCTACATTGTGGGTATGGTCATAACTTTACTGGGCAGTGCATTGGCTGACTTTAAACCTGCATATTGTGGACCCTTTTCATGGAGTGTTGTTCTGTGGATGCTGATGTAAAAATTTTTCTCTATTTCTGATATGTACTGAAACAAATCAGAACAAATGTTGGGCTGCAGTCTTTTAACAGGTAATATGGCTTTTGTAGTGTACATACATACTACAGTCAGTACACCTGTTTTTGGAAACACGATTCTTTATATTCTGCTCCACAAATGATGCTTATAGCCCTTTTTTGAAGTAGCAGTAGCTTATTTAGATTTGCTTTGTTTGTTGCTCCCCAAATTTCTATTCCATAATTCAGGTGAGAGGAAAATAGAGCATTGTATGCAGTCTTTAGGACAACAGTCTCTTTGCAGAACTTGCTAACCATATTAATTGCAAATATATTCTTAAACATCTTACATACTAAAGTGTTAACATGTGCATCCCATTTTACATTGCTTTGTATTGTTAAACTAAGGAATTTTATACTAAACTCTGTTTTTACTAATTCATTGCTTATGTATAGATTAATTTAATCATTAAAACTACTGTTTTTAAACTCCATGAGACATGTTTCACTACTGCTTACATTTAAGTGGCTCTCATTAAAGTACTGAACAACTTCATTTGTCATGTTATTACAGTGGGTCCCTAGTTCATTAAATGATTCCTTTTTACATACAATGGATGTATCATGTGCATAAAGAATTATTTTAAAAAACTGAGTGCAATATCTTACGTCATTTACATAAATTAGAAACAGAAGAGGACCCACTACTGATCACTGGGTCACTCCATATGTTATATTAGTGATTTTGGGTTTGTGAATACCACTTTCAGTTTTAAGCAGTTCAAGCTGTTTTCGGTTACTTGTGTAACATTTTATTAGGTCATGAGCAGTGCCTCTGGCATCAATGTTCCATAGCTCTTCTAATAGGATTGTAGCATTCACACAGTCAAAAGCTTTCTCAATGTCAAGCTATATACCAGCAATATGTTGCTTGTTCTCGATACTACTTATTATCTCTTCAATTAACTGAGCAGCTGCTGTGCTTGTTGATTTACATTTTTAGAAACCATTTTAATTTTCAAACATTAGATTGTACATCTGGAGAAAGTTTATAATACTGCTGTATATGACTTTTTGAACTAGTTTGGAAAAGACAAGAAGCATTGAAATTGGTCTGTGTTTTGAATTTTGAGTTTGTTTCCTCTTTTAAAGACTGGTGTTACCTGAGCTATTTTTAGTCTGTCTGGGAAGGTGCCTGATTCTATTATATGACTTGCTGCTACAGACAGAGGTGCAGAGACATTCTGTCTGCACACTTTTAGTACATTAATACTGAGACCACTTGATTTTTTTTATTTGTAACTATTTGTGTCTGCTGATTATGCCATTTGTGCTTCATTTTCATTTTGCACACTTCAGCCCAATGTCCAGTCTTTTTACAGTAATCACAACACTAGTTGTGATGGCAGTAATTGTCTCTTTTGTGCTTTATGCCACAGGAGAACAAGATTCCAACATAGAATTTGTAAACTTATTTTCGACTATTTCAGTTGAGTAGCAAGTGCAACCTGTAATTTCCAGGTTCTGCTCTGTTGTATGCTGTTACACACTTCACATATCTGAAATGTATGATAACCAATAACTTCTCAGCCGTTAAAAGTCTCCAGCCCCGCTACAGTGTCTACTTTAGGTCCACATACTACAGCCATAGTAACCTACCCATTACCGTGACCACTAGCATCTGAATTAGTAAGTGTAAAATTCAATACACATCCACAAACACCGAAGGTCCATGCAAAATTTATAACTTTATATACAGTAAGGTTCGAACGCCTTCTCCTCCTAAAATAACGCAATATAACCAGTCTGTGCCGATGCTGCTGCACTTGTGGCTACTCGAAAACTGATGCTGTCTTATCAGAAACGTCACTTACATAGCTGCCAGTTATTATATAAATATATATATAAAACCAAAGAGGCGGTCTATGATCCCTGCAATGGCTTCATTCCCCCCTCCTATAATAACAATGCATAACTAGTCTGTGTTGCAGGAGAAAATCACCCAATCCAGGAGCTCTTGAGATTTTACATACTAGAAATTGTTCTTTAGCTATATTCAATGATAGTTGTAGGGCATAATGGGCAGTTCATCCTCCATCCATAATTGTCATTGCAATACCAGATGATGCCAGTGCAAGTGTAATGTATTGTTTAGCATGTATTTCCACCAGCAACAGATTGATTAGAAATATTTTCCTGGTGCATCCAAGTAAATAATTCTGCCAGTGTTGTTGTCAGTCTGGTCCATGATAACATTGTAGATTTCCTTTTGATCATCATTGAAGAGTGGCTTATTGTGAGCAATGTATTGAAGTAGTTTGTTGATGTAGCTTTCTTCCTTCGTAATTCTGAAGTTTAGTTTACTGATGGCATCTTTTTGTGGTGCTTGCATCCCAAGTCGTACTAAGGTCTGGTTTAATTCTACATGCTTTCCCGGCGATCTGTTGACATCTTGGATATTCGGAAATCTAGCCGGGTATTCGCGTCGTTCTCGCACGATATTTCAACAGCGTGCCTCACTGTCTTCTTCAGGTGCTACCTGAGACTGGTCCTTGGGTCGATCGAGTCCAGTATTTATGCCTGGGAGGAGCTGGGTGTTCCCTAATCGGTCCGCGCCGAGTCGAGTGTTCCATCTGTGGTCCGCGCCCGCCAGACTCGGCTTCAACGGACCCCTCCAGTCGCGGATGTTCCGACTGCCGTCGGCGCCGGTTTTGGCCGTTCTCAACGGTTGTGGTTGTCATTTGAGGTGTGTCAGACCCAATCTGAGAAGTTAGGTACTCTATCTCATGACTGTTACTACGGTTTCCACTTCTGTTGCGTGCTGGGCGCTCCCTAATCAGTCCGCGCCGCGTCGTGTGTTCCATCTGAGGTCCGCGCCCGCCAAACGCGGCTACATTGTCCCTCTCTGGTGGCCGGTGTTCCCTCCGCCGTCCGCGCCCAGCCTGGCCGTCTTCTGAAGTCGAGTTCATGACCTGGGGTGTGTCAGATCTGGTCTCTAATGTCCAACTCCTTGTCTCACGGCTGTTCCCTAGGTCTCCACTTACATTTCTTGGTGAATCCTGGAGTGTCCTGCGTTGAGTTTTCACAAGCTCAAGCGCAGGATTCCAGGCAGTGCTGATTTGGTATCCCGAGTCACGGTTGATTAGATTGTCTGTGACCTTAATCTCAATTGCTTCTTTAATGACACTGTCCCAATATCTTGAGGTCTGTGTCACAATCTTGGTGTCATTGTAATCCATTGAATGACCAAGTTCGAGACAATGCTCTGCTATGGCTGATTTAGTTGCCTGCCTGAGTCTGGTATGTCTCTGGTGTTCTTTACACCTGATGTCCACAGTTCTGGTGGTCTGGCCAATGTATGACATCCCACACTGGCATGGTATGTTGTAAATACCTGGCTTGCGTAGCCCCAGGTCATCTTTTACAGTCCCCAGCATAGTCCCAATTTTTGTGGGTGGGCAAAATATGCTCCTGATGTCATATTTCTGGAGAATCCTGCTGATCTTGGTAGAGATAGGTCCGGCATATGGCAAGTATGCCATCTTCTTTGCCTCTTCTGGTTCTTCTTCTGGATCCTTTGGCCGGTTGGCAGGTTGAAGTGCCTTCTGGATATCTCTAGAGGAGTACCCATTCCTGCTGAACACTGATTGTAAGTGTTCTATTTCTGTGGCCAGACTATCAGGATCTGACAGAGTTTGTGCTCTGTGGACCAGTGTTTTGAGCACTCCATTCTTCTGTGCCGGATGGTGGCAACTGCTGGCTTGAAGGTATAAGTCGGTGTGCGTAGGTTGCGGTACACACTGTGTCCAAATGTGCCATCTCCCTTTCTCTTCACCAGAACATCCAAGAATGGAAGTATTCCATCCTTCTCCATTTCCATTGTGAACTTAATGTTCGGATGGCAAGAGTTCAGATGTAGCAGGAACTCATCTAACTTCCTTCTACCATGGGGCCAGATGACAAAGGTATCATCCACATACCTAAAAAAGCACTTGGGTTGATATCTGTCTGAAGAGAGTGCTTCCTCTTCAAACCTTTCCATAAATAGGTTACGTTAGACCGGTCGCTCACAAGTGCCTGCGTTTCCCTCGTTTGTACAGACGCCGGGGAAGTGGGACGGGCGAGCCCATTTGCTCGGAGGTAAGGTGGGAATGTCAACAACGTGTACCCCTTGTGGTGTTGCCCGCAGACAAGGGGAACTCCACAGTCATCCTACAAAAAACAGAATATGACAGAAAGGTGCAACAACTTCTGGAGGATCCTGCATACAGGTCAATAGCCAGCGACCCTACAGAGAAAGTGGACAAAAAGACCAGGGCTCTGTTGAAGGAGACAGGCCTGCCTGAACAAGTCATCAAGAAGCTGTGTCCCAAAGTGCCAACACCCCCTAGACTTTATGGACTCCCCAAGATTCACAAGGATGGGGTTCCACTGCGACCTATTGTCAGCAATATTGGTGCAGCAACTTACCCTACTGCGAAATACCTGAAGAAGATGTTGACACCACATGTGGGTAAATGTGCACATAACATCCGGAACTCAGAGGATTTCCTACATCGACTGGGCCAGCAACACATCACAGACACAGACATCATGGTTAGTTTCGATGAGGTGTCTCTCTTCACACATGTACCTCTGAAGGAGTCACTTGAGCTTATTGGAGAGAAGTTCGATGGGGCTCTCATTGACCTGTTCAGGCATGTACTGACATCGACATACTTCCTATATGGGGGTCAATTTTATGAACAAACAAAAGGGGTGGCGATGGGTAGCCCTCTATCACCAGTGGTGGCCAACCTATTTATGGAAAGGTTTGAAGAGGAAGCACTCTCTTCAGACAGATATCAACCCAAGTGCTTTTTTAGGTATGTGGATGATACCTTTGTCATCTGGCCCCATGGTAGAAGGAAGTTAGATGAGTTCCTGCTACATCTGAACTCTTGCCATCCGAACATTAAGTTCACAATGGAAATGGAGAAGGATGGAATAATTCCATTCTTGGATGTTCTGGTGAAGAGAAAGGGAGATGGCACATTTGGACACAGTGTGTACCGCAACCTACGCACACCGACTTATACCTTCAAGCCAGCAGTTGCCACCATCCGGCACAGAAGAATGGAGTGCTCAAAACACTGGTCCACAGAGCACAAACTCTGTCAGATCCTGATAGTCTGGCCACAGAAATAGAACACTTACAATCAGTGTTCAGCAGGAATGGGTACTCCTCTAGAGATATCCAGAAGGCACTTCAACCTGCCAACCGGCCAAAGGATCCAGAAGAAGAACCAGAAGAGGCAAAGAAGATGGCATACTTGCCATATGCCGGACCTATCTCTACCAAGATCAGCAGGATTCTCCAGAAATATGACATCAGGAGCATATTTTGCCCACCCACAAAAATTGGGACTATGCTGGGGACTGTAAAAGATGACCTGGGGCTACGCAAGCCAGGTATTTACAACATACCATGCCAGTGTGGGATGTCATACATTGGCCAGACCACCAGAACTGTGGACATCAGGTGTAAAGAACACCAGAGACATACCAGACTCAGGCAGGCAACTAAATCAGCCATAGCAGAGCATTGTCTCGAACTTGGTCATTCAATGGATTACAATGACACCAAGATTGTGACACAGACCTCAAGATATTGGGACAGTGTCATTAAAGAAGCAATTGAGATTAAGGTCACAGACAATCTAATCAACCGTGACTCGGGATACCAAATCAGCACTGCCTGGAATCCTGCGCTTTAGCTTGTGAAAACTCAACGCAGGACACTCCAGGATTCACCAAGAAATGTAAGTGGAGACCGAGGGAACAGCCGTGAGAGAAGGTGTTGGACATTAGAGACCAGATCTGACACAACCCAGGTCATGAACTCGACTTCAGGAGACGGCCAGGCCGGGCGCGGACGGCGGAGGGAACACCGGCCACCAGAGAGGGACAATGTAGCCGCGTCTGGCAGGCGCGGACCTCAGATGGAACACACGATGCGGCGCGGACCGATTAGGGAGCGCCCAGCACGCAACAGAAGTGGAAACCGTAGTAACAGTCATGAGATAGAGTACCTAACATCTCAGATCGGGTCTGACACACCTCAAATGACAACCACAACCGTTGAGGATGGCCAAAACCGGCGCCGACGGCAGTCGGAACATCCGCGACTGGAGGGGTCCGTTGAAGCCGAGTCTGGCGGGCGCGGACCACAGATGGAACACTCGACTCGACGCGGACCGATTAGGGAACGCCCAGCTCCTCCCAGGCATAAATACTGGACTCGATCGACCCAAGGACCAGTCTCAGGTAGCACCTGAAGAAGACAGCGAGGCACGCTGTTGAAATATCGTGCGAGAACGACGCGAATATCCGGCTGGATTCCCGAATATCCAAGATGTCAAGGTCTGGTTGTTTATTGCTAAACATTTGTCTTCTAGGTGAATGAGCGTTTCATTGAAGATGTCATCATTGAATTCTATGGTCAGTTCAGGATGAGCTTGTCAGATTTGGTACACTATTTCATCACTCATAATGAGGGACAATATGCTAGAATTATGGTGAATAAGTCATTTGTTCAGCTGAGGCTGTGGATGAGGCTCCCTGTAGTGTTAATTCCCAGGGGTCATCATTTTCCAGTAGTTGCAAGCTTCTCTGTGCATCTGGCATACGTAACCGTCAACAGTCTTGAGACCTGTGAAACTTGATGGTCCCCGTATTTCATGTAGCAACATCCGGAGATAGAAACATTCAACATTGTTTGGATGTACAGGGAATTCCTTGTTTTTGTCACTGAAAGATTTTTCTCGTGCTCCACAAATAACAGGTAGGGACATCAACATATACTAATGTTTTTTGTGAATGGATCCATTTGGCACAGATGGTAAAAAGCTGTTAATGTTGTGTTCTGAGAGGGTTCACATGCAGTTTCTCTGGCGGTGTCATTTGCAAAAGTAACCCCCTGTCCATTCTCCAAATGTACTGCCAAATGTTGCACAGTTGGTTCATGTTAGTGTATGGGAAAACCGAAAATCTGCCATGCTGATTCATTACTATTGATATATCTTCCCATTTGGCACATGAGGATCTTGTCATTTCTGTTTTGTTGTTCACTGTCGGGGGCTATTTGAAATACTGCCATATCGCTGCCTTTGTTCACATACTTACAAGACAATTGATGGATTTCACAGAATTGCAGTATTCTGCATTTATGTATACTTGGAACATTTTTGAAGGTAGTGTGTTATGTGGTACTACCTACTGATTATCTATTTCCAATACGTCACTGCCTCACATCCACATTTTTGGTGTGAAGCCACTATTTTGGGGTGATCCTCTTCTGTGTTTGGGATAGCCATCAACTCCAGATTGTGTGTCATCAGAAATCATTTGGTCTAGTGCTGTTTTGAATATGAGAATCAGCTGATTGTATTTATGCAACATCCTCTTTACATTTGTGACTACTTCTCATATCAATCCACTGATATTTTTGCATATTTCATCAATACCTCTTTCTTCACTTCCAATGAAATACTTGCAGAAGTTTATGGTCTTTGTTGGGTTCTGGTAGTAAGGATCACATGTAGTGATAGATCTGTCCTTGGATGCAAAAAACATAATCAATTTCATATCTGTTAGTGTTGATCAAAATGACATCAAAATGAGTCACATGGGAACAGGTGTTGTATGCTTTTATATTTCAAAGAAAGTATTTTGATTATGGGGTTTTCCCAGTCATAGTGTAAAAATTCCTGTGGAGGTGCTTCCAGTGGCGGTAATCACATTTTTTTCCATTCATGGAACAGAGTCCTGGCATTTCTCTATTGAATTTTTTCATTTTGCAAAATTGGAAGATGTTATCGGTTTTTCCAGTAATGGTGTGTGTGTGTTTGTTATATTCTTTCATCTTGTCATAGTGGAATGTTTCATTTGTTGGACCGCACTGTTTACTTGTCCTCATTCATGCTTTTCATGGGGTGACATTTTCATGGCTGGCTTGAGTTCACAGTTTTTTATTATGAGATTGTGTCACAATTCCTGATTCTTCAATCGATTCATTTCATCATTCTTTGGTTTCTCTGCCTCTTGTGGTACTCATTCTCCTTCATTGGGAACTTAAACATGCTTCATGCTCTTGGTAAGTTTTGTTTTTCTCACTGTTCTTTCTATTTTTGCTGTTTTGCTTCAGAACTGGTAAGATCTCCTCCTCTTTTATGTTTGGGCATTGTCTAAAATATGAATCAAATCAACTTCTTATTAACAAATACACTGAGCACACTTTACACACTTTTCACACTTTATTTTCGATTTATATTCAGTCACTGTGTTACTTTGACTACTCACACTTCACACTTTATTTTTGATTTATATTCAGTCACTGTATTACTCTGACTACTCACACTTCACTGTTTGTTTTTATTCACTTACTGCACGACTTTTTTGGTTCCTCCCTTCATCACTGATAAGAAACTGATGTTCAAACCCATGATGGGTCTTGCTTTTTATACCCCTATCAGTGGGTAGCCCACTAATGGCAAATTCCAAAACATACCAAAAAGGCTTCAAATGGTCAACAATGTTTCAGAACATTCCACAACATTCAAGAGCGTTCTGGAATACTTCACAATGGTATTGGATGTTCTGGGATGTTCCCAAATACTCTGGAATCTTCCTGAATCTTCCAGACTATTCCTGAATGTACCAGAACATCCTGGATCGTTCTGGAACATTCAGGAATGCTCTCAAATACTCTTGAATGTGTGGCATCTCTGGCGCAGAGTGCCCTATCTTTTGCACCTTTCTTCTTTGAACTAGTGATTCGTGTGTGAACTTTCGGCACACAGATGTGTAACAGCCATTTTTTGTTATATGTACAAGTGACCAATAAATGTGTATTCAATATTAAGTGCGTTATCTCTCAGCTCATCTTCAGTGATAGCCTCTGTGGTGACCCCGACACCGTCGATGTCTCATCCAGTGTTATTTGTGCTTGTTTTCGTCATTCACTCACATTGTGTGCTGGACTGCACTGTTTGCGCCACAGTGGATCTACCCATCACTTTCAGTGCAAATGTAATGGGCCCCATCAACACTGCCACTTGCGACCTTTAGTGGAAAAGTGTACCTCCTTCGAACTTGGTTAAAAGTGAACAGTTATTTATGCCCACCCATGCCTGTGGCCACCTAACCTTACCCAGCTCAACATAGCTACCACCTAGTGTGGCAGCATAATGACAGCCACAATATGGACAATGCCCATAACTTAACCGTAGCTTGGAGGACGTTCCGGTTCAAGACATTGTGGTTTACCCTTCATGTACATCATCATCTTTGGGATGGCTTGACGTCCAAGCATATTTCCAGGGCTATGAATTGAACTCTCATTTACACAGTGTTGTAGCAAGAACCACCCCCCCCCCCCCCCAACACACACACACACACACACACACACACACACACACACACACACACACACACACACACACACACACACACACACACACACACACACACACACACACACACACGTGCCGTTAACAGGTCTGCTGCCCTGTGCCTCCACCACAAAGGCCCCCCTGCCTGCTGTTGCAACAGCACCGGCCATTACACCCACGCCAAGTTCTTCGTCGGGTTTGCCAATTGGACACACCTTGTGGGCTTATATGCCTATCGCCTCCTCCACTCCCTCCATATTGTGTGCTGCATGTGACCACCGCCACACCCAGACCTCGGGGACACACCGTTCACCGCTACCACACAACCGGCGTCGGAGGCACCGATCTCTGCCTGCCTGTGCTAACTCAACGTGTGTTACCAGGCAGGTTCCCTAAGCTACTTGGATTGCAGAAAGACAACCCAAAAACTTGGTTCACCTTAGTGGACCACCTTCTGGACACCCACGGTATTTCAGACAACAGCGGCCCTTTTGCCTGCCTGATGAACCATCTCCACATACATACAGACCTCATCAGCGACTTGCTCCTCTCACCACCCGCCTCATACAAATGTTCCGGCAGTCAAATCACTGCTTATCAAGTGCCTTTCCAAGCCTCTGATGGAGGCTGTCCATCACATTATCCACAAGAAGCATCTTGATGACCGCACCTCTTCGCAACTTTGGTGGCATCTACTTGCTTTAATCGATGACCACGTATTGCCTGACACTGCCCTTTGGACAATGTGGATGATTAAATTGCCTTCAGATCTGCAGCTTCATCTACTGTCTCATGTCGCTGACCCACTCGAGGTTCAATTACACGTAACGAATCAGGTTTATGCCATCATTAGTCACCGACACCACCTGTCATGAATGACACCTCCACCATCATACTCAGTTGGCACATCTGCCCTCTGGTTCCACACCCAGTCAGCAGAGGCCGGCATGCTCACCTCGGCTGCCTATCTGGAGCTGCCACATAGCGGCCTACAGGATGTGCTTCCAGTGGGCTCCTGACAGCAACCAACCTTGCCCGAGCAGTGGCTCAATCAGCTACCGGCCGCGCCACTGTCAGCCACAATCCCCGCCCACACTGCAAGATGTTGCTTCACCTCTCACCAGTTCACACCTTCCCTTGGATCTTCCACACTGCCAACATGGATGAACCTGTGATCACATTGGATTTTCTACACCATTACAAACTTTCACCAGATCTGCAGGCCGCCATGCTCTCTGATGCGTCTGGCTCTACAGTTCCGTGCACACTCGAGTTCAACACCAGTTCACTCTCTGCCTCCTCATCTATGCTCTCCACGTGTGCTTCCATGCTCGAGCACATAACCACATGGCTCACCGCTCTCTGACCTGTTGTATGTGCACTCTCAGATCAAAGAACTCCACACCCAGAACAATGACTTACACACACACCTTGCCTCTGCCTCCACTGCCGCTGAATTGTCACATGCACAGCATACCATACATCACCTATCTACAGCCCCGCAGCTATGCAGCCCAGCATACGCGCCTACAGAGTCATCTCGCCAACCTGCTCCAGTGTCGAGACCTATCCCACCTGCTGTTTTCTTCGCATCGCCGTGGACGAATTTCCAAGATGCACCTGCATGCTCCTCTTCTGATTTTTCGTGCTGCTTCACTTCTGCATCACACCTTCCATTGCCGACTGCAGCCGATGCCCCACTACATCGTCCCGGTTCATCAAGGTCAGTGAACTGACATTACCTGTAGATATCTTCTTGACTCCTCATGCTTACTTCCCTACACAATTATCAGCCACCAGTAATGGCACTTTCCATAAGATTTTCACCTCCAATGGCCTGTTTGTTATAAGGCCAGGTGCCTTAATGCTTCCAAATTTCTGCAGGCCAAGGAGATCATTCAGGTTCTGTTGGTTTTGGGCATTCTCCGCCCCTCCAATAGCAACTGGTCTTCAGCTATTCACCGTGTTCCCAAAAAGGACGGCACCTTACACATGTGCAGAGACTACATGTCCCTTAATGCCCACACCATTATCGATAACTACCCCATTCCACATATTTAAGATTTCATGCAGTTGCTTCATCGTTCTACCTTTTTATCCATATTAAGATTGTTCCAAAGCAAATCATCAGATTCCTATGCATCCACCGGATATTCCGAAGATGGCCATCATCACATCCTTCAGCCTATATGAATACTGTTGCATGCCTTATGGATTGAAAAACAAGGTCGCAGAGTTCTTATCATATCAATCCACTGATATTTTTGCATATTTCATCAATACCTCTTTCTTCACTTCCAATGAAATACTTGCAGAAGTTTATGGTCTTTGTTCGGTTCTGGTAGTAAGGATCACATGTAGTGATAGATTTGTCCTTAGATGCAAAAAACATAATTAATTTCATATCTGTTAGTGTTAATCAAAATGACATCAAAATGAGTCATATGGGAACAGGTGTTGTATGCTTTTATATTTCAAAGAATGTTCTGGAATTTGCCATTAGTGGGCTACCCACTGATAGGGGTATAAAAAGCAAGACCCATCATGGGTTTGAACATCAGTTTCTTATCAGTGATGAAGGGAGGAACCAAAAAAGTCGTGCAGTAAGTGAATAAAAACAAACAGTGAAGTGTGAGTAGTCAGAGTAATACAGTGACTGAATATAAATCAAAAATAAAGTGTGAAGTGTGAGTAGTCAAAGTAACACAGTGACTGAATATAAATCGAAAATAAAGTGTGAAAAGTGTGTAAAGTGTGCTCAGTGTATTTGTTAATAAGAAGTTGATTTGATTCATATTTTAGACAATGCCCAAACATAAAAGAGGAGGAGATCTTACCAGTTCTGAAGCAAAACAGCAAAAATAGAAAGAACAGTGAGAAAAACAAAACTTACCAAGAGCATGAAGCATGTTTAAGTTCCCAATGAAGGAGAATGAGTACCACAAGAGGCAGAGAAACCAAAGAATGATGAAATGAATCGATTGAAGAATCAGGAATTGTGACACAATCTCATAATAAAAAACTGTGAACTCAAGCCAGCCATGAAAATGTCACCCCATGAAAAGCACGAATGAGGACAAGTAAACAGTGCGGTCCAACAAATGAAACATTCCACTATGACAAGATGAAAGAATATAACAAACACACACACACCATTACTGGAAAAACCGATAACATCTTCCAATTTTGCAAAATGAAAAAATTCCAAAATGTAATGTACTTTGTGGATAGCCGTCGTAGTATCTGGTTCGGCAATCTCTGTCCTTTGTGGTACGTCTATGAGTACACTTCACCCCTTGGTCACCACCACTCTTCACCATAGGGGTCTTTACCACCTTGCAGGGCTTAGCTCACCCTGAGAATCAAGCCACAATAAGGCTGGTTATGGAGCGCTTCGTCTGGCTTGGCATGAAGCACGACTGTCACAGTTGGAGCCATGCACGCCTGCAAGGTCAGCAGGCATTATCAACCTCCTCTGGGCAAGTTTGTTCAGACTCTGTTTGAGGTCTACATTTATTACTGGAAGTAATAGCAACAAAAAACCTAAAAATCTGTTATTTCAGAAACCAGTTATTTTGAGTGGTTTTAACAGTCAGGTTAAACTGGAGCTGAAAAGGATTGGGGTAACTGAAAACCAGTTGTTTCAGTAATAATGGCCATCTCTAGATCACACCCCCTATTAAGAGCCAGATTAGATTTTAGTATTAAGACTACCGAAGTTTTTGGTGGTTCTGGTTGGCTGACAGTGGCGTTTGTTCGCACTGGTGATGCTTCTTTGGGTGGCCTTGAAGCATTTCCTGAGAGAGACATTATTGCATACAGGACATGGAGTATTGGTGAGGTACCTAATAGGAATTATGGTACTTCTTATCTCGTCAGTGACAAGCCGTTATCTCTTCGTACGAGGAATAGAAGACGTGTTGCAGCCAGCGGGGGGGGATCTATATTTGGGTTAAAGTTGAAGACCCATTTCAAAATAGATTTGATTTGCAGGGTGATATTTGTATTTATTATCATAGTTGAATAAAGTTTTTTCTTTCCTTTTTCCTTATCAAAAAAAAAGAAAGGAAAGAAAAAAGAAAAAAAGAAAAAAAACTACACATTGATCTTGCCAAAAGCCGAGAAGTGATTCTTCTTGGTGTTTTAGCTCTCAGGGGCACTCTGGGATGCTCTCTGTGTGAGGCACCTCTGGGCATCTCCGTGAGCCGCAGTGCGTGAGTTGCGCTTGCGCAATATTGCGCTGCTGTATAGTCCACTGGTGATGGGGATGGAGGGGAAGTTAGTGGTGGGGGGCCCCTCCCCAGGCCGGCGCTCTAGATTTTACTTAGCGCCGGCCGCTCAATTGCTGTCTACCGGAAGTGAGACATTTTGTAATGTCCTCTGGACCATCATGAATCAGTGTAGTTATTATCTTTTAATGAAAGTGTCAATTCCATTTGTCTGCATATTTCTTTCAGTTATGTTTTGTGCTATACTGTAGTAGTTCTTTTTGTCCATGGTCCAAGTTCCCTCAAGCTATGTTACTTGGCGGTGATACATCATAACAAAGTTACTTTTTTCCTGAAGACTTGCAAAAAAATTAACAGAATAACATTAAATAAAGGGCAAAAAGTTGGTTTACATGAGTACTGATTACATTTATTAATAATTTTTTCAGTATGAATGTCCACATTATTAAATACTAATTGAATAAAAGATTGAGAGAGTTTTACTGCTTTTTACACACTGGATGCTTCAAACTATCTGATATCATCATAGAATTCATTCAAAATATGACAGCACATATACAAGATCTATTGATCCAACTTTTCCATATGCCATTTTTTCCAATACCGGTACCTAGTTTTTATTAAAAATGTAGGAACTCTGTCATACAACTGAAATAACAGATTGTGAAAAGCAATTGATTGTCATCTTTCGATTTCAATCATCTGCTTTCTTTTTGTGGATAAATCATCATTCTAAGAAGCAATTTTGATGATCCCGGATGCAACTGTCAACTTTATGCAAGACAATTTCTAAAGGGAAATACATTTCAACTTCATAAACTTGTGATCTAATGGCCTCCAGGATTACAGCAGCAGTTTCAGTAATTCAGGTGTGTTTCTCTTGTTGGTATCTGCTTCTCGTCTGATACCACATTTCATGTTTGATGGAATAGCTGTGTTTTAAAAGCTTATTATGGTTTTCTTGTGCTGGTTTATTTTTCCATTGAGTAGCAAATCTTACAGAATTTCTAGAACAGCAGCTTTTGTATCATCTGAATTTCTGAGAAGTATGCATTATAATTCTTCAGAATGTCAGAGTGCAAAATGTCATTCATCTTCATTTCCTCCAAATGCTCACCAATGAAATTCATTTTTATGGACACCTCATTGTCTTTTGGTCATTCATCACTACTGTGGATTGCAATATCATATTTTTAAAACCTTTTTGCTCAGTTACCATGGTATCTAAAGACCTTTGATGTGTCCTACTCAAACTTTTACATTGGTGCCCACGTCATTATTCCATTTTGTCACCATTTCCATTATTGATACTGAAGACATCTTTGTAAGGTCGCTACCAACTTTTTTTTTCCACTTTGTTCTTGGTGTACTCCTGTGATGAGTCTTCCCCAGAAAATAAATAGTTTCTTTCAAGTACGATTTGGACTGATCATCAATAAATGTAGGACTCATTTTCCTTTGTACCTGTTCTGCATAATGATGCTTCCAATGACATTTCCTACAATTTTCATGAACAACAGAAGTGGTGCAGTTCATCAAATCAGCATGTTTACCACCCTTTCTCATATTAATCCTGATAATAGATGTTTATACACCTTTTTCCTTCACAGCATGAAATCTACCTTGTCTATAACACTTTCACCACAAATAAAACATTGAGATGTCACACTGACTTCCACTCACAAATGTAACTGTTGAGTTGAATAGAGGGGTGACAGTGGTGGAGGCAGTAAGAAACATTTGTGCCATGTACAGGGATAATGCCACTGGACACAGCAAGACACGAAAATGGTTTTCTCATTTTAAGAAGCACCATTTTGACATTATTTCTTCACTTTCAGGAAGATCTACAAGTAATGGAGTGTGATCATTCCACCATTGTGCAACATCTGTATGCAACTGGGAAGGTTCAGAAATCAGGTGTATGGGTACTGCATGCTCCAACACAAAATTGCAAAATTAGCAGGTGATCACATGTGCATCTCTATCCTGTATCATTACTGGTGATGAGAAATGGTGTCTTAATGCCAAAATAAGAAAAAGAAAGGAATGGTTGATGCCAAACAATGCAGCAACTCCATGTACAAAAACTTAGGTACATCCAGAAAAATTAATGTTATGCATCTGGTGGAACAGTGATGGTGTGATGTACTATGAATTGCTTTCCTGAGGTGTAACCATCACTGCTGAAATTTATTGTCAACAACTGAGATGTCTTGTAGACACAATCCATGAACAAAGACCAGGAAGACAGCATGAAGTACACTACTCCATGATAACACCCAGCTGCATTCTGCTAAGCTGGCAAAAAACAGTGTACAAGATTTGAGCTGGAAAGTCATTCCACACCCCCTTATTCACCAAACCTTGGTCCCTCAGAGTTTCACCTTTTCCACTTGTGACAAAGGAAGCCAGAATCTTTTTACTTCCTCTCTCCTTAAATTCATTTTATTTTCATTTTAGCGTAATTACCTTTAACATGCATGAGTATAATCTGCATTACCATAAAAGAGGAAATTTGGCCCTCAGTCTTAAAGAAATATAGCACTAGGTTGTGCTTAGTTTTGTGAATGTAATTAATTTCCTAATTTATTTTGACCATTCCTAATAAATACCTTTGTTAGAGAGTGAAATCAGTAATTGTTTCCTGACATTGATTCTATTGTTTACTTATAAACAAATATAAATTCTGTAATAATTATAAACATATGGATGAATAACTGCTAGGATTCTTAAAATATTTATTTGGCTCTATTCGAAAATATATTAGCAAATATGTAAAATAATTACCAGATTTGTCAAAAGCATTGTTTGTGTAACTATATCTGTTAATTTCATTATTTAAACAAATAATTCAGCCTAACCTTTGTGATAGAAGAAACTGTTAAATAGAAGGAATTTTTCGATGTATTCAATTAATTGAATGAGTTATGTTTTAATTGTAACTTCTGTAATTTAAACATTGAACAATGTTTAGTTTCAGTGCCTATTATTGTGAGGTCCAATTTTTGGTTCTGAGACAGTCAGTCCATGGCCGATATTAAGAGGGAAATTATATACTGTTTCAAGTAACAACAATGCATCAGCTTAACAGTGGAATTGGTGTCACATAAATAGGCTGTGGGTTAAAACAATGACAGTGTCTGTTCAGTTTATTTGAGAACTACTGTCACACGTATCTTATTGTTCTGCAAGCTCTGTGAATTGTGTGGTTAGGTATATACTGCTCATAGATGTTCAACAGCAGCAAACTATTGTAGCAGTATGCTGATGTTTCCCTGCAACCTATTACTGAGGCTTAACATTTACCAATAGTGAACAGGCCATATAACTGTGTAATATTGGGGGGTTGTGAACAGTGAAAGTAAAGAACTGTGAAACGCAACAGTGCAACTGTCGGCATCATTTACAGTAGTCAGTGTTGAAAGGTGAACGTCACACACTCTCTATTGAACAAAATTCAAGGAACTTCCTTTCCAGATGAAAATGTGCTCTGAACGTGGCTCAATGAGTTCTTTGCCTCGAAACCACATGATATCTCCTGTTGCAGAATAAAAAAATTATGCCAGTGTTGGCAGACTGTTGTAAATAGTGAAAGAGAATATATTCTGGATAACTAAAGTCTCTGTTATGTGTATATGTTGTGTTCATTAAACTTGTGAATAAATGCTATGAACTTAATGCACCAACCTAATATTTCCATATTTCAAAATGGTGACAGGCAAATATTGTTTTCATGCCAAATATGTTGTGGCTGTAGTAACAGGGTGCTACTCTTAATTCAGACCAAACATCCACAGTAGATGGGAAGTGTTTCCCTGCAATATTTCATTTGTGGCTGCCTCCTGTTTCCCGAAGCATCACAAAAACAAATGAAAACATATATTAACATAGTGGATTCTTGTCAGGATATTGCTCTCTATAGAGTTCCTCTGTCTGTGCAGCATTACACCTACCTTCAACCACAATAAAGGAAAAGTAATGATTGTGCAGTTTTTAACTGAAGACTGCATTTATTTTAGAGAACTTACCATTTAATAGTACTTCATTTCTGATTCTTGAAATTTTCCTGGCTTAAAGAGTATTCCATAAAGTTTTGGGATTTAAGCTGCATGATGACAGTGTTGTGTTTACATTTGTTTATTGGCATATCCAGCAAGTGGACAACTTATCTTACCCCACTTACCTGCACAGTGTGCTACACAGGAGAGTCAAAGTCACTTCCATGTTACATTTTAAATAACTTCATGCTTATGTGAATGCTACACTGTACATGGTTTCAATAGGTCTTGACGACAGAAAAAAATTACTCAATAAAAAACATAGGATGCTATTTAAAAAAAGACATACTTCATGACAAACACAGTTACATGAAAGGCAACCATGCTAGTTAATCCAACCCCCCCCCCCCCCCCTCCCCTGATATCAAACCCCAAGTTTCTTAAATAATTTCTGGGAAAAAAACAACAATTGCTCACTTGATGTCTGGCACACATGCATGTGTTTGTGAGCTGAGCAGAAATGAATTATCCAGCAAGGGATCTTAAGTATAGCAGAGCCCACACTATTGGGGCAAACGGTCACAAAAAAGAAGAGTGTGTGTAACTTCTTTTGTAAGCATTTTTTCATCGTAGCCTGACAGGATTTGATTGTGTTTAAACAAGAGTGGTAAGAACTGAATATCCATGTTCTGTGATGTTTACTGGTTGCTCTTGAGGAAGTATTGTTCTGTTTTGTATACTGGTTCATGGAACAGAATAGAATTTTGGAAAAGCCAGTTAATCATTTAGTTATGAATTAACTTTAATATTGTGATAAAAAGTAATAATGATAGCTGACGATCACTTCAGTGAGAGGTTTCATGATTATTTTGAGCCATTTCTTGAGTTTTCTTGTCGTGGAAATCACAAGATTTAATATAAATAATAGACTTTTTAGAAACAAACCTATTATAACCACCAGAATACATAATGATAACTTGTGTTTCCTTAGAAACTCATACTATGACTAAAGTAGTATGTGATGAGTGCACCTAACTCACATAAAATATATAGGACACCTCCCAATTTTATCTATACTTCTGAATGGCCTACAAATATTGCAACTGTTCTTCATGAATGTCTTCATTTTTCATTAATAATATGTGCCCGTTTGCCGTTTTTCTCTAAATCTTAAATTACCAATAAACTTTCATAGAACTGAAGCAAACAGTCCAAAAAGTTAAATCTCTTTTTTTTTTTAAATAAAAAAGTTCTCACTGTTAGGTATTCATCATTCATTTTGTGGGCATTGTGTACTACCCATCAAGCAGTACATCTCATTGAACTTGCCCATTTTCATTCCAGCTTCTTTCTTATATGCCCCCTATTTAGTGTGGAAAATGAACCAGCTAGTTTGTCAATCCTATGGCCCTCACTCTCAATGCATCTCAAGTGACTCACATGTATACTCATACTGCCAATAACATATGAATGAACATTATTCAGATTAATAGGGTTGTTTAGATTACCCTCATTCCTTAGGAAGTTGTATATACTACTCGTTCGGTGGTTGTTGGGATGTTTAAGGGGGATTAAACAGCTAAGGTCATCAGTCCCCCGTTGTATATACAATTCACAAAGACTTAAAAAGGTGTCAGGCAAATTATTTAAATGCAAACTTTACAGATCAGAGACTGTTTCTTCCCTGAACATACAAACCAATACATACATAGGCCTACTATGCATTCTGATTTTGTAACATGTGTCATGTCTGACTGAATATGTTAAGAATAAAAGATTTTTCATATTTTTGTACAAACCTTGTTCAATGAATATACATGATGCCATGGCCTCCAAGGAGGTCCAGCAGTGGGAAGAAATATATTACTCGTGCCTTCAATGACTGGGAATGGAGGCTCTGCTTGAAGCCTGGCAACACCAGTGATAGCAGAAAAAATTGCTTTTAATGCAGGTGAATAATTCACTAATTCCTGGCCCCTTTCATCCAACTGGGGAAGTACCCATTCTTGAGGAGGTAATATCTGACTACCTTTCACTACTGGCCTCACATAATCCACCACCAAATCTGACAAACTTGGTGGAAGCCAAAATGAACCAAGAGGATGAATGAAGGGAGGTTTTGCGTCTACACTTGCCTGCAAGGAGAACAAAATGCTAAATGAAACATGAGACAAATGGCTGTGCCTTAGCTTAAATTATCTTATGAAAAAATAAAAGTTCAAGTTTCAAGTTAACTGGTGCTATTTTTCTACAAATATGGGAGATGTAAGAGAGAAATTGATTGTACAATCTGCAGTTCCTAAGAATATGCTTTATATATTCTACACTACAAAACTATAGCCTTGTTGAAGAGTTAACCTTCCAGGAATTACTTATGGTGATTCATCAGAGGAGAAGAAAGTAATATTGGCACACAGTTAGTTTGTAAAATTTGCAAATGCATGTTTGTAGCTAGACACAGTGACTGACATATGCCGTCAATACATGTCAGCATTGAGCCCTTATTCATTCATTGCATTACGTAGATCCTCCCACCCCTCCTAAAGAGGTGTTCCATAACATCCTAGGCCACCCATCTCTATGCCACTTACAAGCTCAACCCCTTAACACAAACATCTTGTCCCTGTGGAAGAGCCAGTTGCAAGACCTTCCCAACCCACCCATCCAGCACTTCCTATTCCAGTCCTATCACAGGCTTATCCCACTCCATCAGAGGCCAGGTCACCAGTGAAAGCAGCCATGTCATATACCGGCCCTCTGGCAATCATTGTGCTGCTTTTATACTGGTATGAATACCAACCAGCTGCCCACCAGGATGAACAACCACGGCCAAACTATGACCAACAGAATAGCAGTAGATCACCCAGTGGCACAACATGCTTCATTTCAGTGGCTGTTTCATTACTCAAGTCCTGCATCCTACCCTCCACCTCTAGCTATTCTGAACTGTGGGAGTTATCCTTTCAGCATATTTTTCACATCCAAAATTAACTCAGCCTTGACCTATAGTAACATACTATCCCCACACTGTTGACCCAACAGTTTCCACACTCTCTGTCCTATCACCTTCTCCCTATTTTCATCTCCCACCCTCTTGGTGTACCAACCTCTGCCAATGTACCTGACCTCCTTTCCCCACTCCTCTCCTTTTCACTCAGTTTCCTCCCTCCCCACCTCCCTGCCCCACAGCCCCCTAATATTGTGCCTGTTGGCAATCTACTCCCTGCACACTCTGCCAGACAGTGCTCCTCGCTCCCCAACTGTGCACTGTTATCCCTTCCCCATTCCTGCCCCCTCCAGATTGCTGCTCCCATTCCACATGACACCTGCATTCTAGTCTGAGCTGCCAGAGATGACAGTCATATGTGCGTAAAGTGTGCATGCTTTGTGAATGAATGGGTGTGTATGTGTCTTTCTGATGTAGGTCGTGGCCAAAATCTAATGTGTAAGTGTCTTAATAGTCTGCATCTTAAAATGTCATTTTTATAGTAAGTAGCAATCTATCTTTTTCTTTAATCAGAAAATTATGTTTTGTAATCCACAGATATTATAATAATGTACTGTATGTGTGTATGTACATATGTTCCACATCTCATCATAAACCACTAGGCCAGTTTCGAACTTCAGACACACATCACTTACTGTGTGAAATGAATTGCTGTTGTGGTAAGAATCACCAGAAACAAATTTTTTTCTTCCAGAATCTAAGAATGAGATAGCTTAATGACTTGCATCAAACTTTATACATAATTTTAAATCTTTACAAAACTTTTTCTCACTGACATCCCTCACAAAATGATGAAAGAGTGAAACTTTATCACTTACTACATTTTCACTGTTCATGCTATAAAACTGCTGCACAAAGCATGATGTTTAATTTACTGCTGCTTTACTACCAATTCTATTCGCAACACATTTTTCAGACAGTATTTATATACACAACTGAAAGTAATTGCAAAGTTATATCATTGTACGACATGTAGTTCAGGAGACACGATGTCATAAAAACTGAGATGTGCGAAAAACTGCATTTCATGCATGGTATTTAAATTTATTGCTTCTTTGCTACTAGCTCAGTTCATGACATTTTTCAGACAGTATTCACATATGCCACAGAATGTATCTACAAAATTATATCATTTTATGACACAAAGTTTAGGAGATGTGACACCATAAACATTGAGCTGCGTGAAAACAAAACTGCAAGGCCCAATTTGCTGGACATACAGGTGAAATATGTCTACAAAAATGTATGAAATACATTAAACATATGTGAAATACATGTAACAGGTGTGTGAGCAGGCAAATCCATGGGTAAAAAACTACTTTTGAACATCCGAATCAATTAAACCAAATTTCGAACACATATACTTACTGTGAGTGAATTTTGTAATTTTACTTGTATTGAAATGTTGGGACCATAGCGTAATACCAAACCTTGCCACAATGACACATTTTGTTAAGACTGCCACTGCATGGAGCACGCTAGTCAAAGAGAGGATGTGCTATTTGAGATAATGTTTAGATGCCATTTCAGAAGAATTGTTCCATCTACATCTAAACAACACATATCCCACCCGTACCATGGGATTGGGCTGATGGGATGACTTCAGCCAAGTTTGGCTGGATCCATAGGAATGCAAGTTCTCAGAAGATGTCAAAATTTGATTCTCTGTTGCCACAGCAATTGCCGCCAAGGCAGATGTTGCATGACATTTCATTGTCAACTTCACGGAGAAATGTCTGGATGCTGTGATGCTGTTTGCATTAGGGAAATGACTCAGTTTTGTATCTACACCTTAGCACCACCTGTAATAAGTTTTGTGAGTGGTGTTTAAGACGCTGTATGATTCCTTCCTTCTGTGTTTTTTTGAAAGCTCCTCCTCAATGGAGTGACTTACCTCCACAAAAATGGCTGCTCTATGAAATTTGAGAGGATCCTGATACAGAGGTACGGAAGGCTAATACAGGTAATTCATCACAATTGTTACCTCATAGTGGGTTTGTAGATAAGATGTATGCCTATTAAGTGATTCTGCATACAGGAATATTGGTCATGATCCTACAGGATGTGCACAATGAATGACTTCTGTGCTCCTGAATTCTTCCTCATTACCTCGAGGGATCGTCAAGCGACTAAGACCACAAAGTTGTGTACCACCAAGACTGCATGGTCTTCCTAAAGTTCATAAGCAAATATCTACCTTTGCTCACAACTGTAAGTGATACTGGTGACCCCCTTGTATGATTTAACCCAACACCTTGCTTTCTTGTAGCGGCCGCTCATGGACAAAAGCTCATATCATGTATGAAAGTTGGATGATTTCATCAACAGACAGGTACACTCTACCTAAGTAGTTCAAAGTCTTTAGTCAGCCTTGATATAGTCTCTCTTTTTACAAAGGTCCCTCCCTTAGATTCTTTGGCACTAATTGGTAATATGTTTCAGGTGGACATCACTGTTTTGTTTTGGCATGCTCCTTCCTCAACCTATTTTATGTTCAACCAGAAATATTTTCAGAAGACTGGCAGCCCTCTGTCTCCCCTAAGGAAATGAAATGAAATGATCGTATGGAATTTTTGGCCAGGAGGCCCCATCCAGGGAACTTCAGCCTCCAAATGCAAGTCTTATTTCAGTTGATTTCACATTGGGTGACTTGCATGCTGGAAATGAGGATGAAATGATGATGAGGACAACACAACACACAGTTCACAAGCGGAGAAAATCTTCAATTTGGTTGCAATTGAATCCGCAGCATGGAAGGCAAGCACGTTACCACTCAGCTAAGCAGGCAGACTCTACTCTAGTGGCCAACCGTATATGGAGAACTTTGAGAGCACTTGATTCATTCACTGTGGAATTAAAGAAAGGTAGTCAACTTCCTTTCCTGGACATCCTAGTTAGATGGAAGAATGATGGGTCTCTGAGGCATTTAGTTTGGCATAAGCACACATATACCAACTTGTATTTAAAATCATGAAGTTGTTGTCATCCATTGCAAATTGTTAGTGTGCTTAAAACACTTGTACACAGAGCTCATACAGCCTCAGATGCAGATAGTTTGCCACTCACCCACTAAAGACAGTGTTCAGAGAAAATGGATATTCTACCCATAAAATGAATGGGGCATTATCAGTTAAAAGCAAGAACCAATAAGTGGATGAGGAGGAAACCATGCTGGCAAAGTCTCTAGTTTTTCTTCCCTTTGTTGAAAATTTTCATTTAAATAGCAAGAATCCTCCATAATTTTCAGGTGAAAGTATTTTTTTCCCCCCACCATCTAATGTGGCTGTCTATCAACATGTTTTGGCGATGCGCTGAATACTCACAGCACAGTACTTAGTGTCGAACAGAGGGCATCTTAACATTCTTCGATGGCTCATCTGAGGCTGACTGGCATGTTCCCAGTTGAAATATCAGGGAATGCAACTGACGATGACAAGTTGCAAGCCCAAAATTTCTTTAAACACATTACCTAGTATCCAGAAATGAATTTTGTGGGAGTGAGGACCACAAGCTCCTATTGGAGTGTGGGTGATAACATGGGGAGAGAAGGGAAGAAGAAAAGATTGACAGATAGAGAGGGGGGAAGGAGGACATATACACATATATGAGAGGCAAGGAGATGGGCAGAAAGAGGGGAGGAGGAAATGGATAGAGAAAGGGAATAGAAGGAGATGTAAAGCAAGGGGAGAGAGAAGGAAATGGACTGAGAAAGGAAGAGGAGGAGATGGATAGAGAGAAGAGGAGGAGGAAATAAAGGGAGTAAGGAGAAGATAGAGTGGGCAGGAGAAGCTGGACTCAGAGGGGTAAGAGCAGATGGACACAGAGGGAACAAGCAAATGGACAGTGAAGAGGGTGGAGGAGAGGAATAGAGAGAAGGGCAAGGTGGAGATGGACTGATAGAACTGGAATAAACACATACCTGGGTAGTGTTGGGTACACAGCTAGTATTACATAAACCTAGCAAAAACAAGTACCTGTTATGGAACTGAACCTGAAGAAAAGAAGATCCTGTAAATGAATGTAGGAAATGATTGTAATTTGACTCTGTCAAATACATCTGAGTTACAATTAATTCTGGTTATCCTCCTCACATAAAATATAGATGTATGCACAAAATTCATTTTTCATAGAATATATCCAGAGAGGAAATTTATATTTTAAGCCAATTGAGACAGTACTTCATTACAGAGTTGCTGTTATTATTGTCTCCTAGGTTATTAATATACAACATGCACAGAACTGCAACACACGTCTCTGAGTTACTTCAAAATCTGCCAATGATTCTCCATCCAAGATAACATTCTGGATGCTCCCTAACCAGTCATGAATTTCATTTAACACTCCATATGCTCAGACTTCAATTAGTAAACATTGATGTGGCCCTGAGCTAAATGCTTCTCAGAGTTCATGAAATCTGCATCAACCAGATTCCCTTGATGCATAGTTTTCAGAAAGTCATGTGTAAAAAGTGTGAGCTATGTTTTGAATGACTGATTTTTACAGAATCCACACCTATAAGCATGGAGGAGACCATTCTGTTTAAGATACAGTATGTTTAAGCTCAGATTATGTTCTCAGATTATACAGCAGATGAATACCATAATACTGGATGGGAGATTCTTCTGTTAACCTTCTTGTAGATGTGTGCGACCTGTGTGTTTCCAACCACTGGGCACAGTTTCTTACTTGAGGGAGTTGCACGATATTACAGTTCAGGGAGAGGCTTGCTCACCTGCAAATTCTATATAGTATATGAGGGCAATTCCAGCAGGCATTGAGGCCTTGTTGAATTTTGGTGATTTCAGCTTTTTCTCAACTCCACTGACTGTAATATCTACATCACTAAGTTTTGCTGTGATGCAACAATGTTCCTTTCTAAAGCAAAATTTGTTAAACAGTTTAACAATGCTGCTTTCTTTGCTATCTTCAACTTCAGTTCCCATGCCACAATGAGTCTCTAAAAAATGTTTTGGTGCCACTGACAGCCTTTACATATGACCACAATTGCTTTGTGTTTTGTAAGGTATCTTTCAATAAGATTCTCCTATAGTGGTTGTTGAAGGCTTCAGACTTGCACTTATAATGGGACATCCTCCTCTAACATTACCTTTCTTTATAGAAATAACTGATACCATGTATACTATCGATTCTTGTATAGCTGAACATTATATCAGCTGTCTAACTGAATGAACTTCATATGATTTTGTACACAATGTGTTAAGTTTTGGGCTAAAATATGTGTATAATAAAATTAATTTGTTACACTCTGTATGTATGATTAAAATTACTCTTCTTTTAAAAATATTTGAAATTATAAAATTTTTGGCATCCTTCAAATTCATATTATTAATTGCAGAATCTAACACTAATTATTAAATTTATTTCTGGATTGATTTACAAAATAATGATATATTTTAGCAAAGATTCTTCTTTGGTAAAGAAAGTTTGTAAACTCTCTTGTTTTGTAAACTCTTTGGAATAAAGTGAGTACCACAGAATGTAGTAGTAGTGAGCATGCCTCTGATAGAAATGCATGTACTTTGCTGATCTTGTCAACAACAATTTGAATTAGTGTTCTGAAATCGAGATTGTAAAGTCAGTGTGATTTAGAAGAAGATAAAATAAAAAGATATTCACAGCACCAGTCAAATCTTCATAAGTTATTCAGTTCAACACAAACCTGTTATGTTATAAAAATTACAGTCTCAAGAATGTACCCTAGACTCTAGACTTGGAGCCAACAACAAGAAGAGAAAATGAAGATAAGTAAACAGTTTTTCTTTCGTATATCTTATGCCACTCAAAGCTTTTGAAAATAATGAACAGACTAAGAGGAATTTAATCATGATGCATGAGAGGGTACAATTACACACCTTTGAGAGCCAAATCCATTTCACTTAGCATCTCTCTGTCTACAGCCATATACTTTGTTTTATCTCTATTGCGCAATAGTCACTATTTCTTTACATAGAGTGTATATAATCCTGGTGGGTCCTTCCTACGATTGGCTATTCTGCGAGGTAAGTAAATTATTATCCGCAAAGTAGTTATAAAATCTTATTGTAATCAAATAGGAAACTTACAAGAACATCATTCTTTGACATAGTCTCCTTGCATTTCAACGCACTTGGTCCATTGTTGTAAAAGCTTCCTGTTGCCCTCATAAAAGAAGGTTCTCGGTTGAGCTTCAAGCCAGGAATGCACCGCTTCTTTCACAGCTTTGTCCAAGCCCAATTGATGGCCCCTTAATGCCTGTTTGAGTGGACCAAACAAGTGATAGTCGAAGGGGGAAGATCGGAACTATATGGAAGATGATCCAGTACTTCAAATTTGAGTTTCTGGATCGCTTCAGCAGTGTGGGCAGAAGTATGCAGATGGGCATTATCGTGCAATATGACACCTTTTGACAGCAATTAGCAATCCTTGGCATTTGCTCAGAATTGCAGGCTTTAGGCTGGCAATAAGCATCCACTGCAACGTACACTGTTTATTCTTGTGCCCCTTTCCCCATAATGTTCCAGTACTGGACCTTGTGTGTCCCAAAAGAAATAAGCATTAATTTTTCTGAGGATGGCTGGGTCTTGAACTTTTTGTTGCACGACGAATTTGGATCTTTCCATTCCATACTCTGCCATTTACTCTCTGGTGTGTAATGATGGAGCCATGTTTCATCACCAGTAATGATACTGTCTAAGAATGTGTCTCCATTACCATAGCAATCCAAATGTTTTTTTGCAGATGTCAAAGAGTGTTTGTTTATGCAACTTTGTGAGTTTTTTTTTGGGCCCATCTTGCACAAACTTTATGAAACTCAAGTCTGTTGTGGATGATTTCATAGGCAGAACCATGACTTATGTGCAGATGATGTGCCACTTCATCAATAGTTAATCAACTGTCTAAGAGAGTATTTCACGTGAATGCTCAATGGCTTCTTCACTTGTGGCGGTAAACTGTAGTAACACTTGTGCGACCATTTCACAATTTTTCCAATCCATTCATCTCCATTGTGGCAAAACACTGTTCACGTACTGTACCGAAAGTCTTTGATGAATTTTGGCCCCTGATACACCTTCTGACCACAAAAAACGGATCACTGAACATTGCTCTTCTTTTGTGCAAATAAACAGTGGACAGCCATGATTAACAGCATGGCAGCGATAATGAAACTAACCCAGCAGCTTGAGAATTGCAAAGATATAACAACAAATAAAAAAAAAGCATGCGCCATCAACATAAGGCGACAATACTACCAAAATAAAAAAAAATATAACTAAATTGTATTTGGTGAACTATTCTTCTAAACCTGAGAACACCAAAATACATTACAATAAATTTTCTCATTAAGTAGAAATCAAGAAGATGTACCATTGCCCAGGGTTTGCTTATATGCCAGAAGACTGCTTACTGTGCGGTACATACACAAGGCTGCAATAGTGAAACTACAATGGACTATAATGTACAAAAATCAGGACTACTAATAGTGATAGGAGGCCTCTTTACTCCAAAGTTAGTGGGTCTTAATTTGCTCTTAATATTTTTATTTGTAGTAGTAGTTTTATTGTGCTACCCAAATTAGGCAACACAAATGTAGCTGTTGTAAATCAACCACACAGTTACAACCTACCTGCTTGGTCGTGTGTTAATAAATTAATAGAAAGAGTAAACAAAGAGATAGATGCTGTATGCAAAAGTTTCTGTATGTGAACTTAATAAATGTAAGCACATTAGACAGGTCCATGCAAACCAGCCATGGCCTTCATTTAAATCACAGTGGGAAAGGAATTTTTGTTGAAGAAATCTGTCGTCTAGCAAATTTGAGTCACAATAGGAATAAAATTGAAGCAGTCCAAAGTATTTTGGACAAATGGGTCATAAAGAAAGATGCAATGTCTTATAAAATGGACGAAAGATATTTTTTAGGGAAGTAAACTGTATCACAAAAAACTGTGGTGCAGAATTAAATTACAAATACACACTGAAGATTGTACACCAGAATGTACAGTCATTAACAAACAAAGTTGATGAAATAAATATATTCCTGAATAGTGAATGGAAAGATGTTTCAGTATTATGTTTTTGTGAGCATCAGTTACAAAATGAGTATTTTCAGTACTTAATAATATTGCATTCCAACCTTGCAAACTGCTTTTGTAGAATGGAATCAAAACATGGGGGAAGTTGAATATATGTAAAAGAAAATGTAGATTATAAGAGTATAGAATCTGTTTGCAAACTTGTTTGTGAAAGAGACTTTGAAATCTCAACTGCTGAGTTAATGTCTGAAAAAAACTATTATTTTATGTGTGTATAGATCTCCAGTTAGCAACATAAGTGTTTTTTTTTTTTCAAAAAATTGGACCATGATGCTGGGCAAACAGTGGTACTATGTTGTGATTTTAATATTGACTTTCTAAGCCATAGCCCTCACAGGGAAACATTTTTAAATATTATAAAATCCTACAATCTTTGTCTGACTGTTAGCTCCCCAACGTGTGTAACAAAAACTAGTGTCACTCTCCTTGATCAGGTATGTATAAAAATGGACAAGTGTACATCAGAAAACTTTGATACTGGCTATAGTGACCACCTTTCGCAATTACTGACCATACCTGAAGAGAATCACATTTTGACCAGTATAGAAAATGTTATCCATAAAAGAATTTATAGTAGGAAAAATATTGAACTTACCCAGTACCTAATCAGCGAAAGATCTTGGAGAGAAGTGTAAGATACCTCTATCACCAAAGAAAAGATGGAAATTTTTGAACAATTCAAACACAACTTTGACATAGTTTTTCCACAAAGGAAAGTTATTTCCAAAAGCACAGACAGTTTCAAAAACTGGATTACATCAGGCATTAGAGTATCTTGTAAAAGGAAGCGGGAACTTTTTCTGCAGTCAAAAACTCAAAGCAGTCCAGAAGTTATTAATTATTTCAAAAAATACAAGCTAGTATAGAAATGGGTCATAAAAAAGGCAAAAATTGAGAACAGTGACAAATATATTATGAATTCATCCAATAAAACTAAGTCCATGTGGAAAGCCATGCAGGATCTTACGGGGAAGAAGACAACTCACAAAAATATTGTGATATCACATGATGGCAAGAATGCCACTGACCCTAGAGCAGTTGCAAACAGTTTCAGTTCTTATTATGCAACTGTTGCAGGAAAATTAGTGAAGGAAAAATTTGGAAATCCACCTAATACAACATGGAAAGAACTTTCATTTATCGAAAATAAATAATATATCAACATTCCTCAGTCCAGTAAGCTGAACAGAGCTCCTAAATACCATTAATTCACTGAAGAGTAAGTATTCAACTGGTATTGATGATATTCCAGAAACTGTACTGAAATGCAGGAGGATCTGCAGTGAATTTACGCATGGTGTAGGGAATGGCAATTGAATCTCAATGTAGACAAGTGTAATGTGCTGCGAATACATAGAAAGATAGATCCCTTATCATTTAGCTACAAAATAGCAGGTCAGCAACTGGAAGCAGTTAATTCCATAAATTATCTGGGAGTACGCATTAGGAGTGATTTAAAATGGAATGATCATATAAAGTTGATCATCGGTAAAGCAGATGCCAGACTGAGATTCATTGGAAGAATCCTAAGGAAATGCAATCCGAAAAAAAAGGAAGTAGGTTACAGTACACTTGTTTGCCCACTTCTTGAATACTGCTCAGCAGTGTGGGATGTGTACCAGATAGGGTTGATAGAAGAGATAGAGAAGATCCAACAGAGAGCAGCGCACTTCGTTACAGGATCATTTAGTAATCGCGAAAGCATTACGGAGATGATAAATAAACTCCAGTGGAAGACTCTGCAGGAGAGACGATCAGTAGCTCGGTACGGGCTTTTGTTAAAGTTTTGAGAACATTCCTTCATTGACGAGTCAAGCAGTATATTGCTTCCTCCTGCGTATATCTCGCGAAGAGACCATGAGAATAAAATCAGAGTGATTAGAGCCCACACAGAAGCATACCAACAATCCTTTTTTCCACGAACAATACGAGACTGGAATAGAAGGGAGAACCGATAGAGGTACTCAGGGTACCCTCCACCACACACCGTCAGGTGGCTTGCGGAGTATGGATGTAGATGTAGATGTAGATATTATAAAAATAACAGCAAGACAACTACATTCACCTTTATTGGACATATGCAATTCATCTTTATCGTGTGGTGTCTTCCCTCAGCGTCTGAAAATGGCAGAAGTAATACTCCTATATAAAATAGGTGATCATCAATGTATGGGTAACTATAGTCCTGTGTCTCTATTGTCAGGGTTTTTGAAAATTATTGAAAAAATGTTCCATTCAAAACTAATTACATTCTTCAACATGAATAATATTATTTCTGGATGTCAACATGGCTTCAGACCACAGCTATCAATTGAAGTAGCCAATTTCAATCTGATAAATGATGTCTTCAATGCATTGGACAACCAAAGAAATATATTAGGTTTATTCTTGGACCTAACAAAAGCTTTTGATGTGATTTGGTATGGTGTAATAGGTGTGCCAAATCAGAGGATTAAATCATATTTGGAATATTTCTCTCAGGTAACTGAAATTAAGTACATGGAAGGAAATGAACTCCAGATACACCTTTCAGAACCACATGGACTAAGTCATGGTGTTCCACAGGGCTCCATTTTAGGTCCTTTTCTTTTTTCTGGTCTTCGTTAATGATTTCCCATCAAACGTTAGTGATTCTGAACCAATACTGTTTGCAGATGACATCAGTCTATTGATTGAAAGGGAATAAAGAAGAAATTCTTACTTCATCTGCAAAAGATATTACAAAAGGAGTGTCTGAATAGTTTACCAGAAACAGGCTAATAGTTAATCCCCAAAAAACGGTACTCATGGATTTCCACACTGATCAAAATAAAAATCCATCACAATCTGTAATATGTATAGATAACTGAAAAATTAGTTATGTCAATGAAACTAAATTTCTTGGGATTCATATCCAGGAAAATCTTAAATGGAGCACTCATCACATCCCTAAATTCAAAACTAGCAAAAATGAGCTATGTAGTAAGAATTCTCCGCAACAATACTAGTGCAGAAACAGTTAGGGCTGTATAATTTGCTCGTATACATTCAATACTGAAGTACAATATCATTTTCTGCGGAAATGTACACCATGCCATAACTGTTTTCAGGAAACAAAAGGCAATTATAAGAATAATGAAATGAGTGAGCAGCATAAAACCATGCAAACATTTCTTTAAAGATCTAAAGATCCTACCCCTTCCTTGCATTTATATACTAGAAGTGGTCATGCTTGTCACAAAAAGCATACTGAGAAAAGAAAACCTTTTTCCTCTAAACAAAAGTGTCCATGATTACAGTACCAGGAAAGACAGCGACATACATGTAAATCATTGTAACACCAAATTATGCCAAAAAGGTGTATATCATGCAGGAACAAAACTTTACAACAGATTACAAAGACATATAATCTCTTCCTGAACTACAAAGCTTTAAAAAGCTTGTGATAGCCTACCTTCTGAAAAACTGCTACTATTTAATCTCACAGTATCGTAAGCAATAAAAAATGTAATTTGTATCTTTAATTGCAGAAATAAGTTATAAATACACAGCATTTCAAAAATTTGTAATTATTAACTGTATAGATCCAATTTGTCATAAATATTTAAATAATGTATGTTTGACATTTGAAAAACCAGTAGTTAAAAAGGTTTTCTGTCCAATATCCTGTGTACAATATATGTACTGAAAGAGAGATTTATATGGACAAATAAAAAAAAAATCATGAATCACTTTCATAAGGATAGTGGACACATTTAGTAAGGTCAGTGCAGGTAGTTTGTCATGGTCTTATAGCATGAACCATCCCAGCATTTGACTGAAGTAATTTACAGAAACTACAGGAAACCTAAATAAGTATGACTGGATGGGAATTAGATCCTACATCTTCCTGAATACAAAGCCAGTCTGTTAAAAACAGTGCAACCTCATCTGAGTTATATGTAATGTATATCATCATCTAGTTTATACATTCTTGCAAAGAAGTTATTTCACAATATAAAATTCTATTGCTAAAACAGTTATTTCTCAACATCAATCTCTGTAACCACTACACATGATAAACATGCATCAAGCTATAATGTAACAAGCTACTGTTGCATTCTTCATTCATTTCTCAACATCAATAACAGAGCACCCTACAGGTGACATCAGAACTATGACAAGAATATTTGGCTTCCATTCTGTGTACCACAACCTTCTATTTGCTTACCTTACTTTCACTGTTTATCAAATTTTGACTGAAGTTTTGGACATGTTATAGGTTTGTGCCAAAATGATGCCAAAAAACCTCACAACTGAGCAGGACAATCAAAGACACGTGTGCTTTGATCATCTTGTCAAGAATGTCAATGACCATGAATAGCTCAGTTATGTGACCACAGGTGGTGAATCCTGAATTTGTAAGTATGATCATGAGACAAAGTTATTAAGTCTGGAGTGGTACCCACTGAGACATCTCCTCAACTGACAAAAGATGGAATGAGCAAATCAAATACCAAAACAATGCTGATTTGCTGTTTTTGACCATAGTGGTATTGCACATAAAGAATTTCTTACTCCAGGACACAGTCCACCAAGTGTTTCACAATGATGTCCTGAAAGGCTCAGGAAAATGGTGAACTGAGTGAGACCCGACATTGCAAAAAAGTGGATACTGCATCATGACCAGGCCCCATTCACACTAGCACCTCCATCATGGAGTTTTTGACCTCAAAAGGCACCCCTGTTGTTCCAAAGCACACCTATCCATCTCATTGAGCCCTAGTGACTTTTAGTTCCTAAAAATTGAAAAATGTTTTAAAATAATGTAATTGTGGAACTCAGGAGGACATTCGAAAGAATGTGACTTACATGTTAGAGGCCCTACCAGTTGAAGCCTTTCAGCAGCGCTACCAAATTGGAAACAATGATTCCACTGGTGTATAACTGTTGAAGAGAACTACTTTGGAGGGAACAGTATTGTTGCCTGAAAAAATCTGTGGTAGATAAAGAATCAGTCTCATTACTTTTCCCACATGCCTCGAATATTTGTGAGCCAAGTTTTTCTTGCTTGAAAATCAACAACAGTACATATCAATGGCCTTTGAGGGACATTAACTTGCAGGCTGTGATGAGAATCTCGACATGCAATCTGTATTGTATTGTACTGTATTGTATTTTTACTGATCCAGATAATCATAGTATTGTACAGCTGTACATATGATATTGGACAGGTCAAGAGAGCTATTTACAAGTAATTTTTGCAAATTGATTTTAACATTATTTTGTAGCAAAGAAATTATCTATCTTAAACAAAACAGTTAATACAAATCAAAGAATGGTAGGTTGTACATACGATATTGGACAGGTCAAGAGAACATATTTGCAAGTAATTTTTAATAAATTGATTATACATTACTTTGCAATGAGGAAGTTAGCTATCTTTCACAAAACAGTAAATAAAAATGTTGTATGGTAAAATACAAACAGCCAATACAAGTGTAATAGTAAAGTAGTCCAGTGTATTTCATAGACATGCACAGTATAAAATAATCCAGTATATTTCATAGACATGCCTAGTATATAATTTTCAGACCTAATCGAACATTTACCACATTGTTTACATTTTTAACCCCTTTCAAAAAAATGATCAACTGCATAAAAGCAATGGTCCAAGAGATATTTTTTTAACTTATGTGTGAAGGCTCTTGGGTTCTTTGTTGCTTTGATTTCATTGGGTAAATTATTATACATTTGTATCCCAACATTTAAAACACCTTTTTTGGTAGCAGGTAGTTCTGGACTGAATCATATGTAGGTCAGATTGCTGCCTTCTTGCATAGTTATGAATATCTCCATTGAATTTTAGTGTACAGTCATTGTTTAACAGGTACGACTTGACAAATGAAATGATATTATAAATGTAAGCAGAATGGAGTGTTATAATTCCATTTGTTTTGAAATATTGTCTGCATGATTCATTATGTCTTAGATTACATATTATGTGCATTGCTTTTTTTTTTTTTTTGCATTTTGAAAATATATCTACCTCCAGATGAGTTCCCCCAAAATATGATTCCATACTGTAATGTAGAATGGAAGTAAGCATAATATACATGTATGAGAACAGATTTTGTGACTGATTTTTTGAGTATCCTTAAAATGTAACACACAGTTGAGAGCGTTTTTGAGATATAATTTGTGTGAGTCTCCCACTTAAGATTTTCTTCAAGACATATGCCAAGAAACTTGACAGAGTCCACACACATAAGCTCTTCATTATTTAGAATCACGTCAGGCATTTCTTGTTTTTGGGATGAGAGTCTGAAGTTGATGTACGTTGTTTTCTGTATGTTTATAATCAGTTTGTTCTCGTTGAACGATTTGCTGAGTGACGACATAAGCGGTTTAATTTTTTGGCTGTGGTCCTCTGTATCAATACCTGTTACTAGTATACTTGTGTCATCGGCAAATAGTGTGGTATGTCCTGTAGCAAGCTTCGTGCTTATATCATCAATGTATAGCAGAAACAGTATGGGTCCCAGGATTGAGCCTTGTGGCACACCATATCTAATAGGCATGGTGTCAGAGGAGTGGACAGTAGATTGATGGGTGGTTGTATTCTTTTCTTCAAAATTAATTTCAACTTTTTGAAATCTGTTTGACAGGTAAGATTCTAACCATTTGTTTGCAATTCCTCTTATACCTTTATTTGCTAACTTCTTAAGGAGTATGGTAAGGTCAATTACATCAAAGGCTTTGGATAAATCTAAAAATATACCAGTAGTGACTTCCTTATTATCCAGTGCTTTTAGGGGTTTGCTGAGATACTCAGAACTAGCTGTGGTAGTTGTCTTTTGCTTTCTAAAACCATGCTGGTGTTTTGTTAATAAGAATAGTTTATTAGTAGAATTTTCCAGTCTTGTGTAAAACAATTTTTCAAATATTTTTGAGAATGAGCTGAGTTGTGCTATGGGTGTGTAATTGGCTACATCATTTTTAGAGCCCTTTTTGTGAACTGGGGTAATTTTAGAAGTCTTTAGTAGGTCAGGGAGAACTCTATTTGTAAAGGATGCATTTATTATGTGGGTTAGGGGTTCTAAAATGGATTCTCCACATTTTTTTACAATTAAATATGGTTTCTATTAGTGTTTGGTATTGAGTATTTGGTCTGTGGCAGTTGTTCTTTATCAGGTTTTCAGCTATTTTGCTAAAATAGTTATTAAAACCATTTACTATTTTTTGGAGATCTGATGTGACTTCATCATTTAGGTTTAGTTTTAATGTTTTGTTTATAACATGCTGCTTACTGTTTGTTTCATTTTTTACAACTGTCCACAGGCCTTTCATTTTATTGTTAGATTCCTTTATAAATTTATCATTGTATAATTATTTTGCTTGTTGGATAACTTTTCTGTAGACTGCAAAATAGGTCTTACAATATGACCTAAACTGATCATCAACATCAAGGTGTTTCATGTGATTTTTCAAGTCACACTTTTTCTGGCTGGAAATCCTTATCCCTTTTGTTACCCATGAGTTTGTGTGTGTGTTTCCGATTTCCCTGGATTTCAGTGGAAATGAAGTATTGAAGTGGTGGAGAAATGTTTCATGGAAGGAATGAAATATGTAGTTTACATCATTTTCTTTATAGACCTCTGCCCAGTTTTCAGCCCTCAGCAGATTGTTAAAAAGCCTTACATTATCATCATTAAATTGCCTTTGCATTTTAGTTATTTTGGAAGATTGTCCTACGTAATTTAAATTCGCTGTTAGTATTTGGGCTTCATGGTCACTGTAACCTGTGCTGATGGCTTCGATTGAGTGGTGTAGTTTGTCTGTCTTTATGAAAATCTGATCTAGAACTGTTTTTGAATTTTTTGTGATATGGGTTGGTGTGTTTACAGTTGGGGATAGGTTGAATGAATCTGAAATACTCAACAATTCATCTTTGTTTTTTCCAGGTGTGAGGAAGTCAATATTAAAATCTCCACTTATTAATAGATTTTTGTTTAGTGAGTGAATTTTTGTGAGTAGTGCTTTGAGGGAGTGTTTGAAGGTTCGGATGTTCCCATCAGGGGCTCTATATACATTGAGTATCAATAGGTTATAGTCTGTTAAGATAATTAAGGAGAATTCAAAGTCTGTTTCTATTTGCATATTATTGTACTTTGTGAAGCTTTTGTACATTTTTTTTTTTTTTTTTTTTTTTTTTTTTTTTTTTTTACGTAGATTGCTGTACCACCTCCCTTACTTTGGTTCCAACAAAAATAAACAGCTAGAGTAAATTCGCCAAGTGGCGTTTTTTTTAATTTTGTTTTCTGTCAACCAGTGTTCAGTAATACAGAGAACATCTAAGTGTGACTTTGTCTCTAAAAAAATTGTACAAAAGTGTGATAGGATACATTTGCCTCATTAAACTGGTTAAAATTAAATGTGCTTGCAGATGTAGATGATGAGAAATTAGCACAAAAAAAGAAAATGACAAACTATGACTATTTTAATTATAGTAGTTTATTTTTGTCACAATTTATACCTTTTTTGAAATGCAAAGTTAACTAGTGAATGTAGCCATTTTAAAAGACTTAGCCCTCTGCTAAACTCCGCTTTCACAAGGTGGCCCCTGTACCAAGACAATTGCCCTCCCCTGCTTTAGGTGACTTGTCACAGAAGATATTTCTATAAGTCAATAGGGAGCGAAAATAAATTAAAAAAGCTAACAGTTTTGTCTTATCAGTGATCACTTATTTATACACCATTCATTCGTTCATGTCTTCTAAATCCAATCATAAAGGAAAATCTTTGAGGACTTGGAACATTGCACTTTAACAGGCACTAACAATCACAGCAGGCTACTTCTACAAAGCTATTTGGCTGTAAAGTACACAACTGGCCATCATAGTGACAATAAATTATGAGTAGTGGAAATCAAATTAACTTGCTCAGATAGCTAAGTGTGCTTATTTCTCTCTTCTAGGATTCGGTGAGACAAGCCTTCACCGGATCGAATCCAACTCATGGATTAATGACAGCGGCTTATGAGGATGTGGTTTTTAGGTGGTTTCCCACATCCACCTTGGTAAACACTGTGCTAGAACCCACATCCTCCATTAGATACACGCTATGCAAACATTTAGAAAAAGTTCTCCCATATGAATATGGGATTTACTATAGATGCAGACAGATGAGGTACACAGACGCTGTCCTCGGGTGAGTGGTGGCATCAAAAAGGGCCCCCAGCTATCAACTTATAATAATGTTTTAAAAAATCTTATAATAAGACTGACCCCATAGAGAAAAGGGAAAATGTAAGGAAGGAGAAGAAGAAGAAAATCAAATTTAATTGTTAATTATGACAATTACTTTTAGAGCAGTTTTAATTTATATTAGGAGAAGGCAGACGCTTTGAAAAAAAAGCCACTTCCCTCCTCTTATACTGCTTTTATTTTCTACTTTGTAATATAAAATTATGTATTTTTACTGATTTTAGAGAAATCAGTTAGCTACTCATATTTTGCATTGTGGAAGTGATGAAACATCACATCCATGGAATCTTAGAAGATTCTCCTGGAGAGAATTCCAAGCACATCTAGATAGAAGATCTACAGTGCTGGCAATGAGGTGGAGCTTCTTACATCTTTTCCCTGTATGGTGTATTCACAACTCTCACATGAAACTGCCCTAACTATAGTTTTCTGTTTATTGTTGTCCTGTGAATTCATTTCAAATCTTTTAAATGAAGTTAGTGCATTCCGGAGACATTCCTAGCATTCTAGTATCACAGCAATTGCACCATAGACAATTGTTCCTTAGAAACTATTTCTCAGTGTCATAATATAACTCTCTAATAATGAAACTTAATATTTGATGGCAGCAGCAGATGGGTACCTGAGAGGACTGAGCTGGCCAAATGGGTGGAGGGTCCCAGAGCTCCTGGTTCAGTTCGGCATCACTCCACTCAGGCCAAGGTGGCAATAAACGCTGTCTTAATGCATCAGAAGTCATCACTCCACGTGTTTGGCTTTTCCTGCCATTCATTAGAAGACAAATCCTACAGCAGAATTTTCCAGTTAGTGAACAATATCACACATCATATCAAAGTGTAGATTGCCACTAGAGTGTCCAGAAATGACAATCATGTTTTGACACTATAAGACTTCAACTCAAAATAACAGTACCACAGAAATAACATATAAGTGAAATGCCATTATATGAATATTGAAAATGATTGTTTTTAGGGCATCATAAATCATTCCCAGGAAAAGCGTAACAGAGTTGCAAAAGTAGGCATATCTAGTGGCAAATACCAAATCATTGATTTTAAATTATTTTAAATCAATTGTAATTCATGAAAAATATTATAAAAACTGACATAACTTTCATGTAATTACTTCTCTGAAACAATTTAGCATTTGGATTGTTTCACAGAATCAAAAAAAGTCAGGAATAGAACTTTTGAGGATGGGCCTACCACTACTGACAATCAGTGTGACGTAATTCCAAATCATGTTAGCTTTCATTCTGCCTAAAGTTTCCACACTGATTACACACCTCTTTCAAATTTGGATTCAAATCTTTTGGTTTCAGAAAGTTACTATTTTTATTCATGAGCATATGCACAAATCATTTATTCAGATGTGGGTAACACCCTAAAATTTACCATTTTTTTTTTTTTTTTTTTTTTTTTTTTTTTTTTTTTTTTTTTTTTTTTTTTTTTGTATAAATGAGTTGGTCAGTTTCGAGATGTGTCATGGCATAAGAACTACATTTTAAAGATATCACAAAAACTTATTATATTTCAGAGAAATGATGGTTATCCACTCACTTTTAGATGTGTGTGAGAATTCTATAACGAATAAAAACTCTGTACTCCAACTTCCAAGAGAAGGCAAGTGCTCCATCTTGTGACTCCCATCCCCCCCCCCCCCCTTTGTGGGTGCCTATGTTTTTACTGTATGTCCTCACTGAGTTCCTTCAGAAACAGAAGTTAGAGGAATGAATGCAGCCCACTTCACAGCCCCAAATTCACTGACAAGGCTATGCATGTGGGCAAAGGCTGTTACAACTATGTACCTAGACGTAAGCAACTTAGAGGGCTCTCAGTTATATTCTACAGTGAGAGCAATATCAACAAAACCTGAAATATAAGAGGTTTTGTGGACAACATGAAAATGGAAGAACATACATGTTTTGAACAAAGATCGGTATAGAGCATCAATCAATGATACAAGCTAATGACACAACTTCGATAAATCACATAACGATGTGAATATTTTTGAACAAACCTGCTGTACCCTGCTACTAGTGCATGTGAGTGTGGGTGCACCAAGTGTAGTGTTGGCATCCATATTTACTTAAATCACCCACCAACTACACTCCTGGAAATGGAAAAAAGAACACATTGACACCGGTGTGTCAGACCCACCATACTTGCTCCGGACACTGCGAGAGGGCTGTACAAGCAATGATCACACGCACGGCACAGCGGACACACCAGGAACCGCAGTGTTGGCCGTCGAATGGCGCTAGCTGCGCAGCATTTGTGCACCGCCGCCGTGAGTGTCAGCCAGTTTGCCGTGGCATACAGAGCTCCATCGCAGTCTTAAACACTGGTAGCATGCCGCGACAGCGTGGACGTGAACTGTATGTGCAGTTGATGGACTTTGAGCAAGGGAGTATAGTGGGCATGCGGGAGGCCGGGTGGACGTACCGCCGAATTGCTCAACACGTGGGGCGTGAGGTCTCCACAGTACATCGATGTTGTCGCCAGTGGTCAGCGGAAGGTGCACGTGCCCGTCGACCTGGGACCGGACCACAGCGACGCACGGATGCACGCCAAGACCGTAGGACCCTACGCAGTGCCGTAGGGGACCGCACCGCCACTTCCCAGCAAATTAGGGACACTGTTGCTCCTGGGGTATCGGTGAGGACCATTCGCAACCGTCTCCATGAAGCTGGGCTATGGTCCCGTTCACCGTTAGGCCGTCTTCCGCTCACGCCCCAACATCATGCAGCCCGCCTCCAGTGGTGTCGCGACAGGCGTGAATGGAGGGACGAATGGAGACGTGTTGTCTTCAGCGATAAGAGTTGCTTCTGCCTTGAAATGATTGTCGTATGCGTGTTTGGCGCCGTGCAGGTGAGCGCCACAATCAGGACTGCATACGACCGAGGCACACAGGGCCAACACCCGGCATCATGGTGTGGGGAGCGATCTCCTACACTTGCCGCACACCTCTGGTGATCGTCGAGGGGACACTGAATAGTGCACGGTACATCCAAACCGTCATCGAACCCATCGTTCTACCATTCCTAGACCAGCAAGGGAACTTGCTGTTCCAACAGGACAATGCACGTCCGCATATATCCTGTGCCACCCAACGTGCTCTAGAAGGTGTAAGTCAACTACCCTGGCCAGCAAGATCTCCGGATCTGTCCCCCATTGAGCATGTTTGGGACTGGATGAAGCGTCGTCTCACGTGGTCTGCACGTCCAGCACGAACGCTGGTCCAACTGAGGCGCCAGGTGGAAATGGCATGGCAAGCCGTTCCACAGGACTACATCCAGCATCTCTACGATCGTCTCCATGGGAGAATAGCAGCCTGCATTGCTGCGAAAGATGGATATACACTGTACTAGTGCCGACATTGTGCATGCTCTGTTGCCTGTGTCTATGTGCCTGTGGTTCTGTCAGTGTGATCATGTGATGTATCTGACCCCAGGAATGTGTCAATAAAGTTTCCCCTTCCTGGGGCAATGAATTCACGGTGTTCTTATTTCAATTTCCAGGAGTGTATATCAGCACAGGCTCTGTAGCGTGCGCACTGCGTTGTCTCTATCGACAACTCATGCCTATATACGTATGGAGCAGAGGGACACACTATGTTCCTTTGGTTTGTCCCACCTTCTGTACAATTCTTTTGTCTTACTAAGTGTGGAGTCATACAAGACTGACTTCCGTTATTGTTCAGAGGTTTATGAATAAAGCTGTATTTGTGTTAATTGGATCAGTTTCAAGTATTACTTGGTTACTAAATATTGGTTACAAGTTTGGAATGGCTTCGCGTGTGCAGTCTTTAAGTGCAGTTTCATTAGGCTTAGTCATTATGGATGCAGTGCTACTGGCCCTGATGGAACAGCTTACTTTGGCAATGACCTCTTTGTTGGTTTCCATTAACAGACAGGGTACTGTTCCATCAGTCCATCCACCTACGTTTTATCTATATGATGATTTAGCTGAGGATTGGGATGCTTGTGGAAAATGACCCCAACATCATTTTTTGGCATTCAGTGTGACAGGCTCGAATTTGTGCAAATCGTTATTTCTCTCAGGGATTCCATCAAACATGTATCAATTATTGTGTCAGCTTGCCCCTTTACAAGAACAGGTAGCCTCTTACTTTTGATCACATGTGCAGCTTATTGTCCAACTATCATCGTAAACAAATGCTGTCACAGTAGCACGAATTGAATTCTACTGATGCCGCAAAAAAAAAAAAAAAAAAAAAAAAAAAAAAAAAAAAAAAAAAGAAAAAAAAAAAAAACTAGTCATACAGGGCATGGGCAGCCAAACTTCATGGCTTTAGCCGTATGTGTTAGTTCATTACTAATGCCTCTAATTACTCTTTTGCTGGCTATGATGTGCAACATAATTATCTGTTTCACTCCGGACAAAGAAGTGCACCACAAGGCTTTACTCTGTGAAAAACCCACACTGGCAGAAGTTTTGCAAATAGCACAATCTTTTGAAGTTTCTCTGGCATCGGGTGACCAAACATAAGTGTCGGGTGATGTGGCATTAGTGTCACAACATGTGCCTACTTGGACAACAGTTAGCTCATGCAAGGAAGTGGCATTGGTGGATGTAAACATGCGGGCCCAGCACCGAGAGGACCTAAGTAGGCTCAAGCATCCACAACTGCCACATTGCCAGTGTCAGCTTTCTCTGTTTCCATCTTGTCCTTTCTGTTTTGACCAGCATGAATTTTTGGCATGCCCTAACCCTTTGGTTAACTGTAATACTTGCCAGAAGAAAGGTGGCATTGCCTCTGTGTGTCTCTCACCAAAGGTTGCTCATGATACGGACATGGATCTAAACTGTGCGACTCCAATGCCTGTGACTTCCCCCAAGTTGTTTATCGAGGTAAGTGTTTGTCGCCAAGTACTACAGGTCAACACAGACGCTGCAGTGACAAAATCAAATCCTCAAGCCTATGTGAGTTTAGGATCACAACTGTGGATGCCAGTCACACTGAATCAGGTCAGTTATAACAAACAGAACATTGCACTGTTGGGACCATTTATGGCATCTACCTCTTATAGGTTAGTGGTTTGTTCTATTGCATTTTGGTGGTTGCTGGTGTCAGTGTTGTGAACTTGTTCAGAATGGAGGCATTTTAGGAATATGGATTTTCTGTCAATGGCACAGTTTTCCTTGTGTCCAATCAGGTACCATGCTCTCAATGGAGTGAGGAGATCTTGGACTTGTTTTTGGAAGATATAGGGTGTGCTATGAATTCTTCTGATCACATTTCTTTGAAATCCATGGCTTGACCTCATTTTTTCTGTGTGCGTCCTAATTCTGTTGCCCTGAAAGATCAAGTGAAAACAGAATTGGACAGACTTCCATCTCTAGGGAGACTTCAGTACTGCTGCCAACACTCAGTCAATTGTGTATATGTATCGTCTCCCACACCAGGAGAACTGTTGGCAAAAATATTGGGTGGCCAGCACTATTCTAAAATTGATTTGTCTGAAGCATATCTGCAGGTTCCTGTGGATGAAGAGTCTTGGCGAGTTCTGCTTTTGAATACGCCATTTGGTCTCTATCAATATGTGCACCTTCCTTTTAGTGTGGCTAGCACCCCCGGAATTTTCCAGCAATTTTTAGAGCAACTGATTATGCCTGTCCCAGATTGCATCAATTATTTGTATGATACTGTAATCATGGGACCCTCCACAGCTGATCATTTGAACAATTTGTACACTGTGTTTACTGTGTTATATTCCGTAGGCTTATGGTATAACCTCACAAAATCTTGATTATTTGGGGTTTGAGGTCTCACGAGATGAGGTTCACCCTCTGCCAGACCATATCTCCACTATCACATCTATGCCCCACCCCTTATCCATGAAGGAGCTTCAGGCCTTCCTAGGGAAGATAGCCTTCTATCATAAATTCATGCCACATTGCCCCACCCATTGAATGCCTTCTTACACAAGAATGTACCCTTTTGCTAGAGCCTCGATTGCAAATGTGCTTTCAAATGTTTAAGTCCAAACTAGTCTTAGCCCCTTGTTTAGCTGTGTTCTCTCTCGACCAGCACATAATTTTGGCAGCTGCCCCCCCCCCCCCCCCCCCCCCCACAACATCTCACAGTATCACCTCAGCACAATCATGTTACTTTTGTCTCTAAATATCTCACTCCGGCCCAGCAGCATTACTTTCAGGCAGCAAAAGGGGCTCTTCTCATAGTCTATGTTCTCCAGAAATTTCATATTTTTTGTATGGCTCCAAGTTTCAGCAAATAACTCATCATAAACCCTAAGTTTCCTTCTTTAATCCTCACATGTCTTTGCCTGAAAAGACAGCAAACCACCTACAATGCTAGGTGCTGTTCTTGTCACACTACAATCACAAAATAAATTTTTGACGTATGTCTCAACATGCCAGTGCAGACGCCTTGATTCACCTTCCTGTGGGTTCTGATCCCCCCTTTGCTTCCATCTTGAAATTGAAATGCAGGTGGCAGTCAATGGTTTTCCAGTTAGGAGCTCATGCATAACAGCTGCCATTGCCATCGACCAGTTCTCTGCCGAATGGTTTGGTTTTAATCAATAGTGCTGACCAGATAAGCCTCCAGGTCTGGCTTTGGATCCCCTATGCAACTATTTTTCCTTATGGTACTGCCTCTCTGTTTTTTACAGTGTCTTGTTCTTGTCCATTGAAGATCTCTCTCCCAGTGTAGTCATTCCCACCACATTTGCAGCATTAGATTCTATGCCTTCCCACAGCCATTGGGGAGTTTTGTGCATTAACTGTTAATTAGAAGACTTGTTTTTTGGCCAGGGATTGATGGTGAAATTGTCCATTTTGTCACAGCTTGTGAGCAATGTGCCCAACAACAGGCAGCCCCCAGGGTGTCTGTCTCTAAAACTTGTTCCACACCAGCCATGGGAAAGGATTCATGTAGACTTTGTGGATCACTTCTTGAACTCCTATTGGCTCTTGGTCCTGGAAGCATTTTCCTGGTTTTCTTACATTCTCTGGTATGCATTGACAACAACTGAGGTCACAATTTGTGTACTTTTGAGCTATTTTTTTTTCTATTGAGCGGTTGCCTTGTACCTTAGTTCCCAATAATTGGCCGAAGTTCATTTCTCACACCTTTCTATTCTTTTTATACCCATCACAGCATACTATGTGTTATGGCTCTGCCATTCCACTCTCAAGCAAATGGTGAAGTGGAACAACTAGTTCAAGTCTGTTGTGGATTCTTCATCGGATGATGCCCTTCTCCACTTCCTGAGCACTTCTCACTTCACACACCTGAGCGGGCAGGGTGGGGGGGGGGGGGGGGGTGTAGCCTGTGCCACCATCAGGCCATCCAGTTGCTTCACACTCTGATTGCTGGTGTGGGCACGAATGTTTGGTCACCGGGCCAAGTGGAAACTGGCCACTGTTGTCCATTGCCATTTTTGTGATTTCTGTACAACCGACGGGCAGGTAGTGCGCCACTTTCATCAGTTGCACCCCCTCTCACCGCTGGACACCACCAATTCACAGGTGCGGCCCCTGGTGGTGCTGCCTGCCCCACTGCCCTCTGCCTCAAGTCCATCATTACCTACCGTGAAGGCATCCCTGTCCCATTGGCTGCCTCCTGCACATGCTGCACCCTAAGGTTTCAGCTTCTGGTTGCCGGGTGCTGGTCCATCTACACCCTCAGGTTCATTACCACAGCCTGCTCTTCCAATCAGACTGCCTCCACCGGCCTCCTCACCATCATCGCCTAAACCATAGTCACCGGTGGGTCCAGCCCCATCTCCTCTGTACTAAGATGCCCGCAGCTCATGGTCTAGTGGCTTGCATTGCTGCCTCTAGATCATGGAGTCCTGGGTTTGATTCCTGGCCAGGTTGAGGATTTTCTCTGCCCAGGGACTGGGTGCTTGTGTTGTCCTCACCATTTTCATCATCAACATCATCATCATCATCATCACAATCATTCATGACAGTCACTCAATTGGACTGTGTAAAAAATTGGACTGTGAATAAAATTGGGACTGTGTTCAGGCACTGATGACCACACAATTGAGCACCTCACAAACTAATCATTATCATCTGTACTAGGCTGTAGATTAACAAAACAAATGGTTCAAATGGCTCTGAGCACTATGGGACTTAACAGCTATGGTCAACAGTCCCCTAGAACTTAGAACTACTTAAACCTAACTAACCTAAGGACATCACACACATCCATGCCCGAGGCAGGATTCGAACCTGCGACCGTAGCAATCGCGCAGCTCCGGAATGAGCGCCGAGAACCACTAGACCACCGCGGCCGGCCGTAGATTAACACCATGATAGAAAAGCAGCTTAATGATTCCCGTCAAACAGGATGACATTAAACAGCAATAAAACTGAACACATTTTCTTTTTGCCTAAAATGTTGATCAAAGACAAAATTATCTTAAATCTGTAAAATTGTTACACATTTATTACAGTACATTATGTTAGAATACCCACACAGAGAAGCTCTATAGAAAGTTAGCAAGAAAACAAAAACTTTGTGACTTACAAGCCCTCATTCATGACATATTATGTCTTTTATCACACACAAATACACCAGGGATTACTGTTTCTGGGCAACCCTTTTGGAGAAAAGGATGTTTCCTCTGGCAGCTCACTTTACAACATTTCTCTCTGGAGACACATCACTGTAAGGTCCCTGACTGCTGCAAGAAGGAGGTGTGGGATAAAGTTGAAGTTCTTTGCTTAAGAACTTTTAAAACATTGGCACAGTGATACTTCCACAGGATTCATAATTACAACATTGTTTCTCTGCCTGTTTGCTACATGAATGGGACCATCCATTTATCCCAACAGGGAATGGTGCACAATAGGGTGCATTGTTTTTATATTTTATAAGTGCTCTGTTAGGAGTTGAAAAACAGAAGGATGAAAAAGTGCTTGAATGAACGTAACTAAGTTCCAAGGGTAATTTGTGGATAAATATTGATTCAGAATTATAACTAATTAACACTCAACGGAGGGTATAAATAGGAGTTTTTTTTTCTTTGGAGGGGGGAGGGGAGGGGGTTGAAGAATGTAATGATGGAACATTCAACAGAGATCTCCATGTCATAGTATTTAGCTAGAAAACAAGTAGGCTATGAATGAAAAAAAAAAACACAACAATGATATAAAATCTATATCTACATCTACATTCTGCAAACAACATGAGGTGCACAGCAGAGGATATGATCCACTGTACCAACTATTAGGGTTTCCTCCCATTCCATTCACATATCAGTTGGGAGAAGAACAAGTGTCTGAATGCCTCTGTATGTGCAGTAATTATTCTAATCTTATCCTTACAATCCCTATGTGATCAATACATATGGGATTGTAGTATTCCTAGAGTCATTGTTTAAAGCCGGTTCTTTGAACTTTGGTACAGATCCCACGCACCTGAGCAATATTCTATAACCCTCTAAATGTGTGATTTTAAGCAATCTCCACTGTGGACTGATTGCAGCTAACCAGTTTTATATCAATAAACTGAAGCCTACCAGCTGCTTTACCCATAACTGAGCCTATGTGATCCTTCCATTTCATATCGCCACAAAGTGTTACATCCAGGTATTTAGCAGATTTCTACATTTGTGTAAGTTGGCTGATTCCAACAGTGAGTCATTGATATTATAGTCATAAGATACTACTTTTTGTTTTGTTTTGTGAAGTGCACAGTTTTATATTTCTGTACATTTATAGCAAGTTGCCAACCTTTGCATCATTCTGAAATCTTATCGAGATCTGACTGAATACTTATGCAGGCAGCATCATTCAGATAGCACTCCATTACACATAACTGCATCATCTGGAAAAAGTCTGAAGTTGCTATTAAAATTGTATGCATGACCATTAACATACAACATGAACAGCTAGGGATTCCCTGGGGCACAACAGAAATGGCTTCTACATTTACATCTTCACTTAGTCTCTCTTTGTCATTCACGTAGGCAGCTTTAACTTTGCCCTGCACCAAGCTGCACTGCCACCACACCAATGCAGGCAAATTTTAAAGAATGGAACACATCTTCATTGCCTTTTTCTCACCATAGTATTGATGATATTCACTGAATGGTAAATATTTACTAGGGTCGATGGGTATGCCTATTATTTTTTAACACTGCTGCGCACTGTGATGTGGCTTCAGGCCACAAAACTGATTGTGTTTTATTAAATGACAATTTTACTATCTGTTTGCAGAGTTCTTCCTAGAATCATGCCTTTCAACATCTGCGGATGCTGAGAATATAAAATAGTTTGTGACTTCTACATGTGATGATGACTCTCCATCTAAGATAACTTGCTGCATCCTCCCTACCAAAATACCCTCAATACAGTCAAAAATTTTACTTGATACCCCATGTGATTGTACTTTTGACAATAAGCATAGATGTGATACTGAGTCAAATGCTGTTAGGAAATCAAAAAATATTGCATCTACCTGACTTCCTTGATCCAAAGCTTTCATTATGTCATGTGAGAAAAGTGCAAGTTGGATTTCACATGATCCTTCCTTCCAAGCTAATTATGTCAGTGCAGACCAGAAATGGTTCAAATTCAAAGATACGGCAATTACAGCAATAGATAGATTCATACCACATAAGTTAATAAGAGATGGTACTGATCCACCATGGTACACAAAACATGTCAGAACACTATTGCAGAAGCAATGGAAAAAGTATACCAAATTCAGAAGAACACAAAATTCCCAGATCCCCATTCAGCTGCTTCACAACCCCTGGGATGTCTATCACTATGTCCTCCATACAGGAATCTGTAAGACTCAAACGGGGCGGTATGTTTGTACGATCTTCCTGCGTGAAAGATTTCTCAAATGCTAAATTTAAAATTTCAGCTTTCGTTTTGCTGTCTTCCGTTGCCAGGCCAGACTGATCAGTGAGTAACTGGATAGAAGCCTTCGACCCACTTACTGATTTTACGTAAGACCAGAATTTCCTTGGTTCAATGCTTTGCACATCGCTCTTTTTACAGCAGCACGAATCTCTACTAACTTTTGCCTGTCCTCATTCTCCCAATCTTTCTTGTATCACGAGTGCAACTGCCTTTGCTTCCTGAGCATTCTCTGAATTGTGCTGTTGGTGACTTTAACATTAATTTTAACAAAAGTAATAAGAACAAGGTACAATTATTAAATCTGTTTAACACATACAACATGCAATGTACAGTGCAGGAAATTACCAAATATGGGGATGGGTCTGAAACAACACTATCAGATATTTACTAACAAACAAAGCTGTGCGTACAATGTTGAAGTAACAGACACAGGCTTTTCTGACCACATGGCTTTAAAAATGACGATAAGGAATGAGAACAATAAGAAATAGACAGTCACTGAAAAATATGTACAAAGAAGACTTATTAATGCAAACAACATAAGGATATTTAATGGTATGTTAAAAAGGGTGCAGTGGGGCATAAAACAAAGTGATTATGCAGACAAAAAGTATGACAGTTTTCTCACTGATTATAAATATTGCTACAATGTAGCATTCCCATTAAAAAGAATTAAAGTCAGTGAGAAGACAAACACATGGGTAACACAAGGGATTAAAAAATTAGCAACCACCCTTAGAAACCTAAGCAAACATGCTCAAATAAATACAACAATAAAACCATACTATAGGAAATATATAAGGATCTATAGGAAAGTTTTACAGGCAGCAAAAGGGCTAAGCAATGATTCAAACACTAATAAGGGAAGCAATAAATCAAAATCGATTTGGAAGATTACAAACAACAGCATAGGAAAATGTGAAACCAAGAGCCATAATTTCAAAATTGAAAGTGAGGGTAAAGTGATAGAAGATGCTCAACAGGTAGCCAATAGATTCAATGAACATTATGTGAACATAACACTGAACCTAATTAAAAGTCTGTGCACTTCAAACAACAAAAATATAAAAGTACCAACTTGTGAAAAGACGATGTTTCTCTTCCCAGTAACAGAATGTGAAGTTACAAATGCTATTAATAAACTAAAAAATTAAATGTCTTGTGGAATTGATGGAATTCCAAACACGATAATCAAACATAGTTCTACCACTATAGATACTCACCTAACTGACATCATTAATACTTCTTTCAGGGCAGGGGTGTTCCCATCAAAACTAAAACTCTCCATAATAAAGCCACTTCACAAAAAGGATAGTACAGCTGACATAAATAATTATAGGCCAGTGTCATTATTGTCAGGTTCCTCTAAAGTAATTGAAAAAGTAATGTATGAAAGTCTAGCTGACTTCCTGAATAAAAATAAAATACTGACTACTGCTCAAAATTGGTTTAGAAAGAACAGATCCACAGAAACGGAAGTCTTCCAATTTATGAAAATGGTTCTAAATGCCTTGGACAAGAATGAATTAAGCTGTGGAGTATTCTTAGATTTATCTAAAGCGTTTGATTTAATCAGCCATGACTTATTGCTTATGAAACTAGAATGTATGGGGTCCAGGAACGTGCCTTTACATGGTTCAAGTCTTATCTATCTGATATGAGGGCAAAGATTATCTTTCAGATTTCAAAAAAACTATGGAGTGCTCCAGGGTTCCATGTTAGGCCCTCTGTTGTTCTAGGTGTACATAAACGATTTGCCAAATCATCTGACAGTTGCAGAAACGGCGATGTTCACTGATGACACTAGCATTTTTATAAAAGGATACACTGAAGATAATCTACAGCAGAGTGTTTCTAGGACAATAAATGAGACAGGAAAATGGTTTACCAATAATGCTTAGATCACAAATAAGGATAAATCGGTATTGATGAATTTCAGTAATATTAAAAGTAAAGCTAGGAAAAGAGTAAGAGCTGGGTTAGGGGGCTATGTAACTGCACAAGCTCCATACACAAAATTCCTTGGTATATGGGTGGATGGGCACTTGAGATGGGAAAAGCATCTAGAAATTTTGAGTAAAAAATTAAGTAAATGCTGCTATGTGCCAATAATGCTTCAGAAATGTTGCAACACTGAATCATTACTGTGTGCCTTTGATGCTTACATGAACAGTTTGCTTAGATATGGTGTGACCTTCTGGGGAAATACGGGGATGGCAAAACAAGCATTCAAAATTAAAAAAAGGGCTATTAGAATAATGAAAGTAGTTCCCTGCAGAGTGTAATGAAGGGAAATATTTAAAGAATTTAAAATAATGACTCTTCCTAGCTTATACATCTATGAATGTGTATGCTTTCTGAAAACTCACCAGGAGTTTTCAGCATTAAATAATCACGTTCATAACCATGAAACAAAAACAGGGATGATTTTCACAGACACACCCACAAAGAAGCACTCTATCAAAAATGTGTAAACTACTAGCCCAAAATACACTACTGTCCATTAAAATTGCTACACCAAGAAGAAATGCAGATGATAAACTGGTAGTCATTGGACAAATATATTATACTAGAAGTGGCATGTGATTACATTTTCACACAATTTGGGTGCATAGATCCTGAGAAATCAGTACCCAGAACAACCACCTCTGATCGTAATAACGGGCTTGATACGCCTGAGCATTGAGTCAAACAGAGCTTGGATGGCGTTTACAGGTACAGCTGCCCATGCAGCTTCAGCACGATACCACAGTTCATCAAAAGTAGTGGCTGGCGTATTGTGACGAGCCAGTTGCTCGGCCACCATTGACCGGACATTTTCAATTGGTGAGAGATCTGGAAAATATGCTGGCCAGGGCAGCAGAGAAACATTTTCTGTATCCAGAAAGGCCCGTACAGGACCTGCAACATGGGGTCGTGCATTATCCTGCTGAAATGTATGGTTTCGCAGGGATCGAATGAAGGGTAGAGCCACAGATCGTAACACATTTGAAATGTAACGTCAACTGTTCAAAGTGCCGTCAATGCGAACAAGAGGTGACCGGGACGAGTAACCAATGGTACCTCATGCCATCACGCAGGGTGATACGCAGGTATGGCGATGACGAATTCACGCTTGCAATGTGTGTTCACCGCGATGTCGCCAAACACGCATGCGACCATCATGATGCTGTAAACAGAACCTGGATTCATCCGAAAAAATGACTTACCATTCGTGCACCCAGGTTGGTCATTGAGTACACCATCACAGGCCCTCCTGTCTGTGATGCAGCATCAAGGGTAACCGCAGTCATGGTCTTCGAGCTGATAGTCCATGCTTCTGCGAACGTCATCGAACTGTTCGTGCACATGGTTGTTGTCTTGCAAACATCTCCCTCTGTTGACTCAGGGATCGAGACATGGCTGCACGATCCATTACAGCCATATGGATGAGATGCCTCTCATCTCATCTGCTAGTGATACGAGGCCATTGGGATCCAGCACGGTGTTCCGTATTACCCTCCTGAACCCACTGATTCCATATTCTGCTAACAGCCATTGGGTCTCAACTGACATAAACAGCATTGTCGCGACACGATAAACTGCAATCGCGATAGGCTACAATCTGACCTTCATCAAAGTCGGAAACGTGATGGTAAGCATTTCTCCTCCTTACACGAGGCATCACAACAACATTTCACCAGGCAACACCGGTCAACTGCTGTTTGCGTATGAGAAATCGGTTGGAAACCTTCCTCATGTCAGCACATTGTAGGTGTCAGAACCGGTGCCAACCTTGTGTGAATGCTCTGAAAATATTGCATATCACAGCAACTTCTTCCAGTCGGTTAAACTTTGCATCTGTAGCACTTCATCTTCATGGTGTAGCAATTTTAATGGCCAGTAGCGTACTTTTTAGTGCCTTCTACAATAAAGAAAATTAAAGAATTTCATTAATTCAAGGTAGATCTTAAACAATTTTTACTAACACAGTTTTTATAGCATTGAAGAGTATCTGAATATCGAAAAGTAATATTATTTATATATACTGATATCAAACATTTGTATTTATTATCCAAGTTTTTGAAACAACGATAAGAAACTATATTGTAATTGACTACATCCATACAATGTATATTGTTAATAGATGAATAAAGAGATTGATTGATTGATGTTCATGGTTAGGTCTAAATAATTAATGGTATTGACCATCAAATGCCATTGTGAATTTGTGCTCAGAATTTGGCTGTGGAGGATTCTTTGAAGCTGTCTGATAGAACCTGTCCATAAGCATAATACATCATCAACTTATCAAAACCAGTATCCAGCACTGAAAGACAGTGAGTCTGTCCATGAAGAATTCTGTGAGGACTGGAGTGTAACAGCTGAATAGCAGTTTGTAAAAATAATAAATACTGTAGAATATCACACAAGTGTCACATTTTTTTTTATATAATGTATAAAATATTCTACCAAGAACCACCGGAATGGTCAATTAACCTGGTTGCTCATGTCCTGCATTGGGACTCCCCAGCTCTAGATCAGCTGAAGGTGATAGAAGTCAATCAAATTTGGAGTGTCTCCCGTCCAGCCGCTGCCAACATTGGTAATTCAATAACACAGTACATGCATGCACCATAGCCATTACAAAGTGACTGTCCTGCTGTACTGTGACAAAGTGTCAAATCAGTAAGAAACTCCACAGGATGACTAAGAATCAATTTCCCATCTACCAAAGCAGTACAATGTGCTGCAATTTTCATAGTTTCTGTTTGTTCACATTATACTAGTTGCCATTTTCTGTATTCCATATGTTGTTAAAGCATTTAATGGAAATAAATTCTCCCTGGGTGCGCCTGTGCACTGTGTCACCACTGATTCAAAGGGCACACAGTAGATGGGTTGGCATAATCTTGTGAAACAGCCATTAGGTGGCCATTGTGACTTAGCTCGGTAGACAAAGTGTGGACTTGCTTGCATGTTCTTCGGTTTACAGACTCACTCTCTGACAGGTCTTCAACAGGAACAGCCCATCTTTCATGGTATCTGTGCAAAGTACAAGTACGAGTGTTATTCTTCCTGTGTCTTCTACTAGAATGCCAGAACTGCATGAAGAAAGTGAAGGTTGTTCCCACCTCCCCTTCCTCCCACTACTCTCCCCTTCATGTGCTGTTCTTGTGCTGGCTGGACTTTGGTAGGATCAGCTCTCGCGAGCTTACTTACCTGTCCCTCCCCTCCCCTACCCCCCCCCCCCCCCCAACTTCATTCTCAAACTTGGTCAGGACAACATGAAAGAAATATATATCCAAGTAATCTCATAAAGCACGTTGTTCTAATATATCTGATTCAGGCATTTACCTGCTGTTTTTCTGATTAAAAAACTGTGGTGATAAAACAGCATAAAATATAGGGTCTTTTAACAGTTTCATAACTCATCATGCAAAATCTTATACTACCACAAAACTTTTCAAACAATTATTTGAAGGAAAATTGTGTTCACATGGAAAATTTTTTCCTGTATCCCTAATTTTTGTGCTTTCCCTTTGAGTAACTGCTTCTGAATTTACGGACAGCAAAATGAATCCATCAATGTATCTGATCTGAAGTGCATTCTTTTCCAAATTAAACATGTCACTACATTCTCCTGCATTTGCTGAGAAAACTGATAATGACATTTAACAATATAGAGAAAAGAGACTGCTGATCACTGTAAAGATGACACATTGACTTGCAGACATGCACGACAAAAGGGAACTTGTGCATTAGCTTTCATTCAAAGCCTTCATCAGAAAAGGAAACATGTACACATTCATTCACACAAGCAAGCACAGATTATTGCTATCTCTGGCAGCTCAGACTAAAATGCGAGGTGTCATTTTTACAGTGAGTGGCGATCTCTCTCTTCTTTATATTGTTAATATTAGAACTTGGAGTTTCCATTGTTTGGTGATGATATTCCTTTGACACAAATGACTGTGTAATAACATTAAAACCACTTGCTGCATCTCACATGTAATACATGATTAAAAAAAACTACAACCACATTTGAAGACCAGAACTGGAAAATATTGTAAGTGCCAAATCTTACACTTGTGAGGAGAATCAAACAACAATGTATCTTTTTGCACTTATTTGTATCTGAATAAACCAAGAAGGTATTCTGATATCACAGAACTTCGCTGCCAATCTCATCACTGTAAAAATATTGAGATAAAGTAGAAAATAAAGAATTTGTTAAGAATGTTCTACGTGTTATTACAGGAAACGGACTACAGTAGTTCCAAGTACGAATAAGAAAGCTTTTGTTCCATGTGCCATTACTACAGAGGAGCTATGTTTATAATTGAGAATGCAAGAACAGAAATACTGCAAAAATATTTTATCCAATAGGACTGTAGTGATAAAAAAATAGAATTTGTTTCATATTTTTACAAGAGAATAACACAATTAAATTCATTAAAGAACTATTTCAATATTGGCTTCTGTTTGTTATGCAAATCAACTCTTGGGATCAGATGCTGCAAACTTTACAATAAAACACAGTGTTGTTGAGGAAGAAATGGCAACATCGTCAATGGGTCTTCCTGTTCTCCAACTGATAAAACATGGCTGATCTTTCAAATGAAGAACAGCATTTGTCACAGTCTTTCCTCTTTTGAATACACTGTTTCAGAGAAAGAAGCTTTAACAGCTGTTTGAGATGAATGAGACACTTTGATCACATTGCATTTGGAGATATAATGCACCACAATGTTTCTATTGCATCTTTAAAATCAAGGAAGTCAGTTACTCGCATTGGAATGATATTTGGAACTCCTGCTTGGCAAACAGACCATGCACCTTCTAGCAATGGATGTTTGAAACATTTGGAACACAGTATTGAGAACACAACGCGGTTTCGAAGAAAACAATTACGTTTAGAACGTTTTCCAATTTCATTCTTCATTTGTTGTCATGGATATATGATTTTTTAAGGTACTATTTACGTTCATATCCAACATGCTGCACTTTAAATGTCCATTCCTCAGTCTGTTTTTTATTTTCTTTTATTATAGTTTTTCGTCATTTGGTAAAATTTCATTTTTGGCCACTTAAATGATTTGCTCTTGTGCAAATGAGTAGCATTTCACTTGTGTATGTGCATAAACGGCGCCATACACGCGATCCGGCAAGCTTGTCAGTTAGGCGTGAAGAGATCGCCGGAAGACCGGCGGCCAAAACGTGTACGAGTCCTGCTGTTTGTAGAGTCCAAACGGCCGGAGATCGAACGAAAACTAATTCCTCCATCCGCCCGAACTGAGGACTGCGCGAACGCGCCGGGGTGATTCCGGCTGCCAATTGTCACACACATCCAGGCCCGAGGCAGGATTCGAACCTGCGACATTAGCAGTCGCGCGGTTCCAGACTGTCGCGCCTCGAACCGCTCGGCCACTCCGGCTGGCTTGTATCGAGCACTATCGAGTCGGTGCGGTTCCTGTAGCAGCGTTGTCACGGGAGCAAGAAATGATTGGAAGAGTTTATCAGCACAGATCAGAGCGAATGCTGCCTACGGAAGGCGAAGTCTGTTGAGTACATCGATTGGGTGAGGCATTTGTCCGACTCGTGAAAAAATGAAAAAAATGAACGTGGTTGCACGAAATAAACAGTCGCAAGAAAGTCCATAACTTAGGGAACAACTACTGGAAGGAGTTAAAAGTGGTCAAGGAGTTCATGAAAACAGATGCGTCCGCAAATGAGGTTTACACACCAAAACTTTCGTATTACACGCGGCTTGAGTCTGCAAATGGCCAGGAAATACCCCGAAGTTCACGATGCAGCGAACCCAATAACAGGCCAGTGCACAGGCTGAGTGAGGTAAGCATAATATAAAGTAACAATAAAAGTACGATTAGGTCGTCAGTTAAAAGGGGCCAGCAATAACAACAATTGTACGTATGCACCTTCGTCTATTCTACCGGCAGCAATGGAACTTTCGTTTGTGGCACTGTTGTTACAAGTCAGACAGATTAGTTCTTTGATTTCAATCATTTATCATTTTCCTTCCGTAAAACGTTTGCAATCATTCTAATGAAAAATTAGTTGATATTAACTAAACAGAATTCATGCATCCGTTTGTTCTGGATGCATTCAACTCGCTGATGTGTAAACCCCACAACAAAAATTACTCTACGAAGTTGCAGATTATCTATGACCTGTGGACAACAACTAACACATTAGTTACCGGAATGCTAAGGGGGCTTTGCACTTGTCTCCCCCCCCGGAATCGATTCGTTTTTATTCATTACAGAATTAATTCTCATTCACCATAGATAACCATTAGTTCCTTGGGATACAACCCATTTCTCGTGTCACCTGTAAAAGTTAGTTCTTGTGGCATGAGAAGCCTCGAAACTGACGAATTTATTAAAAACGGCAGTTTTTAGGAGTATTTCCCTCCCCCATTCCCTCATGCAGAACCTGCAAACCATAGCTGACTGTTATAAATTTTGTATGCAACTTATCGAAAATGATAAATGAAATTTCCTTTCAGTTGCGATACCCTTAATTAATTATTCAACTGACTAAATGAGACCCTTTTCCGCCTCCTTTCAACATGAGCCCAAGACCTTTTACAACTCAAGCTGTCTATTATCTGTACCTAATACCCGTTATTTTGCCACATTGTAGCACACTAACTGTGTCTCAGGCATTAACGGCTGTACCTATGAACAATATTTTTAATGCATATTCATGTGCACTCTGCTGTAGTTATGATTTGGAAAATCAGAAACATCACACATAAGTATTGCTTTCTACTAAAGCACAGTAAATACACCGTAATACTTAAGTTCTAATTTTGGTGGAACTTACGACTAATTGTTTATAATACTTACACAGAACTATATCAGCTAAGATCCTTATTCTTCACACTTCGTGAGGTAGGCGCCACCAGTTCCTTTAAAACGTCTCTGGAACTTGATTAAGTAAACCGCCAAAGATTCTATAACTGTAAACAAAAAAAACCGCTCTCGCGATTTTCGAATTGTGCGCTTCTATTAATTAATTTCGTTTAGTGGTTAACAATAACAACTGAAATTTTTTCACTACTGTTGTTTCCTTTTAAAGTTGTATCATTATTTCGTGGTAGGTTGCTGCTCACGTATGCTTTAAAATGAATAACCTCATCACTTAAAAATTCTTCCAAGTCGTCTATTTAAAGCTGTTGCAGTTTACTAGCACATTTCAATAGTTCAGTGTCGTCTCGGCAACTCAAAACTGCTATAAAACTCTTCCTATGATTTTTTTCCCCAATTCAGGTACCAATCTGGCTATAATAAACAGAAATGTGTTCACTTGAAAATCTTCCTTTCCTTCAAAAATAATACCACCCTCGGCTGTTACGTTTATCTTACTCTTTTCGACGATAGCCTTCTCCTCCATGTCGTATATAAAACGACCGCGTTCAGCGTACTGAAGTAAAAAATCGTACAACTTTATTACAGTTCCAACATCCCTATCAACACTTTGCAACAATTTATTTGTGGCATCAATGTCTTCAGTATTGCCGACCAAAAAAACATTTGTATCGCAGTTTCAAAACTCTGCATGCCGTTCAGTATTCTAGTTGCTACAAATCTTAGTGAAGCGTTTCGAGTTTCATCATGCTGAATGACTTCTTAAGCTGGTAAGTCTACTCAGTTAACACTAACTATACCAGGCACGGTCTAGACCAGCATGCCTTTGTAGGTCGATTTACGGAGACTCAACTGTTTAACTGTGACTACAAAATATTCCAATGATTCGTCAAAGCAGAGAAGAAAGTGTAAATTTTTGCTACAAACGGATAAGTGAAGACCCTTAAAGACAATACTCTACCGCTAAGGCAGTGAGCTACAAACGGAATATACACACCAAGAGAATTGATTTGGTTAAGTGTAGCTTAGAAACCAGGGTATGTAGCAGCCATATTGCTTGTATTGTCATGTAAATGACCCCTTCGAAAGCGAATGTTCAAATCATATTTAATTAATAAATTTACTAATGAATTAGCTAATTCTTCTGTTTGTGCCCTGATTTTAGGACAAAGCAGACAAATCTTTTAACAGGAAATCCATCTTTTGATAAATACTTTCTGAAAAAAGACAGCTTATCCACATGTGTAATGTCGGGATTGAAGTCTAATACGGTGGAAAAAGCAGTTTCCTTCACTTAATCTACAATAGACTTCACCACCTTTCTGCCAGAACTGATATACTCTTCACAAGTTTGAAAAGAAAGATTTGATGTACTCCCTTTTCCTTTGTTTCCATAAAAGTCTTTATACACTGACGAAAAAAAAAGAAGGGACAGCAAGAAGGAGCTGTACGACATAAACGAAAGTCAGTAGGCTTGTTTCTAGATCTGAAACACGATGCCTGTTCAGATTTCGCACCAGTCACTTAAGATCGGCGATAGTAACGCCATTATGAAGATGCATGTCAGGTTTGCTTTAAATACACGCTGTAACGGTCGGGAGCATTAGTTACCTTTGAGACAGGACGTGGTGAGTTGATGTTTCTCAAGACAGCCTTTAAGGTGACAAAGACGCCATTGCCAACACCTAACTAAGTTTGAACGAGGTCGTCTAATAGGACTACTAGAAGCTGAATGTTCCTTCTTCGATATTGCAAAAAGACTTGGGAGGAATGCAGCCACTGTACAAGACTGCTGGCAGCGGGGGTCACGAGAATTTGTAGTCACAAGAAGACGGGCTCCGGACGATCACATGGCACCATCGAGTAGATGGACCATCGTGCCCGTCGTATGGCTCTGGCGCTTCGTGTTGCATCTGCAGGAGCAACTGGAGCGTCAGTTGACAACACAGTCGAGGAACAAACTGTTACAAATCGGTTACTTCAAGGACAGATCCGTGCCGGGCGCCCTGTTGTGTGCATTCCACCGACCCCGAAACACCGCCGTTTGTGACTACAGTGGTGTCAAGCGAGAGCTCATCACAGAGCAGGGTGAGAATCTGTTGCGTTTTCTGGTGAAAGCTGGTTCTGTCTCGGTGCCAGTGATGGTGGTATGTTGGTTAGAAGGTTTGAGGGCCTGCAATCAATCTTTCTACGTACTTGACGCAATGGACCTGCACCTGGAGTACCATTTCGTATGACAGTAGGAGCACTCTCGTGGTTCTCTCACGCTCCCTGGCTGCAATGTTGTATGTCAGTCTGGTAATACGACGTGTCGTGCTGCCATTCATAAACAGCATTCCAGGGGCTGTTTTCCAACAGGATAACTAAGTTCTAAGCAAAGAAGGGAAAGCATAAAGGTGGAAGAAGTATATAGAGGGTCTATACAAGGGCGATGTACTTCAGGACAATATTATGGAAATGGAAGAGGGTGTAGACGAAGACGAAATGGGAGATACGGTACTGCGTGAAGAGTTTGACACAGCACTGAAAGACCTGAGTCGAAACTAGGCCCCCGGAGTAGACAACATTCCATTAGAACTACTGACAGCCTTGGAAGAGCCAGTCCTGACTAAACTCTACCATCTGGAGAGCAAGATGTATGACACAGGCGAAATACCCTCAGACTTCAAAAAGAATATAATAATTCCAATCCCAAAGCAAGCAGGTATTGACAGATGTGAAAATTATCGAACTATCAGTGTAATAAGCCATAGCTGCAAAATACTAACACCAATTCTTTACAGACGAGTGGAAAAACTGGTAGAAGCCGACCTCGAGGAAGATCAGTTACGATTCCGTAGAAATGTTGGAACACGTGACGCAATACTGACCTTACTACTTATCATAGAAGAAAGATTAAGGAAAGACAAACCTACGTTTCTATCATTTGTAGACTTAGAGAAAGCTTTTGACAATGTTGCCTGGAATACGCTCTTTCACATTCTGAAGGTGGCAGGGGTAAAATACAGGGAGAGAAAGGCTATTTACAATTTGTACAGAAACCAGATGGCAGTTATAAGAACCGAGGGGCATGAAAGGGAAGCAGTGGTTGGGAAGAGAGTGAGACAGGGTTGTAGCCTCTCCCCGATGTTATTCAATCTGTTTATTGAGCAAGCAGTGAAGGAAACAAAAAAAAAATTCGGAGTAGGTATTAAAATCCATAGAGAAGAAATAAAAACTTTGATGTTCGCCGATGACATTGTAATTCTGTCAGAGACAGCAAAGGACTTGGAACAGCAGTTGAACGCAATTGACACTGTCTTGAAAGGAGGGTATAAGATGAACATTAACAAAAGCAAAACGAGGATAATGGAATGTAGTCTAATTAAGTCGGGTGATGCTGAGGGAATTAGATTAGGAAATGAGACACTTAAAGTAGTAATTGAGTTTTGCTATTTGGGGAGAGAAGTAACTGATGATGATCGAAGTAGAGAGGATATAAAATGTAGACTGGCAACGGCAAGGAAAGCGTTTCTGAAGAAGAGAAATTTGTTAACATCGAGTATAGATTTAAGTGTCAGGAAGACATTTCTGTAAGTATTTGTATGGAGTGTAGCCATGTATGGAAGTGAAACATGGACGATAAATAGTTTGGACAAGAAGAGAATAGAAGGTTTCGAAATTTGGTGCTACAGAAGAATGCTCAAGATTAGATGGGTAGATCACATTACTAATGAGGAGGTGTTGAATAGGATTGGGGAGAAGAGAAGTTTGTGGCACAACTTGACTAGAAGAAGGGATCGGTTAGTAGGACATGTTCTGAGGCATCAAGGGATCACCAATTTATTATTGAAGGGCAGCGTGGAGGGAAAAAATCGTAGAGGGAGACCAAGAGATGTATACACCAAGCAGATTCAGAAGTATGTAGGTTGCAGTAGGTGCTGGGAGATGAAGAAGCTTGCACAGGATAGAGTAGCATGGAGAGCTGCATCAACCCAGTCTCAGGACTGAAGACCACAGCAACAACTCTCGTCCACATACTGCTGCAATACAACATGCTCTACAGTGCGGATGTGTATCCTTGGTCTACTTGCTCACCAGACCTGACTGCAGTTAAGCATGTATTGGTCATCATCGTACACCTCCAGCATTAACCGTCCCTGTGTTGACCAGTCAAGTGTCACAGTCAGGAAACTCCATCCCACAAACTGATGGTTCAAATGGCTCTGAGCACTATGGGACTTAACATCTATGGTCATCAGTCCCCTAGAACTTAGAACTACTTAAACCTAACTAACCTAAGGACAGCACACAACACCCAGCCATCACGAGGCAGAGAAAGTCCCTGACCCCGCCACAAACTGACATCCGGCACCTGTACAACACCTTGCATGCAAGTGTGAATGCTTGCATTTAACAATCTGGCGGTTACACCGGTAATTAATGTACCATCATTTCACATTTGCAAGGCCTTATCCTGTCCTTACGTATATCTGTGATCTTGCAATGTTAATTACTTGAAAATGTTACCTAGAAAAATGTGTTCCTAAAATTCATTCTTCTTCTCCTCAGCGATCACAGGCCTTGTAGACCACGTGCTGCATCAAGTATCTGCTTCCACCGACTTCTATCTCTCGCAGTCTTTCTCCACCCTGCGGAAATTCCTGATGCTGCAATGTCCTCCTGCCTTACTTTTCTTTGTATACTGAAACAACTTCATGGAGTTTCCATTCCTGCTTTCCACTTCTATAGATTCTAGGAGTCCAGTTAGATACTTCCTTTCCTCTTTGTACCTTTTCTCTTGCTGTTCCTTTTCTAACGGCCTTGTAGGTCTCTCTCCTCTCCTCACTCTCCTTATTATGCTGCCACAGCATCCTGGCTTCTTTCCTCTTTTCCACTGCTCTCTGACACTTTTCGTTGAACCATTTCTCTTTCTTCGTTTTCTTTTTCCTGTCCAGTATTTTTTCTGCTGCATTTGTTACTACAGTTTTTATTCTGTCCCAAGCCTTCTCGACACTATTTACCTCCTCAGCTTCTTGCAATGCTGTAAATGGGTTGTTTATTTCAGTCGCAGAGGTTTCTTTAACAGACAGTTCCTTCAGTCGTTCGATGTCTAAATTAGGTTTTGTGTGGCTTTTGGATGTTGATTCCAAATCGTCTTGAGTTTCATCTTTCCTACCATTATAGGAAATGATCTGAGCCAATTTCTCCTCATCTGTACGTTCTGACATCCCTTATAAATGAAGTGCAACATTTATCTGTCATAACATGGTCAATCAGATTTACTGTTTTTCCATCTGGAGAGCCCCATGTGCCTTTGTGTATTTCTTTGTGAGGGAACATCGTGGAGCGCCGTCCGCGGTGGTCTCGCGGTTCTAGGCGCAGTCCGGAACCGTGCGACTGCGGTCGCAGGTTCGAATCCTGCCTCGGGCATGGATGTGTGTGATGTCCTTAGGTTAGTTAGGTTTAAGTAGTTCTAAGTTCTAGGGGACTAATGACCACAGCAGTTGAGTCCCATAGTGCTCAGAGCCATCGTCGAGCGAATTCTTTGACAGTGCAAAATTGATCATTTTAATCCATTTTCGTTTGTAGTCGAGTGCTTGCTATGTTTTCCTATTGTGGGGATGAACGTATCCTCTTTACCTAATTTTCATTAACGTCCCCTAGGATAATTTTCATATTTATTGTTGGAATACTTTCGACTACTCTCTCTAATTCTTCATACTACTGATCTTGCTCATCCTCAGTTGAATCTTCAGTCGGTACATGGACATTTATGAATGTTATATCGTACCACTGGTGTTTGATTGTTATGCAAGACATTCTTTTGTTAATGGGATGGAATTCCTTAACCCGATTAACAATCCTGTACTTAAGAGTAAAACCAGTACCAAATTCAAGATGTTTTTCGTCTCCCCCATAAAGAATGACACAATTATCCTCTGTGTGTATCCCTTCTCCAAGCCACCTAACTTCGTGTGGAGCTACAATGTCTGTCTTGTATGTTTTTCATTCAGATCTCAAAGTCGCTGCCGCAACTGGATTATTAAGACTACGAACGTTCCATGTCCCAAATGTGAAGCAGTGTTTCTTGTTTCCATCTCGCGAATTCCTGTTCCATAGCCTATGTACGTTTCGTTTGAATCCATTATCCGAAGCAAATCGTTGATGTGAGCCAATAGGTATAGGATCCTCTGGCTGTGTTACGAGCGCTGCGCAGGTTAAGCTTGGTGATGGGGCTGCCACCTCAAAGCTTCCAAGCTCACTGAGTAATATTTTGGATTATCATTTCCCAGGCTTTTAGCTGTGCCTGCCCCGTAGAGATTCCTTCCGCCTCTTCTACCGATGGAATGTTATAAAAATATTCTCTTCCGGCATGCGAGCCGTTGGCTTCCTCTTCACTGGTTTTGATCCACCTCGGGTATTTTATTTCCCCGGTACCCACCATATTTGGTGAGCATTCATTACTCTACATTAATTACTTTTTAGTGTTGTAATTTTTTCCGTTGGTGCATTTAGATAGATAACGATAAAATTCGGCTATTAGCTGTAGTGCGGCCTCGAAATGCCCGCAATGTGTTGACCCAAATCTATAGTTATAGTATTCACTTATTATCCAATTCGCAGGAACGTCAGAAACTGAATCACTATCGTCAATAGCTTTTCATGCGTCATTTGGGTCACATGAAATGTTTGTTTCCGCGCCACTGTTGCGGTTTTTAATATTCGATACTGTTCACCACATTCTTACACCCCACATTATTAATCTCCGATGTTTCTAGACTTCAGCTCGAGCTGGACGACTGTATTTGATTTTTAAATGGCACAACGATTTTTGCACTTTTTGTCACACTTTCGTCTTTCTTTATGCCTCATCTTTCACGAGTTTCCGGTATTAAGAACCTCTTACTCATCTCCGACTGTCACTCATTTTAGTTAATACTAAAATGCAAATCACTTAGTAAACTCTGGACATCTGTACTCTTTATAGCTTACAGTTTAACTGAACTGCCAGCCAAGCGGCCAGTCGTTAGAATGTCTGACGCTATTTTCTTTGAATTTGCGCGGTCATTGTTGAGTTGTACGCACTGGCTACTTCTATGACAGTGTTAGTGGCGTCATACAGCACAAAGCTTAATTGTTAGCAACGACATTTGCTTTCCAACCGTATACCACAAGAAAGGAACGACACTGAATTCAGAGAATAATGATCATACTGTACCGACGTAATGTGATTACTAAAGTAAAACCTGTCCTTTTTCCATTACCTGACCAGGCTGCTCATAAATTTGAGCTGATTGTTGTCAACAAAATTCAGTCCATTTCACTGTGAGTTAACTTCACATTCTCTTTTCAAAATTTGAATAAAATACACACATAAAAAATTGCATCCGCCCCTTCCCACCCCATCCCCCGTTCCCAGAACTCCTGAAGATAGACGTTGACTGTGGATACTGTATCACAGACACAGTCCCTCCACTGTTCAGAGATGTCACTAAAACCGCCCAAAGATCCGTGGCGAAGTCCATCTTTGCAACCACACCATGTAGCTTGATACAGATGGCCCGAACAACATGCCCAACCATGCATGAGCAGCGCCTATTAGACGGAGGGGGTCCGACAGCCGATCAGTTCCAGTCATTCCACCAGGAAGGAGGTACACGATTCGTGTTGTGTGTAGTTCAACTATGCCTAGACGATCAATACCGCGGTTCGATCGCGTCCTTGTTACTTTGTGCCGGCAACGGCTCTCAACAAGGGAAGTGTCCAGCCATCTCGGAGTGAACCAAAGCGATGTCGTTCGGACATGGAGGAGACACAGAGAGACATCAACTGTTGCTAACATGCCGAGCTCAGGCCGCCCAAGGTCTACTACTGCAGTGGATGACCGCTAGCTACGTATTATGGCTCGGAGGAATCCTGACAGCAACGCCACCATGTTGAATAATGCTTTTCGTGCAGCCACAGGACATTGTGTTACGACTCAATCTCTGCGCAATAGGCTGCATGATGCGTAACTTCACTACCGACATCCGTGGCGAGGTCCATCTTTGCAACCACACCATGTAGCGCGATACAGATGGCCCCAACAACATGCCGAATAGACCGCTCAGGACTAGCATCACGATTTCTTCACCGATGAGTGTCGCATATGCCTTCAACCAGACAATCGTCGGAGACGTGTTTGGGATGCAACCCGGTCAGGCTGAACGCCTTAGACGCACTGTCTAGCGAGGTGCAGGTTCCCTGATGTTTGGGGTGAAATTGTGTGGGCCGACGCACATCGATTGTGGTCATGGAAGATAGTGCAATCATATCGGCAGCATATTGGCGAGGCATTGGTCTTCATGGACGACAATTCGCGCCCCCATCGTGCACATCTTGTGAATGACTTCCTTCAGGATAATGACATAGCTGGACTAGAGTCGCCAACATGTTCTCCAGACATGAACCCTATCGAACATGCCTGGAATAGATTGAAAGGAGCTGTTTATGAACGACGTGACTGAGGGGTCTACGCCGTTGAGGAGTGGGACAATCTGGACCAACAGTGCCTTGATGAACTTGTGGTTAGTATGCCACGACGAATACAGGCATGCATCAATGCAAGAGGACGTACAACTGGGTATTAGAGATACCGGTATGTACAGAAATCTGGACCACCGCCTCTGAAGGTCTCGCTGTATGGCGGTACAACATGGAATGTGTGGTTTTCATGAGCAATAAAAAGGGCGGGAATGATGTTTATGTTAATCTCTATTCCAATTTTCTGTACATGTTCCGGAACTCTCGGAACCGAGGTGATACAAAACTGTTTTTGATGTGTGTATTTAAGAAAAACAACTTATAAGCCACCGCTTACAATCCGCCACCCCTTAAAATCTGCTGCCCTAGGCAACTGCCTATTCCACCTAAACCTAAATAAGCCTCTGGGGACTGCGCTTGTCGCGAAGAAAGCAGAGAGAATTGGCCACCATCCGCAAACAACTAGTAGTTGCGTTAGCGCAGGTCTGCGACAGGGTCGTGGTGTTTGGGCCCCCGCTGTAACGTCTCTTGTTACGGCTGGATTTACAGACATCGACGCCCTAGGACAGAGACTTTCCAGCCCTCTCGCTGACACTCCCCCATCTATTGTTTGCTTCTAATTACGACGTTTTGAATGTCCATACACGACTGTTTTTTCTTGCCCTACGAATTACGGTTCTGTATCCCAGTGGTCAAATACAGGGAGCGAAAGGCTATTTACAATTTGTAAGAAAGCCACATCGCAGTTACAAGAGCTGAGGGGCATGAAAGGGAAGCAGTGATGGGGAAGGGAGTGAGACAGGGCTGTAGCCAGGGTTGTAGTGCTATTCAAAAATGGCTCTTAGCACTATGCGACTTAACTTCTGAGGTCATCAGTCGCCTAGAACTTAGAACTACTTAAACCTAACTAACCTAAGGACATCACACACATCCATGCCCGAGGCAGGATTCGAACCTGCGACCGTAGCGGTCGCACTGCTCCAGACTGTAGCGCCTAGAACCGCACGGCCACTTCTGCTGGCGTAGTGTTATTAAATCCGTATATTGAGCAAGCAGTAAAGGAAACATAAGAAAAACTTCGAATAGGAATTAAAACCCATGGAGAAGAAATAAAAACTTTGAGGTTCGCCGATGACATTGTAATTCTGTTAGAGACAGCAATGCACCTGGAGGAGCAGTTGAACGGAATGGACTGTACCTTGAAAAGAGGACGTAAGATGAACATCAACAAAAGCGAAACGAGGATAATGGAACGTAGTCGAATTAAATCAGGTGATGCTGAGGGGATTAGATTAGGAAATGACACACTTAAAGTAGTAAATGATTTTTGATAATTGGGAAGCAAAATAACTGATGATGGTGGAAATAGAGAGGATATACAATGTAGACTGGCAATGGCAAGGAAAGCGTTTTTGAAGAAAAGATATTTGTTAACATCGAGTATAGATTTAAGTGTCAGGAAGTCTTTTCTGAAAGTAATTGTATGGAATGTTCAAAAAATGGTTCAAATGCCTCTGAGCACTATGGGACTTAACATCTGTGGTCATCAGTCCCCTAGAACTTAGAACTACTTAAACCTAAATAACCTAAGGACATCACACACATCCATACCCGAGGCAGGATTTGAACCTGCGACCGTAGCGGTCACGTGGTTCCAGACTGAAGGGCCTAGAACCGCACGGCCACACAGGCCGGCGTGTATTGAATGTAATCATGTAAGGAATCGAAACATGGATAATAATTAGTTTTGACAAGAAGAGAATAGAAGCTTTCGAAATGTGGTGCTACAGAAGAATGCTGAAGATTAGATGGGTAGAGCACGTAACTAAAGTGTAGGTACTGAACAGAATTGGGGGGAAGAGGAATTTGTGCCACAATTTGACTAGGAGAAGGGATCGGTTGGTAGGACATGTTCTGAGGCATCAAGGGATCTAAAATTTAGTACTGGAGGGCATCGTGGAGGGTAAAAATCGTAGAGGGAGACCAAAAGATGAATACAATAAGCAGACTCAGAAGGATGTAGGTTGCAGTAGTTACTTGGAGATGAAGAAGGTCGCACAGGATAGAGCAGCATGGAGAGCTGCATCAAACCGTCTCTGGACTGAAGACCACGACAACAACATCCCATGATAGGACATCTGTTAAGACACCAGCGAATGACTCCCATGGTACTAGAGAGAGGTGTAGAGGGCCAAAACTGTAGAGGAAGACAGAGATTGGAATACATCCCTGAAATAATTGAGGACGTAGGTTGCAAGTGCTACTCTGAGATGAAGAGGTTGGTACAGGAGAGGAATTCGTGGTGGGTCGCATCAAACCAATCAGAAGACTGATGACTGAAAAAAATTCCAAAATATATAATTAGTAATGGAATTATTGAAAATAAACAGACAGTAGACTACTTTTAAAAAAATATGATAGCTGACACGTGCAATGATTACAATTGACGACTAAAACAGTATCAGCTTGTACTAAGGACAAATTTATGATCTACAGGCTCTTTTTATTAAATGGGTATAAACTAAAGGAAACGATACCTGAAGGATGAGGTGCAATTAAAGTCATATGGGCGTATGGCCGGAAATGCGTTTCAAGGGACCTACACACAGTTGAAGGTGAGGTAAAAGATCTTTGACAGTGTAGGTCACACGTAGAACACGGCAGGCAAGTGAGAATGTTCTCCCTACAGACAAGAGGGCAGTGAGATGGAATTCCACCGTGTTGTATCCGTAATACCCTTCGTACCACCAAAGCAAGGTCTTCCATCGTGGGTGTCGTGGTCATCCGCATGCATGGTAGTTAAGACTCGCTCTTGAGGAGTCGAGGAAATGTGCCTGGTCCTACGAGGCAGTCTCAGTAATATCCACCCACGTATGAAAAGTGAGCTGTTACTGATGGTTCTCTGGCATCATACCATGGGGATTCTCAGCAGCCCGCACGTGAGTTCTGTGATATCGCCCCTCGTAACAGTGGCCCCATCTGTGAATAGGATGGGTGGCAGTAGTCCCAGCACATAACTGGCCCGAACAAATAGCATTTTAGAGCAATTTCAGGATTAAAAACCCTAAACCTCCGCATTTATTATTTAACTCCATAAAATTTTACAATTTATGATTTTATTAAGTGATGATATTAAAAAAATAAAAGAATAAAAATCAGTAAGATGTTCAAGTTACTTTAGTAACATAGCTACGAAAACTACTTTTAAAAAAAGGAACAAATAGTTGTGACTCGCTTCCATACAGAAGTCAACATTACAATTTTAAAATTAACATATCGTGACTATAAGCAAACGTCTTTATTAGGCAAAAGCGAGTCAAAAGCAATATATCAGGCTAGCAAATTTTACCTATATTTAATTCAAATACGATACTTTTACAGACAATCGCTCTTGAAATAAAAGTTTTAACTACTTTCATGGAATAAATAGCTGCGGCTCGCGGTGTTACCCGCGTTTAAACAGCTATTTGTATGCAAATGGTAATGTCGAAACTCACTAGCCACGCCATCACTACAGTTGTCTCTCTTGGAGGTACTGAGGGGGGAGCCTATTGCGGCCCAGAAAACCGTGAAACATAGAAGAAAAAGCACCAAGTTTTGAGACAATGGGAGAAACTCGCAAAATACGTCGCCGGCCGGAGTGGCCGTGCGGTTCTAGGCGCTACAGTCTGGAGCCGAGCGACTGCTCCGGTCGCAGGTTCGAATCCTGCCTCGGGCATGGCTATTTGTGATGTCCTTAGGTTAGTTGGGTTTAATTAGTTCTAAGTTCTAGGCGACTGATGACCACAGAAGTTAAGTCGCATAGTGCTCACAGCCACTTACAACTCCCTCATTTAGTTGCGGAAAAATTTATGCGCGTCCCAGTAGCTGTAACACATCCTACTTTAGTGTTAATATGTCTTAATAAAACTAATTCTTTCACGCAGTATACGTGAAAACTTTGGACCGGTGACGAATGATTGTTCATTCTTAGTGCGGTATAGAAACTCCATGAAAGACTGTGTAGGATGGAGTCACCATATTCATTTTGTCTGTTCTGTTGCAGTATATTCTCCGAATTTCAGTCACTTAGATATCCGGAGACTCATTCGCATTATTATTGGATATTCAGAGATTCGGATTTTCCTATTATCAGATGTCTTGATTATTAGATCTCCAGATTTGTTACGTACTGCAATTGCTGGGTTACCGGTATGAATGTTTCATTGCCTATTTGGAAGGCGGAAATGTAATGTAAGTGTTCATGTTTTATGCTAAATAATAATTAAGTGCTACTTAAAGTCTGTGTATGTATTTCAGAAACCTTTCCTCTATCTTATCCTTAGTTAGATGTTTAGGACAGGTGGTAGGGACAGAACATCGAGTGAAATTATATTGAATGCACTATCCGAAAATTACCTCGAACAATTAAACAGAGAACCGACTCGTGGAGATAACATCTTGGACCTAATGATAACAAACAGACCCGAACTTTTCGACTCTGTAAGTGCAGAACAAAGTGATCATAAGGCCGTTGCAGCATCCCTGAATGTGGAAGTTAATAGGAATATAAAAAAAGGGAGGAAAGTTTATCTGTTTAGCAAGAGTAATAGAAGGCAAATTTCAGACTATCTAACAGATCAAAACGAAAATTTCTGTTCCGACACTGACAATGTTGAGTGTTTATGGAAAAAGTTTAAGACAATTGTAAAATGCGTTTTAGACAGGTACGTGCCAAGAAAAACTGTGAGGGACGGGAAAAACCCACCGTGGTTCAACAACAAAGTTAGGAAACTACTGCGAAAGCAAAGAGAGCTTCACTCCAAGTTTAAACGCACCAAAAACCTCTCAGACAAACAGAAGCTAAACGATGTCAAAGTTAGCGTAAGGAGGGCTATGCGTGAAGCGTTCAGTGAATTCGAAAGTAAAATTCTATGTACCTACTTGACAGAAAATCCTACGAAGTTCTGGTCTTACGTTAAATCAGTAAGTGGCTCGAAACAGCAAATCCAGACACTCCGGGATGATGATGGCATTGAAACAGATGATGACACGCGTAAAGCTGAAATACTAAACACCTTTTTCCAAAGCTGTTTCACAGAGGAAGACCGCACTGCAGTTCCTTCTCTAAATCCTCGCACAAACGAAAAAATGGCTGACATCGAAATAAGTGTCCAAGGAATAGAAAAGCAACTGGAACCACTCAACAGAGGAAAGTCCACTGGACCTGACGGGATACCAATACGATTCTACACAGAGTACGCGAAAGAACTTGCCCCCCTTCTAACAGCCGTATACCGCAAGTCTCTAGAGGAACGGAAGGTTCCAAATGATTGGAAAAGAGCACAGGTAGTCCCAGTCTTCAAGAAGGGTCGTCGAGCAGATGCGCAAAACTATAGACCTATATCTCTGACGTCGATCTGTTGTAGAATTTTAGAACATGTTTTTTGCTCGAGTATCATGTCGTTTTTGGAAACCCAGAATCTACTCTGTAGGAAAACATGGATTCCGGAAACAGCGATCGTGTGAGACCCAACTCGCTTAATTTGTTCATGAGACTCAGAAAATATTAGATATAGACTCCCAGGTAGATGCTATTTTCCTTGACTTCCGGAAGGCGTTCGATACAGTTCCGCACTGTCGCCTGATAAACAAAGTATAAGCCTACGGAATATCAGACCAGCTGTGTGGCTGGATTGAAGAGTTTTTAGCAAACAGAACACAGCATGTTTTTATCAATGGAGAGACGTCTACAAATGTTAAAGTAACCTCTGGCGTGCCACAGGGGAGTGTTATGGGACCATTACTTTTCACAGTATATATATAAATGACCTAGCAGATAGTGTCGGAAGTTCCATGCGGCTTTTCGCGGATGATACTGTAGTATACAGAGACGTTGCAGCATTAGAAAATTGTAGCGAAATGCAGGAAGATCTGCAGCGGATAGGCACTTGGTGTAGGGAGTGGCAACTGACCCTTAACATAGACAAATGTAATGTATTGCGAATACATAGAAAGAAGGATCCTTTATTGTATGATTATATGATAGCCGAACAAACACTGGTAGCAGTTACTTCTGTAAAATACCTGGGAGTATGCGTGCAGAACGATTTGAAGTGGAATGATCATATAAAATTAATTGTTGGTAAGGCGGGTACCAGGTTGAGATTCATTGGGAGAGGCCTTAGAAAATGTAGTCCATCAACAAAGGAGGTGGCTTACAAAACAATCGTTCGACCTATTCTTGAGTATTGCTCATCAGTGTGGGATCCGTACCAGATCGGGTTGACGGAGGACATAGAGAAGATCCAAAGAAGAGCGGCGCGTTTCGTCACAGGGTTATTTGGTAACCGTGATAGCGTTACGGAGATGTATAGCGAACTCAAGTGGCAGACTCTGCAAGAGAGGCGCTCTGTATCGCGGTGTAGCTTGCTCGCCAGGTTTCGAAAGGGTGCGTTTCTGGATGAGGTATCGAATATATTGCTTCCCCCTAGTTATACCTCCTGAGGAGATCACGAATGTAAAATTAGAGAGATTCGAGCGCGCACGGAGGCTTTCCGGCGGTCGTTCTTCCCGCGAACCATACGCGACTGGAACAGAAAAGGGAGGTAATGACAGTGGCACCTAAAGTGCCCTCCGCCACACACCGTTGGGTGGCTTGCGGAGTATAAATGTAGATGTAGTAAATGTGGCCAGTAGTTTTTGGGGAGAACGCTTATGTAGTATGGTGATACTTTGTTTTTTAATTATTTAGAATTCCATTTTATGTTAAATAGCAACCCCTAACCTCTCAGCTTGCGAGAAGTAATTTATGTTTTACGAAGTCCAATAGCAAAAATAATTCACGGACAAATTTATCTTTGAGTTAAGGATTAATTGCTTAGGCTTAAACTACATTAGCTGCAGCTCGGGTTAATACTGGATTGAGCAACCCTGGATGTAATATCAAAAAGGATAAAGAAAGTGCTTTTTATTCTAAATTCACATCGGAATCTGTGCGAAATCCATTTCAGCTTGAAATGGGAAGCATCGAGTTTTCAGTGTTATAATGTTAAAAGTATATTTTTGTTCTTTACAGTCAAAAATACTGAAGAGGCAACGAAACTGGTACACATGCCTAACACAGCGTGGGGCCCCCGCGAGCACGCAGAAGTGCATGGACTCGACTTATGTCGGAAGGAGTGCTGGAGGCGGAACTGACATCATGAATCTGCAGGGCCGTCCATAAATCCGTAAGAGTAAGAGGGGGCTGAGATCTCTTCTGAACAGCACGCTGTAAGGCATCTCAGATATGCTGAATAATGATCACGTCTGTGGAGTTTGGTGGCCAGCAGAAGTCTTTAAACTCAGAAGAGTGTTCCTGGAACCACTCTGTAGCAATTATGGACATTTGGCCTGTCACGTAGTCCTGCTGGAATTGCGGACATGAATGGATGCATGTGATCAGACAGGATGCTTACGTACGTGTCACCTGTCAGAGTCGTATCTAGACGTATCAGGGGTCCCATATCACTCCAATTGCACACACCCCACACCGTTACAGAGCCTCCACCAGCTTGAACAGTCCTCTGCTGACATGCAGGGTCCATGGAATCATGAGGTTGTCTCCATACCGATACACGTCCATCCGCTCGATACAATTTGGAACGAGACTCGTCCGACCAGGCAACATGTTTCCAGTCATGAATAGTCTAATGTCGGTGTTGACGGGCCCAGGCGAGGCGCAAAGCTTTGTGTCGTGCAGTCATCAAGGGTACACGAGTGGGCCTTCGGCTAAGGAAGCCCGTGTCGATGATGTTTTGAATGATTCGCACGCTGACGTTGATAGCCCGGAATTGAAATGTGCAACAATTTGCGGAGGGTTGCACATCTGTCACGTTGAACGATTCTCTTCAGTCGTCGTTGGTCCCGTTCTTGCAGGATCTGTTTCCGGCCGCAGCGATGTCGGAGACGTGATGTTTTACCAGATCCCAGATATTCATGGTATACTCGTGAAACAGTCGCACGGCAAAATCCCCACTTCATCACTACCTCGGATATATTGTGTCCCATCGCTCGTGCGCCGACTATAACACAACGTTGAAACTCACTTAAATCTTCATAACCTGCCATTTTAGGAGACACGTGTTGCCTCATATAGACGTTGCCGACCGCAGCGCCATTTTCTGCCTGTTTACGTGTCTCTCTATTTGAATACGCTTGCCTATACCACTTTCGCCGGCCGCGGTGGTCTCGCGGTTAAGGCGCTCAGTTCGGAACCGCGCGACTGCTGCGGTCGCAGGTTCGAATCCTGCCTCGGGCATGGATGTGTCTGATGTCCTTAGGTTAGTTAGGTTTAAGTAGTTCTAAGTTCTAGGGGACTGATGACCATAGATGTTAAGTCCAATAGTGCTCAGAGCCATTTCTTATACCACTTTCTTTGGCGCTTCAGTGTAGTCAGAACATTTTTACGTAATCTCATCGGAACATATAGGGTATCAGTTTAATTTGCATAGTAATTATTAGATTTTGGTAAGCAAAAATACTGGTTATGATTAACATTGTTAGGCTTCAGGTCACTGATGTACAGAGGTATTTATCTTTCTCGGTCTCAATGTTTAATCGAACGTCCGATGCAGTAAATAGCGAATTATAAAATGTGCCGGAGAGGGAGTAAATAATTTCCCGGCTACTAGAGACAAGCCCAGCAGGGAAAAGATCATAATTGTCTTGGAGTGTATGGAGAGCCAGAAATCTTTGCAATACATCTCTGTGAACAACGTTCCGAGACTTCTTGTTCTCTGCGTATATTTAAAGATTTGTGGCTGTCAATTCATGAGAACAGCCAAGGTAGGGCTGTCTATGCGAAAAATATGGTGTACCTGGATGAATAGCTGCCACTTTTAATGTTTGGCTTTCAGAGGGATCGGCAAGCGTTTGTTAGGATGATAGGAATTCGTGGTATCAATAATTTCATTTGCCAAAACAGTTAACAACTAATCTCCATGCTACACTTAAAGGTTTCATTTGATAGTTAATTTCATGGATAAGTTTAATCATGTAACCCATCCCACGGGAACAGTAGTCACGTTGAGTACCCCATGGGAACAGCGATTTTTTCCGAACAAAAGGTAGTCTACGTGTTAATTCAGGGTATAGACTTTCTTCACTCCAAATTTCACTCAAATCTGTGCAGCCGCTTCATCGTGAAGGAGTAACAAACATACCAATCGACGAAGAGAGAGAATAAGCAGTTTCTAGCTCAGTGTATCTCAAATTTTATAATATTTGTACGTGCAGCAACGCTGTCTGTCCTCGCGTGTGTACATGTTACCAGCGGATACGCTCTCATGTCATAATCAAATCCAGCCTCATCGAAAGCTTTCCATGATCTACATGTAAAAGCACCGCGTCTCTCTGTAATAGAGCATTTAAAAGACACTGTCGTGAGTCTTCAAGCTTCTTAGAAACCATGACACACGCCTGACTCTCAGCGCCAAAAATGCGATGGATCTGTATGGAAGTATGGATTAAATTCTTTTGTATTAGCATTGTATTCCTTACGTTGAATCGTATAATGTAGGACATGTTAAACAATAAAAGCATTTTCACAAGTACGATACAATTCACAGGTCAAAAGGTAAACAGCTTCTTCTATAACACTTACTGATCCACATTTCTTGTTATTTTCTTCAAATCAATACATGTCTTGTACCATGGATATCCAGAAAGTAACATGTTTGGAAATAAAAAAATTAACAATATGGAAAACCAAATGTCATTATATGCATTTTGAAGGTCCTGTCTCAAAATATTTTTTTACGTAATCGTCATTCAAACTTAGGCACTTATTATAGTCTGGCAAAAGTTTTTCAATACCGTCTCTGTCGAAACCTTCCACTTGCGACTGCAACCACTGATTTACATCGGCATGCAGTTTGGCTTCAGTATCAAAGCGTTGTCTAGCAAGCCATGTCCCCACTGCCTGGAAGATGTGGCAGTCACTCGGCACCAAATCCGGGCTGTATGGTGGATGATCAAACACTTCCCATCCAAAACCCGTAGGAGCTCTCGGGTATGACTGGCCATGTGTGGAAGTACGTTGCTATGAAAACAAAACTTTTGCGCCAAGTTTTCCCAGACGTTTGTTTTGTATCGTTCGCCTTAACTTTGTCAGTGTTTGACAATACCTCTCTGAGTTACTTGTTGTGCCACGTTTAAGGAAATCAACGAGAATCATTCCCTTAGAGTCCAAAAACACAGTAGTCATGGCCTTTCTTGCTGACAGCGTTTGCAAATGGGATTTTTGGAACCCATGTAGCACAATATTTCTGGTAACCAAGCTCTTCCGCCACTATTCCACGCACAAAACTCCGTGACATTTTGGGGAAAATGTTATGAAAGTTCCGTAATCGTGACAAGACGATTTTCACGGATTTTGTCGTCAATGTTCATCACCAGTTCGTCAGTCAAGGCTAGGCCTACCACTGCGGTTCTCATCGTGAACGTTGGTATGGCCATTTTTAAAATCAGTGCACGATTTGTCCGCAGCTCGTGGTCTAGTGGCTAGCGTTGCTGCGTCTGGATCACGGGGTCCCAGGTTCGATATTCTCTGCTTAGGGACTGGGTGTTTGTGTTGTCCTCATCATATCATCATTAATATTCGTGGCAGTGGGTAGATTGGACTGTGTAAGGAATTGGACTGCGATAAAATTGGGACTTTGTACGGGCGCTGATGACCGCACAGTTGAGTGCCCCACAAACCAAACATCATCAAACAATGCACCATTGCCTCTCTCGGCTATCACTCATTATTAGTTTTCTGTACACAGCACAAAAGTCGTGATAAATTTCTGTAGGAACGTTATGGCACAAAGATGGCGGCTGTAGCCTCGCGCACCACCGCTATAGCTCCAAATGTCTGTTACTATCTGGATAGCCCTCGTACTACACACTTCAGAAAGTAGCCGTTTCAACATGAAGGAGTAACAAATACACTCACACACAAAAATGGTTCAAATGGCTCTGAGCGCTATGGGACTTAATATCTGAGGTCATCAGTCCCCTAGAACTTAGAACTACTTAAACCTAACAAACCTAAGGACATCACACACACCCATGCCCGAGGCAGGATTCGAACCTGCGACCCTAGCAGCAGCGCGGCTCCGGACTGGAACACCTAGAGCCGCACGGCCACCGCGGCCGGCCTCACACACAAACTTTCACATTTATAATAGGTTTTTATGATTATATGGGATTGGTCTGCATCTACAATTCAAATCAGTGAAGCTTTTCGTAATATCTTTATAATTTAGTTGTCATTTTAAGACGCCGTTCAATATTGTACTGAATAAAACTTCGATGTGCAATCGTAGAGCGACCTTGATATTAGATAAACAATGCTGGTTATGGAAGACATCAGCTTCCAGCGAAATCGAACGCAAACCAAATCGCCAAAATTCCGTTACGGTAACCATTCTTTAAAAATCTTAGCTGTTTTGCCAACTGAAGTCCCATCAGTTTGACCGCACCGGGAACTTAACATGAGGGAGTGAGAGGTTTGAGAGGTGAATGTTGATTTAGTTCTTATCGGCTGTTGTGATGTTTCCTAATACTGTTACATCGCAAATCCATATTCTACGTGTTCCATCAACAAAAAAGACGCATTACTCCGGCAACAGTTTATTCTAGGAGACTGATCTCATGGTTCACTTTTGCCGACACTGTGTTCCATGTAGCAGGCAAAGTCAAAACACCTCTTCATGTAATTACATTTATTACTAAACGCAGTTGACAAACAAGGTAACAACATAAACAGCTATCTGCCATGTTTTTCCAGTGATGCCAATCTAGCTTTGATAGACAGTCAAAAAAATACAGATATTGTCGGCCGCACAAACTACCTCAGTGTTAACTCACACTGTGTGCCTGTTGGTGTCTCTCAAAAATCTGTTTACAGCTTGTCTCTCCCCACCAGTTTAAGGGATGAGGCCATTAAACCCAAGCATAAATATGTACTTTATAGTAGAATTAAGGTGTTTCGTGGCCAGCCTGTTTAACTTATATTAGTTTTTACATGACATTTTTTGTCCTTTTTATATTAAATTAATCATAATGTACAGGGCTGTTATATTTAAACTTTCGCTACTTGAGCCATTGTAGACGGAAAATTATTTACTGTGTGTGTTAGTGTCATGACTTGCCATTAGACGCCGCCGACATAGGATTGTACTACATTTGCAGACAGTCATCATGAGTTTGGACAAGCTAAGCAGGGCTTTACTCGTAAAGCTGTTTTTCAAACCAACAGCAATGCTGCGAGTATCGACGCATTGAATGAATACAGAGAGGTCCTTTTTCCGGCGCCTTGCCACGGTTCGCGCGGCTGTCCCCGTCGGCGGTTCTAGTCCTCCTTCGGGCATGGGTGTGTGTGTTGTCCATAGCGTAAGTTATTTTAAGTTATATTAAGTAGTGTGTAAGCCTAAGGACCGATGACCTCAGCCGTTTGGTCCCATGGGGACTTACTACAATTTTCTTTCCTCTTTCCGTACCGGAGTTGAAGAACATGTTTCGGAAGTTCAAATTGACTGGCAATCTGAAATTGCTCCGTAGTGAGGCCAGTGGCCAATTGCACCACAAATTATTAAGAAGTTACTGTTCCCATGGCTGAGAATGACGGATGCAATATGCGATCTGTAAGTGGTGCGTGAGTTGTGTCACAACTGTTGAACATTCCGTCGTCCACCGTTCGAATTGTACTGCGAACTTGTGAGATGGCATCTCTAATGCGGTTCCTAGCTGTCGTCGATGCAGATGGTCGTCACATTGAGCAACATTTGTAACCTGAAACGTAAACATGATACGCAATTAACAGGTGTTACCCTCTCGTATGGGAATTTAAATGTGTTTCTTTCAATAATTTATTCGTTACTTTTTTCCGCATTCCCTTACAAATGTTTCCACATTCATTTTCCCACGATTACTAGTTTTTCATGGGGGCTCTCTCAAGTAGCGAAAGCTTAACTATTACCACCCTAGACAACTAATGTGGTAACAACAATATTAGAGTCATCGATTCCTTCCACAGATCGTTCTGCCTCCTTAGCAAAACAAAATAAAAATAATTTTTACGAAATTTAGGACAACTGTAAAATTATGTTCAAAATGCCTCATCTTAAAGGAAATTTTGTGCTGATTTCAAAACTGGTCTTAGATTCTGTAATATTACGGAAATTATGAAGACTTTAAAACTACGATTAATGCTTTATTAACATTAATTCACCTGATCAGCTGAGTTGCAGTTGTATGCGGTAAATGTGATCTTTTGTTCTCTGCCAATGGTTGAATGAACACTACTCTTAGAAACGGATTTTTAACTGAATTTCACTGAATATGTTACGACCCGTGGCTCTACCCTTCATTCGATCCCTGCGAACCCTACACTTCAGGAGGATAATGCGCGACCGCATGTTGCAGGTCCTGTACGGGCCTTTCTGAATAAAGAAAATGTTCGACTGCTGCCCCGGCCAGCATGCTTTCGTTGACAGTTACACAGCTTTGGAATTAGCCAAGGGCATAGGTCCCCCATAAAGCCTATTACCGTATTATTATCAGTAGTTGAATTAGTTGGTAACTTCAAAAAGACACAAGAAATTTTAAAAAAATTAAACTATAAAACGTACAGATAAATAAAAATTAGTCGCTTGTGATCAAGAGCTCGTAACAACTCTCAAATGAAACAGTGTGCCTTGATGTTCTGCTACGGGGACGGAAGGTACCTGCGGTATCGACAGCAACTTCGTCAACCGCACCCTGAACGCCACGCACTGGCCGCAGGTGCGTGAGGGATGGCACTTTTGAACATCCCGTGAGCGCACCACCGGGGTGTGCTCGCTCTCCATAGCTGGCTGTTCTTTGCATGATGGCGCCACGCATACGCGCCACCAGAGGACACGGAAGTGGGATGGGCTCACTGTCCGCAGCTCTGATTAGCTGGAGCCTAGTGCAAAGCAGTCGCAATTCAGAGCTCTCCCCAGATCAAGTGCAACTATACACTTAAGCACATTGGTATGTATGTTTGCAGGGGGTTACTTCACATCAATGTAACACGGCGCTACTAAGTGTCATTAACATTCGCTGTCTTATACAGGGTGTTACAAAAAGGTACGGCCAAACTTCCAGTAAACATTCCTCACACACAAATAAAGAAAAGATGTTACGTGAACATGTGTCCGGAAACGCTTAATTTCCATGTCAGAGCTCATTTTAGTTTCTTCAGTATGTACTGCACTTCTTCGATTCACCGCCAGTTGGCCCAATTGAAGGAAGGTAATGTTGACTTCGGTGCTTGTGTTGACATGCGACTCATTGCTCTACAGTACTAGCATCGAGCACATCAGTACGTAGCATCAACAGGTTAGTGTTCATCACGAACGTCGTCGTTTTGCAGTCAGTGCAATGTTTACAAATGCCGAGTTGGCAGATGCCCATTTGATGTATGGGTTAGCACGGGGCAATAGCCGTGGCGCGGTACTCTTGTATCGAGACAGATTTCCAGAACGAAAGCGTCCCGACAGGAAGACGTTCGAAGAAATTGATCGGCGTCTTAGGGAGCACGAACATTCCAGCCTATGACTCGCGACTGGGGAAGACATAGAACGACGGGGACACCTGCAATGGACGAGGCAATTCTTCGTGCAGTTGACGATAACCCTAATGTCAGCGTCAGAGAAGTTGCTGCTGTACAAGGTAACGTTGACCACCTCACTGTATGGAGAGTGCTACGGGAGAACCAGTTGTTTCCGTACCATGTACAGCGTGTGCAGGCACTATCAGCGGATGATTGGCCTCCACGGGTACACTTATCCGAATGGTTCATCCAACAATGTGTCAATCCTCATTTCAGTGCAAATGTTCTCTTTACGGATGAGGCTTCATTCCAACGTGATCAAATTGTAAATTTTCACAATCAACATGTGTGGGCTGACGAGAATCCGCACGCAATTGTGCAATCACGTCATCAACACAGATTGGTGATGTCTTGATTGGGCCCCATGTTCTTCCACCTACGCTCAATGCAGCACGTTGTCATGATTTGATACGGGATACTCTACCTGTGCTGCTAGAACATGTGCCTTTACAAGTACGACACAACATGTGGTTCATGCACGATGGAGCTCCTGCACATTTCAGTCGAAGTGTTCGTACGCATTTCAACAACAGATTCGGTGACCGATGGATTGGTAGAGGTGGACCAATTCTGTGGCCTCCACGCTCTCCTGACCTCAACCCTCTTGACTTTCATTCATGGGGCTATTTGAAAGCTCTTGTCTACGCAACCCCGGTACCAAATGTAGAGACTCTTCGTGCTAGTATTGTGGACGGCTGTGATACAATACGCCATTCTCCAGGGCTGCATCAGCGCCTCAGGGATTCCATGCGACGGAGGGTGGATGCATGTATCCTCGCTAACGGAGGACATTTTGAACATTTCCTGTAACAAAGTGAAGTCACGCTGGTACGTTCTGTTGCTGTGTGCTTCCATTCCATGATTAATGTGATTTGAAGAGATGTAATAAAATGAGCTCTAACATGGAAATTAAGCGTTTCCGTACACATGTCCACATAACATCTTTTCTTTATTTGTGTGTGAGGAATGTTTCCTGAAAGTTTGGCCGTACCTTTTTCTAACACCCTGTATAACTGTCCCAACATGCAAGATTCTGTTGTACAATCAAGAAAATTAGGCTACTATTATTTCAATATACACGATCCAGTCACATTAATATGACTACCGCCTATGTTCGACGTCAACATGCAATAACCACACACCAACGACACGTGGCAGCACTAGTAGGGTAGGGTATACAAAGCGTCTCGAGAGAACGCGGAAAACAGTGCAATCCCTGTCGCAACGTGCAAATGGGGCGATTTATCTGGCGTCCAGAACGGCACGATCATTGACTTCCGAGCCAAGGGTGGAAACATTTCCGAAATGCCTAAGTTCGTAAACTGTTGGCGTGCCGCCATGCTTAAAGTATACCGTGCATGGTAAAATGGCTCTGTCCAAGTCTGGCGCCGATGGAACTGTGGTGCACGACAAGCCATAGATGACAGGGGTGAACGATCGCTGTGGAAATGTGTTTGGGCTGTAATGATATTTTCACTCTGCAGCGGAGTGTGCGCTGATTTGAAACTTTTGGAAGATTAAAACTGTGTTTCGGACAGAGACTCGAACTCGGGACCTTTGCCTTTCGCGGGAAAGTGCTCTACCACGTGCCAGGAAGTTTCAAATCAGCTCACACTCCGCTGCAGAGTGAAAATCTCATTCTGGAAACATCCCCCAGGCTGTGTCTATGCCATGTCTCCTCAGTATCCTTTCTTCCAGGAGTGCTAGTTCTGTAAGGTTTGCCGGCCGGTGTGGCCGTGCGGTTTTAGGCGCTTCAGTCTGGAACCGCGTGACCGCTACGGTCGCAGGTTCGAATCCTGCATCGGGCATGGTTGTGTGTGATGTCCCTAGGTTAGTTAGGTTTAATTAGTTCTAAGTTCTAGGGGACTGATGACCACAAATGTTAAGTCCCATAGTGCTCAGAGCCATTTGAACCATTTTTTTCTGTAAGGTTTGCAGAAGAGCTTCTGTGAAGTTTGGAAGGTAGGTGACGAGGTACTGGTAGAATTGAAGCTGTACGGTCTGACTGACGTCGAACCAACTAACCGCCCAGATGAACCAAGGGGCTACCAACAGTGTCTTCTGAACGACCGTTCAGCGAACATTTCTGTATATGGGACTCTGCAGCAGGCATCTGGTTCGTGCAGCCATGGCTGACTCCTGTTCATCGATGACGAAGGCTGGAATGTACACGCCAGTACTGCAGCTGGACGCCACTGGGTGGCCTTTCAGATGAATCACTTTTTACGCTCATCGGACAGATGGCTGTTGGTGTGTGTAGGTCTGCAACAATCGTCTCAAGGGCCGAGGCCGGAGGAGGAAGCGTTATGGTCTGGGGAAAGTTTTCATGGCATTCCCTGGGTGATCCCATCATTCTGGAAGGCACAACGGATCAACACAAGTACGCATTTACCCTTGGGGATCATTTCTACCAGAGCCGTGCATGGCTCACGCTCATGCCATCTCTTATTTTACATCCTGTTTTTTTCGTGTTGCAAGCTCGTTATGTTGCTTTCCATTTCAGTTGTCACTGAGTTGCTGCTTTGTTTGCCCGTCAGTGGCAGCAGCAGAGCCTATACATATAGGCCTCACATGTTATCGCAGGCCGTGGTGGTCTAGCGGTTCTAGGCGCTCAGTCCGGAACCGCGGGACTGCTACGGTCGCAGGTTCGAATCCTGCCTCGGGCATGGATGTGTGTGATGTTCTTAGGTTAGTTAGGTTTAAGTAGTTCTAAGTTCTAGGGGACTGATGACCATAGATGTTAAGTCCCATAGTGCTCAGAGCCATTTGAACATGTTATCTTCGCAGCACTGCTATTACTTCCCGGTTGTCGTCTGTCGTGGATAGAGCTGGAACGTGCCAGGAGGGCAGTTCGGACCTGCCAGTCATGGAGTTGGAACGCGGCAGCAGTTCAGTCGGGTTGGAGCAGCAGTGAGGCCTCGATGTCCATGGCTCCCCCGACTGTTGCCACCATGAATCACTTGAGCCGGGGAAGGTCATCGTGGATCGTCTGTCGTTTGTCCTACTGTACGACGTGAAATGACTCGCCGATCGCTTATGGGTTGGCCATGTGTGTGAATCGGCTCTCGATTTGTCTTTCTGGTTGCACAGCCACTGCTGAGTGTCGTTCAAGTGCTCGTGCAATGTTTGTCAAATTGTGTGTGTAGTTGGTTATATTTCCACTGACAACTTGTTTTAAATGTTGTCGGCATACTGGCAATGACGCAGTCGGTTGGAAAAAATCACCAAGCAGGTCTCCACGCGGTGTAGTCGGCCGGGCCTGCTGGCAGTTACTATGCAGTGCTTGAGCGTGTGGGGGCTGTTCCGAGTGCTATGAGATTCGTTGATCACCGACCCAGGACATGGAAGTTGAGTGGTGATTTAATTACCAAAGCCACGTCAGTTCACGTTGTCCCCTTGGTTGGTGGGTTATCGTTGGTGGTGTTCCTGAGAGCAACAGCCAATGTTCGAGTTGGTGAAGATTTAGCCACCCTGTCGTGAAATTAACTATATTTGTTGGTTTGAAATTCAAGTGCACCAGCGGAATTTTCTGCCTTGTGACCGTTAGTGTTCTGGTTTCTTGCCCTGGTCGCTGTCTTAAATTCAGGCAGTGTCCTTTCCTCACCTGTTGTCACTGTCCTACGTTTGTGTGTAGTTCTGACGGCATAATGATTTTTTGTTGTGGACGGCTATGTCTGTAACGTTTTGGCTTTGGAGTTCTCGTATACTGGTCAGTGATTAGCAAGTCGTCTTGTCGGTGGGTCCCTGACTGTCTTTGGTTGTGTTGCTGGCGGATCGAGCATAGTTGGGCCAACTTCGTGTCTCAGCTAACCGAACGTTAAGATTCCAAGGGCAGACCGAGCCCCCTGGAAACTGCTGAGCGCTGTTGCCTATACTGCCTTTCCTGTTGGCGTTTAAGTGTGTATTTTTAATGGCTCATAGCCGATGGTTGGAATTTTTATTCTCGTAATTGTGCTTTTAAAATCAAAGGCATTAAGCCATTTTAAAGGTAAGTTTTTCTAAATTGGACACATCTTACATTCTCTGAAGATAAAGCTTGGGCCTTCATCCTGTTGAAAATTTATTGTTTGGTTTAAAGCATAGGCCTTCAGCCACTTTAAGTTTTAAGGATCTTACTTATCAAGTATTACCTTTCGGAATATAAAGCTGCGGGCTTTCTGCCTGTTGAAAATTTATTGTAGTTGCATTTTTTAAAGCACAGGCCCTCAGCCGCTTTACGTTTTAAGGTTCTTAATTATCAAGTATAACATTCTTTCAAGATAAATCTGTGGGCCTTCTGCCTGTTGAAAAATTATCGTAGTTGTATTATTGTTAAACTGATAGGCCTTCAGCCGCTTTAAAATTTTCGATTATTATGTATCGAGTCTTACATCACTTGGGCTTAAATACTGTTTAAGATTTAAACCTTTGGGTCTTCTATCTTGGAAAATTGGTTGCAATTTTTTTTTTTTGTTAAACAAAGGTCTTCAGCCAATTTGCAGTAAAGTTTCTTATCGGTCATAATGCTTGGGCCTTCTGCCTATTGAAAGGTTATTGTAATTATGTTGTTTTAAATTTACCTCTGCCCCCCCCCCCTCCCCCTCTACATTCCCTACTACATGTCCTGTCCTGTGGGCTTAGCATTGCGTCTCATTCGTAGCAGAGCGTAGTTTCGATCCACAGACCTCTGCGATACGGGCCCAGCATGTTTCCACTGCGCCGCACTGGTTGCCATTCTAGTTGCTGGCAGTTTCACTCTTGTTTCTGTTTGTATTTGGTGGTACCGTATTACTCTCGGTGTGACTTGTTTCAGGTGTGTGTAAAATTGCAGTCAGACTGTCGGGGGATCGCCCTGCTCACGAAAGACAACCTTGTCTATGAGATGGCAATAAGGCGCCAACCGATAGAGGGAAGTGTTCCAGAATTGGTGGAGGGTTTGCACACTGCCGTGCTGCAGCCAGCTGACGTCTTGTCGGCGGCGGTCGGTGCGGCAGGAGCGGTGATTAAATTTCTTTTTGGGGCTATTAAGGGCCTTGAGGACACTATTTTTCTCTCACAGGGAAACCAACCTAGTGACATTAAACTGAATAAGGTGCGGGCACATTTAGTCCATTTTCAGTAGGTGGTCAACCTTTGATGGCCCTAAAAATTCTCACAGCTCCATTCGGTAGTTCAACTTCGGATTGTTCCTTGGATTGGTCATCTTGAGGGGCTTAGCTCAGTGCCTTCTTCAGGGTAGGGATTTCGAGTTGGCTGGGGACATTTTCCTCTGCATTGTTGACGTTCGAGCGGGTATCTCGCTATTTTCGTTGCCGGCTTAGCAATGGTTATGGGTTGGTCGCCTTGGGGGACTTAGCTCAGTCTCTTCCCAGGGCAGCGATGTCGGTAGCCAGCGGGCGTGATCCCTCTGTAGGAGGTGGGTCCGAGCAAGTGTGCGACTTGCGGGTTCTCTCGGCCATCGTCTTTGCCATCAGCAGGGGCTCCTAATTAATTTCATTTCTGTATGTGACCCCCAGGTTCATGTTTGATGGGGGAAGGTTGAGCCGCGCAGGATTCCCGCTTTTGACATCTGTTGTTTTACGTCCTGTTTTTTCGTGTTGCCACCTAATTATGTTACTTTCAATTTCTGTTGTCACTGAGTTGCTGCTTTGTCTGCCTGTCAGCGGCAGCAGCAGTGGCTATCGATATAGCTCTCAGGTGTTATTTTTGCTGCCCTGCTATTACTTCCTGATTGTCATCTGTCGTGGAGTGAGCTGGAACGTGCCAGGAGGGCAGCTCGGATCTGCCAGTCGTGGAGTTGGAACGCGGTATTAGTTCAGTTGGGTTGGAGCAGCCGTGAGGCCTGGATGTCCACGGCTCACCTGACCATGCTTCACTTGAGCCGGGGACGGTTATTGTGGATCATTGGTCGGTTGTCCTACTGGACGATGTGAAATGGCTCGCTGATCGCTTATGGATTGGCCATGTGTGTGTATCGAATCCCGATTTGTCTTTCTGATTGCCCAGCCACTGCTGGGTGTCGTTCAAGTTTTCGTGCAAGTGTTTGTCAAACTGTGTGTGTAGTTGGTGTCATTACCACTGACAACTTGTTTTAAATGTTGTCGGCGTACTGGCAGTGAGTTGTTCAGTTGGAGCAAATCAACAAGCAAGTCTCCGTGCAGCACAGTTGGCCGCGCCTGCTGGCAGTCTCTATGCAGCGTCGGAGCATGTGGGGGCAGTTACGAGTGCTATGAGATCCGTGGATCACTGACCCAGGACATGAAAGTTGAGTGGTGATTTAACTAGCGAAGCCACGTCTCTTAATGTTGACCCCCTTGTTGGAGATTTGCCGTTGCGGTATTCCTGGGAGCAACAGCAAGTGTTCGACTTGTTGAACATTTAGCTACTGTGTGTGGAATTAACTATATCTGTTGGTTTGAAATTCAAGTGCACCAGCGGAATTTTCTGCCTTGTGGCCGTTAGTGTTCTAGTTACCGGCCTTGGTCGCTGACGTAAATTGAGTCAGTGTCCTTTCCTCATCTGTCGTCGCAGTCCAACATGCTGTGTAGTTTTGAAGGCTTAATGATTTTTGGTTGTGGGTGGCTGTGACTGTAACGCTTTGGCTTTGGAGTGTTCGTATACTGGCCAGTGGTTAGCAAGTCGTCTTGTTTATAGGTCCCTGATTGTCTTTGGTTGTATTGCTAGCGGAAGGAGCATAGTTGGGCCAACTTCTTGTCTCAGCTAACCGAACGTTAAGATTCCAAGGGCAGACCGAGCCCCCTGGAAACTGCTGAGCGCTGTTGCCTATACTGCCTTTCTTGTTGGCGTTTAAGTGTGTATTTTTAATGGCTCATAGCCGATGGTTGGATTTTTTATTCTCGTAATTGTGTTTTTAAAATCAAAGGCATTAAGCCATTTTAAAGGTAAGTTTTTCTAAATTGGGCACATCTTACATTGTCTGAAGATAAAGCTTGAGCCTTCTGCCTGTTGAAAATTTATTGTTTGGTTTAAAGCATATGCCTTCAGCCACTTTAAGTTTTAAAGATCTTACTTATCAAGTATTACCTTTCGGAAGATAAAGCTGCGGACTTTCTGCCTGTTGAAAATTTATTGTAGTTGCATTTTTGTAAAGACATTTTCTGTCGATAGTCAAGCTTAGAAGTTGCGCTGTAATGTTTGGACAACTAAATAAAGTGTTATGTTTGGAGTGTAACTGACGGCTGTTCATTCTGGCCCCCTTCCACAATTCCTATTACTTGTCCTGTCCTACAGGTTCAGCAGCGCGTCTCGCTACCCCTACATGCAGTTTGTCTTTTCCTGGTAGGACAGCATGTACCAGCAGAACAATGCAACGTGTCACGCAGCTCGCAGAATACGTGCATGGTTCAAAAAACATGAGGGTGAGTTTACAGTACTTCCCTGGCCACCAGATTTCCCGGATCTAATTCCTAACGAAAATCAGTGGGACGACCTCGGTCGGGCTGCTTGCACCATGGAGCCTCAGCCAAGAAGTATACTGCACAACTGGAGTGGGCATGGCGCCACATACAGTACTTGTCGGTGCCTTCCAAAACCCCACTGACATCTGCAGGTAGAAATTTATGGTCCAAGGTAGTTATCCTGACTTTTGACAGGTGGTCACGTTAATCTTACTGAACCGTGTAAATCGTGCACCTCAGAAGTAAGTTTAGCATTCATAGTATGAAACGTCCCCTTAGAACAATTATACACGACTGTGCTTAAACTGACACACAATATTTTTTAGCGCAACGCAATCTGACTTTTAATAATCCCTACAAAAGAATGGCCCTGACTAACACTAACCTATACCTTTCACAAATCGCTTACCTCACAAAAATCTTGGTTACTCGAACTACCGCAATACAGCGAGCGCCACTACTGCCAGCTAAATAAAAGATTCAAACTACAGAAGGCACTAACTACTGATAGGCATAGTTAGCGAATGAAAGACTTTAATAGAGAACAAACAATGTATTTACCTTAATAGTCATAATATATATAGCAGTTCATGACATCCAGTCTTACAAATTTCAAAACTCCGCCATCTCTCTCCCCACATCCACCACTGCTTGCGGCTCACCTCCAACTGCGCAACGCTACGCGCTGTTAACATGCAGCCGCCCAACACTACAATGGCGAGTATTACAACAATGCCAACCAGCCACTGACTGCACACAGCACAGCCACTGATTTTTCATACAGAGCGCTATGTGGCGTTACCAATAAAAAAAACCTAAACAGCGTACTTACAATAGTTATGTATAACTCAGGTATTGACTGTACATATTGTATAGGAACTTATTAACATGTTACCTTTCTGAAGATGCCAGCTTGTATTTAATTGCCGTCTCGTCTGCTGATACAATACTATGGCCTAGCTGGAGTGTTCAACGATTGTAACTGGTAGTTCGAAAACAAATAAACGATTGTCGTGACGGAAAAGGTCATTGAACGTGTAACTGTGCAAGGTAAATGTACAGACACGCTAGGAATTTAATAATTTTAACCAAAAAGCTCACAGGTAAAGCGGAGTACATTGCTTCGTATTAGAAGCTCGTAACAACTTACAATTGAACTGGTGCGCTCTGATGTGCTGCTGCAGGGTTGGGTTGTTTGGGGGAAGAGACTGCTGCTGCAGGGATAGAAGCTACCGCCTGACTCTCGGTCCTTTTCTCCCTCTCCCCTGTCTCAGAGCACCTCATCCTCCCCGTCTGACTAGCCATCTCCTCCTGCCCTCTCTCCTTGCTCAGCAATGCCCGTCCATATGTATACCCCCGTCAGTGCATTCCCATACTACCCACACTTAGGACTGGTCATGCAGGATAGCCCAGATGTCAGGTGTTACCAATCTTTTTCACCTTATCCCCATCCCTACTGACAAAAAAGAAAAAAACAGTTAATATTACATTATCATCCAGTTCTAAGTCATACTTAAAATTTAAAGCCTCTGCCTCACCATTTACAAAATGAATTGCAAAATTCTTACAAAAGAGACAGATAGAGAAGAAAGAAACCTAGAAAAAACGTGGTAAAAAAGAAAAACAATGAAGCTTGTAGCAGTCATAGTTGAACTTACGCTGAAGTTTGTTTGATTACAATGTTAAAGTTGAATATCGTACATGTTTGCTGCATAGTTAATTGACAATATATTAATCCCATTTGCCGGCCTCTGTGGCCGAGCGGTTCTAGGCGCTTCAGTCCGGAACCGCGCTGCTGTTAAGGTTGCAGGTTCGAATTCTGCCTCGGGCATGTATGTGTGTGATGTCCTTATGTTAGTTAGGTTTAAGCAGTTCTAAGTCCAGGGGACTGATGACCTCAGATGTTAAGTCCCATAGTGCTTAGAGCCATTTGAACCATTTTTTAATTCCATTTTAGTGGTAACATAATTTTGAGTCACGCTGTATATATGAAACAACAATATTTCCTGACTTCCAATGTAATTGTTATTTTATCCATGCTGGATCTTGCGAACTCTGTGGTTGTTAATAAATTACAGGTTGTTGGGAGAGAACGCAGCCAGCCACAATCGTTTTCAGAAGCGCTATGTTATTGTCACGATTAGTTTCGGGCCCTTATGCCCTCCTTCAGATACCTACACTTGCTTTAGTATAGTGTCGGACTCGTCAACAGGATGACAGCTGCTCTGTTACCTCATATGAATAATTAAGTAATGAGCACCACTTTATACACTGATGGATGAGCTGTGTAATAAGCTAATTCATATATGATTGAAAATATATAAAATAAGTGAGTCATGTACACGTGCCTTTACGTGTTTTCAATTCCAGCCTCGTGAAGACACAGGATAACGGCAGCAAAAAGAAGAAGAAAAATATACATGTTTTCTCATTGTGTGCACATTATCCTTTTTTTCTACGCCGCGCACACCCTTCACACAGCATATAAACTATCGTCAATAAATTAACTTCTTTATGCAGTGTTGGACAAATAATATGATGCTGACGATTTTCATACGATACAAAAGCATGTGTAGCATAGAATGAGCAAATTATTTTCGGTGAAAACCGGGACACATTCACCCAGGTGCCAATGGACATCTCATTCCACATGTACCCACGTTTCTTAATTTTAAATATTAATGTTTTGTTGATACATTTTGTTAACCCAATTATTATAACTAATAAGAGGATACAAAAGATTGATATAATCTAGATTATCTGTTTAATTAATGACATTTAATAAACGTATACAGTAATAAGGAACTGTATTACGATTTTACAAAATTTTACAGCCATTCAACTTTTAATCAATTAATATTAACATAAGCTTTAATATTACTGAGCACTTGTAGATGGAATTGACTGTCCTTGGAGAAAAGGGTATTTTTCACTGCCTCCAGCCTTCTTGATCATGTCTTTGTTCTTTGAGACACAGTGATAAAACTCGGCACAATCCATTTTGTAGTTATACAGGACATGCAGGATTGCTTCAAGAGAGTCCACCTCCATTCTGTTTCTTTCATCAGTCCACTGGATATTCATGAACGAAAATTTTTTTTCCACATTTGCATTATGGGATGGGATTGCAAATAAATACCTTGCAATTATTACCAACTCAGAGTAATGCTGAAGACAGTCACAGCTTTTAAAAAAGCTCACCCACTTTTCATGACATTCCAATGGTGTTTTTTTTTTTTTTTCATCATTCCACTTGTGAAGACTTTCTTCAACAAAATTTGTCAGTATGCCGAACTGATCTAAGAGAATGGAATCATTGATTTCAATCTCTTAACTCTTCAGATACGAAACTGTCTCTTCAACACTTTCCCATTTTGGCACTCTCTTCAGTAACATCCAATCAAAGACCGGCGATGAGGGTAAATATGAGGCGCTCCACTTGCTGAGATATTCTACACAAGTGCCATAAAACTCCTTTCCGCTGCTTCTGATACTTCTGCTCTTTTAAGGACAGATTTAACATTAAAGGAAATGAACTGCTGTTCTCTCCTCTTAGTAACAGTTTCCAAAGTATTTTTCAAAACATCATTTACCTCTATTACACTTTTCGTGCTGCCCTCAATTTCCTTTATCCCTGCTGCAAAGTGCTAAGCTGACTGTGAATGAACCATAAGTAGGCTTCACTTAAAGGGTTACTGCTAAACTGAACCAATATTTTGGGGGCTTTGTCTTCACTTAGGAAAAAATCTTTTAACGTTTCAAACAGGCGGATTATTCTTTCAACTGCTGGAAACAGTGATAACCAGCGATTTTTCGAGTGACACATTACATTCATATATTCAGTTTCCACATAATCACAGAACTCCTTAAGCCTCTCTGTTCTAATGTATATATGTGAAAGTGTGAGTATGCCTTCATGACGATAGTTTCAACATTACAGCCTAAACTGTCAGCAGATGTCTGCACGCTATTGTGTAAAACATGTGCAGGGCACCCTACGCCTTCAATGTTTTCATGCAATGTTGCCTTTAATTTGGTAAATACGTTGCATTTGCCTTGTCTTTTTAAACCACTAAAGTTTGTGTTTGTGTTGTCTCCACAAAATGCCACACATTTATTTTTCTCAAGATCAAACATTTCGATAGTATTCATACAAAATCTTGAAATTTCGTCAGATGTTTCATTAGGTAGGGAACTCACCTTCAAAAGTTTGGTCTGAATTCCCTGATTAATATCGAAAAACTGAACAACAAACGGAAATATTTTAGTGGCCTTATGATTGCTGGCATCAGTGGACATCCCGTAGAAAGAAGACTTTTTGGTGTATTCAAGGCTTTCCTTTACACTCTGGGGAGCAATAACTCCTTTCACTAAGGCTGACACTTTAGTTCTTGCTGAACTAAACTTTTTTGCATTGGAAGAATCATCAAACATAATGCTGTTAAGCTTATTAGTACAATCACTATATCTATAAGTTTGGTGATGTTTTACCGTGTGGTAGGCTAGTGTAAGCTCGGCTGCTCGAAATTTCGTCTCCTCACTTGACTGATGTTTCACAAAATAATTTTGTAAAGTTTTACTGCACCTCGGTCCACTGTATCTGTTAATGTGTTTCTTTGACCTGACGTGATCAACTATGCCAGAACGTCCACCATGACTTATACTAATAAAACAGTCTGCTTCGCAATCAAAACGACCTTTCTTAATGAAATTCCATTCCTTGGAATAACAGTCACTGAACTTGCAAGCACGTTTCGGCATTGTGTTTCACAGCACTGCAGCAATAATACCACTAATATGAAAAAAACTATTGCAGTTTGTATAACAAAACATCAACTACTACACTGTTCTGACAGTGAGTGTGTGAGTAAGTGGCGCGACAATCGGACGGCTTCATAGCTCTGTTGCAATAATACAACTTACTACTTGTTGGCCAAAGTACCGCTCAAAGTAAATTATTGCGTGAGTGTATCAATACTGATACTGTGATTACTAGCATGGAACAATGGAGGTTTTAGACAAATAAGCTAAAACATATTAATTTCTTGTGTTATATTTCCTTTAATATAGCGAAATCCCAAAAATTTGAGAAAGTTTCACGAAATGTATTTAAAAACTGAATTCCGGGACGTTTGAGCGTCCCGAAACAAATTTTCGGGACACCAGAACACAGGGATGAAAACCGGGACAATCCAGGTTTTCCGGGTCGTTTGGTCACCCTAGTGTGGCAGCATGAATATGGCCACAGATAGACATGATGCTCACCACCGCACTTCCACGTGGTATGTGAGATGCAGTCAACAGTGCTGTATTACTGGTTCTCAGCCTTTCGGAACTGTAGTACTTTCGCAGTTTGTTATTGCTCTATATTGTTTTTTATTTATAATTAAACCTCTTTAAATGATACTAAACTAACTTGCGATTCATTATCATTGTTGTATCATCCGTCTAAATTATTTAATAGTGGAAGGTGTGGGACCTAGTTGAAGAAAAAAAGAGTAGTATTTCTGGCGGGTGTAGAAGAGAAGCCGGCCAAGGTGGCCGTGCGGTTCTAGGCGCTGCAGTCTGGAACTGGGCGACCGCTGCGGTCGCAGATTCGAATCCTGCCTCGGGCATGGATGTGTGTGATGTTCTTAGGTTAGTTAGGTTTAATTAGTTCTAAGTTCTAGGCGACTGATGACCTCAGAAGTTAACTCGCATAGTGCTCAGAGTCATTTGAACCATTTGTAGAAGAGAAATTCGCTGCCTATCCCACGATCTACACGCATAAGTCAAAAAACGGGGACAACCGGACCCAACCGACACAATCGGCAGCTTGAGGCACCAAGCAGAGAGACGTGCCACAGCCCAAGTGCAAAATCTGTGTACAGGGTGTAACAACATCAAAAAATGGCTCTGAGCACTATGGGACTTAACATCTTAGGTCATAGGTCCCCTAGAACTCAGAGCTACTTAAACCTAACTAACCTAAGGACATCACACACACTCATGCCAGAGGCAGGATTCGAACCTGCGACCGTAGCAGTCCCACGGTTCCGGACTGCAGCGCCTAGAACCGCACAGTCACCGCGGCCGGCTATAACAAAATCATTAGCAAAAATTGACACTGGTGAAAGAGCGCCATAACGGAAAGAAAAACGTCCCAGTAAACATGGGTTCGCAAACAAGCCGTTTGCGAAATAATTGTGAATTTGGGGTTACGAGTTGCCAGTGACTTTGCGGAGCCTAGCTCTTCAAGGCTTTTCACCTGGCTTATTTGACCGGTACCATTAAGGCAACAGGAACCAGTGCTGATCAATAAAGTTTAGTCAACGAAAAGTAACTAAAACGCGATCTGTTTTGGGGCTCTGAGCACTGCATCCTGAGTGGGTCTCACTGAACTTTCTGTTACTCCTGTCTATGGACACAGGATTCACTGACTATGAAATTAAAATCATTGCGTAAAACAGACTCAGAATCGCTTTCACAAATGACTTATTAAATGATGCAGGGATGAAACATTCATTACTAACAGTTTAAATTCAATTAATACATAGATGATCACTTAAGTGATGGTTACCAGTTGTTGGAAAGGTCCTGAGATGGCAGTTTGGTTACTATCATTGTTATTGAATGGTAGGGATGCAGTGCTGCTAGGTCTGAGATTGACAGAAAATGAAGACAAATATCTCACTGTCCCAGAGCGACCATTAGAGGGGTCAATGCTTCCATATAAATTAACAAGTTCTTTTACCTATCTGTTCCTATCTTGCTAGCTACTTCATTGTAGCCTTCCCATAGCTATCAATGGCAGGCATCAAACCATAGTGGCATGCACGACGGCCTGCCGCTGTGGCCGAGCGGTTCTAGGCGCTTCAGTCTGGAACCGCGCGACCGCTACGGTCGCAGGTTCGAATCCTGCCTCGGACATGGATATGTGTGGTGCCCTCAGGTTAATTAGGTTTAAGTAGTTCTAAGTTGTAGGGGACTGATGACCTCAGATTTTAAGTCCCATAGAGCTCAGAGCCATTTGAATCAGGCACGAGGGGACCTTGCCATACAATAAAGTCACAGTCTAAAGATGTTATCAGCGGCCGGAGCCTATCATTTTGTACGCCCAGAATAGCATTTCTCTGAAATGCTTCGCACCACCGGCAAGTTTTTCTCGCCCACTTGAGGGCGCACTATGCAGTCCCCAGGTCGAACTCGGTGGGGGGGGGGGGGGGGGGGGGCAGTAGGGTGTGTATTTTTAGCACCTCAATTATGTCCTGCCATGTTATCCTAGGATCTGGTGGTGTGTGGCATGGCACCTGTCTTGCGACTGTCCATCCATCCGCACAACGCCCGTTTTCCTGCTTTCCCTCGGCTCTGAATTCACTGTTCACTTGGAAAGGACACCGCTGCCTGCTTTCCAAGGGAACGGCCCCTATGGTTGTACATCACTTCCCATCACTCACCCACAGCGGTCGGGACAGTTTCTGCCTCTACGCATCTTATTATAACGCATGTGCTAAATCCCAGCAGAAAATAAAAGCCACAGAGAGTTTGTACCGCCCCTGCAATCACCATCATATCCCTCCTTATCATTCTAAGTGCAACTGTCCCGTAATAAACGTAATTAGCATACTGCACCGTCCAATATCCACTGACAAGGATGAAATATGGATAGCCGTAAGGGTTATCCAGCCTTCAACTTCAGTAACAACTGATGTCCTAGTTAGTACGAATCTCAAATGTACACATTTGGGTTAGTCTGCATCCAGTTTGCGCTAACATTCCATGCAAGAGCTGCCTTAACAAGAAATACAGCACCTTACATGTCGTGAAAGAACTTTTTTAAAAACTCAAGCTGACAAAGTCATATCTTAAATCAACACATTATAAAGAAAGATTGTGTGGGCTGTCAGCTTTAGACATTGTAAGAAATTCCTTGAAGTAAAGAGATCCAGATTCTGTTTTGACAATTTTTGCTAAGTTAAAGGTTAGAAACATTTTAATATAATGTTTACATGAGGAGTAACAAGTTCCAGTGAACAGCTGTAGGAATGGTTAACAGATTTCTCGTTCGTAACACACATTAATTTGTGTTCTCCTTCTCAGCTGCAGACACGTAAATTTTTACAATGTTTATAAATTTTGAACTACTTTCATGGCAAATGTTCTAACATTTAATTACTTAATAGTGTGTTTTCTTCAGATATGACTTACGCAGTTAAACAGTGTCTTGTGTTTAACAAGTCAATGCAAAATTACATGATATTTTTTGTATTTGTGTCCCCCTTTTCTCCGGTAGAAACAGAAATAATTTGTAATGTTCCGTTAATAATGTTCCATTCTTACTTGTTCAGTAGAAGAGATACGTTTTACAGGAACGAAGATGAAAAAGTTGTCATGGCCCTTAAAGTATGCATTTTAGAGCCCATGATTACTATCCTGTTTTGGTTCGAATGATCGTTCCCGTCGTACCCTGAATACCAATCGTTTCTCCCAGGACGCCCTGTATTTTCATTCTTTGCACTCAGGACGACTCCGATACGGGTATCGAAGCACCGACGTGTAGGCAAGATAGTCGTGTCTTTCCCCGTGTGCGCAGTAAATGCGGAACGTGAAAAATGGCGACGTTATTACCAAATGCTTCCAAACAGGACCAACGTGTTGTTATTGTTTTCTTGGTTGTCGAAGGACAGACAACGGTAGACAACCATCGGAGAATGAAGAACGTGTCTGGTTCAGTGGGTGCCGCTGCTTCGTGATACGGCCCGTCCCTTAATCGCAAATGTAATGCAGAAGTTAGGCCAACTCAAGTGTGAGGCACTCGAGCAGCCGCCCTGTAGTCCTTATCTCTCCCCCAGCGATTATCGCGCTTCCGATCACTTAAAGAATACCTTGAGGGGTCGACGAGGATGTGCGGCAGGCAGTTGCGAACTTCTTCACGCAGCAGGACACCGTGTTTTACCAAACGGGTGTCTTGGACCTGGTGCGTCGATGAAATGATTACACTTGTCTCAATGCCCGCTGTGATTCTTCCTGACTGGCACATCGATTCTGGATTGTACGGAAATGGTACGGGAACTTTTTGATCGGTTCTTGTAGCATAGGCCTAGTTAGTTCTGATTTCACTAAAAGCTTTTAAACATGCCAGGAAGCATCTTAAATGGAAAATAAGTAATTGCTTCTACTAATATTCAACACTAGATTTATGTTCACAAATTTATTTTTGTTGTTTTTGTGGTCTTCAGTCCCGAGACTGGTTTGATGCGCTCTCCATGCTACTCTATCCTGTGCAAGCTTCTTCATCTCGCAGTACGTACTGCAACCTACATCCTTCTAATTCTGCTTAGTATATTCATCTCTTGGTCTCCCTCTACGATTTTTACCCTCCACGCTGCCCTCCAATACTAAATTGGTGATCCCTTGATGCCTCAGAATATGTCGTACCAACAGATCCCTTCTTCTAGTTAATTTATGCCACAAGCTCTCTTCTCCCCGATCCCTTCTTCTAGTCTAATTGTGCGACAAACTCCTCTTCCCCCCAATTCTATTCAGTACCTCCTCATTAGTTAGGTGATCTACCCATCTAATCTTCACCATTCTTCTGTAGCACCACATTTCGAAAGCTTCTATTCTCTTCTTGTCTAAACTATTTATCGTCCACGTTTCCCTTCCATACGTGGCAACACTCCATACAAATACTTTCAGAAACGACTTCCTGACACTTAAATCTATACTTAATGTTCACGAATTTCACTTCTTCAGAAACGCTTTCCTTGCCATTGCCAGTCTACATTTTATATCCTCTCTACTTCGACCATCATTAGTTATTTTGCTCCCCAAATAGCAAAACTCATTTACTACTTTAAGTGCCTCATTTCCTAATCTAATTCCCTCAGCATCACCCGAGTTAACTCGACTACATTCCATTATCGTCGTTTTGCTCGTCTATGTTGTACTTACTTTAGAAGAAAGAAGAAGAGCCCAAGAAAAGGCTACGTATGTCTGAAGGAGGGGACGCACGAAATGCTATTTCACGTGTGTGGAAAATTTTGTCGAACCGTCCCTGGGCGCAAGAGTTGTGTGAGGAAAAAGTCTACGGTTCCCTCGGAAACTGTGCGTAAGATTGTAACAACGGGACAAAAGTATTTTTGTGTACTCGAAAATAATAAAACCTTCGTTTTACTCCCTTTTGGTATAACCAATGTAACTTCGGAATTTTCTACATTGCAAAAAGTGGCACATAAAATTCATACAGTTTCCAAGTTAATGCTAACAGTTCTCGAAGAAACAGTTAACAAACCATAACTGCTACCCAAATGATTAAACGAGCATTGAATACGACATTGAAATAAACAAATGACAGCAATTACAGAGTCACGTAGAAAATCTATTATTCTTGAGTATTAAATCATTAATAACATTTAAATTTTATGACTGGTAGCCTTTTCTATTTAAATGCAGTGGAACCTCACTAATTAGGAGTAAAGAAGGTAAGACCTAGTCCAAATGAAAGAAACGTTTTCTGAAATAGTTAAGTGTAGCTATAATTACTAACATAACAAGGAGTGTATATAGTGATTAAATAAAAGCTAAATGAAATGTCTCCCTTGATACCCTGCATACTCTTAGGACTGGACTTTCTGACGAAGCGGGTGTATTCTTAGTATCTGTTATCGTTGTCTGTTCCTAAAAATAACTAAGTTTTTTTGTTAAATTTTATCTTTTTTTAAATACAATACGTAGCATTTACCTAAAAACCTCAAGCTCTTATTACACTCGATTTCTATGGAATTTATTATTCAGGCTAGCGTTTCAAGTGTTCTGGATCCATTTGTGTGATTAGTTTTCATTAGGGTACTGTTAAATAATTTATGATAATTAAAATTTAACCAGTGCAACTTCTCTGTAAAGCATTTTATATTACCAAAACTAATTATCTTCTGCAATAATTTAACTTGGAGTTCATAAACAGCCTCAGTTACCATCGTTGAGTTCATCAAAACAATTGTTACATTCCAGGCATTGATAAAATACGAGGGCAGTTCAATAAAGAATGATCATAATTTTTTTTGGCAACATACCTCTACTCATCCTCATAATTTTGATGGTTCTTCTCAAAATAGTCTCCCATGAATGCGATGCACTTGTCCCAGCTTTCTGACAGTCTTCAAATAATGTTGAAAACCATTTTTGAGAGGTTCTTCAAAATCGTCTCACAGCCTTCACCACTGCTCCTAATGATTGATAATGCATCCCACGAAGGCGTTTCTTCATGTTAGGGAATATAAAAAACTCACATGTGGCTAAATTTTGACTATAGGGAGTGCGAGGGATGCACTTCATGTTGATGTTTGCAAGATATACAGCAACAACACCGGCAATATGCGGTCGAGCATTATCGCGGTGCAGCATCCAGCTTGCTTCACGGAAATGCGCTCTTTTGCGCCTGATATGGACTTGCAATCTTTTCAGGACATTCGTGAAGTATTTTTCAGTTGCTGATGTGTGTGCAGGTACAACATGCTGATAAATAATTCCATTAATATCACTGGCATAGCGAAGTACGCGATTGGTTGAACTTCACTGTACCCAAGTGCTGGATAGGCTGCAAGGGGCCCAATGACAGGGCTTGCTTTGCATGGCATCCACGTTCACCCGACCTAACGCCATGCGATTTTTTCCTTTGGAACTTCACCAAGGATCGTGTGTACGTGACTCCGCTACCAGCAGACCTCCCTGAATTAAGAAACCAGATTGAGGCAGCTGTTGCTACAATCACCGAAGACACACTTATCAACGTTTGGGAAGAATTCGGCTATAGACTTGATGTGTGCCGTGTGAAAAATGGTGCTCACATTGAACATTTATAAGGTTATTGGTAAATCTCTCTGATTTTACAATCGTGATCTCCTCGGGAGGTATAAGTAGGGGGAAGCAATATATTATTTACCTCATCCAGAAACGCACCCTCTCGAAACCTGGCGAGCAAGCTACACCGCGATGCAGAGCGCCTCTCTTGCAGAGTCTGCCACTTGAGTTTGCTAAACATTTCCGTAACGCTATCACGGTTACCAAATAACCCTGTGACGAAACGCGCCGCTCTTCTTTGGATCTTCTCTATCTCTTCCGTCAACCCGATCTGGTACGCATGCCACACTGATGAGCAATACTCAAGTATAGGTCGAACGAGTGTTTTGTAAGCCACCCCCTTTGTTGATGGACTACATTTTCTAAGGACTCTCGCAATGAATCTTAGCCTGGCACCCGCCTTACCAACAATTATTTTTATATGATCATTCCACTTCAAATCGTTCTGCACGCATACTCCCAGATATTTTACAGAAGTAACTGCTACCAGTGTTTGTTCCGCTATCATATAATCATACAATAAAGGATCCTTCTTTCTATGTATTCGCAATACATTACATTTGTCTATGTTGAGGGTCAGTTGTCACTCCCTGCGCCAAGTGCCTATCCGCTGCAGATCTTCCTGCATTTCGCTACAATTTTCTAATGCTGCAACTTCTCTGTATACTACAGCATAATCCGCGAAAAGCCGCATGGAACGTCCGACACTATCTACTAGGTCATTTATATATATTGTGTCATCTATGTCATCTATGGCTGTGCTGCACCACAGCTCCCTCGGCGCCGGGTGTGGATGGCGTCGTTATGCCATGCACACCACACTTTTACCATAGCGGCATGCGGACAGTTAACACACCTAGCCGTTTCGGAAATGCTTCCACTCTTGCTCCGGAGCCAATGATCGCACACTTTTGGACATCCGATAAATTGCTTAGTTTCCGCATTATGACAACTGCTGTGTTTCCCGCGTCCTCTAGACACACGTTATATATCCTCCGCTGCTAGTGCTGCCAGCTGCCGCCTGTGGGTGGTTATTGCACGTCGACTTCGAACATATACGGTGTTCACATTAGTGACTGGCTCGAGTAGTTTTGTGCCACAACTGAACATTCAACTTCGCCATTGAAATTTGTGTGTGCTAGCCTGAAGACTTGTGCAGTGTAAAAGCTGGTCGCTGTAATTAAAAAGTGAACTTTGAACGGAATCAAATGTGTGTGTTAATTTCGTCAAAAATACTGAGTTGTGTACATATTTCAGGTAACACCATCCTGCTCTCATTTAAACTTTCAGCTTCAAGGTGAACGAGAACTCTGCTACCGAGGACAGACTAAGAAGTTCAGGTCAGTTAAGTCAGAACTCGCAAATCAAATTCAGTTTCATTTCTGTTGTTGACCTGTGCCAAAGACAAATTTTCCGTTCTCAAACAGACATTAATTCCATACGAAATGGTTCAGTATTTGCAGTGTCAGCACTGAAACTTTTCTCACACATGCTCCTCTCAGAGACATTATGCTGATTAGGCTTCTGAATAGCTATTCACTACTATCCTTGAAACCTGTTTGGCTCAATTTATTTTCAAATCTTTCCGCTCGAGCCTGCAATTCGACTCCTCGTCTAGGAACTCCAGTAGAGCTTTGTTGTTTGTAAATGTGTACAGAGCTTCAACAGTATTCGTCCGCCGGCCGTTGTGGCCGTGCGGTTCTAGGTGCTTCAGTCTGGAACCGCGTGACCCCTACGGTCGCAGGTTCGAATCCTGCCTCGGGCATGGATGTGTGTGATGTCCTTAGGTTAGTTAGGTTTAAGTAGTTCTAGGGGACTGATGACTACAGATGTTAAGTCCCATAGTGTCATTTGAACCGTTTTAAAGTATTCGTCCAGTTATCCGTTTTCATTTCCCGGCTAATTCGTCTTGTTTTAGCACTTCATCCGAATTTTATTGCGATTTCTCTGACAGTCGTAAACAGTCCACCTAGCAATGCCAAATTCTGTCGAAACAGTCTGGGCTGAAGCAACGGCTTGGATTTTATCAAGGAATCTCATTTTATCTTCAAACTCAATTATGTATATTTACTCCTAACACCCATTCTAGTTACTTTATTGTACCATGCTACACTTTAATACACTTTTAAGCGATCACAGAGATGTCATTTAAAGGGAGGTTTGCTATATTTTGGTTCAAAAAACCGATATTTTTAAAATTGCATTTTTGGATCCATAAAAGTGTTTAGAATCCACCTCTGAAACGGTTTTTCCGAATAAGGAACGGAAATGTTTGTTATTCCCGGTTGAACAAAAACTGCACCTGCCTGAAATCGGCCTTTTTCACTCACCAATTTTTTTCGGGAATTTCGACTTCGTAGCTGCGAAAAATTATTCTATATCCTTGCCCATGTCTAAAACTGATAAAGTGATCAAGGAGCTTACGACGTACTACGGCTTGGCAATCCGACGGCATTCCAATTCGGTGGAACAGATCAAGAAGGCATTTTGGGCAACGTATTTCCACAAGTGTTCGACGGATGACCACCCTCAACACCAAAATTGTCCGGCTGGGGAAACTAGTTGGTGCAAGTGGCGCGTTGTAGAGGCTACCGGACATCTGGACGAATATCAACACGACCAGCCGCTCTCCAAAGAAGTTCAAAATGTAATTCATCCGATCTACGAGGCCTTTGGGAGAACGAGTTATTGTACCGGTGCTTGGGAGGAAACACGCAAAATTCAAATGAAAGTTTGAACGCGTGTGTCAGGAAGTTAGCCTCCAAGCATTTGCATTTTGGTGTGAAGATTGTGGAGACTGCGTCTTTTCTGGAAGTGAACAGCTTCAACGAAGGGTATTTAGCAATTCTGAAGACCATGACAACAATGGACGTCACCCTGGGACTCTATTCGACGCAGTTCGCCAAGCATTCGGACGACCACCTGATTCAAGCGGCCGAAAACCGCTTGTCACGGGCCGTAGGAGCGGCTCTGGAGCAGCGCAGGATGGCCCAGATCGAGCGGTTTGCCCTCTATGAGGAAGAGGAAGGACTAGTTTATAGACCCGGAATAGCAGATTGAACGAAGTTGCATAATATTGCATTTATTTGTAGCCAAAACTTTAAACGCGTTTTTCTCGAAATGACATTTTTTTTCTTTTTATCGCGCGGTATGGTAACTTCAAATCTACTGAACCGATTGGCATGATTCTTTCTTTCCGACAAAGTTAACTAAATTGTCTAGGAGTTGTACCACTATTATTTCGATCCATCAAGTATATTTATTTTCACTTGGCCGACGAACTCGAAAAATCGATGAAAAAAACCCTATTTTTTCAGATGGCCACCATTTTGTTTCCTATGGTCCGAATAACTTATGCGAGGTACAACTCCTAAATAATCTTATGCAGAATGCTGATATGAAACTTGCTGATAGATTAAAACTGTGTGCCCGACCGAGACTCGAACTCGAGACCTTTGCCTTTCGCGGGCAAGTGCTCTACTAACTGAGCTACCGAAGCACGACTCACGCGTGTGAACATCTCATTCTGGAAACATCCCCCAGGCTGTGGCTAAGACATGTCTCCGCAATATCCTTTCTTTCAGCAGTGCTAGTTCTGCAAGGTTCGCAGGAGAGCTTCTGTAAAGTTTGGACGGTAGGAGACGAATACTGGCAGAAGTAAAGCTGTGAGTACCCCGCGGGAGACGTACTTCGGTAGCTCAGTTGGTAGAGCACTTGCCCGCGAAATGCAAAGGTCCTGAGTTCGAGTCTCGGTCGGGCACACAGTTTTAATCTGCCAGGAAGTTTCATATCAGCGCACACTCCGCTGCAGAGTGAAAATCTCATTCTGCATAAGATTATTTAGGAGTTGTACCTCGCTTAAGTTATTCGGACCATAGGAAACAAAATGGTGGCCATCTGAAAAAATAGGGTTTTTTTCATCGATTTTTCGAGTTCGTCGGCCAATCTTATGTACTTCGCTAATGTCAATTCAATTTTGATTTCAGACGAGCCGGTTGACCTGACATACTGCGCGAAATTTTGTTTCGTTCCGACGGCACTTCCGCCTTTGCTCTTCGACATTTCCAGTCGAAAAAATTCCAGTTTGTAGAGGAAATATTAATAAACATTTTGACCAAATTTGAGATTGATATCTATAACACATCCCAAGAAAAAATTCTCAAAGAACTTGCTTTTTTCGGGCCAAAGATAGTAAACCTCCCCTTAACACAATACATATGAGTTTAAACAAGCAAACAGAGAAGACTTTGACTTCGCTGCGCGCCTGTGACCCACAGTGATCCAAACGTCTCATTATCGGCCTCCAGTCAAGCGATTGGGAATGGAGGAGATATGTTCAACGTTTTACATTAAATGAGCTTGGCGCGAGATATATCCGGTACAGTCACACGGTGTTTTCACTTCGCGTTAAAAAAAAAACTGACTGCCGATTATCGCGAATTTCGACTTTTGTTGCGTTCGCATCGGCACCGACATCAGTATCCAGACGCTGTCCGCTGAGGTTCTGATATTGCCCGATAACATCGGTCGACAGCTTGGTTACAATGCACCCGATCCCATTTGTCAGCTTTTGGTGGGGTCAAGGAGTTTAAGTTAACTTAGGTTAGAATCTATACTAGTATGAAGCAGGTTAAGTTTAACCTCCTTGAATGGGCGGGCATATCACATCGCCTCTGCACTTGGAGATGAGCGCAGCATTGCGACTTTCGCTATTAAAAAGAATGAGCTATATCTGTCTCGAAAAGAGCGTAGCGAATACTGTACACTCCGTCTTCAGTTTCGGAATTATCAGACAAGTTTTACGAATATATGAGAGATAGGGAGAAACATTCAATTACCTACTCGCGATGATTCGTGGTGACCTTGAAAAGCAATATTACAAATTTTGTTTTCCTATATTTATCTGAAGTTATGCACACGAACGTCAAGAACCTCCAGTGACTATCATTCAGCATACGTGTGAAAGACTACCATATCTCTGAACACCTAAAGCACTGAAACGTCTGAACACGAACACCTCATTTGCAAACCGCTTCATAAAATATAATCGCCGTTTTAATGGTACGCCAGTAAGCAGTAATAACAATTTGTAGACAACCAAAAAAATCCGCTATTGTAACTATAAGCATAAGATACGCCACCCTTTTCATATGAACAAATTTACGATAAAGATTTTGCCCAAGGGCGCCAGTATCCGAGAGTAAGAGGGAGGGGGAGGAGGGTGAGTGTCGCCACCTCCTCCCTCTGACCCCTCCCAGCTCTTAGGTAAAAGCCAAAATATTGCGTGGTCAGGAGCTTTTCTCTCAAGAAAATGATTTAAAAGTCGGTATTGGCAACTTTTTAACAGGATCGGAGCTGGAACTTTTTTAAGGCTACTTGCAAGTCACCATTCGTCTTGCAAAACATTTAAAAAAAAAACCATACTCTCAGGTCTAGCCCCGCCTCCACACCTCCACCCCCAACCCCCCCCCCCCCCCCCCCTCCCCAGCAAACTGTAGTATGCACCCACTTGATTTTCCCTACTTGTCTACTTGTGGTTCCCAATAAACCTGCGATTTCAGTCCATAGATGACGATCTATATCCCGATTATGGTATCTTTCATCCTCAAGATGCCACAAACTTGCTCTTTCTTGAATAAAACTTATAAGTTGCTCACAATCCCTATTTCTTGTGTCGTCGGTTGATTTTGACCGAAGGAACCGAATTGATTTGAATTTCACCGATTGCCGTCCGGAGTCTATATGTTTCGACCATGAGGTCGGCTACAGCATGACGGCGCACGTGGTCACTTACTGATCTGAAAAGTTCAGTCGTCTTCGGCAGACGGTCGTCGGCTGAATCCACTGACATCCGCGCCACTATGACCAGAGCCTTAGTGAGAGTGGACTTTGCTACCGTTGCAATGTTTCTGCGTTATCTTATTCCAGTTGTTCGCCAACATAGAGTATATATATCTAGGAAGAGAGCATAGTCTACTGGACATGTTCTCAACATCAAACCGTTCTAGTCAAGTGATTTTGGGACGATGCTGCTTGTCTACAGTTTGCAGTAATAGCGACACTTGAAGATCGTACATATTCGCCTTGTTTTATATGCGTTTCTGCATGTTTGAGTTTTAGTAACATCGGTGGTGTAGTCTTGTCGTTGCTACCGATATAAAGAGAAATATGTGAAAGGAGGGCCAGTTGCTTTTCGTAGGTGTGTACAGCAAACGTGTTGTTGTAAATGTCATATTGATATGAGATGTTGAAAATTATCGAGACACGGTATCATAAAGTCTTGTAATATACACATAATTTTTGCGATTTTATTACCAGGTGTTTACAAGACAAGTGCTAGATACATTTGGAAGTGTATTTGAGTAAACCGTGTAACCCCTCAATGTCATTCAACACGATCACGACACCCTTCCATCGACGTTAACACTCGTGGTGTCACTCGCCTTCATACATGGCAGTGGATGTTTGAAAATTCGTGACCCTAGCTCAATGGTCGTCAATTGATTTAAATGTATTTTCCGGCTGACTCTTAATTCAATTACTGCCACGGGGGTGAGGAGAAAGAACACGTCCTGGTGGTACCAGCATTATGCGTATTTAGATGTTCGATTAATCTGAATGGTTTGCAATGCTCCAGCGATTTTATTCGAACTCCTAGCTGATGTACCAACAAGGACCATTTTCGCAGATAAACATGCAAGTACGTAATGGATGTTCAGTTTCTGAATATAGTTCGTCGCACTCACACATTATACATCCGCTATAAGAACAATTTCATGCATTTATATTTTTGGTGTCCCACAATATTGGTTGGCTAAATATTATGACGATACGTTGCATACAACTTCCACAGATATTGTTTATCATGTAGTCAAGCCTACGTAAGCCGGCCGCGGTGGTCTCGCGGTCCTAGGCGCGCAGTCCGGAACCGTGCGACTGCTACGGTCGCAGGTTCGAATCCTGCTTCGGGCATGGATGTGTGTGATGTCCTTAGGTTAGTTAGGTTTAAGTAGTTCTAAGTTCTAGGGGACTAATGACCACAGCAGTTGAGTGCTCAGAGCTATTTGGACCATTTTTTGAAGACTACGTATGTAATGAAGCCAAAATCGTGGATAAAATTGAAATGTAGTTTGTTTATTAACACTTTTCTTTTCACTAATTAAATATGAAATATGAATCGGGATTGGAGGTGATGATCCTATCCTTCTTTTTTAGTATTTTAGGTCCCCGTTGATTAATATCTGGTAGTTAATAAAGGAACTATTTTTTTATGCTGGCGCGTTGTTTGTATCAGTTGCCCCCGCAACCGTCCAATGATAAGATTCTATTAATGTTCCGCGCACACGCGTTTCACCATTTTATAAAATGTAGAATTACGTACACTATATCTTTCCGTTGCGTACAACTTTCGTGGGCTCCACAACGATAGTAGTTTTTCAAGAGTATTTTTCCCAGCTAACACAAAGTTCGAATTATGTTGTCGGATTCATTTTCACTTCACCCGACAATAAACGTAATATATTTTAAACGTGTTTGAAGAGTCTTTAAATAATCTCCTTGACGAATTTCGTAGTCGCGTACCACTTTTTCATCGACAACTGAAGGCAGAGAGCTCAATAATGTGTTACATGTTCTTTTATATGTATTAAAAAATAAACGCGCCCCTATATCTTTCTATCCCGCTTGGTCTTTGCTACTTTGCTTTTCATTACCTTTCTTTATATTGCTTCTTAGTAATACTGTTTCGTATTACTTTCCCCTTCTTAATTCTTTCCCGATTTTAATTAATATGATGCTAATTGACACGCCTGCACCCAAAGTACCGTTATACCCGCCAGTCAATGTATACATATTGGTACTATGTTCATATGCAGACAAAATTTAGACATGTCAGTGATACATTCCCTCCAGTTTTTGCAGGTTTTCAAACCCTTGTCTGTATCTGAGTAGTTCTGTATGAGACAATTTCCTACACGCTGTAATTCTAACATACCTAATTAATTATAACAGATTCGATAATATGAATCAGTGCAATAGAAAACATAAAAAAGTTGTTGGCTGCCACTTCTTTTATTACTCCAAAACACGAGCAATGATCTTGCATTTTTTAAATTCTTTGTGCATGGTTTATGGTTTTACGTTTTGATGAGATGGCGAAAAAATGTTATAGTTATGCTTGCGTCAAAAAGAAAAACTGAAAATAATAATGGAAAAGCAGGTGGTGCAAGTCGGTTACCGCATTTACTGTAACAATTTCATAGTTCCCCATAGTTCCAAATGCGTTGTCTTTTTGTAACACTTCGGCACTGTGTACTGTACTGTAACGTAGTTAATTAGAATAGGGATTGGACAATATGAATAAGTGAAACAGAAAACGTAATAAAATATTGTTGGCTGTCTTGTCTTATCCCATTATCGAAAAACGTAAATCAAGTGGAATCTGAGCTATGATACTGGGCGAAAATCATTAAGCCATTGCTCTCCACATCTTTAAGCCGACTTCATTTCCTGGTATAAAATTGTTAAGATGTCTGTAAGTCGCTTGTACAAAGTTTCATTGTAGCTGCTTCTGAAGGTGATCTATCTGTAGCAGTGAAGTTATAACACACACACAAAACTTGTAGTAATTTTTTTTAAGTCAGACGAATCATGCATAAATCGTGTGGACAGAAACGTGAAATATTGACTTATTAAGCTGCAATCCAAAGAATGTGGGTTGGATTAAGGCGATTTTTGGCGATGATGGCTGCTCCTTAGCGATTATAAATACCCTATGCACTAAAAACTATTCAGTAGTCTTTAGATCTCTTCCTCCAAATCACAGAATCCACAATATTTGCCGTCGTTAAGGATAGTGAAATCTTTCATAATATCTGTGAGGATCTGCTCGAATGACTTCTCATCTCCGCGACATACACGCTAGCAATACGAACAGGAGGCCAGTGAAAGCACACAAACAAATAACAATGCAGATTCAAGATGCACACAACAGTCGATATATACAGAATGAACACAAGAGTCGATTGGACAACTCGTGAAACTCATGATGACGCGTGCCTACGTCATTATGGCGTCAGGTTCTCCCCACCTAGCTTGAGATGAATGCTACCCTCCGAAAACTCACTCCATAGATATTTACAATCCGTAATCGCCATCAAAGATATTACACGAGATTGGCGCAGGTGGAAATCTCTGCCTTGCGGCAGAAGTAGTTCGCCGTGCGCTGCCTAGAGTGCAGCACAGGTGAAGCGGAGACGCCGGAGCGGCGTGCGCGCCGCGCAGCAGCGATCAATACGACGTAGGAGTCGTCGGGCTTTAAGCAGCTAGCGTACGCGGGCGCTGCTATACGACTATTGCAGCCGTGGGCGGGAGACGGTCATCCGGTACGGACAGTGGAGGCATGGTCTGCGTCGCGCTGCACAGCTGACTGCGAGGACGGCACCATGGCACCTGTCAGAGAAGGTGGGTGTGCCGCTGCCGCCGGCGCGCGCTCCGCCCGAGTACTCGCGCTACCATTCATAACTCCACGCCCATTGATTTTTTAGCCGGGATCTTGTAGTACAACTGACGGCGCTCCCCGTAACTTTTAGGCACGTGCTGGAGAATACGGCGAGGCGTCAGCTACGTTGTCTTCGCCTCTCCTGCAGAGCGCTGCTCATCTTCACGCGAGAAATCATTGTTATTTCGTAGCTCGTATAACACAAACAAACAGCTTTAAACTTTCTGCCTCAGCGTGAAAAGATAAAAAATAACTTTTTCTGTTGTTAATACAATGTTCTTCCTCAAAAAGGCAATGAGTCTGTGGACGTGTACCTCCGCAAATAACTTTTCCGTAACATGCTAAGCAGCCTATAATACCCTTACTTTCGTTTGATCAAGTTTATTATTCATTTTTTGCCGGTACAGGTATCAGGAATGATTCCCAAGTGTAAAAAAAGTTAATTTGAATACATTCTAAACCAAAGGACTCAATACATAAAATTTTATCAAACGCAAATTACTAAAAATAGTGGAAAATAACGAAGACGTCAGAAAGGAATTTTCTGGTAGAGTAAAGGATCGCTGTAGTTTGCCATGCGCAAAGTAAACATTACTTGAATAAGCTTCTGAACTGTAAGAGACATCTGCCCGAGTCAGTGCAACAGGTATCTCCGAACCCGAAGTAATATCGAACGATTTACTTCGATGCCTGTTCCTCCCCCCTTTCTCTCGCGCACGCTGGGAGAAAACAAACGATGATAACATTGTAGCGACCGAATATTGCCTGCGGGTGTCTGATGACTAAGCGATGAATCTTTTTACTTAACTGCAGTTACTAATATCTCATTGAGTGGAAGGACAGGATTACTTTTAGCACAACATTCATGAGGGATTTTATCATTTTCTGTCAAATTTTTTGACTAACTGGTCGCTTCCAATATCATACCAGTGAGAGGGCAAAGCAATAATTATCTACGCTTATATCAAATGTTTGCTGTTGCAGTAGTTACATATGAATTTTACAAGGTTTGCTGCTTCCATTTTTCCGATACACCTTTCGTAATTTAGCTACGTGGAAGAGAAAGTGTGTGTCTGTGTGTTTTGTTGCAGACGATGTATAAGCATTACCGTATCCGTGTTCATACTTTTTCTTTTAAAAACACATATTCATAGCATCTAGTTCGCCGAGGACTGTATGCCCATTCATTAAAATCACTACTCACTTTTAAACTGTGAAAAATGTGCTCATATTGTTTTTCGCTGTTTATCTACTATGTTAGCAAGGCAATGAAACTAATGTTTGAACAGCGCAGTAATTTAATCATTTATGCTGATAATATTAACTATTTTCCAATAGAAGTTGTTTTAAAAAATGCAGTTACGGAATCAAATATGGTGAAAAGATAATCTGTTCCTCGGAAGGCGTTGCGCGGAATGTCAAAGAGATAAGTCATCAAAGGCCATTGATTTTTACTTTTTCTCTTTCATCGTTTTTGATACTATTATAGTTTTATTACCAAAAAAATTCATCTGTTGACGGGCATAAATTTATTCCGTACAATTATAGGTAAAAAATGATTGTACTGTCCGACAAACGCTCTGCGGTATGCTAGTCAAACTACGCTGCCACTAGCAAAACCAATACAAACGATGTCTATATGACGAGCATTCGAAAGGAGTGTTTGTAACATTAAAACCCGTTTTCGACGTTTGTTATACGTGTTAATTTCATCCAGACGACGAATCTGTTATTATTAAAAATAAAATAAATTTAACTTTAATGAATATTACATAAGACTCCGTGTCTTTATTTAATGAAATTATTTATGCGTAGATCCAGCAGTCAGTTTAACTTATTTTTGTTTTTGACAATGTCGGTTTCGAGTGGTGCATCTCTGACATTGCGTAGCGGTTTTCGTGTACGTAATGCAACAGCGTTATGTAAAAAATAATGTTCACAGTTACGATAACCTTTGAAAAAAATAATATTTTGTTCGACTGAAATGATTTCACAAGTTTCCTCCTGTGAATGGAGCAAGAAGGTACAGCAACACTGTGATAAATTTCCTAACGTATGATGTAATTACAAGGATAATTACTTAGTGCCCTGAAACGCAAAAAATATCATACATTTCCATACGAATTTTACATCGTCTTTCACGCAGCAGTAATGTGGAAGTCAGTTAAATGCTGAAACTCCTCGATATACTGCTCTACATTCATCAACGCAAACCTGCGTCATGTAATGATCCGTTTCGTCGCCCGAAATCGACAATGAAAACAAATAAATGTAATTTTGCATAAATCGTTGCTACCTCTCCTCATTAACGATTTCAAAACCAGAACAGAATGTCATCAGCATGTTACGCCCTTGGAGTCCTATCATCAGTGAGTAATATGCAGTGTCTTTTAGGTACATATTATTCATATGTACACTCAGTTCTTAGCTATGGCATTCTTTTTTGGGGAACAAATGCACAAAATATGAACACAATTTTCAAACTCCAGAAAAGAGCCATAAGAATCATAACCAAAAACACTAGTCGAGCTCATTGTAAAGATCTGTTCAGAAAACTGGGGATTTTAACTGCTCCATGTGAATACATTTACCAGTCAGTTGTACACATTATAAATAACATTTGTAATTACTGCACAAACAGCTCTGTCCATGACCGTGAGACAAGAGATAGACTCAACTAACATTTACAAAGAAAAAATTAACATAAAACTCAAAACAGCATTTTCTACGAAGGAATAAAACTGTACAATAAATTATCAAAAGAGATTAAAGAAATTGCAAAAATACACTTATTTAAAAAGGGAGCCAGAAAGTACCTGTCATGCAATACATTTTATGCATTGAAGGATTACTTGGCTAAAACAGAGTGGGGGTATGATAAAAATGCTATACAAATAAATAATAATAATAATGATTATAAAATATCCAACATTCCACATAACACCTTCACTTTATGTTTTTTTGCTCCTGTTTTTTCCTTTCTAGAAATACTTACCGCCAAGCTATGCATGGCACAGTACTAATACCCCTTCCTCTTTCTGAGCTCAACATCTCGCTCATTATGGAAGGATGCTCATTCAGTTTTTCAGGATTGCAAATGGGAAGTTGCGGTACAGAAAATGGCTGAGAGATCACCAATGTGTGTGTGTGTGTGTGTGTGTGTGTGTGTGTGTGTGTGTGTAGTGACTGAAGTGTTATGAAACAATGTGTGTATAGTGTGTGCAGTGACTGATAGTGAGATATGACAGGACAATGTGGCATTACATTATTTAATAAGTTATTTGTAAATAATTATTGTATACCAAGAATAAATCTAGTGATTGCCTCTAACTAGAAGTCTGTAAATATATGTGTATACGAATTAGCTTATTTTAAATTGATCTAAATTTGTACATACGTTGACATGTCCTACATCCTTGTAAAAAGAGATCTACGGATGAATAAAGCTACTACTACTAAACATTCAACAATTCGTTAACAGCTAGTACCCTGCCGAACTAAACGGTCACTTTTATCAATGGAATGAGTCTGATGTGGAAAAAACTGTATAAGCTGAATTTTTATTTTGTTATCAACTAAACGTGTCTCACACAATTTTTATGAATCTCCACTGATCTACAAAGAGATAAGAGAAATGACTGTTTTCTTAACTATAAAAATTTTGTTTGAAGGTACGTCGTATTTCGTAACAGCACTTACAGGTATAGCTCTCGCCCGCCTTAACTTCATATATCCTTTATTTCGAAATTCCACAGAGAACAAATTCTTCTATGCAGTGTTACGTTTCAGTAGCATGTCGTAAGGTACCTGAAAATCCGTGGGTTAAATATTGACTCTCTGAAATCCAATTAAAACGCTTCTTTTGTTTCTGGAGAAGTCTGTTTTGGGTGTCTGACTTTTTGCAGTGGTGTGCTGTCGACTTCGCCCTGCATAGAGCTCGAGATTCGGCCACTTGGCACGTGGCCCGGAACGGTTGGGTCAGTCTAATGGCGCGGTCATCATCCAATAGAGCGTCCTAACGAGGAACATAGAGTTCTCGTCCACGTGGAAAGGAAAAGCGGAAAACAAGTAAAGCGTGATGCAAAATCGTGACCGTGATAATCGAAGTTGGTAAACCCCTAATGTTTTATGTGTCGTCTTTCTTTCGTGGATGTGGCGTTCTACGCCTGCAATCATACCCTATGAGTGAACATCCAGTGTATAGATGCAAGGAAATAAGATCATTACAAATGGAGCACCTGTACTAATTTCCGTTTTGTACTCATATTTGGTCAGTATGTAATAGGTGTGTGGCGAGGAGAGGAGGGAGGCATCAATATGTATTTAAAATCTTGCGGCAACACAGGATTTCAGACTCTAATGATTAACCCTTCATGTGATGTACGGCAGCTAGATTATTTCTCCCACTATTGTTTGTAGGATATTTTTTTAATATTCCTGAGGAAGTACTGGCAACTACCTATCACTATGTTTTCAAAGGTGTTCTATTACCCTTTACCAGCTTTGTTGTATCCACAGCGATATAGGTAGTTCGCACGTTTAGATTTGTGCGCTTAATAAAATATAGAGAGACTGATAAAGCGAGGATAAAGCTAAGCTATCAGGGCTCGTATTTACTTTTGTGTGACGTGCAACTAAATGTTACTACAGTAACTATTGCTACATGTGAACGTAAAGGGGTACATTTACCGCCATCTACATGTGTGCGTATCGCTATCCCTCGACTTTTGTCACCTCTCTTGACAAAGACATGGGACAGCGGTATGTTCGCATGCAGTTGGTGGTAGTATAGCGTACGCAAGGTATAAAAAGGCATTGCATTGGTGGACCTATGATTTGTACTCAGATGATTCACGTGGAAGGGTTTCCGACGTTATTATAGCCGAACGATGGGAATTACACTACTGGCCTTAACATTGCTACGCCACGAAGACGACGTGCTACAGACGCGAAATTTAACCGACAGGAAGAAGAAGCTGTGATATGCAAATGATTAGCTTTTCAGAGCATTCAGACAAGGTTGGCGCCGGTGGCGACACCTACAACGTGCTGACAAGAGGAAATACACAAACAGCAGTTGACCGGCGTTGCCTGGTGAAACGTTGTTGTGATGCCTCGTGTAAGGAGAAGAAATTAGTACCATCTCGTTTCCGACTTTGTGATTGTAGCCTATCGCGATTGAGGGTTATCGTATCGCTGCTCGCGTTGGTCGAGATCCAATGACTGTTAGCAGAATATGGAATCGGTGGGTTCAGGAGAGTAATACGGAACGCCGTGCTGGAACCCAACGGCCTCGTATCACTAGCAGTCGAGATGACAGGCATGTTATCCGCATGGCTGTAACGGATAGTGCAGCTACGTCTCGATCCCCGAGTCAACACATGGGGACGTTTGCAAGACAACAACCATCTGCACGAACAGTTCGACGACGTTTGCAGCAGCATGGACTATCAGCTCGGAGACCACCTCTGCAGTTACCCTTGACGCTGCAACACAGGCAGAAGCGCCTGCGATGGTGTACTCAACGACGAACCTAGGTGCACGAATGGCAGAACGTCATTTTTTCGGATGAATCCAGGTTCTCTTTACAGCATCATGATGGTCGCATCCGTGTTGGGCGACATCGCGGTGAACGCACATTGGAAGCGTGTATTCGTCATCGCCATATTGGCGTATCACCCGGGTGATGGTATGGGGTGCCATTGGTTACACGTCTCGGTCACCTCTTGTTCGTAGTGACGGCACCATGAACAATGGACGTTACGTTCCAGATGTGTAACGACCCGTGTCTCTACCCTTCATTCGGTCCCTGCGAAACCTAACGTTTCAGCAGGATAATGCACGACGGCATGTTGCAGGTCCTGTACGGGCCTTTCTGGATACAGAAAATGTTCCACTGCTGCCCTGGCCAGCACATTCTCCAGATCTCTCACCAATTGAAAACGTCCGGTCAAGGTGGCCGAGCAACTGGCTCGTCACAATACGCCAGTCACTACTCTTGATGAACTGTGGTATCGTGTTGAAGCTGCACGGGCAGCTGTACCTGTACGCCCAGGCGTATCGAGGCCGTTATTGCTGCCAGAGGTGGTTTTTCTGGATACTGATTTCTCAGGATCTATGCACCCAAATTGCGTGAAAATGTAGTCACATGTCAGTTCTAGTATAATATATTTGTCCAATGAATAGCCGTTTGTCATCTGCATTTCTTCTTGGTGTAGCAATTTTAATGGCCAGTAGTGTACATATTGGATTTACGCCTCCGTAACTGAAACTGGTGAGCATCTATCAGGGAAAATCTTGTGACTGTGTTCAGACCCGCGTGTTCTTGTAATGACTTATTTCCTCCATGCTACTTCGGTTAGTCAGTGAAATGGTGTATATATTTGAAGGGTGGCAAGCACTTAGTTGTTACCTTAATCTCACCGTTTTATGGCAATATCTCCAGCATTAAGTTTCTCAATTCGTGTTCTGTTTCAGCTACCTTTTAATGCCAAAGGTACAGAACACTGTTAAAATTTTGCTGTCGTTTTACTTTCGCAAAATGGTCCAAATGGCTCTGAGCACTATGCGACTAAACATCTAAGGTCATCAGTCCCCTAGAACTTAGAACTACTTAACCCTAACTAACTTAAGGATATCACACACATCAATGCCCGAGGCAAGATTCGAATCAGCGACCGTAGCAGTCACGCGGTTCCGGACTGGAGCGCCTAGAACCGCTCGGCTACCGTGGCCGGCAAACTTTCGCAATTCTGAGGTATCTATTGTGAGCTGTGTCTACCGTTCTGGTAACATGGTTTCTCCTTATGTTCTAGTACGTGGAGCATCGCTTGATACTTTGCTGTAATCAGCTGGCTCCCTCTGTCAGTTAGACGTTCATGTAAGCTGCGAGCACCACGGTGGCATTTCGCTTCTTCGTACGGAAGTCAGTTCGTTCATCAATGTGGTTCATGTATTTCTTGTTATTAAATTTTCTCACTGTATAACAGACGAATCTCCTGTTAAGAATATCATAAGCTTGAGTAAACATTTCTTAAAATCCATTTGATGCTTTCGGAGTCTTTCATTTTATCTGTTTAATTAAGTTTTATGTGGATTCATACTGAATATTGAAAGATTCACTTTTGCTCATTTGCGTTAAAACACGATGAATTTTCTTAATTACATTTTTGGTTGTAGCTGAAACCTTTATTTCAAATTAAGATAACAACAGTACCACTGAGCTCAGTACGTTGGTTAATTATCGTTAACGAAGAGTTGATTTTATGTAAAGGTTACTCTTGTACCAAATTTCCTTAAAAAAGAGAAAGAAGGAACGAAGCGACTCTCAGCAATAAATGCATTATTAAAAAAGTGATTCTTTTCTGGGTAATCATCCCTTGCCACTCCCACGTCCATACATTTGCTATCCAGGACCATTTCAAGTTTTACTTATCGTGCCAATACTGCCGCTACATGTACAACAAAACGCCGAAGAATCATGGTGCGTGAAACAATTGAGCATGGTGGAAATCTATCATTGTGTGTAACTTTCGCATGGGTAACTTCATTTTCGTTGGTTTGTTGCCTATAAACAATACCAGTAAAATCGACTAAAAAATTTGAACGAGTGCGACCTTTTAAAAGCAAGAAGACAGCAGTCGCCAACACTAAAAATCGTACCAATAAAAAAGCTGACATCATGGAATCACCGGCAAGTGTAAATCATTATAATAGGATGAGAGCTCAAATCATAACCTTCACAACAGTGTTGACTTCGATTTTTATTGCGCATTTTGTGATGTTAAATTGTTTTTGTTTTCTGTAAGGTGGTTAATTTTTTTATTTTTCCTCTGTAGTACTTAAACGCCCTTTACTGCAAAAAACGGTGATGACGATGATGATGACTGTCATGGCCCCTCTAGTCACGAAGACTGATCTCAGTTTGTATCTCGGCCATGCCTCTGGAGTCACTCAGTAGTTTCACTCATTCGGGTGTCGGGTTTCGCTCCAGGACTCCACATACGAGGTGGAATCCAAAATTTTTGGGACTGGTGCTGCCATCTGGAGAGTAGGAGTAGTAGATCTTTGCAGCGCTAGGTGGCGAGAGCTGCATATCTGATGAGTCAGTGTGTGGAGTGGTATTCAGCTGGGAGGAGGTGTTGCGTGTCAACAGTGATTTCCGTAAGACTCTGTGTTTGGCGATTTTACGATGGACCCGCGAAGAGAACAACGCGTGCATATCAAATTCTAGCAAATCTCGAGAAAAGTGTTTCGGAGACCCTTGCAATGATCCAACAAGTGTTTGGGGGACAGAGCACGAGCCGTACGCGTGTGTTTGAGTGGCATGCTCAGTTCAGGGCCGGCCGTACAGACGTCGAAGATGATGCTCACACTGGAAGGTCCATTAGCCGCACAACGCTAGACATTGTACACAAACTTCAACAATTGATTCGTGCGGATCGACGTCGAACCATTGAAGACCTTGCGGATGAAGTGGGTATTGGTTATGGAACATATCAACGAATGTTGACTGATTTATTGGGCACGCATCGTGTCGCCGCAAAATTTTTGCCAAGGAGCGTGACTGCCAATCAGAAGACACAGCATGTTGAAGTGTGCGCAGACCTTCGTCAGACTGCATCTGATGATCCAACCTTCTTGTCACGGGTTATCACCGGCGACGAGAGCTGAATTTATGGTTATGACCCAGAGACAAAGTAGAAATCATCCTAGTGGAAGGGCCCAGGCTCTCCAAGATCCAAAAGAGCAAGACAGGTGAACAGCAAATTGAAGAGCATATCACCGTTTTCTTTGATACCAAGGGAATTGTGCACAAAGAACTCGTCCCACCCAACCAAACAATGAATTCCGCATACTACTGTGACGTTTCGTGATGGCTCGGTGAAAACGTGTGGCGATGATGGCCCGAAGTTTGGCGTCAAGGGAACTGGCTGCTGCATCACGACAACATGCCCTGTCACATGCCCTTGCTCACCAGGACGTTTTTGGCAAAAAAACAACATGGCGGTTGTACCCCACCCACCGTACTCGCCAGATTTGGCACCTTGCGACTTTGCACTATTCCCAGAACTGAAACTCAAGTTGAAACGCTGTCGGTTCGACACTCTAGAGAGGATTCAAGAAGCATCACTGGCGGTGATGAACACCCTCAAAGAACAGGACTTCCAGAAAACGTTTGACCAGTGGCAGAAGCACTGGGCCCAGTCGGTACATGCAGATGGGAACTACTTTGAGGGTGATGGTGACCATTAGTCCAAAGGTAAGGTTTTCAACAGGACGGCAGCACCAGTCCCGAAAATTCTTCGTCTGGCTAAGAAAATTTGTACAAAAATCAGTTGTTCAATTTCTATGGAGTCTTTGTGTTCACTACAGCCTTTTATTGAAGGTCATGTGTGGAGGAAACAACATATAAGGTGAGTTAAGAGGATGTGTACTGCGTATTTTTTTGCGGTTCATCCTCATTTGAGTTATAGTTTACTATAACCTTTCAGACAGTATAAAATTTCGCTGCAGCAGTTTCCCAACTACGATTCCGGGATATGGCGCGCCAGTCCGTCAGCCACAGTTACCCGCTAATTTCCGGCCGCGGAAACATACGAATTACTTCCCGTTCCCGATAACGCACCCTCCTTCACTCTACCCTTCAGAAGCGCCAGCATCGCTCGTGGAGAATTTGTACCAGTAAGAGCCTCCTTCCCAGTCCTCTGAATTCCATGTTTCTCTTCCGCTGCGCATTCGCCTACATATCTACACCCTAAGTTCGCAAGCCACCTTAAGGTGTGTCGTGGAGAGTAACGTGAGGAACACTGTATACACAAACATTAGATTCTTCTACACTCAGCATGGACACTTAAGAAACAGCTTTATTTAGCCACGTGAAAAGGGGTCATTATACGCAGAGAGAGAGAGAGAGAGAGAGAGAGAGAGAGAGAGAGAGAGAGAGAGAGAGACATTAAAAATAAAATAAAGTTAACTAAAACACCTTTCCGATTATGCGGCTGACCAGTTTCTGAACATCTCGCAGTCGAAAATGCCGTACTAGTCGCTTCCTTTCATGACCAATCAAAACATGAAATGAGATGTAGTGAATTTGCTTTATTTCTTATATCTGTGGCAGCTTATATTTGCATTTACGCAGAGAATACCAGAAAAAACGCACAGTCCAAATAGCTATTTCCAACGGTGGAGCGACATGAAGTTCGAGCAAGGCTTTGGGCGTCCATATAGCTGTCCTACGTTCAGACAGTAAAGAAAGGTAACTATTAAGCTCGATGTAAACATTTTAGGTGGCCACGACCATTCAGTGGTGCAGAAAGGAGATTACATCCTCCAACATGCATCAAACTAGTCTTTAGACAAGTTTGATGCAGCTCTCCATGCTAGTCTATACTGTGTAAGCCTCTTCACCTCAGCGGAATTGCTGCAACCTCCACCCACTTGTATAAATTGTATGTAAGTCGTGGTCTCCCTTTTTCCTTCTATATTTATAACCTGCCACGCTTCCTTATGTCATTAAACTGATGGATCCTTGATGTCCCAGGATGTTTCGTACCATTCGATTCCTTCCTCAGTAGGTAATGAGACACTTCCTTTTCACCGTCAATTTCGAAAGAAAAAATGCTGAACTTGCTGCGGGACATCGTGGAATATTCCCGTTTTAGTTTCTATAGCTTCATGACGTTTCGATAAGTGGCGACGCTATACGTAGTCTTCAAAGTGGCGTCTGTAACGGAGGTACGTTCCAAGCAGAGACTTGTTACTGAGTTTCTTTTGGCGGAAAACCAGAGCATCGCAGATATGCATAGGCGCTTGCAGAATGTCTGCGGAGACCTGCCACTGAACGAAAGCACGGTGACTCGTTGGGCGAGAAGTCTGTCATCGCAACCGCACACAGCTGTGACTCCTTCATTGTTGGAACGTGCGGACACTCTCATTCGATGTGATCGATAGATCAGTTCTACACCCCGCTACACAACTATACGTCACTGTTGGTAGTGCTGACTCACTGTTGGGCTACTCAAAGGTGTGTGCCCACTGGGTTCCTCGCCGCCTAACTGAAGACCACGAAAAGCAACGAAGGACCATCTGTGCAGAATTGCTTGCCTGGTCGTGACAGTTTGCTGTCGAATATCGTCACACGCTATGAAAGAAGGGTTCATCACTTCGAACTGGAAACAAAACGACAATCCATGGACTGGCTCCAAACGCCATCTCCTCCGAAGAAAAAGTTCGAAGTCGCACCTTCTGCTGGTGGAATGAAGGCCACCGTCTTCTGGGACTCTGAAGGGGTCATTCTGTTTGATGTCCGCCCTCATGGTGCAACGATTAGCTCTGACGTGTATTGTGTTACCATCAGGAAATTGAAGGGACGACTTCACCGTGTTCGTCGCCAAGTGCTAAGGAGCTTCCCCTTCTCCATGACAACGCGAGGTCTCAAGCAGGTCTGCGCATCTGAGAGGAACTCAGGAAACCTCTCTGGACTGTTCTTCAGATGGCTCTGAGCACTATGGGACTCAACATCTGAGGTCATCGGTCCCATAGACTTAGAGCTACTTAAACGTAAGGACATTACACAGCATCAGCGCCTAGAACCGCTCGGCCACAGCGGCCGGCTGACTGTTCTTCCTCACCTATCCTACAGACCGGACTTCGCGCCTTCTGGCCTTCATCTGTTTGGCCCAATGAAGGATGCACTCCGAGGGAAGCAGTACGTGGGGAGGTTACTGATGCAATAAGACGTCGGCTCCAACGTCGACTGGTACCATGTGGCCATGCAGTTTCTCGCCATAAAGTGGCGTAAGGTCGGCACATTATTTTGAAAATAGGATTTTGTAGCCAAAAGAATGGGGAATAATATCGTGTATAGGAATTCCGAATAAAACCAACCTGTTTTCAGGGAAAAAATGTGTTGCATTACTTATTGAACGGCCCTCGTAGTCAAGTTGTGCATTGTTATTCGACCAACCCAACCGGTCGTAACATTCTTCTATTGCTCACGTTTCAAAAGCTTCTATTCCCTGATTGCCTGCACTGCTTATCTCTTTGAGGGGCAGTGGCTATCACCAGGCATTATCTCTTTCAAGGGCGGTGGTTATCAATGTTAACCACCTATTTTACGACAGCTGTAGACCGAATGGGGCAGCAGCTGTCACTGCGAGCCACACAGTTAGTTGAGGGAGTTCTCCCTAGATGGCATGGCATTGGATATCACGCATTTTGCTTTCCTATTGTTGGTACAGCACAATTCCTTTGTTGCCTTGCAGCAATTTTATGCCGTTTAGTTAGTGTACGTTTTGAAGAACAAATTTGACCCATATATACTACTTTCATTTCCAAGTAAGTTCAAAATGGCTCTGAACACTATGGCACTTAACATCTGAGGTCACCAGTCCCCTAGAACTTACTTACACCTAACCAACCTAAGGACATCACACACATCCATGCCCGAGGCAGGATTCGAACCTGCGACCGTACCTCCAAGTAAGTATTTTCATATGTAAGTTTAGTTCATGCTAATGACCTCAAGTGCAATAGTTACGTGAAACAAGTTTACTTATTTCAAATGGAGTACAGCATTCATTCAGTATGGCTAGGAGGTGTCTTAGTGATGATGAAATACGAAAACTGCTTTTCGAGGACGTTCCATCAGACTCAGATAATGAAATAAGTTTGTTAGAAGACTCTGACATTCATCATACATATGAACCTGTCTGTGATAATATTGTGTTATCATGTTCTGAAGAGAGTAGCAATGAAGCAGATGATAATTTACCAGAAGTAATCATCACTTGTGCGATAATAAACAACCTTGCATGGCTACAATTCCATCAAATGATGATTCGTATGCCTCTGAATCAGTTTCTCTGTCCATGCTTAGACGTTCCAGATCACCACTGTCTAATGCAACGACATCTGTGACAGTTAATTCTTCACATATACAGCAAAACACCCCAAATCATTCTGCAACCTCTGGTGGATCTGGAAGCGTACCCATTGTTCAGGATGACCCTCCACAATGGAGCCAAATTTTCAGAGTTGAAACACTGCCTGATTTTGTGGAAAAAATTGGCCCTACAGCTGTTTTTACAGAGATGTCAAATCCATCGCCACATAAAATATTTTGTGAATTTTTTACTAATGAAATGATAAAACATATTACATTTCACACCAATTTGTACGCCACACAAAAAGGAAAGCCTTTCATCCCAACTATTGAAGATGAGATAAGGGTTTTCTTAGGAATCAATTTATTTATGAGTATCAAAAAATTACCAAGTTATCGAGATTATTTGTCTTCATCTCCAGATTTAAAAGAGGCATATATATGTGACTTGATGACTGTAAAACGATTCAGTTTTCTCCTAAGTCATATTCATTCAAATGACAACTTGATGATGCCTAAAAGGGGACAGGCCAATTTTGACAAGCTTTTTAAAATAAGACCTCATGTTGAAATGTTGAATAAAAGGTTTGCACAATGCTATCAGCTTCATCAAAGAGTAGCAATTGATGAGTCAATGGTGAAATTTAAAGGCAGAAGCTCAATGAAGCAATACATGAGCGACAAGCCCGTGAAAAGAGGCTATAAAATATGGATGCTGTGTGATGACTCTGCATATAATTTGAAGTTCCAAATTTATATTGGAAAATTATCTACAGAGAAGTCTTAACTGGGACTGTGTGCAGGGGTAGTACCAGATTTATGTGAAGAACTTTATAGCAAAAATCATATTGTTTTCATGGATAATTTCTTCACGTCTTATAATCTTTTTGTCCTACAAAAAGCCCAGAAAACATTTGCAGTTGGAACTGTGAACCCTACACCTAAATTGCTCCCAAAACTGAAGGAAGATAAAAATATGAAACGAGGGGACTTTGACAGCAAAGTCAGCAACCACGGTGCAGCATTTTACAAGTGGATGGACAAACGAGCTGTGAATTTGATCTCTACTATGCATGATCCTAGTGACACCACAAGTGTAAATAGGAAGGAAAAAGATGGATCAACTACTGTAGTGGAATGTCCTCGTGTATTGAGTGACTATAACAGGAGCATGAATTTTGTTGACAAATTTGATCGTCTAAAAGGAGACTGAGGTTGTGATCGCAAAAGTAAAAAATGGTTGCACAGGCTTTTTTCCACTTTATTGATATGTGTGTAGTGAATGCGTTTATCATACACAAACAAATTGAAATGGAACAATTCACCAATAAAGACTTCCGAAGGAAAGAGTACGAAGGACTGCTTGCCAAGGCAATTGTCCATTGCAGTGTCCTAAGTCAAAATACACGCTTAAAACAGTCGGGTTAATCTTTATTGCAGAACATTTCCTTGATACTGGTCACCCGATCGAATGTAACAAGACAGAGACTCTGGCGCACACTTCATTTTACTGTCAGTGTGTTATTAAGGAAGCAGTGCAAATTAAATTAGAAAATGAAGTTATACACAGAGACGGAGATTTTTGCATAAATTCTGCTTGGATGCTGCTTTCTCCCTGGTCAGAGAACAGAGGAACACAGATAGCGCTTCTTGCTCACCTGTTGTTAGTCAGTACGTCACTATCGATTGTTTGGATATCTGCTGGCGCTAGTAATTTAAGGTGTGTGGCATTTCTGCACACGCCATCTTTTGGTTTCTCGGATGACGTATCCCCACCCACCGAGGGCTGAAGTTGCCATGCCCAGCGATCTCTCGTTTCATTTTGCCTTAAAAATGACGGACTGTTCACGTGTTGAAATATCGGCGGTTTTTAGAGGTTGTTACCCTGCTGTATTCGCGTAAGTTATTTGAATGTTAGATGTATGCTCGTATTATTCTGTCCATTGTAACAATGAAAGAAGTGCTGTTTCGCTAGGATCCTGCTTTTTTCCCATCCGACTGGTTTCGTGTCGCCTGGAACTAATTCCTCTCTTGAGCGAATCTTTTCATCTGAGAGTACCTGTTGTACTCTGTCCTCAGTTGGACGTATTCCAATCTCTGCTGTCCCCAATAGTTTTTATTCCCTGCAACTCCCTCTAGTACTATGAAAATAATTTCCTGCTATCTTTGCGCGTGCCCTATCATATTGTTCTTTCTTCTCGTCAGGGCTTTCCGTACGTCCTTTCTTCACCGATTCTGCAGAGAACCTCTTCATTCCTTACTCTGTGGTGAAGAGACCGGCACAGGAGATTTATACGTGGCTGGCGGCATCAGAGCAGTCAGGAGAGTGGTCACCCAAAAAATATATACGATACGTCAAGCACGAATACCTTTGCCTGGCACGCTTCGGCAGCTGCGGTTTCTCATCAAGCTTGGGCAAGGTTCACTGTGTAAAGATCCCTGTGGCTTCTGGTCGTTCAGACATACATTGATGTGCAATACTTACAGGCGACAGTAACTTCCGTATGATGTGTCACTGACACGCAACATAGTTCGATGAAACTTGGACCTCAGATACTAAGAATTGCCACAGTACAGTACAGAAGATAAGTGAAAGAGATACGCAATAAGGCAAACAGAAACAACACTTTTATTCAAAGGCAATAATTACGCTGAAGTCACCGCGATTTATGATGGTCCCTGGAGATTACAAGGGGCAGAAAGTGGTACCGGGTCACTACAGTCAGCAATGAATGGTTTGCACTGTACTTCAGCGTTGGCAACAGGGTTGCCGAACACATCTTGTGGTAGGCCGTTCCATTCTTCCAACATGGCGGTTGACACTTGCTGGATGGTCGTTGGTGCACGTGGCCGTGCTGCAGTACGTGTGCCCAACGGATTCCAAACGTGCTCTACAGTATACAGAGTGTTACAAAAAGGTACGGCCAAACTTTCAGGAAACATTCCTCACACACAAATAAAGAAAAGATGTTATGTGGAAATGTGTCCGGAAACGCTTAATTTCCATGTTACAGCTAATTTTAGTTTCGTCAGTATGTACTAAACTTCCTCGTTTCACCGCCAGTTGGCCTAATTGAAGGAAGGTAATGTTGACTCCGGTGCTTGTGCTGACATGCGACTCATTGCTCTACATACTAACATCAAGCACATCCAGAACGAAGGTGTCCCGACACAAAAGACGTTCGAAGAAATTGATCGGCGTCTTAGGGAGCACGGAACATTCCAGCCTATGACTCGCGACTGGAGAAGACCTAGAACGACGAAAACACCTGCAATGGACGAGGCAATTCTTCGGACAGTTGACGATAACCCTAATGTCAGCGTCAGAGAAGTTGCTGCTGTACAAGGTAACGTTGACCACGTCGCTGTATGGAGAGTGCTACGGAAGAACCAGCCGTTTCCGTACCGTGTACAGCGTGTGCAGGCACTATCAGCAGCTGATTGGCCTCCACGGGTACACTTATCCGAATGGTTCATCCAACAATGTGTCAATCCTCATTTCAGTGCAAATGTTCTCTTTACGGATGAGGCTTCATTCCAACGTGATCAAATTGTAAATTTTCACAATCGACATGTGTGGGCTGACGAGAATCCGCACGCAATTGTGCAATCACGTCATCGACACAGATTTTCTGTGAACGTTTGGGCAGGTATTGTTAGTGATGTCTTGATTGTGCCCCATTTTCTTCCACCTACGCTCAATGGAGCACGTTGTCATGATTTCATACGGGATACTCTACCTGTGATGCTAGAACATGTGCCTTTACAAGTACGACACAACATGTGGTTCGTGCACGATGGAGCTCCTGCACATTTCAGTCGAAGCGTTCGTACGCTTCTCAACAACAGATTCGGTGACCGATGGATTGGTAGAGGCGGACCAATTCCGTGGCGTCCACGCTCTCCTGACCTCAACCCTCTTGACTTTCATTTATGGGAGTATTTGAATGTTCTTGTCTACGCAACCCCGGTACCAAATGCAGAGGCTCTTCGTGCTCGTATTGTGGACGGCTGTGATACAATACGCCATACTCCAGGGCTGCATCAACGCATCAGGGATTCCGTGCGACGGAGGGTGGATGCATGTACCCTCGCTAACGGAAGACATTTTGAACGTTTCCTGTAACAAAGTGTTTGAAGTCACGCTGGTATGTTCTGTTGCTGTGTGTTTCCATTCCATGATTAATGCGATTTGGAGATATGTAATAAAATGAGCTCTAACATGGAAATTAAGCGTTTCCGGACACATGTCCACATATTTTCTTTCTTTGTGTGTGAGGAATGTTTCCTGAAAGTTTGGCCGTACCTTTTTGAAACACCCAGTATAAGCCAGAGGCACGCGCAGACCAGTCCATTCGCCGAAAATCCTCCACTTGCGCTATTCTATGAAGTCGCGCATTGCCATGTATAAAAATGTCCGCCCCGATAGCTGAGTGGTCTGCGTGACGGACTGCTGTCCTACTGTCCCGAGTTCAATTCCCGGCTAGGTCGGATATTTTCTTCACCAAGGGAGGGGTGTTGTGTTGTCCTGATCATCATTTCATCCCCATCCGACGTGCAGGTCGCCCAGTGTGGCGTCGAATGTAATGACCTGCACCAAGGCGGCCGGACTTGGATGGGTGACCATCCGGTCTGCCGGGTGCTGTTGGCATGCGGAGTGCACTCAGCCCTTGTGAGGCAAACTGAGGAGCTACTTGATTGAGAAGTAGCGGCTCCAGTCTCGGAAACTGATATACGGCCGGGAGAGCACTGTGCTGACCACATGCCCCTCCATATCCACATCCAGTGACGTCTGTGGGCTGAGGATGACACGGCGGCCAGTCGGTACCTTTGGGGCTTCATGGCCTGTTTGGGAGGAGTAAGGCGGCCGGACCTGCCCCGCAAGGGGCCTCCCGGCCAATAACGCGAAACGATCATTTCATTTCCATCGATAAAAATCAAGTCAAGGGCCCTGAAAAGAGAGACGTTTGGAAGGAGTACAGTGTCACAATGTCTTAGACTGGTGAGCGTACGGTGTTCAAAGATTTGGAGGACAGTAGCGCTTATGTTACATTATGCCTCTCTGCTCCACAAGACCTGGACTACCAAAAGGATCGCGTTCGACGATGTTCGTGGACGTGCTAAGTGTTCCCACCTCTCACCATATGAGGGTACGTCCATCAATGTCGAACGTCATCGTTTCTGGTGGTTATTGTGACACTGAACTACTCCTCAGTGTGCGTCTTTTCAGGGGTGTTTTCGTCCCTGACTTCATGGATGACAGTGCGCGATCGCACCGAATAGCAGCAGATGAGCTGCTCATCGAACGACATGATATTCGGCGAATAGTGTCTTGCCCAGTACTCCGACATGAATGCCATCGAGCATTTGTGGGACGCATTAGGGAGATCTGCTGCAGCACGTCCGGGTTAAGTGAAACAGGATCCTTTCATGCTAGTGCTTCGTCATCGTTGCTAAACTGACCTGCTGGTCGCGGCAGCTGTCATTGCGTGGGACGAAGCTACGTCGTAGTCACTCATCGACAACTGCGACAGCGCTTTGCCTGCCCCGAGTACCATTCCCAAGCTGCTGTTCTTCTGGCGATGTCCCTGCGTAGTCGGCTCTTCTGTCGCGTGACTCTCAGATAACGAAGCGCACGTCGGCGGGTCGTTAAAATAAAATCAAAGGGGCCCGTCACGATCCCCACCCAGTCACAGTTGAGTTCACCACTTAACGGCAGTCAGCCAAACAACCTGTTGTGATCGCGCCGCATAGGTGAGCAAGTGCAATGAGCGCGGAACAGTTGTTAGCTGTCGGCTGTCTAGTGCCCGGAGCCTCGTTTACAGCAGAGAACAGAAGCTAACACGACCGAGTGAGCATTCACAGGACTAACTGCCAATCTTCAGTTCTATCTGTGAATAAGGGAATACACTAGAGGGAACGGAACAGAAAGCGAGCGACAAAACGAGCAGCGAAACATACGAGCCCTACAAATATTCTCTTGTTTTATTTATTTTTTACGCTTAATTCATAGTCACATAGGTTTCATTGAAAGCTCGTACTCATGTCTGATATAACAGCAACTACCTTCATCGTAAGGCACGATTGTGATCACTTTTTCGCATACTTTAAATTTGAGGATAACCTAGATAACAGGTGTAAACTCTCATCTGTTTAGTTGCAACTAATTTTTTGCGCTTTCCATGTTACTATAAACAAATACAAAAGTTTGTGCCCTCTTTCGTCCATCCCCACGAAAGGAAGATAGTACTAAATTTAAATTCCGTTTCTCTCCCCAGGCTGGAATTTTGAGTGCGTCAGCAACGCTCTGTCAAGCTTTCTTCGTGTATTTTCTGTCGTGAATCTCTTGCAAATCACAAGCACTTCTACATTCTTCTACACTGCCTCAAAACGATGCAGCACCGTAAACGGCTGTGTGCACTGTCACCACAGTGTAGTACGTGCATACCGGGGTTGCTGCAGTGTACGTGACTCACTTGTCACGGTTATCAGCTATCAGATGGTGCTCAGAAGGCCCGTCTGTGTACCCGTCAGTTTCGACTCTGCACGCAGTAGTGGTGCTTAATTTAGAGGTGAACAGTGTTTGCAATATTGACTCTAGGGGACAACCATTCCCCGAAGACGACTACGTACTCCCGTTGAACGGAATTACATTGAGGCCTGCGGGAAGCTGGTTGGACATATCGATGGATTCAGAAAGAGATTTTCACTCTGCAGTGAACTGTGCGCTGATATGAAACTTCCTGGCAGATTAAAACTGTGTGCCGAACCGAGACTCGAACTCGGGACCTTTGGTAGAGCACTTGCCTGCGGTTGGCAAAGGTCCCGAGTTCGAGTCTCGGTCCGGCACACAGTTTTAATCTGCCAGGAAGTTCCATATCAGCGCACACTCCGCTGCAGATCGAAAATCTCTAAAATCTCATTCTGGAACCATCCCCCAGGTTGTGGCTATGCCATGTCTCCGCAATATCCTTTCTTTTAGGAGTGCTAGTTCTGCAAGGTTCGCAGGAGAGCTTCTGTAAAGTTTGGAAGGTACACTCCTGGAAATTGAAATAAGAACACCGTGAATTCATTGTCCCAGTAAATAAAGTAAATTCTTTAAGAAAAGATTTTGAAAGTAAAAATACGGTTCACCACCTTCAAGCTGCCTCTGTACCGTTCCACTCTCAAACGACACGCGGGAAAAACGAGCACTTAAATTTTTCTGTGCGAGCCCTGATTTCTCTTATTTTATTGTGATGATCTTTTCTTCCTATGTAGGTGGGTGCCAACAGAATGTTTTCGCTATCGGAGGAGAAAACTGATGATTGAAATTTAATGAGAAGATCCCGTCGCGACGAAAAACGCCTTTGTTTTAATGATTGCCACTCCGATTCACTTATGTCTGTGGCAAAATCTCCCCTATATCGCGATAATACAACGAACCGCCTTTCTTTGAACTTGTTCAGTATCATCCGTCAATCCCACTTGATACGAATCCCACACCGCGCAGTGGACAAGTGTAGTGTAAGCAGTCTCTTTAGTAGCTCTGTTGCACCTTCTAAGTTGTCTGCCAATGAATCGCAGTCTTTGGTTTGCTCTACCCACAACATTGTCTATGTGATCGTTCCAATATAGGTTATTTGCCGTTGTAATCCCTAAGTATTTAGTGGAATTTACAGCCTTCAGATTTATGTGACTTATCTAGTAATCGAAATTTAGCGGATTTCTTCTAGTACTCATGTGAATAATTTCACACTTTTCCTTATTCAGGATCAATTGACACTTTTCGCACCTCACAGATATCTTATCTAAATCATTTTGCAATTCGTTTTGGTCATCTGATGACTTTACAAGACCGTAAATGACAGCATCATCTGCAAATAATCGAAGAGGGCTACTCAGATTGTCTCATATGTCGTTAATATAGATCAGGAACAATAGAGGGCCTATAACACTTCCTTGGGGAACGCCAGATATTACTTCTGATGACTTTCCGTCTATTACTACGGACTGTGACCTTTCTGACAGGAAAGCATGAATCCAGTCGAACAACTGAGGCGATATTCCATAGGCACACAGTTTGGGTAGAAGACGCTTGTGAGGAACGGTGTCGAAAGCCATCTGAAAATCTAAAAATATGGTGTCAATATGACATCCCCTGTCGATAGCACTCATTACTTCATGAGTATAAAGACCTAGTTGTGTTCGGCAAGAACGATATTTTCTTAATCCATGCTATGTGTCATTAAATCGTTTTCTTCGAGTAACTTCATATTGTTCGAATACAGTATACGTTCCAAACCCTACTGCAATTCGACGTTAGTGAGGCCGAGGCAGAGCGTATTGCTCCTGCCCAGTTGTACTGCACCTTTACACACGTGGAATGGCCCTAGGTTGACGCTACTGCTTGTACAGAATTTTCTTACTGACTGAAAGCATGGCTAGATATAAGAAACCTCGTACACTGCTTACAATGCCTTACTTGAAAAACTGATACAGTATTTTGGATATTGCAGGTCTTCTTTCCCTCAGTAAGTATTTCTTAAGTTCACCAGACAAAGTATGCAGATGAATCATTAAGCCTTTGCAGATAGCGCAGCGATCGCGTACGTGCTCAACCACGCGTGCATTGCCTCTACGTGAGCCTAAGGCAGTAGCGAACTGTGAGACATTTATGTTTCAAGAGGACATTGTGCGTAACATGGGTAAACGCAAGGGTGCGACAGAATAGCAAAAAGAGGCAATCGTGTTTGGCCGTGCCCATGGCCCTAAGGTATATCATGTTGGTATATTCGTTGGTATTTCACGGCAAACTGTTCAAAATGTTTACAAGCTGTGTCCCACGCTCTCTCCATCTCCACACACCCCCGCCTCCTTTCCCAACGCAACTTCCACCATCTACCTCTCCCGGATGATGAGCTTCGCCCTGACATCTACCCCACCTACCAACTCTAACCCCATCTTCGTTCCTCCTCCTCAGGGCTCCCTCTCCTCCCCCTCCCTTCTCCTGAGCGGCTTCCGTCTCCTACTCCCCCTCTCTTTTGTGCTCCCTTTCAGTGTCTCTGCACTCCCTCCTGCTCTGCCTTCCCTCTTCATCTCCTGCCCCACGTGTCTCGTGCCTCTTCATGTACCTGCTGACGCCCCTACTCTCTTCATCTCGCGCCCCCCCTGCTGCCCCTTGCTCACCCCTCCTTTTCCATCCCCTCCGGCCTCTCCCTCGGCAGGTACCACATGGCAGTTTTATACTTCACCGTGTGTGCTCAAGTGGGTTTTAGATGTGTTGTTCTGGAGTGTTTTTAATACTGTGACCGACTTTTAAACTGTGCATGTGCATTCAGTGTCTCCTTTGTGTTTTAAGAATCGCCAACTGTGTTTTTTAATTTTATGGTGACTTTTTTAAAAGCCCCCCCCCCCCTCCTATGAACGTCTCCCTGTCAGTGTATTTTTACCTCCATTATCTCTCCTTACTCTGTTTTATGTTCCCCTTTTTTATCGCCTTATATGTGTAGCATTTTATTCTTGTTTTAGTTGTCATGTCACTCGGCTGAAGAGCGGCGGATTGTGCAACTGACAGCCCTCCCCTGCCCATATGGGGCAGGGGAATGAAATCACAATAAAGAAAAAAAGTGTTTACAAGCAGTGGCTAACACACGTGTCCACGAAACACATCAGAATTGCAGTCACGAAAACAGCCTGAGTGAGACATACCGGAGAGGCGTTTCACGGCTTGTGAATCAAAATCTCTTTCAAACGCGACAGGAATTGCTGCGTGTAGTTAATCAAGGCCCATCCACACCTGTTAGCGAGAGAACATTCTGACGAGAACTGCATGCAATGAACATTTGGAGTCGGTCATCTCGCAAGAGACCATTGCTTGCACACGCATATAAAGATATCAGCAAAGTTCACCAGGCTGGAAGAGTATGTGATTGGTATTCTGAACACTGCAGCACCCCATTAGGTCTCTATTGGTCTGCATAATTACCTAACTTCGACCGTATAGATAAGCGGTGAGACATTTTTGAACAGAGGCTAAAACGCTGTCATCAGGATTTCTGCAATTTGCTGGAACTGCGCGTTCAAATCGTCAGATCGGATTAACGTTGATACGACGTACCTAAACAATCTTGTGGAATCACGTGCTAACCAAATACAGGTGGTTGTCAAGCGGAATCGCACGGCATTAAGTGGTGCTTGTGAATGATATCTCTTGGGGTGACTAATTTTTGTCCGGCGGGCTTTCTCACTCTGCCTAATAACAGAAATTTCCAAGTGCATGGGAAGCGTTCTGAAACACAGGCACTGCTGCTCGAAGGTGTCGAAGTGATCAGCCACAGTCACCTATAGCAGCAGATGATCCACACAATGTGCAACAGAGAAGAAAAGACCACGTCAAACAGCGGCTGCAATGTCACCACATTTAACAGGACTGCGAGTCACGCAATCTCGCGACGAATGCGTGGGGGTGTCTCTTAGCACTATCACCAGTATCTTGTGTTCCGCTGATAGCGACGACGCCAAGAGAGTTTGGGCTGGACCAGCGAGCAGTGACGTAGCGTGCTGTTCTCGAAAGAGAGCGGGTTCAGTCTGAGTAGTCAACCTGGACGTATCCTCCTACGGCGAGAAGTGGGAACACGTAATTCGCCAATGTCCATTGTCTAAGATGATCGTTATGGATGTCCAGGTGTGGGGAGGCATAATGTTGTAAGGACGTACTGACCTTCAGTCTTTGAACACGGCACTCTCACTCAGATCCTACATCGACCTGCACCCAACTCCATCGCCAAAGAATCACTGTGCAAGGCGAAGTCCCGCAGAACATAGAACACTTTCAGTACCTTGGCAGTCGTCCTTCAACAAATGCAAGTATTGATGCTGAAATACTGTACAACAACGCCTCAAATGTGCCCATGCGGCTTTTGGTCGTGTTCGGGTAAGGCTCTTTGCTAACTATAACATGACAGGTAAAATGGTTCAAATGGCTCTGAGCACTATGGCACTTAACTTCGGAGATCATCAGTCCCCTAGAACTTAGAACAAGTTAAACCTAACTAACCTAAAGACATCACACACATCCATGCCCGACGCAGGATACGAACCTGCGGCCGCAGCGGTCTCGAGGTTGCAGACTGTAGCGCCTAGAACGGCTCGGCCACTCCGGCCGGCAATCAGCGGTAAAGCCAAGCTCTATGCATACCAGGCTATTGCTATCCCATCTCTCACATATCGGTGCGAAGCATGAACTCCTTACAGAGTACACATACGATGTCTATTAAAGTACCATAAGCGCTGCCTGAGAAGGATCATAAGTGGGTGATGGCAAGATCGGCGCACTAACATAATCGGTATGGAAGCAAACTCTCCGAGCACTGAAGCTATTTTCATTAAGCATCAACTACGTTGGAGGGACCACATTGTGCCTGAATCCCGTCTACATAAACAAATTATGTATTCTCAGCTAATGGATGGTCAGAGTAAAACTAGAAAAACCACAGAAACGATACAAAGATTTACTAAAGGACAAGAAGAAAACATATCGAATTGAAACTGATAAGTGGAAAGCCACTGCACTCCGCCGTCCAGTATGGCGTCTTAGTCCTTGGGCAGGTATTCAGCGCTTCGAGCAACTGAGGCGGGAAACAGAAACTGCCAAGCGCAGTGCTAGGAAACAACGGCAACTCCTGAAGATAAGCGACGCCTCGCAGCCAGTCCCCACCAGAACAAAAGTATGTCAGTAGTGTGAAAAAATTTGCAACTCCAGGACTGGCCTCTACAGTTACTTAAGACCACATAGAAACTGAGTTTCGTAGAAGACAATCATACACGCCAGCGAATGATAGTCCGTCATCTTCACTCCTTCCACATGCGCGTCTTTTCGTGAATGCATTCAGTCCTGAATTCATGCGCAGATGGAGCAAGTCTCCAGTCCGTTCCCCCAACTTAAATTCCCATCGAGCACGTGTGGGATGCTGTAGTGACACGTGACATATACCGACGACAGACAATCCAGCGTTTGGCAGCCGCTCTGGAGGAGGACATGAACGCTGTGCCATCAGAACTCCGTAACAGCCCTGTAGCCAGCGTAGGAGCACGTTGCAGAGCACGTTCTGCCGCACGTGGTGACAGCACACCGTATTAAGACCCACGTCACGCATTTGTAGTGTCCAAGGGACCGACATGTATAACGATGAGGCGAGAGTAATTCTTGTCGTGGAACAAAGGTGTCGTATCATTCCGTATTTCTTTCAGTTTGTAAGGTGGTCATGTTATTTTAGTTTTTGTATGTTATCGATGTGCACGTCAGAGAGAGAGCAAGTTACATTACTGTTAAACAATCTTCGGTCTTGAATGAGATTTTCACTCTGCAGCGGACTGTGCGCTGATATGAAACTTCGCGGGAGATTAAAATTGTGCACCGGACCGAGACTCCAACTCGGGACCTTTGCCTGTCGCGTGCAAGTGTTCTACCACCTGAGATACCCAACCACGACTCACGCCCCGTCCAGACAACTTTACTTCTGCCAGTACCTCGTCTCCTACCTTCCAAACTTTACAGAAGCTCTCCTGCGAACCTTGCAGAACTACACTCCTGGAAATTGAAATAAGAACACTGTGAATTCATTGTCCCAGGAAGGGGAAACTTTATTGACACATTCCTGGGGTCTGATACATAACATGATCACACTGACAGAACCACAGGCACATAGACACAGGCAACAGAGCATGCACAATGTCGGCACCAGTACAGTGTATATCCACCTTTCACAGCAATGCAGGCTGCTATTCTCCCATGGAGACGATCGTAGAGATGCTGGATGTAAGTCCTGTGGAACGGCTTGCCATGCCATTTCCACCTGGCGCCTCAGTTGGACCAGCGTTGGTGCTGGACGTGCAGACCGCGTGAGATGACGCTTCATCCAGTCCCAAACATGCTCAATGGGGGACAGATCCGGAGATCTTGCTAGCCAGGGTAGTTGACTTACACCTTCTAGAGCACGTTGGGTGGCACGGGATACATGCGGACGTGCATTGTCCTGTTGGAACAGCAAGTTCCCTTGCCGGTCTAGGAATGGTAGAACGATGGGATCGATGACGGTTTGGATGTACCGTGCACTATTCAGTGTCCCCTCGACGATCACCAGAGGTGTACGGCCAGTGTAGGAGATCGCTCCCCACACCATGATGCCGGGTGTTGGCCCTGTGTGCCTCGGTCGTATGCAATCCTGATTGTGGCGCTCACCTGCACGGCGCCAAACACGCATACGACCATCATTGGCACCAAGGCAGTAGCGACTCTCATCGCTGAAGACGACACGTCTCCATTCGTCCCTCCATTCACGCCTGTCCCGACACCACTGAAGGCGGGCTGCACGATGTTGGGGCGTGAGCGGAAGACGGCCTAACGGTGTGCGGGACCGTAGCCCAGCTTCATGGAGACGGTTGCGAATGGTCCTCGCCGATACCCCAGGAGCAACAGTGTCCCTAATTTGCTGGGAAGTGGGAGTGCGGTACCCTACGGCACTGCGTAGGATCCTACGGTCTTGGCGTGCATCCGGTCCGGTCCCAGGTCGACGGGCACGTGCACTTTCCGCCGACCACTGGCGACAACATCGATGTACTGTGGAGACCTCACGCCCCACATGTTGAGCAATTCGGCGGTACGTCCACCCGGCCTCCCGCATGTCCACTATACGCCCTCGCTCAAAGTCCGTCAACTGCACATACGGTTCACGTTCACGCTGTCGCGGCAGTGTTAAAGACTGCGATGGAGCTCCGTATGCCACGGCAAGATGGCTGACACTGACGGCAGCGGTGCACAAATGCTGCGCAGCTAGCGCCATTCGACGGCCAACACCGCGGTTCCTGGTGTGTCCGCTGTGCCGTGCGTGTGATCGTTGCTTGTACAGCCCTCTCGCAGTGTCCGGAGCAAGTGTGGTGGGTCTGACACACCGGTGTCAATGTGTTCTTTTTTCCATTTCCAGGAGTATAGCACTCCTCGAAGAAAGGATATTGCGGAGACATGGCTTAGCCACAGCCTGGGGGATGTTTCCAGAATGAGATCTTCACTCTGCAGCGGAGTGTGCGCTGATATGAAACTTACTGGCAGATTAAAACTGTGCACCGGGCCGAGACTCGAAGTCGGGACTTTTGCCTTTCACGGGTAAGGGCTCTACCACCTGAGCTACCCAAGCACTACTCACGCCCCGTCCTCTCAGCTGTGGTCTCGTCGTGGCAAAGTCTTCGCCTCTGTGCAGTCTGACTCATTCTTAGTTGAAGTGTGGTAGGTCATTGCAGACTGATACATTCTTAGTTGAAATATGGTAGGTGATGGACGGACTTAGTAGTGTTGTGTGGACTTCTGACTGCATCTGTTAGATGAAGAGTGATCGATTGTAAAAGTCAGCAAGGATGAATATGGTGTATATATTGGAACGCGAAAAAGATATAAATTTTGAATAACGTTATTATTTATGAAGAGAAGTACTTTGAGGTAAGACCGCAGTACTGCGCACGTAGGACAGATTACTGTCAGCTACACTGAAGATCCAAAGAAACTGGTACACCTGTCTACTATCGTATAGGGCCCACGCCCACAGCAGCACGACGTGCCACGGGCTCGACTAACGTCTGAAGCAGTGCTGGAGGGAACTGACACCATGAATCCTGCAGGCCTGTCCATAAATCAACAAGAGTGCGAGGGGGTGGAGAGCTCTTCTGAACAGCACGTTGTAAGTCATCCCAGATATGCTCAATAATGTTCATGTCTATGTCTGGGGAGTTTGGTGGCCAGCGGAAGTGTTTAAACTCAGAAGGGTGTTTCTGGAGCCACTCTGTAGGCATTCTGGACGTGTAGGGTGTCACATTGTCCTGCTGGAATTGACCAAGTCCGTCGGAACGCACAATTGACGTCAATGGATGCAGGTGATCAGACAGGATACTTACGTACATGTCATCTACCAGAGTCGTATCTAAAGGTATCAGGGGTCCCATATCACTCCAACTGAACAAGACTCACACCGTTACGGAGCCTCCACCAGCTTGAACAGTCCCCTGCTGACATGCAGGGTCCATGGATTCATGAAGCCGTCTCCATACCCGTACACATCCACCCGCTCGATACAATTTGAAACGAGACTCATCCGACCAGGCAGCATGTTTCCAGTCATCAACAGACAAATGTCGGTCTTGACAGGCCCAGTCAAGGCGTAAAGCTTTGTATCGTGCACTCATCAAGGCTACATGAGTGGGCCTTCGGCTTCGAAAGCCCATATCGATGATGTTTCGTTGAATGGTTCGCACGTTGACACTTGTTGATGGCCCAGCATTTAAATCTGCAGCAATTTGCGAAATCACGTTGAACGATTGTCTTCATTTGTTCTTGCAGGATCTTATTCCGCCCGCAGCGATGTCGGAGATTTGATGTTTTACCAGATTTGTGATATTCACGGTATACTCGTGAAATGGTCATACGGGAAAATCCCCTTCATCGCTGCCTCGGCGATGCTGTGTCCTATTGCTTGTGCGCCGACTATAGCGCCACGTTCAAACTCACTTAAATTTTGCTAACCTGCCATTGTAACAACAGTAATCGATCAAACAACTGCGCCAAACACTTGCCTTATATTGGCGTTGCTGACAGGAGCGCCATATTGTGCCTGCTACATATCTCTGTATTTGACTGCACATGCCTATACCAGTTTCTTTGGCGCTTCAGTGAAGTTAACTTGTACAGAGCTGAGAGAAAGATAACCTCCACTTCCCTGAGTCAAGCATTAATATATTAACTGATTAAAGCTGTTTTATTTTTATAGAAATTTTCTGTTAATCTTATACCCTCTTTAAATCATTGTTCACTTTGTTAAGCATATTACTGTTTAGGTCTATGTTATGTGTGAAGATCGCGATAAGGTACTTAATTCTAAAATCATTCTCTTGGGATATCATTTCATATGGATAGCTAGTCTCCCCAGGCTACTGTTTATCGTTACCCATTATCACATTTCACAGTTTGAATATAGATTGGAAATTTTATTCAGAAATAGAAATATAGGTAAGCCGCTGCCCACTTGCTGTTTGCTGTTGTGGTTTGTAGAAATCTGCAACAATGTTGTCTAGACGCGATGTTAGTGGAGATTTTGATTAGGGCTAGATTATTGTTTTACGTCAGCTGCGTATTTAATATAAACACAGGTGACATTTAATCAGTTACAGCTCAGTGCAAATTAGATGTTGTTTAGTTAAATGTTAGCACACAAGTTTAAGCTGGACAACAATTTATGGGAAAATAGTTTTGTTCATACGTAGACTTTAGAGTGGGAGGTAAAGTAGGATTAAATTTCATACAGAAACAGATATAGCGGGGAGGTTACAAGTTGGCTTCTGTACTACTCTGTGGCAGCTGCTGGTACGTGTGATCCAAGTTAATTCCCGCTACACTACTGGCCATTAAAATTGCTACACCACGAAGATTACGTGCTACAGACATGAAATTTAACCGACAGAAAGAAGATGCTGTGATATGCAAATGATTAGCTTTTCAGAGCATTCACCCAAGGTTGGCGCCGGTGACGTCACCTACAATGTGCTGACATGAGGAAAATTTCCAACCGATTTGTCATACACAAACAGCAGTTGACCGGCGTTGCCTGGTGAAACGTTGTTATGATGCCTCGTGTAAGGAGGACAAATGCGTACCATCACGTTTCCGACTTTGATAAAGGTCGGATTGTAGCCTATCGCGACTGCGGTTCATCGTATCACGACATTGCTGCTCGCGTTGGTCGAGATCCAATGACTGTTAGCAGAATATGGAATCGGTGGGTTCACGAGGGTAATACGGAACGCCGTGCTGGATCCCAACGGCCTTGTATCAGTAGAAGTCGAGATAACAGGCATCTTATCCGCATGGCTGTAACGGATCGTGCAGCCACGTCTCGATCCATGAGTAAACAGATGGGGACGTTTACAAGACAACAACCATTTGCACGAACAGTCCGACGACGTTTGCAGCAGCACGGACTGTCAGCTCGGAGACCATAGCTGCGGTTGCCCTTGACAATGAATCACAGACAGGAGCGCCTGCAATGGTGTACTCGACGACGAACCTGGCTGCACGAATGGCAAAACGTCATTTTTTCGGATGAATCGAGGTTCTGTTTACAACATCATGATGGTCACATCCATGTTTGGCGACATCGCGGTGAACGCACATTGGAAGCGTGTATTCGTCATCGCCATACTGGCGTATCACCTGGCGTGATGGTATGGGGTGCCATTGGTTGCACGTACCGGTCACCTCTTGTTGGCATTGACGGCACTTTGAACAGTGGGCGTTACATTTCAGATGTGTTACGACCCGTGGCTCTATCCTTCATTCGATCCCTGTGAAACCCTACATTTCAGCAGGATAATGCACGACCGCGTGTTCCAGGTCCTCTACGGGCCTTTCTGGATACTGAAAATGATGGATTGCTGCCCTGGCCAGCGCATTCTCCAGATCTCTCACCATCTGAAAACGTCTGGTCAATGGTGGCCGAGCAACTGGCTCGTCAGAATACGCCAGTCACTACTCTTGATGAACTATGGTATCGTGTTGGAGCTGCATGGGCAGCTGTACCTGTACACGCCATCCAAGCTCTGACTCAATGCCCAGGCGTATCAAGGCCGTTATTACGGCCACAGGTGGTTGTTCTGGGTACTGATTTCTCAGGATCTATGCACCCAAATTGCGTAAAAATGTAATCACATGCCAGTTCTAGTGTAATTCATTTCTCCAATGAATACCGGTTTATCATCTACATTTCTTCTTGGTGTAGCAACTTTAATGACCAGTAGTGTTTTTTACTTGGCAGTGACACACTTTGGTCCTTGAGTATTGCAAGTTAGTGTGGTTCGGTCTAGAGTGGGTGAAAACGAACACGGTAAGTGTGAGAAGAGCAGAAGCAGGCGCTCAGTGGCGTTATGCCAAGGCACGGCGTCTCCGGAGACGCGTCTGTGGAACACGGAAGCCATCAGCGCCCCTCCCTATTGGCTGGGCTCGGGTCGGCCTGTCACGAGCTGGTGACAGGCGAGCCCCCCTGGTCTGGGGTGGCTGGGACCACCCCACCCCACCCCACACCACACCACGCTACGCCACGGCACACGCCTGGCGCAGCCCGGTCCCGCTATCGATCGCTCTCGCCGCCGCTCCCTGCTGCAGACTAGCCTCACACTTCGCTCAGCCAATCACCTCGCACACACACACACGCACACACACACACACACACTGTTAATGTGTAGCTATGAAACCTAAAGGGAATCTTGACGAGGTTCATCATGGATATTAGACGCGGGGTTTATGCCTACGTGTGAGTTGCTGTGGTGTGTGCACATGTGTGTGTTTGTGTGTGTGTGTGTATGTGTGTGCGTGTGTGTGTCGTCGTACCATACTGCAAAGCTGATGTGGTTACGGCAGGTTGAAAAAGAGAGAGAGTGAGGGGGGAGGTGATATATCCGTGTGTGTGATAAACCTCTTTCCTCTAAAATATTTCACTCCTTCATTCCTCCTGCGTGTTACCACAGATGTGACCACAGATATCGAGTCACATATCTCATCTGTACCAGTATTGCAGTACACTCGAGGTACCTATTTGCTTCCAGCGCACTGAGTGGAATGCATTAAGTTCGAGGTCTTCTGTAGTTGTCGTTCCCTGCGCATAAAACAGCACGTAGGTCGTGAATCTGTTATTTTGAGTCTGTAAGAAACTGTTTGCGAGGAAATATTATTTTAGAAAGAATTAAATTTCAATATGGTTCAAATGGCTCTGAGCACTATGGGATTTAATATCTGAGGTCATCAGTCCCCTAGAACTTAGAACTACTTAAACCAAACTAACCTAAGGACATCACACACATCCATGCCCGAGGCAGGATTCGAACCTGCGACCGTAGCGGTCCCGCGGTTCCAGACAGAAGCGTCTAGAACCGCTCGGCCACAGCGGCTGGCCAATTAAATTTCCGAACAACTTCTTTATACAGGGTGCCACTCGCTTGTTGTTGGTAGAACACGAGAAACTGCAAAATTACATTCCACTTTCAAAGATGCAGTAGGACTTATTAAATCTCAAAGACTGCGCTGATCAGGACAGGTGGGGGGTGGGATGGTGGATGACAGGGTGACCAAACGAATAATGAAAGACGATTGTGTTCGACCAGAAGGAAGGGCCGACCAAGATCTAAGTGCATGGACCATGTGTTGGCTGTCCTTTCCAACAAGGAGATCCGATGATGGAAGAGAAAAGCAGATACCAGAGATGTATGGCGGCAGATATCAGACCAGGCTAACGCCCATCAAGATCTGTAGTGCCAGAGAAGAAAAAGAAGAAGAAGAAGGAGAGCTGATTTTTTAAAAATCAATAAAATGACGAATGTGAATATAGACCTAGAATTTAAAGCAATGTTATGTAACAGTGCAAAGTGCCTGTTGTGTGATTTTAGAATGAACTTTTATTACAAAGAAGTTTTCTTTTGAAGCAACAGATTAGGAACAGATCGAGTCTGCGCAATCGATTTACGAAATGTTCAACAGAATTAGAAGGAGACGAGGTACTGGCAGAATTGAAGCTGTGAGGACGGTCGTGAGTCGTGCTTGGGTAGCTCAGATGACAGAGCACCTTCCCGCGGAAGGCAATGGTCACGAGTTCGGGTCTCCGTCCGACACACAGTTTTAATCTGCCAGGAAGTTCCAAGACAGTGCACACTCCGCTGCAGGCTGAAAACTTCATTCTGGAAATCTTAGTTTGAAATTTGGTCTGATTTCGTGAACGAAATCTTATTTTGCTCTATATGAATATGTAAAGCAATATATGTCCGTTTCCCAGTGTTTTTTGTCTGCTAGCTCTGCAGATGACGAAGAAATTGAAGATGATCAGATAAAAAAAATTATTCAGGTAGTAAAGGGAGACGAAAATTTAATAGTCATGGGTGACTGGAATTCGACAAAAGGAAAAGGGAGAGAAGGAAACGTACTAGGTGAATATGGATTGGGGCTAAGAAATGAAAGAGGAACCTGCTTCGTAGAATTTTGCACAGAGCACAACTTAATCATAGCTAACACCTGGTTCGAGAATCATAAAAGAAGTTTGTATACATGGAAGAATCCTGGAGATACTAAAAGGTATCAGATAGATTACATAATGGTAAGACAGAGATTAAGAAATCAGGTTTTAAATTGTAGGACATTTCCAGGGGCAGATGTGGACTCTGACCACAATCTATTGGTTATGAACTGTAGATTAAAACTGAAGAAATTGCAAAAAGGTGGGAATTTAAGGAGATGGGACCTGGATAAACTGACTAAACCAGAGGTTGTACTTAGTTTCAGGGACAGCACAAGGGAACAATTTACAGGAATGAGAGAAAGAAGTACAGTAGAAGGCGAATGGGTAGCTCTGAGGGATTAAGTAGTGAAGGCAGCAGAGGATTAAGTAGGTAAAAAGACGAGAGCTAGTAGAAATCCTTGGGTAACAGAAGAAATATTGAATTTAATTGATGAAAGGAGAAAATATAAAAATGCAGTAAATGAAGCAGGGAAAAAGGAATAAAAACGTCTCAAAAATTAGATCGACAGGAAGTGCAAAATGGCTAAGTAGGCTTGACTAGAGGACAAATGTAAGGATGTAGAGGCTTATCTCACTACGGGTAAGATAGATACAGCCTAAAGGAAAATTAAAGAGACTCTTGGAGAAAAGAGAGCCACTTGTATGAACATCAAGAGCTCAGATGGAAACCCAGTTCTAAGCAAAGAGGGGAAAGCAGAAAGGTGGAAGGAGTATATAGAGGGTCTATACAAGGGCGATGTAGTTGAGGACAATATTATGGAAATGGAAGAGTATGTAGATGAAGATGAAATGGGTTAGACGATACTGCGTGAAGATTTTGACAGAGCACTGAAAGACCTGAGTGGAAACAAGTCCCCCGGGAGCAGACAACATTCCATTAGAACTACTGACGGCCTTGGGAGAGCCAGTCCTGACAAAACTCTACCATCTGGTGAGCAAGATGTATGAAACAGTCGAAATACCCTCACACTTCAAGAAGAATATAATAATTCCAATCCCAAAGAAAGCAGGTGTTGACAGATGTGAAAATTACTGAACTATCAGTTTAATAAGCCACAGCTGCAAAATACTAACGCGAATTATTTACAGACGAATGGAAAAACTGGTAGAAGCTGACCTCAGGGAAGATCAGTTTGGATTCCATAGAAATGTTGGAACACGTGAGGCAATACTGACCTTACGACTTATCTTAGAAGCTAGATTAAGGAAAGGCAAACCTACGTTTCTAGCATTTGTAGACTTGGATAAAGCTTTTGACAATGTTGACTGTAATACTCTCTTTTAAATTCTAAAGGTGGCAGGGGTAAAATACAGGGAGCGAAAGGCTATTTACAATTTGAACAGAAATCAGATGGCAGTTATACGAGTCGAGGGACATGAAAAGGAAGCAGCGGTTTGGAAGGGAATGAGACAGGGTTTTAGCCTCTTCCCGATGTTATTCAATCTGTATATTGAGCAAGCAGTAAAGGAAACAAAAGAAAAATTTCGAGTAGGTATTAAAATCCATGAAGAAGAAATAAAAACTTTGAGGTTCGCCGATGACATTGTAATTCTGTCAGTCACAGCAAAGGACTTGGAAGAGCAGTTGAACGGAATGGACAGTGTCTTGAAAGGAGGATATAAGATTAACATCAACAAAAGCAAAACGAGGATAATGGAATGTAGTCAATTTCAGTCGGGTGGTGCTGAGGGAATTAGATTAGGAAATGAGACACTTAAAGTAGTAAATGAGTTTTGCTAATTGGGGAGCAAATAACTGACGATGGTCGAAGTAGAGAGGATATAAAATGTAGACTGGCAATGGCATGGAAAGCGTTTCTAAAGAAGAGAAATTTGTTAACATCGATTATAGATTTAATTGTCAGGAAGTCGTTTCTGAAAGTATTTGTATGGAGTGTAGCCATGTATGGAAGTGAAACATGGACAATAAATAGTTTGGACAAGAAGAGAATAGAAGCTTTCGAAATGTGGTGCTACAGAATAATGGTGAAGATTAGATGGGTAGATCACGTAACTAACGAGGAGGTATTGAACAGGATTGGGGAGAAGAGAGGTTTGTGGCTTAACTTGACGAGAAGAAGGGATCGGTTGGTAGGACATGTTCTGAGGCAACAAGGGATCACCAATTTAGTATTGGATGGCAGCGAGGAGGGTAAGAACCGTAGAGGGAGACCAAGAGATGAATACACTAAGCAGATTCAGAAGGATGTAGGTTGCAGTAGGTACTGGCAGATGAAGGAGCTTGCACAGCATAGATTAGCATGGAGAGCTGCATCAAACCAGTCTCAGGACTGAAGACCACAACAACAACAACAAGGTTTGGTACTGGGCTGTGAAAAATATCATGACCATCTATCTCCTTTCTACTGTATGCCTCACTGTCGGTCGCAGTGGTTAACGAGATCACTTAAAAATCAGCGGCTGGCTTTAAGTGACCACTGAGTGCTAGATGGCAGCCTGAAGTGTTACTTCCGTGATCGTATTTAGGTATAAGAAGCTCGTCTTAGAGCAGTTGAGTAGGCAGAAGTACTCACCAACCCTCTGCGTCAATCACAGGTCCATACGTTTTTCAGGGTTTTTCTCTCGAATGCTCTTACGTTCTTCCTACCTGCTTCTGTCGCCGTCCATATTTCTGACCCACACGTAACAACATGTGGTGCTGGTCGTACTCTTAACTCGCTTTTTCTTACAATTAGAGCATTCTTAAATACCTACAAGTTCGCATAACAGGCTCTGTTTCCTGCTTCTATCCTTTCTCTAATATACAGCTTGTTAAGTGTATAAGTGCAGATACTTGTATTGGTGGCTGAGAACACTGCACTGAAGGACATTACATCAGTATATATTCATTTATAGACTAATTATTATAGCTATTAGGAATAGTACGTTTTTAGATTGGTTAGTACCTCCAAGTACATGTGGCAAGAGCAAGTCTTAATGCTTATTTTCCCATGGTGTTCAAGTGTGGATGTGTGGACGCAAAACTGTTAGCCTATGCTGGTAAGTGTAGTCCACTTTATGGTGCAGTTACGACCATGCAGAAAACATCAGGCAGTAAATTATTTGACGTGTTTGTGGGCAGACTGTTAGACGCAGAGAAAAAACTACTGACTCACTGAAGCGAGTACACATTAACTTATCAATACTTACACTAATACTTCTAAAAACCCTTATAGTCTCATATTATTATTGCTGGTTAAACGGACACCCAGGTAATGAAAGCAGCTAGGAGCCTCAAAACAATTATTAGAAGCCTTCGCGTTATGTAGTGTTCTTCTAGCCTTTGAATTGCACTTCAGTTATATCGTATATTTCTCTAACGTCGTTTGCGTGTCTTACCACAACTTCAGTCTCATCAGCATATGCGCAATTGTAAAACTGACATTCAGTTTTGGCTAGGTAAAGTACTACGAGAGTTATCTGTGATGTACGAGGGCTATGCCGAAATTTTTAGCAGAATGTGTGAAAAATTTTATTTGCAAAAACGTTTTACAACTTTTCAAAATACTCTCCATTAGCATGTATACATTTTCCATTCTCTGAAACCACTCAGAAAATGTGTCAGTCCAAGCTTCTTTTGGGACGTCACTTAGTGCACTCTCGTACGCTGCAATGGCCTCTTCATCTGATGAAAACCGCTGCCCTCGAATTTTTTCCTTAGTCTTAGGGAACAGAAAGAAGTCACAGGGGGCCAGGTCAGGTGAATAGGGGGGATGGGGTAACACTCGCACTTTTCCTTCTCCAGAAAGTCCATCGTTCTGGCAGCCCTGTGCGCAGATGCATTGTCGTGATGCAGCAGAAGATGCCGAATCTTGGAGTTTGGATGCTGTGGCGATGACTTATGGAAGACAATCATTCACGTACCATTCTGCATTGACTATACGACGTGAATCCAAGGTCACAGAGGTGAGATGCCCGATCTTTGTGAAAACAGTTGCCACCATCTTTTTTCCAGAGCTCTGACTTCGTCGAACTTTTGTGCGTGGTTCCTCCCCTGGAAAGCACCACACAGAAGACTGTCTCTTCGTTTCAGTGTCATAATGGTAGACCCACGTTTCATCACCTGTGACGATATTGTAGGTGTCTAGGGAGTTCCCTCCATTGAATTTTTCGAGCATGAAACGACACCAGTCCACTCTCGCCTCCTTTTGGCTTTCTGTCAGGGAATGTGGGACCCAACGGGCACATCTCTTAGCAAGGCCTAAGTGACTATGAACTATGGTCTGTGCTGCTGTTGATCCAATATTTATGGTCCCTTCAATGTCGCAAAATGTAAGATGAGAATCTTCTTTGTCCATTTTCCTCACAGCATCAATGTTTTCAGGAGTCACAGCTGTTGCTGGCCGACCGGGATGAGGTTCATCTTCAATTGACTGCCGACCCCTCGAAAACTCGCGAAACCAATTGGTTGCTCAGGCTGCCTTTAACAACACGACACAAACGGCTGCAATTAGAATGGTGCCGTGACGGGGGAGCATGGATTGTCATGAATGGCGTCGCATTGTGTTCTGCACCGCCCTGGATGACCATCGTCGTCAAGTATGGTAGCGACCTTGGGAGAGGTCACCTTCTTCCAGTGTTTTGGAGAGGCGCAAAATGGAGTTACTCCTGGCGTCGTGGTGAGTGGAGCCATGGGTGGTTGAGAGAACTCTGATGGCACAGTGGTACCTCACGGGCATCTTGCATTTTCTTTCTGCCTCTCGTGTGACAGTGTGGTACTGCCATTTTTCAATAGGACAGTGCTCGTTCACACATGACGTAGCGCCTCTATGATCTGTCTGCACGATGTCGAGGTACTCCCGGAGAGATTCACAGACATTTCCCTGACAGAAAATGTATGGCACCAGCTAGGAAGTCAACTCAGTCCCAGTGGCATTATTCAGGATATAAAGGACGAGTTACAGCAGTTGTGGGCCATCTCGCCTCAGGAGAGGATTTCGAGTAAGCTTTAGACCGTAAATTCATAGTTTTCTCGAATGGAGTTGATTGGTTCGTATGTGTTGTTGGTAATGATTACAAGATCATCTGAAAAAATGAATCCAGGTGAGTTTTAGTTTCATATAACGTAGCAGTACTTATCACTACGTCTACACAGATGTGAGTTACCTTCTCCAACACAGAAGTTTGTCTAGGGAAGTGTTAGTATTTTGTTTAAGAATTTTTGGCTCGGTTTATTAATTTTTACTTATTCTGGATTGGATCTTTGAATTAAAACTTTACTTCACTTTCACATGTAATGATCGGAGTCAGTTATCTTATTTTTGCTTTTGATCTGTTATTTCTTTCTCATTATCCTTGGAAGTTGTCTGTGATCTATCTGAAATTCTCCTAAATAACTGTTTAGATACGTTAAAACTCGTTTCGTTTACAAAAGTGCCAAAACAACTGTTAGACAATCGTTGATTGAAAGTTTATCTCCATCACCCCAACCATTTGTTCGTTAATGTGATCTAAGAATATTGCAACATCGCTTTTGAATGTCTTTTCCTCTCCTAACTACGCATTGAAGTCTCCCAGAAAATATTTGTATGATGATGTAGAAATTTGGCGAAGAATTCTTGTGATAATCCTCAGAAGTATACTGTCGGGTATTGGACTTCAATTGGTGACTTGGCTATATTGCCTGATTTCTTTGGTAAAAATGCTGACAGTCTTTCAGAAAGCTTTCTGAAGTTCAGTACTAAATTGCTGTGGTAGCAAACGCTGTGTCAAAGTACAGCGGTTTCTAGCCAGCTTGTTTGAAGGTTATGTAGTTCTATCAGAATATCTTGTTTTTGATTTGCTGGAGTCTGGATGTCAAACAGGACTTTTTAGAATTTTGCGAGAGTGATTATGTTTAAGGAACCAGCGAATGTTTGCAAGTCGACTTCTGAGATTGGAAAAGCTCTGACTCTTCGCCGTGTGAATCTCTTGATCCCCAACAACTAATAACCGAGGCACACTAGTTCACCAACCATGGGATGAGGCAACCGCTTTATTTTCAGACGTATCTGTCACACTAGTAAATTTCAAGTGGTGAGGAAATCAATCATAGTGGATATGCTTCCCACATCTGAAGAATAAACTACATCACGCTGTTGTCGAGCTTTTGTTTTACGCCTTCTCTATAAGCCGGCTCCCCTACTGAATCCTCACTTGGAACCAGCAACCAAAAACAATTAGCTTTTCCCATTCAGGCAGTAGGTAATGCCGGTATAATGCATTGATGTAAGTAGGAGCTTGTAATAAATACATTGTCAAAAGTAAATTACGTCACGTCAAAGGTCCTTTTGACGCGTCTTGCCAGGCATGTTGGACTTGTGGCATTGCGCTTTTAATCTTCAATTTGTCCAAACTTAATAAAAATGACTATTTTATTCGCCATGGTCGATAATTCCTTTGTAAGCCAGGCTATGGGACAGCTGACAATTCTTGTACCGTTGCAAGTACTGTTCTCACTGTAATACCTATCGCACCATTGCATATCACGGGCATGTAATGCAAGTTTTTCTAATGCGACTGGACATTTTCCTTCTTTATTACAATCACCTTACGAGATTATTTTGTGGGGAAGGCTAACCAAAGACTGCGTTTTATTGGTAGGACACTTAGAAAACGTAACAGACCTACTAAGGAGACTAACTACACTACGCTTGTCCGTCCTCTTTTAGAATACTGCTGCGGAGTGTGGGATCCTTACCAGGTAGGAATGACGGAGTACATCGGAAAAGTTCAAAGAAAGGCAGCACGTTTTGTATTATAGCGAAATACGGAGGAGAGTGTCACAGAAATGATACAGGAATTTGGGCTGGACATCATTAAAACAAAGGTGTTTTTCGTTGCGACGGAATCTTCTCACGAAATTCCAATCACCAACTTTCTCCTCCGAATGCGAAAATATTTTGTTTACACCGACCTTCATAGGGAGGAACGATCACCACGATAAAATAAGGAAAATCAGAGCGCGTACGGAAAGATATAGGTGTTCATTCTTTTCGCGCGGTATACGAGATTGGAATAATAGAGAACTGTAAAGGTGATTCGATGAACCCTCTGCCAGGCACTTAAATGTGATTTGGTCCAAATGGCTCTGAGCACTATGGGACTTAACATCTGAGGTCATCAGTCCCCTAGAACTTAGGACTACTTAAACCTAACTAACCTGAGGACATCACACACATCCATGCCCGAGGCAGGATTCGAACCTGCGACCGTAGCGGTCGCGCGGCTTCAGACTGAAGCGCCTAGAACCGCTCGGCCACAACGGCCGGCTAAATGTGATTGCAGAGTATCCATGTAGATGGAGATGGAGATTACGGTTTACAACCTGGCTCGCTGAAGATGAAGTTTTTAACTGCATACTGTCATAGCCTTTTTGGTCCGCGGTACGAATGCATTTCATACCATGATTACACTTAATGATGCTGTATTTCAATACATGTTCGCCGCTTGTCTACGATTTGAACGATCTTAAGATCATAGTAGAAAACTGAAACTAGTTATCGCGGTGTAATTGTATACTGAAAATTGCTGTCAATGCATAAAAAGTTTTTTACAGTAGTAAGTCTTTTAATTAGTAAATTAATGTTGATTCGATATGAAATCACGTGACCCTTATTTACACTGTTCTTGGTTTTCTTGAATCTTTTTGCACGAAAAGCGGTCGCAGAAATCTTTTCCAGTCGCTGTACTTACGCGGATCTCTGTCGGCTAACAATTTTGCTGCCTACCGTACTAAGGAGAATCAACGAAGCACACCTAAAAGTGTTGAGAAAGCGTACGAGGCTCTGCACGACGTGTGTTTGCTGTTCCACCCGAGAGTGCGTACACGGAAGGAGTACTTACGTAACGAGGTGGCGACGATTCTGCACTTAGCTAGGAACGCCATCCTTGTCTGCCTGCCACAAAAAACTAACTCAACAGCTCGGTCGCGGTCTGTACTTCACCTTCCGGTCAATTAGTTGGTTTCATCTGCCATGGATCATTTGCAAATTTAATCGTAATGATACGAAACGAGTCACTTTGCATTCAGATCAAACATCCATAACGAAATGTTTTCCTATACAGATGTGACTTAACAATTCCTACACATAAATTTCTACATACTACATAAATAACAGTTCTTCCTCGGAATAGGAATTGTCACATTGAAACTATTCTGTGTGTTTGCTCCAGTCTAACTTTGCCATCTTTAAGGTATTCAATATCATTGGGTAAGAGGACAATAATTTTGGTGGCAAGATTGCTCTTTAAAGAGCTAAAGACGGCTTAATGTGGAATAGTGAATGTCTTTTTCTTCTGGTATAGTACTGAACTGTATTGTGTTATTTACAGCGAAGCTCATGAGAGAATAAATATACTGTGAAACGGCAATGAAAATGTCTGACTCCTTACACAAATATCTACAAGTTAATTGGGGGTGAGCACCACATGTGATTGTTGAAGCTCGTTTTTGCGCAATGAGATTTCTTTCTTGCAGGTGAGTTACTCCACTACATTATTCCATACGACATTACTGAACGAAAATTCGCAGAATATTTTCACTTACTAATTTCTCTCCCGCGAAGATTTTGAGTGATTCGAAGTGCAAATGCACCTGAACTGAACTGTTTTAAGAGTTCAAAAATGTGTTTCTCCCATTTTAAGCCATCAGTTTTTGAATTTTCGTCTTGGTTATTATTTCTTCCCCATGGGCTACATCTGTCTTTGGTGCAATACCTCTAGCTGTGTTTTTTGAAACTGAAAGTAAGACCAATTGTGAAAACCACTGAATAATTATTTTAAGAATATTTTTTACCATTCCTTATGTTGCTGTCTGTTTGTTTATGTCGATTACAACACCAGTCATCTGCAAAAGTAGCTAATTCTGGTGGACAACCATTCTGCCTACAGATGAACTACTCTTCCAGTTGTGAGAAAATATTCGAATAAAACCGAAGAAAGTGTACAGCTTACACCAAGCTATCGGACGGTGTCATATGATGGATATTTAAAATGGGCTGACGAAACTCGTCCGTTTCCAAAGGTTCTTGTACCTCAGTGTATTGTAGAGAAACTTGATTAGGAACGATTACCACGGAGTGTTAGCATCCCGTTTTGCCTGATGATGGTAGCGACGTGTCTTTGGCATAGACTCCATAAGACAAGGAAACCATTCGGGATCATTCCGATGCTTAAACGCTTAACGATGGCACAAAACCAAAAGAGCGATGTTAAAGGCGCTCACGTACCTCTCGATAGTGTCGCACATATTGTCATGGCTTACAACAACAGCCACCCCTGTTGACTTGGGAGAAATCGAGAGGCGAAACTAGAAGAGCCAGCGGACACGGCTACGGAAATAGCGAAAGCGCAGACGTTCTCGCTGCTGGTCTCTCACACCTAGAACTCGATGGTCTGATGGATGGACGGTCGCCGCCGAAGGCTGCTGCCACTTCTGAGGTTTCCGCTGACGCTGCTACATAAACAAAGAGAGATTCATCAGAGATTAAAGAGAAGACAAAACCTTGCTGCCATACAAAACCTGAACGAAACGAAAACGGGCGTAAGGAAAGAAACGTTCTGGGATTGAAAGTAAAATTTTGTCAACCTATCTGAACAAAAACCCCAACAGTTCTGGCGCTACGTAGAATCGGTAAGCGGTTCGAACTCCTCTGTTCATTTACTCAGCGACCATACTGGTACCGAAACGGAAGATAATAGAGAGAAGGCTGAAATACTGAATTCGGTCTCCCGATATTATTTCACCATGGAAGATCGCAATACTATCCCTTCTATCAATCATGGTAGGAACGTCGAAATGGCAGATATTGAAATAAACGATAGCGGAATAGAAAAGCAACTACAACCACTTAGTGCTGAAAGGTATCAGTACCAGATGAGACACCTGTAAGATTCTACAAAGATTATGCGAAAGAACTGGAGCAACAGAGGGTACCTAAAAGACTTAACATGAAGGCCCAACGGTACCAACCGGCCGCCGTGTCATCCTCAGGGCACAGGCGTCAGTGGATGTGGATATGGAGGGACATGTGGTGAGCACATCGTACTCCAGGCCGTACGTCAGTTTACAAGACCAACGGAGGGTACCTAGCTGCTGGACAAAAAGAGCTGGTCATTCTCGTTTTCAAGAAGGGTAGTAAGGTAGATGCGCATAATTATAGGCGTATATCTACACCTACATACATACTCCGCAATCCACCATACGGTGCGTGGCGTCAGTCTGTTCTGGAACTGTAGAACATGTTTTATGCTCAAGAATTATGAAATGCCGGCCGGAGTGGCTGTGCGGTTCTAGGCGCTGCAGTCTGGAGGCGCGCGACCGCTACGGTCGCAGGTTCGAATCCTACCTCGGGAATGGATGTGTGTGGTGTCCTTAGGTTAGTTAGGTTTAATTAGTTCTAAATTCTAGGCGACTGATGACCTCAGAAGTTAAGTCGCATAGTGCTCAGAGCCATTTGAACCAATCATGAAATTTTTGTATAAGGAAAATCTTCTCTATAAGATTCAATATTAATTCCGCTAACAGAGATCTTGTGAAGTTCAGCTCGACCTGTTCCTCCGTGTGACCCATAGCGCTGTAGGCTTCAGGAAGGTATCTGACAGCGTCCCGCACGATCGTTTAGTGAAAACATTTACGAGCTTACAGAGTATGGGACCAGAACTGCGGCTAGACTCAAGACTTCCTTGCAGATTGTACGCAATACGTCACTCTTAACGGAACGAGATCGACAATAGTAAAAGTAATTTCAGGAGTACCCAAAGGCCGTCTGATAGAACCGTTACTGTTTACAATTTACAAAAATGATCTAGTAAAAAGCGTCAGAAGCTCTCTGAGTCTGTTCGCAGATGATGGGGATGTCTATAACGAAGTAGCAACGCCACAAAACTGTATAGATTTGCAGAATGACCTATAGAGGATTGATGAATGATGCAGGCAGTGCATGTTGACCCTGGACGTAAATAAGTGTAACATACTGCTCATAGATAGGAAAAGCAGCCCGCATCTCGTGGTCGTGCGGTAGCGTTGTCGCTTCCCACGCCCGGGTTCCCGGGTTCGATTCTCGACGGGGTTAGGGATTTTCTCTGCCTCGTGATAGCTGGGTGTTGTGTGATGTCCTTAGGTTAGTTAGGTTTAAGTAGTTCTAAGTTCTAGGGGACTGGTGACCATAGATGTTAAGTCCCATAGTGCTCAGAGCCATTTGAACCATTTTTTTTATAGGAAAAGTAATAAACTACTTTACGACTGCACTATCGATGACAAATTGCTGGCAACCGTATCTACCGTCAAATATCAAGGAGTAACCATCCAGAGTATCCTTTTGTGGAATGGCCACATGAAACAGAGTAGGAATAACAGACGTCAGTTTGGAATTGATGGCAACAATCTTAAGGGAATGTAACTCATCCTCGAAGTAAGTGGCTTACAAGGCGCTTGTTCTGCCGATTCTTGAGTACTCGTCATCAGTTTGGGAGTGACAGAAGTAATAGAGAAGAACCAACGAAGAGCGGCGCATTTAATTACTGTTTCGGTTTGTGTGTGTGTGTGTGTGTGTGTGTGTGTGTGTGTGTGTGTGTGTGTGTGTTCGGGGCTCAACGTCTGGTTCAAAATGGCTCAAGTGGCTCTGAGCACTATGGGATTTGACTTCTGAGGTCATCAGTCCCCTAGAACTGAGAACTACTTAAACCTAACCAACCTAAGGACATCACACACATCCATGCTCGAGGCAGGGTTCGAACCTGCGACCGTAGAGGTCGCGCGGTTCCAGACTGTAGCGCCTAGAACCGCTCGACCACCGCGGCCGGCGCCGCTTGGTTCATTTCGTCGGCGCGAGAGCGTTACAGGTGTGCTCAACAAACTCCAGTGGCAGATGTTACAAGAGAGGCGTTGTGCATCATGGAGAGGTTTAACATTGAAATTTCGAGGGAGCCCTTTCCAGGAAATTCTTCCTATATACACGGCACGAAATGACCTCAAGGAGAAAATTAGAGAAATTAGAACTCAGACAGAACTTTACCGACAGTCATTCTTCCCACACGCCACTCGCGAGTGGAACAGGGAACGCAGGATCAGTTAGTACACTACTGGCCATTAAAATTGCTACACCACGAAGATGACGTGCTACAGACGCTAAATTTATCCGACAAGAAGACGATGCCGTGATATGCAAATGATCAGCTTTTCAGAGCATTCACACGAGGTTGGCGCCGGTGGATGGTGGCCGGTGGCGACACCTACAACGTTCTGACGTGAGGAAAGTTTCCAACCGATTTCTCGTGCACAAACCGCAGTTGACCGGCGTTGCCCGGTGAAACGTTGTTGTGATACCTCGTGTAAGGAGAAGAAATGCGTAACATCACGTTTTCGACTTTGATAAAGGTCGGATTGTAGCCTGTCGCGATTGCGGTTTATTCATCGCAACATTGCTGCTCGCGTTGGTCGAGATCCAATGACTGTTAGCAGAATATGGAATAGGTAGGTTAAGGAGGGTAATACGGAACGCCGTGCTGGATCCCAACGGCCTCGTATCACTAGCAGTCGACATGACAGGCATCTTATCCGCATGGCTGTAACGGATCGTGCAGCCACGTCTCGATCCCTGAGTCAACAGATGGTGACGTTTGCAACTGAACAACCATCTGCACCAACACTTCACGACGCTTCCAAGAGTATGGGCTATCAGCTCGGAGACCATGGCTGCGGTTACCCTTGACGCTGCATCACAGACTGGAGCGCCTGCGATGGTGTACTCAACGACGAACCTGGGTGTAAGAATGGCAAAACGTCATTTTTTCGGATGAATCCATGTTCAGTTTACAACATCATGATGGTCGCATCCGTGTTTGGCGACATCGCGATGAACGCATCTCGGTCATCTCTTGTTCGCATTGACGGTACTTTGAACAGTGGACGTTACATTTCATATGTGTTACGACCCATGGCTGTATCCTTCATTCGATCCCTGCGAAACCCTACATTTCAGCAGGATAATGCACGACCGCATGTTACAGGTCCTCTACGGGCCTTTCTGGATACAGAAAATGTTCGACTGCTGCCCTGGCCAGCACATTCTCCAGATCTCTCACCAATTGAAAATGTCTGGTCAATAGTGGCCGAGCAACTGGCTCGTCACAATACGCCAGTCACTACTCTTGATGAAGTGTGGTATCATGTTGAAGCTGCAAGGGCAGCTGTACCTGTACACGCCATCCAAGCTCTGTTGAACTCAATGCCCAGGCATATCAAGGCCGTTATTACGGCCAGAGGTTGTTGTTCTGGGTACTGGTTTCTCAGGATCTATGCACCCAAATTATGTGAAAATGTAATCAAATGTCAGTTCTAGTATAATATATTTGTCCAATGAATACCGGTTTATCATCTGCATTTCTTCTTGGTGTAGCAATTTTAATGGTCAATAGTGTAGTACGAAAAGTGTCCTCAGCCACACACTGCTACGTGGTTTGCGGAGTATGATGTGGCTGTAGATGTAGGCCTACCGTACGTACGTGGTTGCTAATTTCTGCTCGTGCGAATTCATAGCAGCATAGCGCTATAGGCCTGGAAACGCTGACCAAAGGCATACAAGCTGGAACTTCAATCTGCGCCGTACCGGTGACAGCTGTTAATATTATTTACAGTGGAGACGGACAAGGGACCACCGAAGGAGACAAGTGCGCTTCCCGTAGTTCTGTGTTGCATTCGGAACGCCGTGAAACTGAATCGCTGGCCTCACCCCGCCCCTGGGGAAGATGGAAAATCGTTACCCTAGCCCACAAAACGTCACGTGTTTTCGAGCAGTGTGTATGTTTCCGGCGCAAGAGTAGATGTGCCGAATCAACGGTCGTCTCCCCACCTGCCTGATATAGGTCTTTGCACTTCGCGTTTCGTGTCTTCTCAGTCAGCAATGGTAGCACTAAACTTCCGTAGGGCTTGCAATTAGCGCAGCCTCTCTACACCGCCTACACACTTCTCGTTTAGCTGTTTGTAATCAGTGATAGTAAATAGATACTTACTGAACTTTTGTATTAGTCCCGTAGCATTTATTTACAAAAATTTCCTCAATACAGGTGGGTCTACCGTAGGACACATTATCATCTCCACTCTCAGCGTTAATTTGCAGCTGTGTGGAGCCCTCGCAAGGGGAAAAGATTAATCACAGAACGTCCAGTAGCAACAATGTCCTTAGCAGGGCGGAAGTTAGTCCACATAAGCACCCACGTGTATGTGGAGTGTTATTCAAACCGTTGCGATAGAATTAAGAAAAATGAATCTGGTTGAACTTGCAATCCGGCTGCGGGGTGCCGTAAGCGAAGCATTGAACCATAGCTCCCTGTGTCGTTGGCCAGTGAGAAACAATGACAGACCCATCAGGAGCTCCCTCCCATCCCATGTCAAAACACACTACATGAGAAAACCTTGACCACCATCTGTAATAGTACTCTGCTGGGAAGTGGGATTCATCGGATCACGTGGTTTGTGACGTATCCGTACCCTGTAATTCGTGGACACCAACGTGGCCCACCGTTCGTCAGTGCAGGCGATCTTTTTCATTCCTCGAGCATACAGTCTCTGTTTTCCTGCGGCTGCATTAATCTCTGAGATGTGGCGGCTTTTATACCCATAGTGAAGAAATGGTGCGGAATGATACGACTCCCCAGTGCTTTTTGCTGTCCAGCATTGTATCCCAGGCCACGAAGACCAAAAAAAGGTCGCAGAGGAGAAAATTCGTTTAGCCGCAAATTTTTGCACGTGGGTAGCAGGGAGTTCCATGAACGAGCGTGGTAGTGGAGCTGCGTTTAGAGGTCATTTTTTATGTTTCTCTTGAATAGTTCGAAAATCGCGGTTTCTAGTGAAACTATTTCCTAGCTCAAAATTACACTACATTAAATTTTCTATAAATAAGGCCCTATTCGTTTTTTCCCTCTAGGGCTTAAAATTTCCGTGTTACAGGGAGCCGCAAAACCGTATCTTGTTAAAAATAGTGTTTTAATGGCATAAAATTAATGTTTACTTTGAAATAAGGTAGATTAAGAATAAATCTGTACCACATCTAAGTGCTGTAGAGTCGAATCAAGCTGTAAATTGTATTCTGGTGTGTAACAGGGGAGCAGCGGATGGGAGGTAAAACTTCAGTGGTAAAAGTGTTTCTCGTTTTACACCTACAAAACGAAATGTACGTGCACCGTATAGTGCTAAATCATCCGACACTGACGACAGAAAGGCGTGATTACTGGAGGTATGTTGTTACTTTTTGTTTTTGTGTGTCTTGTGAAATATACGCACATCAAATAAAGTTTTGCATCACCCCAATTCCCAGAAGTCATGAAAATAGACGTTGACCGTGGATATTGCATCACAGGCACAGTCCCTTTGCCTGTTCAGAGATGTCACTAAACCCTCCCACAGATGTAAACAACCATGCATGAGCAGCGCGTATTAGACGGACGGGTCCGACAGCCGATCAGTTCCAGGAAGGAGGTACATGGCTCGTGTTTTCTGTACTTCAACCGTGCCTAAACGGTTAACACCGCGGTTCGATCGCGTCTACATTGTTACTTTGTGCCAGGAAGGGCTCTAAACAAGATAGATGTCCCGGCGTCTCGGAGTGAACCAAACCGATGTTGTTCGGACATGGAGGAGATACAGAGAGACAGAAACTGTCGGTGGCAAGCCTCGCTCAGGCCGCCCAAGAGCTACTACAGCAGTGAATCACGGCTACCAACGGATTATGACTCGGAGGAAACTAAAAGCAACGCCACCATGTTGATTAATGCTTTTCGTGCAGCCACAGGACGTCGTGTTACGTCTCAGACTGTGCGCAATAGGTTGTATGATGAGCAACTTCACTCTCCACGTCCATGGAGAGCTCCATCTTTGCAACCACGAAACCATCCAGCGCGGTACAGTTGGGCCCAACAACATGCCGAATGGACCGCTCAGGATTGGCATGACGTTTTTTTCACCGATGAGTGTCGCATATGCCTTCAACCACACAATCGTCAAAGACCTGTTTGGAGGCAACCCGCTCAGACTGAACGCCTTAGACACACTGTCCAGATAATTCTGATATTTTGGGGTGGCATTATGAGGGGTCGACGTACGCCACTGGTCGTCATGGAAGGCGCTGTAACGGCTGTACGATACGTGAATACCATCCTCCGACCGATAGTGCAACCATATCACCAGTATATTGGCGAGGCATTCGTCTTCATGGACGATAATTCGCGCCCCCATAGTTCAGATCTTGTGAATAGCTTCCTTCAGGATAACGACATAGCTCGATTAGAGTGAGCAGCCGGTTCTCCAGGCATGAACCCTATGGAACATGCCTGGGATAGACTGAAAAGGGCTGTTTATGGACGACGTGACCCATCAACCACTTTGAGGGATCTACGCCGAACCGCCGTTGAGGAGTGGGACAATCTGGACCAACAGTGCCTTGATGAACTTGTGAATACAAGCATGCATCGATGGAAGAGGACGTGCTACTGGATATTATAGGTGTGTACAGCAATCTGGACCACCACCTTTGCAGGTAAGTCTGTATGTTGGTACAACATGCAATGTGTGGTTTTCATGAGCAATAAAAAGAGCGGAAATGATGTTTATGTTGATCTCTATTCCAATTTTCTCTTCAGGTTAAGTAACTCCCGGAACCGAGGTGATGCAAAACTTTTTTTAATGTGTGTATATGGTTCTCAGACGTGAAATATGTGTTCATAATCTCTCGCTTTCATCGGGGTAAGCTGTAACTACACACATATAAGAAAGTATTTTTCATGAATTAGATGTAGCTTACGTCATTGAATCAGTGAAATTCGATTGCTTTTTACATTTATCTCACTATCATTCATGGCTCTTGATAATTTCTAATGGCCGGAAAGCAAAAATACATTAATTATTTTATGAATTAAGTATAAGCATAATTAAGCACAAACATTAGTCTTACTTCTGCATTTCTCTCAGCTAGGGGCGCTGGAGTCGTTCCAAATATCAGACGGTAACCATTTTCACAGCATTGAGTGACGCGACTGTGGCATATGGTCAGTCCACATGTTCTTGTGTAGAAGTATTTGGACCTGGAGAATAACACAATGTCTGGTCTACAAGTGCAGACAGACGTCCACAAATTCTTCTGTAAATAGCTGTCGCCAATAATGCCACGCGCTCATTTCATCTTCCATAGTTCTGGTCTAAAAGTGCCGATAGACGTCCACAAATTCTTCTGTAAATAGCTGTCGCCAATAATGCCACGCGCTCATTTCATCTTCCATAGTTCTGGTCTAAAAGTGCCGATAGACGTCCACAAATTCTTCTGAAAATAGCTGTCGCCAATAATGCCACGCGCTCATTTCATCTTCCATAGTTCTGACGATTTTTTTTTCAGCCGGAGGCGGGACTTAAGGAGAAAATTGCCTTTAATATCACCGCTTAGAACCCAAAAAGTATATGCCAAGAATGTAAATATCGGCTATAAAAAGTAAATTTTAATCCCGTTACGTTAACATGGGGCGAAATGCAAATGTCTTAAGGTTGTGACCAGTAGCGACACTAACAAGGAATGTTTATATTACAGCACTGAGCAACCCCAACAGTGAAAGTGAAATAACTGTCTACCTCCACATAGCATTTCTGTGGCTAATGTTCCGAGTGTACAGATTTGCAGCTTATGTAACTCGGAAATGGATTTTGATTCGGGCGCTAAGGCGCAGTAACACGCGGAAATCACAGCATTTCGGAACGTTATTCAACTGCCGTCTCTTGACAAAGTGAAAGCGATACGGAATGTCCTCATTTCTTCTGCAGTTACTCCTGCCATGCTGGAACGGTCTCTTCCGTGACAGAGAATCACTTCGTACGCAAAACCAAATGAAACACAGCCTTTAAAGGACACAGAAATTATCAAAATGAGCTCTAATACCGGTAATCAAGATCACTGGACAAGCGACTGGCCCAGTTTCTGAGCACTTTGCCTCTTTATGTTTAGGGGTAGAAGGAACGGCTGGACAACGCTTCACAATCAATCCAGCTCCTACTTCTGTCGGCAGAAAACCGGGCACATAAAACAATTGTGTTACATCTACACACAAACACACAAACACACACACACACACACACACACATATATATATATATATATATATATATATATATATATATATATATATATATATATATATATATATATATAATCGGCAGAAGTAATAAAACAGAGGAATCCTTTGTATCTCGTTTACTGTACCTCGGTGCACAATGATAGTATGTTCTCAAAAAATTACAACATAACAGTTCTAATTCTTTATTATCTGACAAGATGAATTGTAGTCGCAACCGGAGTGACAGGATTGTATGGTTTACGCTTTATAAAGAGGAAGGCAGGAACAGAAAACAGGTACGCTCCGGTAGTATAACAACTGAAATGTCGCCAGCTGCTACTCTGCTAATGAAGTGACTAGAAGATTGTTACCAGAATACAAACGGGCATCTTTTTCTGCTACCCACGATGTTTCGCTAACAATGGCCGTGCGACTGTTTTCTGTAGCGACGAGTAACTATCCGACTCCCAATAATTTAAACAACCGAACACCCACATATTTCGTTTAAAGTACCTTGAGAGTGAAGTCTGAGTAATTGGTGCTCCTTTTTAAGGAAAGTTACTTTTTCACGTTTCTGAATGTTTATGACGGGATATCACCTGAACTGTGTCTCGTACAGTGATACAATCTCGCCTGTACATCACTGGTGTACGTGGATACTGTCTGCAAAATGTGATGCGAGTAGAGCTTGTAGCAAAGCAGTAATAAATAAAACCGTCCTGCCGATTTCTGAAGATTTACTGCATAAACAGCGAAAACATACGAGTGCATGCTGACAAGTATTGCCTCCAGATTCTTTATGTGAAACTTATTAAAGTTTTTTTTAATAAAACAAACTTAAACAAATTGTTGCGTGTAACATGGCGGTGTGTAACGTAACTATGTACACTACTGGCCATTAACATTACTACACCAAGGAGAAATGCAGATGATAAACGGGTATTCCTTGGACAAATATATTATACTAGAACTGACACGTGACTACATTTTCACGCAGTTTGGGTGCATAGATAATGAGAAATCAGTACCCAGAACAACCACCTCTGACGAACTTAATACGCCTGGGCATTGAGTCAAACAGAGCTTGGATGGCGTCTACAGGTACACCTGCCTATGCAGCTTCAACACGATACCACAGTTCATCAAGAGTAGTGACTGGCGTATTGTGACGAGCCAGTTGCTCGGCCACCATTGACCAGACGTTTTCAATTGGTGAGAGATCTGGAGAATGTGCTGGCCAGGGCAGCAGTCGAACATTTTCTGTATCCAGAAAGGCCCGTACAGGACCTGCAACATGCAGTCGTGCATTATCCTGCTGAATTGTACGGTTTCGCAGGGATCGAATGAAGGATAGAGGCACGGGTCGCAACACATCTGAAATGTAACGTTCACTGTTCAAAGTTCCGTCAATGCGAACAAGAGGTGACCGAGACGTGTAACCAATGGCACCCCATACCATCATTCCGGGTGATACGCCAGTATGGCGATGACGAATACACGCTTCCAATGTGCGTTCACCGCGATGTCGCCAAACACGGATGAGACCATCATGATGCTGTAAACAGAACCTGGATTCATCCGAAAAAAATGACGTTTTGCCATTTGTGCACCCAGGTTCGTCGTCGAGTACACCATCGCAGGCCCTCCTGTTTGTGATGCAGCGTCAAGGGTAACTGCAGCCACGGTCTCCGAGCTGATACTCCGTGCTGCTGCAAACGTCGTCGAACTGTTCGTGCAGATGGTTTTTGTCTTGCAAACGGCCCCATATGCTGACTCAGGAACCGAGAGGTGGCTGCACGAACCGTTACAGCCATGCGGACAAGATGCCTGTCCTCTCGACTGCTAGTGATACGATGCCGTTGGGATCCAGCAGGGGGTTCCACATTACCCTCCTGAACCCACCGAGTCCATATTCTGCTAACAGTCTTAGGATCTCGGCCAACGCGAGCGGCAATGTCGCGATATGATAAACCGCAATCGCGATAGGCTACAATCCGACCTTTATCAAAGTCGGAAACGCGATGGTACGCATTTCTCCTCCTTACACGAGGCACCACAACAACGTTTCACCAGGCAACGCCGGTCAACTGCCGTTTGTGTATGAGAAATCGGTTGGAAACTTTCCTCATGTCAGAACGTTGTAGGTGTCGCCACCGGCGCCAACCTTGTGTGAATGCTCTGAAAAGCTAAGCTAATCGTTTGCATATCACAGCATCTTCTTCCTGTCGGTTAAATTTCGCGTTTGTAGCCCGTCATCTTCGTGGTGTAGCAATTCTAATGGCCAGTAGTGTAGGTGCGTGAGGAACAGCCTTCAGTAATCGAGTTTCGAGTTCAAAGAGCTCGTCCACACATGGAGCTCCCTCTCCCTCAGAATGACTGTCAGACCACACACGAGTGCTCCGACTCCTGCAGCAATCCAACGCCTTGGGCTCGCCGTCATCGATCATCCTCCATACTGTCCCTACTTGGCCCCATTCGAATTCCGTCTGTTTCCAAATCTTAAAGAACGCCTTCGAGGACTTCACTTTGATAGCGATGAAGTGGTGCAAGCAGGTGTGAGGCTGTGGCTCCTTCAGCAAAGAGAAACATTCTACAGGTACGATATCAAGAAACTGGTTCCTCGTTGGAAGAAATGTATGCGTCGCCAGGATGACTATGTTGAGAAATAAATGTGTGGACATGAACAATAAAGATGTATAACGTTAATAACATCTCTTCTATTTCGGAAGCTTTAAGAGTTTTCGCATGTAAAATTCGGAAACATTACTTTTCAGCATGCCCCTGCAGTAAGCGATAAGTTCACAGCGTTTTTGTTTTGCATGTTGGCATTCCGATTGCTATGTATTTTTTTATCGATTGCCATTTTCATTTGTAGTTCACTGTTTGTATTTCAATTTACATGTTTTCCCCTTCCATTTGGATGCTAGAAAACGGTGTGCCAAGGCATTTTCTTCTCTTTGAGTTCAATAGAGGGGTGACAGCATAAGTGGGAGCCAGAAACATTTGTGCCTTGTATGGAGATAATCTGTATATTGAGCAAGCGTTAAAGGAAACAAAAGAAAAATTCGGAATAGGTATTAAAATCCATGGAGAAGAAATAAAAACTTTGAGGTTCGCCGATGACATTGTAATTCTGTCAGAGACAGCAAAGGACTTGGAAGAGCAGTTGAATGGAATGGACAGTGTCTTGAAAGGAGGATATAACATGATCATCAACAAAAGCAAAACGAGGATAATGGAATGTAATCGAATTAAGTCGGGTGATGCTGAGGGAATTACATTAGGAAATGAGACACTTAAAGTAGTAAAGGAGTTTTGCTATTTGGGGAGCAAAATAACTAATGATGGTCAAAGTAGAGGGGATATAAAATGTAGACTGGCAATGGCAAGGAAAGCGTTTCTGAAGAAGAGAAATTTGTTAACATCGAGTATAGATTTAATTGTCAGGAAGTCGTTTCTGAAAGTATTTGTATGGAATGTAGCCATGTATGGAAGTGAAACGTGGATGATAAGTAGTTTGGACAAGAAAAGAATAGAAGCTTTCGAAATGTGGTGCTACAGAATAATGCTGAAGATTAGATGGGTAGATCACATAACTAATGAGGAAGTGTTGAACAGGGTTGGAGAAAAGAGAAGTTTGTGGCACAACTTGACCAGAAGAAGGGATCGGTTGGTAGGACATGTTCTGAGGCATCAAAGGATCACCAATTTAGTATTGGAGGGCAGTGTGGAGGGCAAAAATCGTAGAGGGAGACCAAGAGATGAATACACTAAGCAGATTCAGAAGGATGTAGGTTGCAGTAGGTAGTGGGAGATGAAGAAGCTTGCACAGGATAGAGTAGCATGGAGAGCTGCATCAAACCAGTCTCCGGACTGAAGACCACAACAACAACAACATGGGGATAAGCCCGTTGGACAGAGCAGGACAAGAAAATCGTTTTTCATTTTAAGGAGGATCAAATGGCTCTGAGCACTATGGGCCTTCACATCGGTGGTCATCAGTCTCCTAGAACTTAGAACTACTTAAACCTAACTAACCTAAGGACATCACACACATCCATGCCCGAGGCAGGATTCGAACCTGGGACCGTGGCGGTCACGCGGTTCCAGACTGAAGTGCCCAGAACCGCACGGCCACACCGGCCGGCTTTTAAGGAGGATCATTTTGATGTTAGTTACTACTAATCCCCAATGGTCCACGTGTGTATACTCGAGAACTGGTAAATGTGATGAACTGTGATCATTCCACCATCGCGCGTTATTTGCATACAGTGGAGAAGGTTCAAAAATCGACTGTATGTGAACCATACGCTCTAAGCCAAAATCACAAAAGTCAGCGGGTGGCCATATCTCTGCTTGCTCGTCTCAGTTGGCTCGTGAGCAACACCGACCAGTCCTATCCTGTATCGTTACCGGTGACGAGAAATGGTGTCTTTACGCTCACATAAGAAAAACAAAGTAATGGCTGAGCCCAAACGAAGCATCTACATCTACATCTACATTTATACTCCGCAAGCCACCCAACGGTGTGTGGCGGAGGGCACTTTACGTGCCACTATCATTACCTCCCTTTCCTGTTCCAGTCGCGTATGGTTCGCGGGAAGAACGACTGTCTGAAAGCCTCCGTGCGCGCTCTTATCTCTCTCATTTTACATTCGTGATCTCCTCGGGAGTTATAAGTTTGGGGAAGCAATATATTCGATACGTCATCCAGAAACGCACCCTCTCGAAACCTGGCGAGCAAGCTACACCGCGATGCAGAGCGCCTCTCTTGCAGAGTCTGCCACTTGAGTTTGTTAAACATCTCCGTAACGCTATCACGATTACCAAATAACCCTGTGACGAAACGCGCCGATCTTCTTTGGATCTTCTCTATCTTCTCCGTCAACCCGATCTGGTACGGATCCCACACTGATGAGCAATACTCAAGTATAGGTCGAACGAGTGTTTTGTAAGCCACCTCCTTTGTTGATGGACTACATTTTCTAAGGACTCTCCCAATGAATCTCAACCTGGCACCCACCTTCCAACAGTTAATTTTATATGATCATTCCACTTCAAATCGTTCCGCACGCATACTCCCAGATATTTTACAGAAGTAACTGCTACCAGTGTTTGTTCCGCTATCATATAATCATACAATAAAGGATCCTTCTTTCCATGTATTCGCAATACATTACATTTGTCTATGTTAAGGGTCAGTTGCCACTCCCTGCACCAAGTGCCTATCCGCTGCAGATCTTCCTGCATTTCGCTACAATTTTCTAATGCTGCAACTTCTCTGTATACTACAGCATCATCCGCGAAAAGCCGCATGGAACTTCCGACACTATCTACTAGGTCATTTATATATATTGTGAAAAGCAATGGTCCCATAACACTCCCCTGTGGCACGCCAGAGGTTACTTTAACGTCTGTAGCCGTCTCTCCATCGATAACAACATGCTGTGTTCTGTTTGCTGAAAACTCTTCAATCCAGCCACACAGCTGGTCTGATATTCCGTAGGCTCTTACTTTGTTTATCAGGCGACAGTGCGGAACTGTATCGAACGCCTTCCGGAAGTCAAGAAAAATAGCATCTACCTGGGAGCCTGTATTTAATATTTTCTGGGTCTCATGAACAAATAAAGCGAGTTGGGTCTCACACGATCGCTGTTTCCGGAATCCATGTTGATTCCTACAGAGTAGATTCTGGGTTTCCAAAAACGACATGATACTCGAGCAAAAAACATGTTCTAAAATTCTGCAACAGATCGACGCCAGAGACATAGGTCTATAGTTTTGCGCATCTGCTCGACGACCCTTCTTGAAGACCTGTGCTCTTTTCGAATCATTTGGAACCTTCCGTTCCTCTAGAGACTTGCGGTACACGGCTGTTAAAAGGGGGGCAAGTTCTTTCGCGTACTCTTTGTAGAATCGAATTGGTATCCCGTCAGATCCAGTAGACTTAACTCTGTTGAGTGATTCCAGTTGCTTTTCTCTAAGTACGAAGACGTGCGCACGTCTGCAAAAGATAATGTTTCCCTTCTGTTGGAACAGCGGCGGTGAGGTGTACTACGAATTTCTTGCCGGGCGTGTAGCTATCACTGCTGACATTTACTGTCGACAACCGAGATGTCTTGCAAACGCAATGCGACCAGGTATACTGCGTGAAGTGGTGCTGCTCCACGAAAACGTCGACGTACCGCTGTGGTATAAGGGGGCCGCGGATGACAACCAAAAGGGTCCTTCTATGAAAAGAAATGGCACTCCAGACCATCACTCCTGGTTGTCATGGGACTGATGACCTCAGATGTTAAGTCCCATAGTGCTCAGAGCCATTTGAACCATCCTGGTTGCCGGGCCTTATGGCGGGAGACAATCAGGTCGGTATCTTACCTGTGTCCGGGGCTTCTCCAGACAGGTCTTCGGCATGGTATCTCACTGACTGATATAGATATGTCTTCTGTGATGAGTCCCGCTTAGAAATGAGCTCCTCTGACCACTCACGTTCTACGCTCCTGTTCTTAGAGTAAGTACTGGCAATTTCTTGCATTAACAAGCGAGGTATGGACAGCTGATAATAGTGGTGTAGCAACGGAGATACGTAACGGATCAAGTAAAAATATTCTGCTGTAACCGCTGGGGGTGACGATAGGGGCATTTACGCCCCACCCCCCTTGAATCTGGCTTGCAGACGTTTTTCTTTCACATATTGAAGGAATAACCAACAATTCTCTGGGACGTGATAAATTCTCAGTGTCACCTTTAAAATTTAGTTCTTATGGCATGAAATACCTAGAAAGTGTTTTCAAAGAAAACTTGAGTTTGATTTCAAACACGTACCCGACTCACACGATAGTAGTTGATTGTGACTAATTTACCCTCGATTGTTGTTTGTTGTTGTGGTCTTCAGTCCTGAGGCTGGTTTGATGCAGCTCTCCATGCTACTCTATCCTGTGCAAGCCTCTTCATCTCCCAGTACCTACTGCAACATCCTTCTGAATCTGCTTAGTGTTTTCATCTCTTGGTCTCCCTCTACGATTTTTACCCTCCACGCTGCCCTCCAATACTAAATGGGTGATCCCTTGTTGCCTCAGAACATGTCCTACCAACCGATCCCTTCTTCTCGTCAAGTTGTGCCACAAACCTCTCTTCTCCCCAATCCTATTCAATACCTCCTCGTTAGTTATGTGATCTACCCATCCAATCTTCAGCATTCTTCTGTAGCACCACATTTCGAAAGCTTCTATTCTCTTCTTACGCTCGATATGTTGGCGAAAATACATGTTTAATTCCGGAGGTACGCATGAAATATCATCCGAAATTGTGCTAAACGTATTCTCTGAAAATTATTTCGAGCAGTTAGTTCATGAGCCCACGCGCATAGTAAACGCTTGTGAAAATACACTTTACCTCTTAGCAAAAAATAATCCTGAGTTTACAACGAGCATCAAAACCGATTAGGGATTAGTGAACACAGGGCTGTCGTAGTGAGATTGAATATTGTAATCCCCAAATCATCGAAAAATAAGCGAAACATATATCTATTCAAAAAATCAGATAAAAATTCACTTGACGCCTTCCTGAGAGACAATCTCCGCTCATTCCAAATAAATAATATAAGTGTAGACCAGATATGGCTTAAATTCTAATAAATAGTATCGGCAGCAATTTAAAGATTTATACCAAATAAATTCACAAACGACGGAGCTGCTCCTCCGCTACACAAAACGGGTTAGAACACTGTTGCAGAAACAACGAAACAAACATGCCAAATTTAAACAGACGCAAAATCCCAAAGATTGGCGATCTTTTACAGAAGCTCGGAATTTAGCGCGGACTTCAATGCGAGATGTCTATAACAGTTTCCACAACGAAACTTTGTCTCAAAACCTGGCAGAAAACCCAAGGAGATTCTGGTCGTATGTGAAGCATGTTAGCGGCAAGAAGCAATCAGTGCCTTCTCTTCGCGATGGCAATGGAGATACTATCGAAGACAATGGTGCCAAAGCAAAGTTACTAAACACATCCCTCCAAAATACCTTGAAAAAAGAAGATGAAGTAAATATTCCAGAATTCGAATCGAGAACAGCTGTCAACATGAGTAATGTAGAAATAAATATCCTCAGAGTAGTGAAGCAACTTAAATCACTTAATAAAAGCGAGTCTTCTGGTCCAGACTGTATACCAATTAGGTTCCTTTCCGAATATGCTGATGCGTTAGCTCCATACTTCACAATCATATATAACCGTTCGCTCGACGAAAGATCCGTACCCAAAGACTGGAAAGTTGCACAGGTTACACCAATATTCAAGAAAGGCAGTAAGAGTAATCCACTAAATTACAGGCCCATATCGTTAACGTCGATACGCAGCAGGGTTTTAGAATGTATATTGTGTTCGAATATAATAAATTACTTCGAAGAAAACGGTCTAATGACACACAGTCAACACAGGTTTTGAAAACATCGTTCTTGTGAAACACAACTAGCTCTTTATTCACATGAAGTGCTGAGTAGTATTGAGAAAGGATTTCAGATCGATTCCGTATTTCTGGATTTTCCGAAGGCTTTTGATACTGTACCGCACAAGCGGCTCGTAGTGAAATTGCGTGCTTATGGAATATCGTCTCAGTTATGTGATTGGATCTGTGATTTCCTGTCATAGAGGTCACAATTCGTACTAATTGACGGAAAGTCATCGAGTAAAACAGAAGTGATTTCTGGCGTTCCCCAAGGTAGTGTTATAGGCCCTTTGCTGTTCCTTATTTATATAAACGATTTAGGAGACAATCTGAACAGCCGTCTTCGGTTGTTTGCAGATGACGCTGTCGTTTATCGACTAATAAAGTCGTCAGAAGATAAAAACAAACTGCAAAACGATTTAGAAAAGATATGTGAATGGTGCGAAAAGTGCCAGTTCAGCCTAAATAACAAAAAGTGTGAGGTCATCCACATGAGTGATAAAATGAATCCGTTAAACTTCGGTTAGACGATAAATCAGTCTAATCTAAAAGCCGTAAATTCAACTAAATACCTAGGAATTACAATTAAGAACAACTTTAGTTGGAAGGAACACATAGAAAATGTTGTTGGGAAGGCTAACCATTGGCTGCGTTTTATTGTCAAGACACTTAGAAAATGTAACAGACCTACTAAGGAGACTGCCTACACAACGCTTCTCCATCCTCTTATAGAATACTGCTGTGTGGTGTGGCATGCTTACCAGATAGAACTGATGGAGTACATCGAAAACGTTCAAAGAAAGACACGTTTTGTATTATCACGAAATATGGGAGAGAGTGTCACAGAAATGATACAGGATTTGGGCTGTACATCATTAAAAGAAAGGCGTTTTTCGTTGCGACAGAATCTTCTCACGAAATTACAATCACTAACTTTCTTCTCCGAATGAGAAAATATTTTGTTGACGCCGACTTACATAGGGAGGAACGATCACCAAGATAAAATAAAGGAAATCAGAGCTCGTACGAAAAGATATAGGTGTTCATTCTTTCCGCGCGCTATTCGAGATTGGAATAATAGAGAATTGTGAAGATGGTTGGATGAACCCTCTGCCAGGCACTCAAATGTGATTTGCAGAGTATCCATGTAGATGTAGATGTAGATGTAGACACATTTATAGAGATAATCTCTAACCTCGTCCCCTCCTCAACCCCCCCCCCTTTTCCCCCAACTCCCCACGCCTCCTGGAAAAATAAATGTGGGCGCTCATGCTTGTGATGATAATATACTGTTGTAAGTCCGTGTCTAAAGCTGTGAACGGATCATTTGTTAGCATTCACCATTCGTTCTTCTCCCCTCAATTAAGCACAACAGGACTGAATCGAATAGTAAGACACAGAGACTGATGTACCGTCAGTGCCTCGGTTTGCAGTGATTGTTTCACTAGCAGCGCTCAATTCGCGGCGTTTTGTTTCCCGCAGGCAGAGAACAATTCCGCTATAAATGACCGACGCCGCCGCGGGGCGCGCTGTTTGTAGGGGAGATAAGCAGGGCCGTCGACGAGGGCGGCGGAGTCAAGCCGAGATCGATAGGGCCTGGAAGGGCGGAGGGAGCCGCCGGAAGCACTCGCCGGCCCATTCTTGCGCTCGTTGGGCGCCCTTCGGACAGCAGGTGGCGGCCGCTTACCGTCAAATCCCTCCCTGCCCCGGCTGCGCTCCGTTTGGCAAGTCGGGGCAGTCCAATGGGCCGTGCGGGAGTGTGGGGCGATTTGGCTGCGACGAGAGTGTCGCGCTTTACTGTGTGCTGGGTATCACAAACGCTGAAGAGTCGAAATTATCCAGAAGACAGGGGATGGTAAACTTTGTACGTTGAGGTTAGCGACCAGTGGGCCAACATTAACATTTCAGGTAATACGAGGTCGAGAATGAACAACGCTTGTGAGATAAGAGTTGGTACAAACAACTGCAAGCAGAACCAACCAAACTTTTAGAAAATATAACATACAAGATGCTTCCTAACCATTAGAGTACAAACAGCATGCTGTCAAAGTCGGGACATCCACAGGGCTCAGATATAGATAATGTTATTTACAAATACAGCAAGAATGTACTGACTTAATTCCACAATAAATTACAGGTTACAAATATATCCTGTGTGCAGCTGAACGGAATGGACAGTGTCTTGCCGGCCGGAGTGGCCGAGCGGTTCTAGGCGCTTCAGTCTGGAACCGCACGACCGCTACGGTCGCAGGTTTGAATCCTTCCTCGGGCATGGATCTGTGTGATGTCCTTAGGTTAGTTAGGTTTAAGTAGTTATAAGTTCTAGGGGACTGATGACCTCAGATGTTCCATTGCGCTCAAAGCCATTTGAACCTTTTTTTTTTCTTTTCAGTGATTTGAAAGGAGGATATAAGATGAACATCAACAAATGCAAAACGACGAAAATGGAATGTAGACGAATTAAATCGGGTGATGCTAAGGGTAATAGATTAGGAAATGAGACACTTAAAGTAATAAAGGAGTTTCGCTATTTGGGGAGAAAAAGAACTGATGATGGTCGAAGTAGAGAGGATATAAAATGTAGACTGGCAGTGGCAAGGAAGGCGTTTCTGAAGAAGAGAAATTTGTTAACATCGAGCATAGATTTAGGTTCAGCAAGTCTTTTCTGAATGTATTTGTATGGAGTGTAGCCATGTATCGAAGTGAAACGTGGACAATAAATAGTTTACACAAAAAGAGAATAGAAGCTTTCGAAATGTGGTGCTACAGAAGAATGCTGAAGATTAGATGGGTAGCTCACATAACTAATGAGAGTTACTGAATAGAATTGGGGAGAAGAGAAGTTTGTGGCACAACTTGACTAGAAGAAGGGATCGGTTGGAAGGACATATTCTGAGTCATCACGGGACCACCAATTTAGTATTGGAGGGCAGCGTGGAGGGTAAAAATCATAGAGGGAGACCAAGAAATGAATACACTAAGCAGATTCAGAAGGATGTAGGCTGCAATAGGTGCTGGGAGATGATGAAGCTTGCACAGGATAGAGTAGCATGGAGAGCTACATCAAACCAGTCTCTGGACTGAAGCCCACAACAACAACAATATATTCTGTGATCTCTCAAAGTCTGTGTAAATCACTGTATCTTTTTAAGTAAGTTACAATACTACGGTGTAACAGGAAACGCTGCAGAACAGTTCAGATCGTATCCGTCTGGCAGGAAACATAGGGTGTCAGTTTATTAAACTGTCGGCCATTACTAAACTGGGAGCCAATTACGTATGGTGTCCCACAAGGTTCCATTCTAATGCCGTTCGTTTATTAACGTTTATTAGCGACCATTCATGAGTAACGTTACTTGAAGCCAAGTTCTTGTTTGCTGATGGTAGAAACATTGCAACAAATAACGAATCAACTGCAGTTTAAAAAAAAGTTCAGTGATATTTTTAATTTTTTGTCACTAAACAAGACGCTCTATATGTAGTTCAGAATTTGTAAGAGGTTTCTCCGCAGTAAGTGTCTAAGGTCTTACAACCAGATATAAGAGATTGACTAGGATAATTTCATGGGATTATAACTTGACGTCTTTTCTGAAAGTATTCATCTGGAGTGTAGCCATGCATGGAAGTGAAACATGGATAACAAACAGTTTATACAAAAAAGAACAGCAGTTTTCGAAATTTGGTGCTACAGAAGAATGTCGAAGAATGTTGAATATTAGATTGATAGACCCCACGTAACTAATGAGAAGGTACTGAATAGAATTGGGTAGAAAAGAAATTTAGGACAAAACTTGATCAAAATAAGGGATCGGTTGATAGGACACATTCTGAACATACACACACACACACACACACACACACACACACACACACACACACACACACACACTCTCACACACACACACACACACACACACACGCAGCTTGCTCACACACGTCCGAGACTGCAGTCGTGTGTGCAAGTTGCGTTTGCGCCCGCGCGCATAGCTATAATTGTGTGAATCATTTTGCTGTGCCTATCGCGACTCAGCATCTCCGCTATATGGTTAGTAGCAACTTTCCTTCTCTAATATTGTTAATGACACAGTATTAATTTGTAACGTGCTGTAAATCATGGAAGAGGCTGTATAACGATCAACAAATACTGAGTTGTGTTTCTTTTGTTGTCCACGAGACTCTAGTGATATCAGTTTATTAGGATACGTCATATATTTCTTACAGAATATTTGTCTATATGTTCTACTCTTGAAGGGACAATAATTTTTATGATTATCTATCCTAATAACATTTTATAGCGGAATATCAAAGAGTATTACTTAATGTATTATAATGTGAAGATAAACATAATTTGTCTAAACTGGTCACTGTACATTTATTTTGTTAACAATAACTGAGCATTACCTTAAGCTTTACCTTATTTTCACCCAGTATTAAGACTTTATACGTTCGAAGAATATATTCGCATTCCTCTAACGCACACCGAAAATATATCTCAAACAAAATATGCTCACTTTTCCACAAATAGCCGAACGAAAAGCTTAGCGACTCCTGAAACGGTTACACAAGGCCTAAGGCGAGCAATAAGATTACGTGTCCCTTGCTACGATGCCTCACGCACGGCGCTCGAACACAGTTCGGAACTTCTGACGTAACTGTCTACGCTAGGCCACACTGAAACTCGAAACGGACATGCACATGACCTTGAACATTGGTGGAAGTTATACAGCAACTCTGGACAGACAGTAGTACACACTGAATTTCATTGGGACTTACCATAGCTTATACAGATGTTGCATGGCATTTCATGTCTTAAGGAGTCATGCGTGTTTCCTTGTAGTCCTATTGTTTTAATTTTTACCACATAAAATATCCAGAGGTGTTAAATCTGGTGATAGTGCCTGTAATTTTGTGATTTCCTAATGAACAATCCAATGATCGCGAAATGTTATGGCGGTATATCAGTTGTTGTAGCTGTGGCGGGAATGAACCATATTTACTATTACTACTGTCATACATTGTGAAAGTCAGAGTAGGTTCATTAGAAAGCTGTGTGGCCGGTATTACTGCAGAGCAGAGACCCGAGGGTGCTTGGGTTTGTCTGAGTAGGACGGAAATATTTGGTCCTCTTCTGCTGATGATGGGACTGTGGTTTGCGCATAACTTCGTTGCTTCCTGGTCGATTTCCACACATGTTATGCCGTTCAAGTACTCTTTCAAAGTCCTGTCCAACGCCACAAAGAAGTACTATTTCCACTATAAAAAACGATGCTGTAATTCAGCAGCTGTAAACGTTAAGAATTACTTGTATACGTCCAAATGTTCGCCGCGTCATCCGCTATAACTGAACGACAATCACAACCCTACATGTTTACTCATTCTGGATAAACAGGGTGTTTCAAATTTTGCGATAAACGTCTAGGGGATCACGTGTCAAGTCATGGAGAACAATTTTTTCACGGAGAACAGTTCTTGAGTCAAGATGGTGTACTCAGTAATGAAACAAAGCAGTAGGCTCTGCCAGAAATATCGACTCTTAAACAATGTGTCTAATAGTGTATTTTAATACGACAGTATGCCATCGTAGGCAATTTATAACAAACACTTGATAATGGCACTTCGAAGCCGAAATCATGATTGTGTAACTGTAATGTAACACTGTAAATAAACAACAGTCGAAAAGCGGTACTGACTTTAAAGAAAGATTGCACATGTGTGGAAAGGTAAGGCAAGTAATGTGACGAATAGGCTGAGAATATGGTCATCTTCAACGGACATCGACAACATGGGACAGAAATAAAACGATGCCATTTCGTCTCGCCGCGCTGTATAAATGAATGAAACTTTAGAACACTACTGGACGCTCATTGGCTGTCGGTGAATGCATAATTCACGTGTAGCTGCGGCAGTTGAGGTAGGCGTAGGCATATTCTTGTGGCGCAACTGTATTCCTACCGATGTGATACTGCAGATGAGGCAAAGGAGGCCAGTACATGTTTAGTAAAGATGGCGGCAACTTGCACTCTAATTCTTTGTAACAATTTAACGACACCGTCATGAACCAGATTCAGAATAGGCTCCGCAGGAATGCTGCATCCGAATAGACTCTTTGAAAAAGTCGCGTCCCAATGGTCTCTGAGAACTGGTCACCACGGTTTCACTGTCTCGGAAGAATCGTGGTGAAGGATCTGTTCGGAGAAGAAAAATAGCTGCTGTAATCAAACGTATAAGAGAAGCAGCGCTGACCATTTCTGAAGGACTTTAGCGGGAGAAGCGGGGGAAGACTGTCTGACGCTTAAGCTGGTCAGACTGCAATGGTGAGAGGTGAACATATCCTTCTCTGGTAATATGTCTTCGTGTCCAATTTGAACGCAATCGCTCCATTATTTGATGAGTTACAACAAGAAAAATTAATATTTTAATACAAATTTACATATAAAGTTTTCCAGCTTGTTAAATGTTCAGGCAGTTTGCCCATGATTGTGATTATTGGGTATGTAATGCTGCCTCATCTATGAGTTCGTGGTAGGAAATGGACTCCAACACAAAAAAAGACGACGCGCCACGAAGGAATTTTCCAAATGGTACGGAAATTGGCAGATGTGATGTAAATATACAGGCAAAAAAATTCTTATAATTTCAGAAAAATTCAATTATTTGTTCGAGAGAAAGAACTTCACAAATTCAGCAAGTCAATAACGTGTCGGTGTACCTCTGGCCCTTGTGCAAGCAGTTATTCTGCTGGGCATTGACTGAGGGATGTTGTTGTTGTTGTTGTGGTCTTCAGTCCTGAGACTGGTTTCTTGCAGCTCTCCATGCTACTCTAACCTGTGCAAGCTTCATCTCCCAGTACCTACTGCAACCTACATCCTTCTGAATCTGCTTAGTGTATTCATCTCTTGGTCTCCCTCTACGGTTTTTACTCTCCACGCTGCCCTCCATTACTAAATTGGTGATCCCTTGATGCCTCAGGAATGTCCAACCAACCGATCCCTTCTTCTAGTCAACATGTGCCATAAACTCCTCCCCAATTCTATTCAATACCTACCTCCTCATTAGTTATGTGATCTACCCATCTAATCTTCAGCATTCTTCTGTAGCACCACATTTCGAAAGCTTCTATTCTCTTCTTGTCCAAACTATCGCCCATGTTTCACTTCCATACATGGCTACACTCCATACAAATACTTTCAGGAATGACTTCCTGACACTTAAATGTATACTCGATGTTAACAAATTCCTCTTCTTCAGAAACGCTTTCCTTGCCATTGCCAGTCTACATTTAATATCCTCTCTACTTCGACCATCATCAGTTATTTTGCTCCCCAAATAGCAAAACTCCTTTACTACTTTAAGTGTCTCTTTCCTAATCTAATTCCCTCAGCATCACCAGACTTAATTCGACTACATTCCATTATCCTCGTTTTGCTTTTGTTAATGTCCTCCTTTCAAGACACTGTCAATTCCGTTCAGCTGCTCTTCCAAGTCCTTTGCTGTCTCTGACAGAATTACAACGTCAGCGGCGAACCTCAAAGTTTTCTATTTCTTCTCCATGGATTTTAATACCTACTCAGAATTTTTCTTTTGTTTCCTTTACTGTTTGCTCAGATTGGAAGGGATATGGTGCCAAATTCTGTCCAATTGGCTCGGTAAAACGTCAAAATCCCGAGCGCACTGGAGCTCGCTGCCCGTAGCCTCCAAACGTTCTCAACTGGGGAGAGATCTGGCAACCTCGCAGACAAAGGTATTTGGCAAGCACGAAGAGGAGCAGCAGAAACTGTTGCCGTATGTGGACGGCCAGTATCTTGCTGAAATGTAAGCCAAGAATAGCTTGCCATGAAGGGCAACAAAACGAGGCGCAGAGTATCGCTGTGCTGCAAGGATACCGCAAATGACAAGCAAAGGGATCCTGCTATGAAATTAACCAGCACACCACCATTACTCCATGTTGTGGGGCCATATGGCGGGTGACAGTCAAGTTGGTATCCAGATACGCCTTCGCCGGGGTTCACTGCGAAGCAGGACTCGTGACTGAAGACAATTCTGCTCCAGTCAATGAGATTCCAGGCCGAAGACGAGTTTGGAGACAGCCCAGACAGCGGTGGGATGTCAACCTAACTGTCGCCCGCCATATGGCCAGACAACCAGGACTAATGGTCTGGGGTGCCAATTCTTTTCAAAGCAGGACCTCTTTGATTGTCATTCCGCAGCACTCTTACAGCACAGCAGTACAACGAAGATATCCTGCTCCCCGTTTTGTTGCCCTTCATGACAAGCCACTCTGGGCTTTCATTTTAGCACGGTAATGCCCATCCGAATACAGAGAGAAATTCTACTGATTGTCTTTGTGCTTGCCAAACCCCACCTTGGCCAACGAGGTCGCCAGATCCCTCCCCAAATGAGAACGTTTGAAGCATTATGGGCAGGGCCCTCCAACAGCTGGGGATTTTGATCATCTAACGCGCCAATTGCAGAGAATTTGGCACGATACCCCTCACGAGGACACCCAATAACTCTATGAACCAACGCCAAGCCGAGTAACTGCTGTCACAAGAGCGAGATATGGACCTGCTCGGAGTGTGAAGTGCTTTCTCTTGAATAAATCATCCGATTTATCTGCAATTGTAATCATTCGTTTGTCTGTATATGTAGATCACATCTACTGATATCCGACCCATTTTGGATCATTCTTTCGTAGTCCGTATTTTTTTTCCTTAGAATGTATTCGGACAATTGGCCCTTGATTGTGTGGTTATTGAACTTGTAATTGTTTGTCAGGATCGGTGTCAGGAGAGGAAAATTGTGGGCGTTGCAATAATTAAAAGTAATTAAGCTTGAATGGACCCTATTGATTCATGTAAAGATGGTACACGGGTGCCTACGTAGGGCTGAGCAGCACCAAGAGGGGTTGCCGTCCGTTCATCAGGAGGTTTGAGGAGAGACGCAGAGGCTAGAGGAGCGACTACCCGGGGCCGAGGTCTGTCAGCTATGAGCGCGCGGAGCTGTTTCCGAGCGGTCCTCGCCGCTCCCGGCCGCGTCCCCACGTGATCACACGACTAGTCTCTGATTGGAGGGTTGATTCCTCCAGCGCGCCTTGCTAGTAGCGTACCCTTGTCAGCGCAACCGACCCGTGGGACTACATAGAGCCTAACCGAGGAGCACGTGGCAGGAATGAGCGGACCACGGTCTTCCGGCCAGCACCTTCCACAACAGTGTGCCCAAGCCGGCTGCGGCCGTACATTACGAATGGAAAAAATTATTTAATAAAATATTATCGGCAATGATCCCTCTTTGAGGGGATCTCCTCCCTGCACATAATTCTGCCTCTTACACGAATCAGTGATTGGAAATATTACACTCCTGCAAATTGAAATAAGAACACCGTGAATTCATTGTCCCAGGAAGGGGAAACTTTATTGACACATTCCTCGGGGTCAGATACTTCACATGATCACACTGACAGAACCACAGGCACATAGACACAGGCAACAGAGCATGCACAATGTCGGCACTAGTACAGTGTATATCCACCTTTCGCAGCAATGCAGGCTGCTATTCTCCCATGGAGACGATCGTAGAGATATTGGATGTAGTCCTGTGGAACGGCTTGCCATGCCATTTCCACCTGGCGCCTCAGTTGGACCAGCGTTCGTGCTGGACGTGCAGACCGCGTGAGACGACGCTTCATCCAGTCCCAAACATGCTCAATGGGGGACAAATCCGGAGATCTTGCTAGCCAGGGTAGTTGACTTACACCTTCTAGAGCACGTTGGGTGGCACGGGATACATGCGGACGTGCATTGTCCTGTTGGAACAGCAAGTTCCCTTGCCGGTCTAGGAATGGTAGAACGATGGGTTCGATGACGGTTTGGATGTACCATGCACTATTCAGTGTCCCCTCGACGATCACCAGAGGTGTACGGCCAGTGTAGGAGATCGCTCCCCACACCATGATGCCGGGTGTTGGCCCTGTGTGCCTCGGCCGTATGCAGTCCTGATTGTGGCGCTCACCTGCACGGCGCCAAACGCATACGATCATCATTGGCATCAAGGCAGAAGCGACTCACATCGCTGAAGACGACACGTCTCCATTCGTCCCTCCATTCACGCCGGTCGCGACACCACTGGAGGCGGGCTGTACGATGTTGGGGCGTGAGCGGAAGAAGGCCTAACGGTGTGCGGGACCGTAGCCCAGCTTCATGGAGACGGTTGCGAATGGTCCTCGCCGATACCCCAGGAGCAACAGTGTCCCTAATTTGCTGGGAAGTGGCGGTGCGGTCCCCTACGGCACTGCGTAGGATTCTACGGTCTTGGCGTGCATCCGTGCGTCGCTGCGGTCCGGTGCCAGGTCGACGGGCACGTGCACCTTCCGCCGACCACTGGCGACAACATCGATGTACTGTGGAGACCTCACGCCCCACGTGTTGAGCAGTTCGGCGGTACGTCCACCCGGCCTCCCGCATGCCCACTATACGCCCTCGCTCAAAGTCCGTCAACTGCACATACGGTTCACGTCCACGCTGTCGCGGCATGCTACCAGTGTTAAAGACTGCGATGGAGGTCCGTATGCCACGGCAAACTGGCTGACACTGACGGCGGCGGTGCACAAATGCTGCGCAGCTAGCGCCATTCGACGGCCAACACCGCGGTTCCTGGTGTGTCCGCTGTGCCGTGCGTGTGATCATTGCTTGTACAGCCCTCTCGCAGTGTCGGGAGCAAGTTTGGTGGGTCTGACACACCGGTGTCAATGTGTTCTTTTTTCCATTTTCAGGAGTGTATTAATTGAACACTTACGCCGTCTTTGTAACTGCCGGAATACACAGGCCCCTCCACATTAAGTGACTGCGAAGGTTGCAACCTCAGACTGGACAAGAATGAGAGAGTAAATCCATAATGTCCTCGTTGAAAGATTAATTCCAGCGTTCGTGCTAAGTGATGTGGGAAAACCACACGAACCTACGGCTGGACGTTACTTCGGACCCAGCTTCTTCCAAGCACTCCTTCCACGACGGGTTCCAAAGGTGCCACATCCAGCAGTAACGTGAGCAGAGGCCGCGATTTTATATGCAGATTGTCGGCAGCCAAGAGGCTGTCTGCTCACTGCTCGGCGCAGCGGGAGGGCAGAGCAGCTCTGGACTGCTCCCCGGCACTGAGCCCCGGCGCGCGCCCGTAATCACGTTCCAGCGGACCGGCGGCGCGGGCTGCCCGGCTTTAAGGACTCCCCCACCGGCTGCTAATGAGAGGGGCGGCCCGGACTCTCCTAGGCCTAAGCTGCGCCCCGTGGCCCAAACACAGCGGCCTTCCTGTCGGGGCTTACGGACTGCGCAGCGCCTACGGCGACGGCGCTGTTTCTTCAACCCGGCAGTGGGAGAGTAAATAAATCTTGCAACAGAACAGGCAAGTTCCAGAGCACTGTTCATCGACGGGGAACACACAAACTAGACCTCTTAAAATACTTCTACATCGACATCCATACTGCGAAAGCCACCTGACGGTGTGTGGCGGAGGGTACTGTGAGTACCACTATCGGTTCTCCCTTCTATTCCAGGCTCGTATTGTTCCTGGAAAGAAGGATTGTCGGTCTGCTTCTCTGTGGGCTCTAATCTCTCTGATTTTATCCTCTTGGTCTCTTCGCGAGATATACGCAGGAGGGAGCAATATACTGCTTGAATCCACGGTGAAGATATGTTCTCGAAACTTCAACAAAAGCCCGTACCGAGCTACTGAGCGTCTCTCGTGCAGAGTCTTCCACTGGAGTTAATCTATCACCTCCGTAACGCTTTCGCGATTACTAAATGATCCTGTAATGAAGCGCGCTGCTCTCCGTTGGATCTTCTCTATCTCTTCTATCAACCCTACCTGGTGCGGATCCCACACTGCTGAGCAGTATTCAAGCAGTGGGCGAACAAGTGTACTGTAACCTACTTCCTTTGTTGTCGGATTGCATTTCCTTAGGATTCTTCCAATGAATCTCAATCTGGCATCTGCTTTACCGACGATAAGCTTTACATAATCATTCCACCGAGCGAGGTGGCGCAGTGGTTAGACAATGGACTCGCATTCGGGAGGACGACGGTCCAATCCCGGTGCGGTCATCCTGATTTAAGTTTTCCGTGATTTCCCTAAATCGCTCCAGACAAATGCCGGGATGGTTCATTTGAAAGGACACGCTCGACTTCCTTCCCCATCCTTTCCTAATCCGTTAAGACCAATGACCTCGCTGTCTGGCCTCCTTCCCCAAACAACCCCAACCTTTTATGATCATTCCATTTTAAATGACTCCTAAAGCGTACTCCCAGATAATTTATAGAATTAACTGCTTCCAGTTTCTGAACTGCATTATTGTAGCTAAATGATAAGGGATCTTTCTTTCTGTGCATTGGCAACACATTACCCTTGTCTACATTGAGATTCAGTTGCCATTCCCTGCACCATGCGTCAATTCGCTGCAGACCCTTCTGCATTTCAGTACAATTTTCCATTGTTACATCCTCTCAATATACCACAGCATCATCCGCAAAAAGCCTCAGTGAACTTCCGATGTCATCCACTAGGTCATTTATGTATATTGTGAATAGCAACGGTCCTACGACACTCCCCTGCGACACACCTAAAATCACTCTTACTTCGCAAGACTTATCTCCATTGAGAATGACATGCTGCGTTCTGTTATCTAGGAACTCTTCAATCCAATCACACAATTGGTCTGATAGTCCGTATGCTGTTACTTTGTTCATTACGGAGAATTGGCAGAACGCAATAACCACCCTACGACTTACACTGCCTGACCAAAAAAATTAAGCACTGAGAAGAGGGAGACGAAGCAAAATGAAACCTCGAGGGTTGAGAGGGAATGTACTTTTATCTCAGTGTCTACAATACTGAGTCATATGTACAAAGAACTCGGCAACATCAGCCCACGTACCAGTATGACGTTGCTCCTCTGGCCTGAATGCGTGCATTAATTTGTTTGGGAAGGGTGTCATAAAGCCCTTGCATCCGCTTCTGAGGCAAAATGGCCCATAATTGTTGCAACCGGTCCTCGATGTCCTGGATACTGGAACTACGACGGAGTTAACGTCAGAGTTCACTTCATACCGGTGACTGATTTTTCTGACCACAGCAGTACAGGAGTACATCAGCGTGACGTAGATAGTTCATAGAGACATGTGACACGTGTGGACGAACATTGCCCTGTCGGAAACGTGCACCGCGATAAAGAGGTAAAACATTAAAACGTAGGATGTCCATGAAGTACCGTTGTGCCGTCAGTCAGAAACAGCCGTTTGTGTTGTGGTGTTAACAGCAGCCTACGCCAAGGACGGTAATTCCATAGTCCGACTGCTCCAACCAACTGTGTGTAATGGCTCTCAGGGAGTCCATTACTACACTACTGGCCATTAAAATTGCTACACCACGAAGATGATGTGCTACAGACACGAAATTTAACCGACAGGAAGATGATGCTGTGTCATGCAAATGATTAGCTTTTCAGAGCATTCACACAAGGTTGGCACCGGTGGCGACACCTACACCGTGCTGACATGAGGAAAGTTTCCGACCGATTTATCATACACAAACAGCAGCTGACCGGCGTTGCCTGGTGAAACGTTGTTGTGATGCCTCGTGTAAAGAGGAGAAATGCTTAACATCACGTTTCTGATTTTGATAAAGGTCGGATTGTAGCCTATCGCGATTGCGGTTTATCGTATCGCGACATTGCTGCTCGCGTTGGTCGAGATCCAATGACTGTTAGCAGAATATGGAACAGGTGGGTTCAGGAGGGTAATACGGAACGCCGTGCTGGATCCCAACGGCCTCGTATCACTAGCATGGCTGAAACGGATCGTGCAGCCACGTCTCGATCCCTGAGTCAACAGATGCGGGCGTTTGCAAGACAACAACCATCTGCATGAACAGTTCGACGACGTTTGCAGCAGCACAGAGTATCAGCTTGGAGACGGTGGCTGCGGTTACCCTTGACGCTGCATGACAGGCAGGAGCGCCTGCGATGGCGTACTCAACGACGAACCTGGCTGCACGAATGGCAAAACGTCATTTTTTCGAATGAATCCAGGTTCTGTTTACAACATCATGATGGTCACATCCGTGTTTGGCGACATCGCGATGAACGCACATTGGAAGCGTGTATTCGTCATCGCTGTACTGGCGTATCACCCGGCGTGATGGTATGGGGTGCCATTGGTTACACGTCTTGGTCACCTCTTGCTCGCATTGACGGCACTTTGAACAGTGGACGTTACATTTGAGATGTGTTACGACCCGTGGCTCTACCCTTCATTCGATCCCTGCGAAACCATACATTTCAGCAGTATAATGCACGACCGCTGTTGCAGGTCCTGTGCGGGCCTTTCTGGATACAGAAAATGTTCGACTCCTGCCCTGGCCAGCACATTCTCCAGATCGCTCACCATTTGAAAATGTCTGATCAATGGTGGCCGAGCAACTGTCTCGTCACAATATGCCAGTCACTACTCTTGATGAACTGTGGTATCGTGTTGAACCTGCGTGGGCAGCTGTACCTGTACACGCCATCCAATCTCTGTTTGACTCAAAGCCCAGGTGTATCAAGGCCGTTATTGCGGCCAGAGGTGGTTGTTCTGGGTACTGATTTCTCAGGATCTGTGCACCCAAATTGCGTGAAAATGTAATCACATGCCAGTTCTATTATAATATATTTGTCGAAATGAATACCTGTTTATCATCTGCAGTTCTTCTTGGTGTAGCAATTTTAATGACCAGTAGTGTAGCTATCGATGTGAATGGGTTATGATGTGCTTGGTGCACAATACAGAGATCGTCCATTGTGGCGGCACACGTTGACCATAACCTTGACGAGAATGTCTACCGCCCCTTCCCGATCAGCCCATTAGGCCACTGACACAGTCGAGACCTCCACAAATTTGGATACTGCACAATTGGGCCATCTGGTCAGATGATGAATCTCACTGAGGTCCCTTTCAAATTCTGTCTGGTGCTCATAACGTTATCTCGTACAAGTACGTGCCATCTCTGTGACCTTCAGCTATCACTCATCTGACGCTGACCACGCCCCTTATATATCCTATCAGGCATTGTAGTTATACCAAACATGAACGACACCTACGCACTATTGCGGTCGGTCAACCTGTCACACAGAAAGGCAGTTCTAATCATTTACATATCTGTCAATGGTGTGTACGTGTATACGCTGAAAAGTAACAAAACCGACAAACTCCAGAGACGGATTCCTGACTAGAAATAAAGGAGAAAAGATCGTATGAAAAATGACTCCGAAAATACGTCTTTGGCGCTAAAGAATGACAGTTCCTCTGTGCACGTTCGGTGTTTTCCTTCTGTGATGCAGGCCTTGTGACTGACGCAACATACTGTAAACAGCAGAATGGTCAGGTATTCGTGTTGGGAACAAGACGATACAGCGGTCGTGTACGGCCAAGCAGATGGAAACGGTCAAGAGGCAGCACGGCCATACCAAAACAAGTACTCTCACTGACAACAACCATATCATACAACATTTCAATTCCTTTTGGGCCTTTGTGTGATCATAGGTCCTTTCAGACTAGCGTGCAGGGAGACGACGGACTGTGCATACACCGGGTTCTACAGGATATTGAGACGAAACCTAGTAGAATCTCCAGGCAAGTGGTCCACGCCAACATGGTGTAAGCCAAAGTGAACCGTGAATTTACTTTCAAAACCTTTTCTTAAGAATTTTCTTTATTTACTAGCGATTCATCAAGAACATTAACACATTTAATCACACAATGTGAGCGTGCAAGTAGTTGTCACTGAGTAACTGATGAAAACAAATCAAATTTCTTTCAACAAATTGAAATTTTATACCTAAAGCCCTTTTTTAAAGAAAAAAAGATTTAAAATTATAATCAGAAAGCACTCTCTAAATATCAAGTTACAATTTATTCAGAGGCAGAAAGAAGAAATTTTTGACAGTTTGAGCTTTAGGGGTGAGAACTTTGCCGCTCCCTTTTGACACGGCCATAGTCATGACCGCTCACAACAACCTCTTAAAGACTACACTGGTGCAAATCTGCAACACACCATATTACTTTAAACTAAAAATTTTAACAACTCACACAAGCACATAAACTATGCACCCATAGGAGGGATGGAAATGGTACAAAACACTAACATTAAAAGATTAACTTGCCACCGAAGGTGCAACTTGATTTTAACAATGAAAGTCTTATGGTGGAAGGGTGGCAACTTTATATATTAAAATGACCATTTAAATAAAACCCATGAAATGCATAAAATATACAAGGTTGACTAAACATGCTCTACATTACACATATATCGCCTCTCAATATGATAGGCAAGATAAAAACATATTTCAGGAATTCGACCGTTACACTTCAAGCAATAAATTCGTTAACATCGAATCCGACAAACATGATAGATACAGCTATTAACGTACGGCAGACCGACAGACATACAGACAGACAGACACCAACTGCCTAACAAATGCCGTCGAGAGACAGATGAGCAAGCTGGGGACGAGAGACTGACCGGGAAAACAAGTAGAATTTAACAAGTAACTGAAACAGCATTTTACGAATCACTTAATTTCTAATAAACTGCGATGTCTGGTGAAGACCTGGTGCAGCACCCCAAAACGCTCTCCCGAACCGTCCGCTGCCAGCCGCTTCAACGGACGCAGGAAGGCGCGCCGATCTCCCGTCTCACGGCGTCGCAGCTCGCACCGGCCAGACCGACGTCGTGGTTTGACTCCTGTTGCTCTCGTGTCGACCGCGAAGCCACTATCCCTCGCTATACGCCGCGGCCCACTGGACTGACGTGGCGACCTCACATGCGCCGACGCTCAAGACGGAGAAGTCATCCTGTGTCTCAGCGCGCGACCGACCACCCGATCGATCGAACCGCCAATGGCCGTTGCCTAAACAAACTCGAGCAGACTGGCGGCCTAACACATAGTAGCACTCCGGACGACAGACAGACACTGACTGCCCCACACTGACCCGGCTGTCCAACTGACCGACTGACGAGCACATAGCGCCCCTTAAATGCACGTGAACAAGCAACCTTTCCCGTTTCCCACCAGAGTGAGACACCAAAGCTGCTATTGCCACAGCGCCGCCACCGCCAGAAACGGAAGGCGAGGTGTGACCTAACTCCGATGGAGAGCGTCAGGCATTACCTCTCTTCTCACTACATATTATAAACTGTAACTAACCTGTTCCTACGGGTTATTGCGTTAAGGTCAGGGTCGCCACCGACTCTAACCATACAACTAATCAAAGGTTTGGTCGAGTCAGAAAATAAATTAATTTGATCACAGAAGAAAAACTCATAAAAATGCATACTTCGTTATATCGCTCATAGGAGATGGGATGTAATTAATAGTATTGCCAGTGCACTGTTCACGAGAATCAAACATTTAAAATAAAATAGAAAATGCATTAACACTGTGCATAAGATCAGCTCCCACCAACACACCTGAAAATAAGACTTAATCTAAAGCATTTGTTTTAAAATAGAAGGGAAAACTAATCACTGGACCTGTGCATAAGAAAACGCGTTAGCTGTGCTAACGGGAAAGCTACGAGGTGAGTGGCTTAGGCGCAAAAACGTAACCTCGGAATACAAGAGAAAATTGTGGATAAAATCATTTATTCCTAAGGTATTGATGAGAGGCATATACACAATTCCTGATAACATTAATTCCTAAAAGATTAAAGGAAAGCATAGGTACATTTACCGTTGTAATCTACACCTGAAGTCATTGGTGTTAATCATTCATACAACTGCTGTTGGCTGATGACCGATCGCAATAACTCGTGAAACGGTACACGTTTCGCAGTACACCCGCGTGCTCACGTGGTTTGTGGAGACGCAATTTCTAGGTTTCGTGGCCAAGTGGCAGCAATATCACATCACGCAATCATGAACAGTTAACATTCTTTAAAACAAACATGAGATCGGGCAGTTAGTAATGACGGTAGCCCAACAAACTCTAATGTTCCACCATGTGGTTGGCTCCCAACGGACGAAAGATACATAAAGCGTGGAAAATTTACGAGAAGGCAAAGCCATTAATATTTAGAGAAAGGAAAGCTTATACAGGCACAGCTGACGGCAAACAATTCATACAGAAGCGAGTGCTCACTTCTTATCGACACCTTTGTGTGGCGCTCTTCCGGCGAATCCAAGTCTACTATAGAAATTTGCTAAAAGAAAAATCTGTCGAAGTTTTGCATTTCTTGCTGCGACAAGGCAAAGCAACCTTTCACAGTTGAAAAGCGAGACCAACAGCTAACAGCTCTCCTCTCGCCAAGTAGCAACGGGCCACGCAGTCTGTCTAACTCACCCTTCTTCGACTGGAGCACAGCTGTGGACTCTTCCCGTACCGGCGGCAGACTGCCTCCCTTTTTCTTCTCCAGCCTCTTCCACGCTCCGCGTGGCCCGGAAAACCCAAAAATGCCATTTCCGCCACCAATCTAACACAGCCAGATTTATCACAAATAGCGCAAACCTCTTTGCCTACTTGACCACTACGAGAGTTGGCTATTCTGTACAACTGCTGATGAATCTGTACGACTATCGCAGACTTTCTGCAGCAGACTACGCCACCGTGTAGTAATGTGACACACAACAATATTCATTCAATCACACCACTATGAGAGTTATGAAAAAAGGAGAAACAAGGAAAAGAAAGAGAAATGCCAGTGAAAGTGGGCTACTGGACTCACCGCCAGACACCACACTTGCTAGGTGGTAGGCTTTAAATCGGCCGCAGTCCGTTAGTATACTTCGGAACCGCGTGTCACCACTATCAGTGATTGCAGACCGAGCGCCGCCACACGGCAGGTCTAGTCTAGAGAGACTCCCTAGAACTCGCCCAGTTGTACCGCCGATTTTGCTAGCGATGGTTCACTGTCTACATACGCTCTCATTTGCAGAGACGACAGTTTAGCATAGCCTTCAACTACGTCATTGGCTACGACCTAGCAAGGCGCCTTATTCAGTTACTGTAAGTACTAACTTCAAGAATGTATTCTGAACAGATAATATTGTGAATCATGTACGGTCAAGAGCAATGTTCATCATTAATGGATTAAAGTTAAGTATCAAACTAATTACGACCGCTTTCTGAATTCTCATTCCTTGTCGTGTTCCAGACCTCACGTCAGTATGGTTCTTCCCTCCTCACGCCAGCCAGCGTGAGCTAAAACGCGTGCATTTCGGCCTCCACTCGTAACACGATGTTGGCACAAAAACAGGACCCTCTCAAAACAAGTTGTCGAGCAATTGGTACCTAGAGCTACCGGAGCGATACTGCGGCTGACCGCCAGTTTCTTATAACAACGGAGTTCTGGGAGAAAAATAGAGATCAGTATAGCCTTTATACAAGCCCACAGGAATCCTGCTCTCGATGCGAGTGCAGAAATACTAGTTGGTTACGCAACAGGCTACGTCTGATGACAGAGAGGGAGCTGTGCCTTAGCAGGTCAGGCCTCTCCACAGGGCGCAGCAGCTGCAGTTTAGCGCCTCGCATCGACGCCCGCCGACTCCCGACGAGGCCGGTATATGGGCCTGCTTTATGGGGCCGCCGTGGCAAAACGGCGGCCATTCCCGGCGGCCTTTGAGCGCGGCTGCCGGCTGGCCGCTCCTCCTACCGTTTACGAGGGTGGGCGGCGGCGCGCCGCGGTCGATGCCTCGTCTCCCGTCTCCATCCACCTGCCGCTGCCCCCTGCCCTGCCGTTCCCTCGGTAGCGTGGACGTACCGCTCTAGGCAAACGCAGCTTTGCGCGTGGAAACAGCAGGCGCTGAGCAACAAGTACTACCCGACCACGAGACTATTGCAGTATCCCTTCTGTCGCCTCACTGGAAACGCGATGTGACGTCACAGAAAACATATACAGTAGTGACAAAGGCGGGTATCTACATCTACATATACAGGATGTTACAAAAAGGTACGGCCAAACTTACAGGAAACATTCCTCACACACAAATAAAGAAAATATGTTATGTGGACGCTTAATTTCCATGTTAGAGCTCCTTTTAGTTTCGTCAGGATGTACTGTACTTCCTCTATTCACCACCAGTTGGCCTAATTGAAGGAAGGTAATGTTGACTTCGGTGCTTGTGTTGACATGCGACTCATTGCTCTACAGTACTAGCATCAAGCACATCAGTACGTAGCAGCAACAGGTTAGTGTTCATCACGAACGTCGTTTTGCAGTCAGTGCGGAGTTGGCAGATGCCCATTTGATGTATGGATTAGCACGGGGCACTAGCCGTGGCGTGGTACCCTTGTATCGAGACAGATTTCCAGAACGAACTTGTCCCGACAGGAAGACGTTCGAAGCAATTGATCGGCGTCTTAGGGAGCACGGAACATTCCAGCCTATGACTCGCGACTGGGGAAGACCTAGAACGACGAGGACACCTGCAATGACGAGGAAATTCTTCGTGCGGCTGACGATAACCCTAATGTCAGCGTCAGAGAAGTTGCTGTTGTACAAGGTAATGTTGACCACGTCACTGTATGGAGAGTGCTACGGGAGAACCAGTTGTTTCCGTACCATGTGCAGCGTGTGCAGGCACTATCAGCAGCTGATTGGCCTCCACGGGTACACTACTGCAAATGGTTCATCGAATAATGTGTCAATCCTCATTTCAGTGCAAATGTTCTCTTTACGAACGAGGCTTCGTTCCAACGTGATCAAATTGTAAATTTTCACCATCTACATGTGTGGGCTGACGAGAATCCGCATGCAATTGTGCAATCACGTCATCAAAACAGATTTTCTGTGAACGTTTGGGCAGGCAAGGTTGGTGATGTCTTGATTGGGCCCCATGTTCTTCCACCTACGCTCAATGGAGCACGTTATCATGATTCCATACGGGATACTCTACCTGTGTTGCTAGAACATGTGCATTTACAAGTACGACACAACATGTGGCTCATGCACGATGGAGCTCCTGCACATCTCAGTCGAAGTGTTCGTACGCTTCTCAACAACAGATTCGGCGACCGATGGATTGGTAGAGGCGGACCAATTCCGTGGCCTCCACGCTCTCCTGACCTCAACCCTCTTGACTTTCATTTATGGGGGCATTTGAAAGATCTTGTCTACGCAACCCCGGTACCAAATGTAGAGACTCTTCGTGCTCGTATTGTGGACGGCTGTGATACAATACGCCATTCTCCAGGGCTGCATCAGCGCCTCAGGGATTCCATGCGACGGAGGGTGGATGCATGTATCCTCGCTAACGGAGAACATTTTGAACATTTCCTGTAACAAAGTGAAGTCACGCTGTTGCGTTCTATTGCTGTGTGTTTCCATTCCATGATTAATGTGATTTGAAGAGAAGTAATAAAATGAGCTCTAACATGGAAAGTAAGCGTTTCCGGACACATGTCCACATAACATATTTTCTTTCTTTGTGTGTGAAGAATGTTTCCTGAAAGTTTGGCCGTACCTTTTTGTAATACCCTGTATACTTCGCAGTCCACCATACGGTGCGTGGCGGAGGGTACCTCGTACCACAACTAGCATCTTCTCTCCCTGTTCCACTTCCAAACAGAACGAGAGAAAAGTGACTGCCTATATGCCTCTGTACGAGCCCTAATCTCTCTTGTCTTATCTTTGTGGTCTTTCCGCGAAATCTAAGTTGGCGGCAGTAAAATTGTACTGCAGTCAGCCTCAAATGCTGGTTCTCTAAATTTCCTCAGTAGCGATTCACGAAAAGAACGCCTCCTTTCCTCTAGAGACTGCCACCCGAGTTCCTGAAGCATTATGAAACGTCCCATTAGAAAAATTATACATGACTGTGCTTAAATTGACACACAATATTTTTTAGCGCAACGCCATCTGACTTTCAGTAATCCCAACAAGAGAACGGCCCTGACTAAATTAACCTATACGTTTCACAAATCAATGACCTCACAAAAATCTTCGTTACTCGAACTACTGCAGTACAGCGAGCGCCACTACTGCCAGCTAAATAAAATATTCAAACCACTGAAGGCACTAAATACTAATAGGCATAGTTAGCAAATGAAAGATTTTGATAGAGAACAAACAATGTATTTACCTTACTAGTATTCAAGAGTCATAATATATATATAGCAGTTCATGACATTCAGTCTTACAAATTTCAAAACGCCGCCATTTTTCTCCCCACATCCACCACTGCTGGCGGCTCACCTCCAACTGCGCAACGCTACGCGCTGCTTAACAGTCAACTGCCCAACACTACAATGGCAGACAACAATGTAAACTAGCCACAGACTGCACACAGCACAGCCAGTGATTTTTCATACAGAGTGCTATGTGGCGTTACGAATAAGAAAACCTAAACAGCCTACTTACAGCATTTCCGTTACACTCGCGTGATGATCAAACCTGATAGGGATGTCAAACGCTCGAGCAGTACTCAAGAATGGGTCGTATTAGCATTTTATAAGCGGTCTCCTTTACAGATGAAATACATCTTCCCAAAATTCTACTAATGAACCGAAGACGAGTATCCGCCTTCCCCACAACTGCCATTACATCCTTGTCCCACTTCATATCCCTCTGCAATGTTACACCCAAATATTTAATCGTCGTGACTGTGTCAAGCGCTACACTACTAATGGAGTATTCAGACATTACGGGATTCTTTTTCCTATTCATCTACATTAATTTACATTTATCTATATTTAGAGTTAGCGACCATTCTTTACACCAATCACAAATCCTGTCCAAGTCATCTTGTATCCTCCTACAGTCACTCAACGACGACACCTTCCCGTACAGCAAACATTGCTATCCACCCTATCCAAAAGATCATTTATGTAGATAGAAAACAACAGCGGACCTACCACACTTTCCTGGGGCACTCCAGATGATACTCTCACCTCCGATGAACACTCACCATCGAGGAGAACGTACTGGGTTCTATTACTTAACAAGTCAATACACTATCATACAGAGGGGTCCAAAAAATGTATCCACTGTGTAAAAGTCCTGAACTGGCAAACTAATTGACGGACTTGTTTCATCTTTGGTTGTGTAATAGTTTGAAGTTCCGGCAATCGCCACACAAGCGTTGTGTTAAAGATGTACACAAACAACGGTCTGGACGACCTGTGACAGTGACAAGTCCAGCTAACTCCCGTCGTGTGTTACAACTCACTCGCTCACCACAGAAGTCTGTGAGGCCGTGTGCCCGTGAAATTGAAGTGAGTCGCTCATGTGTTCGGCGAATTTTGAAGACAGCAAAGTGGAAGTGCTACATCTCACGATTGCTACACGCAATGAACGAGGACGACCCAGATCGTAGAATGGAGTACTGAAAGTGGTTTACTAACATGGTGCGCAACAAGAAGAGTTTGCAGAGATGATTGTGTGGTCTGATGAGGCACGGTTCAAACTCAATGGTACAGTAAATCGCCACAATTGCATCTACTGGGCCGCTGAAAATCCGAACGTCCAAGTAGACAAAGCTGTGAATTTGCCAGAAGTAAATGTGTGCTGTGGGTTGTCTTGGCCATTCTTCTTTGACGGCACAGTTACCGCTGAGGTGTACTTTCAGAAGCTTCAGATATCCATTTTACCTACCATCCGAGACTTGTATGGAGACGGAAGAGTTCACTTTGAACAAGATGGTGCCCCAGCCCACTACCAAAATCGTGTTAGGGCGTATCTCGACGAAAATCTACCAGGAAGATGGATAGGACGCAGAGGTGCTGTGGAGTATCCACCACGTTCCCTCTGGACTTTTACCTGTGGGGAACACTAAAGGACTTCGTTTATCGACAAAAGCCACGCACACTGGATGAACTTCGAGAATCCATCGTACATTCATGAGCAAATATCCAACTGAACACGTTGCAGTCAGTAGTTGGTGCTGCAGTTCGGCGACGTCTTTGTGTGTGGATGTTAATGGCGACCATTTCGAACACCTACAGAGACATCTTTAAGTTGGACTTAAAGCTACACTTTCACCAAAAATGAGACAACTGCGTCAATTAGTTTGCAAGTTATGGACTTTCAAACAGTGGATACGTTTTGTTGGACCCCTCCTTATTTCTTTGATAAAGAAATATGATCAAATATTCGTCGGATTTCTTTACAAAGATATCTGACATGGCGCTGAAAAGAGGTGTTACACTGTCATATTCTTCAAGTTCAAGATGGCGGACTACAACTTGTTATTATGCGTTGCAGTTGCTTGTACCACGATTGAGTTGTGTGTGCATTTGGAAGAGAAGCGGCGGAAAAGGAAGGAAACGTACTTGGGTGAAGCCGTGGGTTTTACGTCAAGGTAATAAAAGCATTCAGCAAAACAGGTTACGAGAGCGGCAATTGGAGGACGCCAAGTCTTATATAAATTACTTCCGAACGGATGAGAGAGGATTTCAGTATATGCTCAGTAAAGTGACTGCACACATTGCAAAGCAGAATGCTCACTTGAGAAATGCTATGTGTACAAAACAATAACACTGAGATTTGTTACTGGAGGAGAGAGCTACTTCAGCTTAAATACAGCACTCGAATACCACAGTGCATTGTAACCAAAATAGTTCTGGAAACGTGTGAAGAAGCGATTATAAAGCACAGGAGGAGGAATACCTGAAGGAAAATAAATGTTCAGTACACTATCTCGGCATTTATTTTGGAATAATTTAATTAACAGAATTGGTGTTCCAACAAATAAATTAATAAAAGTACGAAACAGGTGGAGCACTTTTCAGCCTGTGACGTCCAAAGTTCAAAAATAGACAAAGTAGAATGGAGAGCTAACAATTTTTTTTTTTTACATTTTAGATTATGTGCCCCCCTCTATTCTGGCCTGCTGGAAAGCTGCCTGGATGTTTCCTGATGTAGAGATGCATGGCTGTAGCTGTAAGTGTGGATTTAAAGTCGCCTGCAGCGTATCCTGTCGATCAGCATGCGATTAGTAGCATGCAATGTCGTTGCTCATCTCCTCCGCCAACCCCACCCCAGTCGAAGCAAGGGTGATAACAAGAGACGAAGGAATACACCAACTAAACTTTGCAACCATGTTTACAACTCACACTACGGATGTCAAATAGCTGCAGCGACGCCAGCACTCGAAGATATTATATTTCACATTGCAGTGAATAGAAGACGAACAATTTTTGTGATTAAATCTACGATGAGGCCCTATATTTGATCATACTTCCTTCACGAAAGACGAGATTTGACCAAGTTCCATATTATACTGTCCAATTTATTTGGCATAAATATTTGACATATCAACTTTGACCAAAAAAATATGGTCATAATTTCTCGAGCTAAAATTTAATCTTGTGATATTCTGTTAGCTTAATGTGCAACAAACACGCCCTAGTAGTTTCATTGTTCAGACTCCTGGCTCCCGCTTGTGAGAGGCAGGCAGGGTCAGACATGATCAGTATCGCCTACCGCTGCAGTGAAGGTAACACGCGAGGAACAATATGCGACTTTTAAATTCTGCTTTCGTCTCAAAAAATCTTCAGCTGAGGCCTATACAATGTTACAGGAGGCCTACGCAGAGTCTGTTCTTCCCTACAGCACAGCTCAAGGGTGGTTTAAAATGTTTAAACAGGGAAGACAATCAATTTCAAAGGAAGGTCGACCTGGTGCTCCAGTTACTGCTCTTACGGACGAAAACATCAACACTGTTGCTGTCATTGTGAGAGAGGATCGACGAATTACCTGAAGATCACTTTCTGAAATACTGAACATTTCATTGGGTGCCACCCACACGTTGTTGACAGAAAAACTACACACGACACATGTTTGTGCGTGATGGGTTCCAAGACTGATACCCCAACTAAAGGACATTCGCGTGCAGATCTGCATGCTGTTAAAAGTTGATGTTAGAGGAAGATCCGGAGTTTCTTTCAAATGTAATCACTGCCGATGAATCTTGGCTACATCATTTTGAACCTGAGGGCAAACAGCAAAGCTCAGTGTGTAAATCTCCATCACCAACCCCCAAAAAAGCAAAAGTGGGAAAGTTATGGTCACCTCATTCTTTGATATTCATGGAATGGTTTATCAACATGTTGTACCTGCACACATCTCAGTAAGTGGACAATACTGCAGGGACGTCATGAAAACATTGCAAATCCATGTCAGGCGCAAAAGACCGCATTTCCGTGCAGCAGGCTGCGCGGCTGCATATTGCCAGTGTTGTTGCTGAATATCTTGCAAAAATCAACATGAAGTGCATCCCTCACATTCCCTGTAGTCCGGATTTAGCTCCATGTGAGTTTTTTATATTCCATAACATGAAGAAACGCCTTCGTGGGAGGCATTACGGTTTCCAGCGTGCATTTGAAGACTCGCAGAAACGCTGGGACAAGTGCATCGCGTTCATGGGAGAGTACTTTGAGAAGGACCATCAAAATTATGAGGATGTGTATAGATTCGTTGTAAAAATAATTATGTTCGTTCTTTATTGAAGAGCCCTCGTAGACTACTGTGTCGGCGACGACTGACATGTGCAACGTAACGAGGCCACCGCACAGTTGCCGTTCATGGTGAAATACAACGCAAGCTACACGCTTCGCTAGCATCTGATATTTATGTTCAAGCAAGCATTTCTCGCGGTGCTGCCATATTTTTGTCCGACTGTAGTTTTCCCTCTCTTTCGGTCTTTCAGAGAAACAAAATAGCAATGCCATGTTAGCTAATGTTACAAGGACAGATGAGTCAATTATCCACACCGTGTTCTTGCAACTTCTGAACATGCTGCTGGGTATCTTGGCAGATACCCATCCGTGGTGGCTGCACGTACTGTAGTGCTGTCTCCATCGTTGAGACACGCAAACTACCACCCCACTGTAGAAAGCACCAGGGCATGTTTCTAGCGGCGGACACATTTATAAAGCGAGCAACGAAATTTTAACAGACTAAAACTGAAAAAGCAGTTTTGCACTAATAGTATGCAATGAGGCAAATGCGAGTAAGTAGAATTCTCCAGGAGACAATGCGACTTGTCTCGGCCTATAGTTTCGAGTGCGACTTTAAATTGCTCGGTTGGAGCCGACCGCGGCACACACGGCCGCTACCAGTCATATGCAGCCGCTCTGGCAGTGTGCCCGGCCCTCGGTTCACTGGCCCAGTTATGCAGACTCCCACTCGTCCACCCGAATTACACGTAGCCTTGCTCTAATACAGCGACACACACACACACACACACACACACACACACACACACATATATATATATGTATATATATATATATATATATATATATTAATAAATCGCTCGTCCACCGTACAGTACCACGTAACTCGAAAAGAGCACAAATCACTCCCATTTTACAAGAAGGTTACAGAACAGATGCACTGAGATGTATCCTACATTTAACTCATACCGAAAATAGAATCACACGGTCTTAACAAGTATATGCTGGACTCGAAGAACTTTTCACTGATAGAACCCAGTACGATATGCTGTACGAACTGGACTCAACATCTGAGCTCAAAAAGAAAATGTTCAAATGTGTGTGAAATCTTATGGGACTTAACTGCTAAGGTCATCAGTCCCTAAGCTTACACACTACTTAACCTAAATTATCCTAAGGACAAACACACACACCCATGCCCCAGGGAGGACTCGAAACTCCGCCGGGACCAGCCGCACAGTCCATGACTGCCGCGCCTTAGGTCGCTCGGCTAATACCGCGCGGCCAACATCTGAGCTCATCAGTCCCCTAGAACGAGGCAGAATTCGAACCTGCAACCGTAGGAGCAGCGAGGTGCCGGACTGCAGTGCCTAGAACCGCTCGTCCACAGCGGCCGGCTGCTTTACAGAGACTGCTCAGAAGAAACGAGAGTACCATCGATAGTGCCTCCAAAAAAGCGTAACAGGGCCTTCAAAGTTCTCAGTATAAAACGTAACTTTTCGATGAGTATGAACTATCAAACAACGTACAGATAATATTACACTACTACCTATTAAAATTACTACACCAAGAAGAAATACAGATGATAAACGGGTATTCATTGGACAAATATATTATACTAGAAGTGACATGTGATAACATTTGCACGCAATTTGGGTGCATAGCTCCTGAGAAATCAGTACCCAGAACCACCACCTCTGTCCGTAATAACGGCCTTGATACGCCAGGGCATTGAGTCAAACAGAGCTTGGATGGCGTGTACAGGTACAGCTGCCCATGCAGCTTCAACACGATACCACAGTTCATCAAGAGTAGTGACTGGTGTATTGTGACGAGACAGTTGCTCAGCTACCATTGACCAGACCTTTTCAATTGGTGAGAAATCTGAAGAATGTGCTGGCCAGGGCAGCAGTCGAACATTTTCTGTATCCAGAAAGGCCCGTACGTGACCTGCAACATGCGGTCGTGCGTTATCCTGCTGAAATGTAGGGTTTCGCAGGGATCCCATGAAGGGTAGAGCCACGGGTCGTAACGCATCTGAAATGTAACGTTCACTGTTCAAAGTGCCGTCAATGCGAACAAGAGGTGACCGAGATGTGTAACCAATGGCACCCCATACCATAACGCCGGGTGATACGCCAGTATGCCTATGACAAACACACGCTTCCAATGTGCGTTCACCACGATGTCGCCAAACACGGATGCGACCATCAGGATACTGTAAACAGAACCTGGATTCATCCGGAAAAATGACGTTTTGCCATTCGTACACCCAGGTTCGTCGTTGAGTACACCATCGCAGGCGCTCCTGTCTGTGATGCAGCGTCAAGGGAAACCGCAGCCATGGTCTCCGAGCTGATAGTCCGTGCTGCTGCAAACATCGTCGAACTGTTCGTGCAGATGGTTGTTGTCTTGCAAACGTCCCGATCTGCTGACTCAGGGATCGAGACGTGGCTGCACGATCCGTTACAGCCATGCGGATAAGATGCCTGTCATCTCGACTGCTAGTGATACGAGGCCGTTGGGATCCAGCACGGCGTTCCGCATTACCCTCATGAACCCACCGATTCCATATTCTGCTAACATTCATTGGATCTCGACCAACGCGAGCAGCAATGTCGCGATACGACAAATCGCAATCGCGGTAGGCTACAATCCGTATTTTATCAAAGTCGGAAACGTGATGGTACGCATTTTTCCTCCTTACACGAGGCATCACAACAACGTTTCACCAGGCAACGCCGGTCAACTGCTGTTTGTGTATTACAAATCGGTTGGAAACTTTCCTCATGTCAGCACGTTGTCGGTGTCGCCAATGGTGCCAACCTTGTGTGAATGCTCTGAAAAGCTAATCATTAGCATATCACAGCATCTTCTCCCTGTCGGTTCAATTTCGCGTCTGAAGCACGTCATCTTTGTGGTGCAGCAATTTTGATGGCCAGTAGTGTAAAGGGAACCTGACTTTTTTTTTCACTCAGACCAGTATTAATGGTATTATTTCTACTTTTCTGTAGCTCACAAACGACAAATCGGAAGAGGATAAAATTTACTCACACGTAAAATTTGTACACACATTATGATTTCAGAGCATCGCTTTAGCTGAACGAAACATGTTGATCGTAAAATCCACGACGAGTTGCAGTAGCCACCCATACTTCCTCCAGGCTTGTCTACTCCTCGAATGTCGTCAAGCAAATATGGCACACTTTCCCTCGCATGTATACAACGAGTTTTGTCAACAAGAACCATGAAGTTTTCCACGCTGCTGCTGGTGCTTCTGTTTTCGAATTTGAATTTTTTTGCAAATTTTGTGTTAAGGTCTTATGAGACCAAACTGCTTAGGTCATCTGTCCCTAGGCATACATACTACGTAATCTAAGTTAAACTAACGCACGCTAAGGACGACACACACTCCCATGCCCGAGGACGGACCGTGGCAAGGCGCCTCACACCACGCGGCTATCCCGTGCGACTTATCAAATTTAAACTGTATTTATACCAGTAACTTGTTTGCATACAACATTTAATCAGAACTCATCAGCCAGTTGCTCTCCTTCACACAAAAGAATACATTGGCTTTAAAACAAATCACAAATTTTTAAAATAAAAGTAACCTTACCCTGTGAAATCGGAAAGTGACTGTATGGCCTTATGACCAAAAAGCATTCCTGTACTTCCACACACAGCTGGTTGTCCAACCGCAGACAGTTTTTCCAAAGCTAAAAGCCTTGAGAATACCATGCTAACCATTTCGGGATCATACGCGTCTTCCCTAAATTCCTAAATTACCCTGTCTAACTGCTTCTGTAACAGACTGCAGTGAAGATTTATTCTTAAGTTAAAGTTGTAACAGATCTTTCGATGTTCAAAATTGTACGATTTACGATAGTAAGCACGTTTCCCTCCGATTCACCACGACGAATTAAGCGATGGTTTTCCATCTCTTCTTTTGATACGTTTTTCAACCTCTGATCGTTTTACTTGACCCGATTAACGTAGTTCGTGTTAGCACTATCTCTATCTTCTCTTCAGATACGGCTTTAAGACCATCGTTTTTCTGCCTACACCGAGCGATCATCCTTGCCACAGTTGGAAATCATCAGAAGGAGCTATCTGCCATATGTTTGCTATCTCCTTTACTCAACCTCTGATGCTTCTATGCTCAGGCGTTTCTAAAATAGTGCCGTTAACAGAATCCACTTGTTGATTACCTCTGCTCCCAGGTCTATAAATCTCTTCAGCTGACATTTTCTTCTTGCCTCATATAGCCTATAGCCGCTTCTTCGAACTTCTCAAGCACTTCTCACACGTATTTGATTCTAATTTTGTAAGTAGTTTGATGAATAATTAATTTTATTAGTTTCTTCATTCTGTGTGAGCGGAATAAATCATCATTGCCTGTTCGTTGGGTATGAAAATATAAACATTGTAATTGTTATTAAAACAGACTTAGTGTCCCGTCACTAGTGTAATCTTCAGGCATTTATAGCAAGAGAGACTCTGACGAATACTAAAATTGCAGTATCAACATTCCACGATCAGACTGCTGAAAAATATACTGTACACTTATATAGTGAGTTACATACTGACCTGAAACATGAAATGAACATAAACAGTACAGACTTTCAACAGTCTATGAATATAGGGCTAAAAAGCACTTTGATGAATATGTAGATGGTGTGAAACTGGAAAATAAGTAGAATGGCCAACAGTTATTTGCATAAAAATAATCTTTTAATATAACACGCTTTTAAATCGTACTAAGAAGTATGAAATAATTTTTGCTAGCCCCACACAGATTCCTAATCTCAGAAAGATAGTTCCGAAATTTTGTGATTGTGTATTTTTAGTATGAGAGTTGGAACTTACTTTTAAATAGTCGCACTATTTATCCACAACCAATACAAAAATGTTTCAAATGGCTCTGAGCACTATGGGACTTGACTTCTGTGTCATCAGTCCCCTAGAACTTAGAACTACTTAAACCTAAATAACCTAAGGCGGAGGCTAGTAGGAAATTATTTCAGTTGTTTTCTGCATTATTCTTGTACGTAGTTGTGATTCGAAGACGGATCATCGTTGTGTGTTGGTGTTATACTTGGAGAATTTGTTTTGGTAATTGAACAGTCCAATAAATTGTTTCAGACTTTGATCGTTAGTTTCTTCTGCTTACGCAGACATGTCACTCACAACGTTAGTATGGTATTTGCCACTTATTGATCCAGTAGGTGTGGGTAGAATTACCGTAGGGTATGTTTCACTTTAAAAGCAACGTGTTGACAACAGAGAGTATGGAAAGTCGTGTTACCCTCAGCACTATATATACAAACAACTTGAGGTGCCGGCCGGTATGGCCGTGCGGTTCTAAGCACTTCAGTTTGGAACCGCGTGACCGCTACGGTCGCAAGTTCGAATCCTGCCTCGGGCATGGATGTGTGTGATGTCCTTAGGTTAGTTAGGTTTAAGTAGTTCTAAGTTCTAGGGGACTGATGATCTCATAAGTTAAGTCCCATAGTGCTCAGAGCCATTTGAACCATTTAACTTCAAGTAATGCCAAAAATAAACCCTGAAAGTAACTCCTTCAGACACATAACTTCCCAGCGTGTCTCCTTTGAAATATACATGCATACAAGTAGAGCCTGGTTCTTTGCGTGGAAATTTCAGGACATCATAATACCAGCCATTTTTACCTCACAATTACGTAATCAGTTTTGCACTGCAGAGCGTTTTGCACAGATCTTCATTTTTAAGAAACCAGTAGACTTCAGGACTTCTGCACGAGAAGCGCCTCAAACATGCACTGTTGTGTTCATGTAGAGCGATATAGTCAGCCTGGTCTCTTCCTCCCACTACGTGGGCGGGTCCAAGTTTTATGGTGGGCGGTAGGCGGTAGAGGCTTTAAAAACATTTTCGTTACGTTTTCGTAAAATAGTCATTATTGAATGCTTTGGCTTGCTGTATCTCTGCTTCATAAATATCATAAAACAACGTAACATCCCTATGTTATAAATTTCTACTACTGAGGGACCGAAGGGCGGATAGACATTTTTACTACTAAAAGAGATACAAAATTGGGCGGTAATTTAAAAAGATTGCCTACCTTGATCTAGAGCAAAGGTAAAAGAAACATTGGTAGTCGCAGGAGCAACAGTTGAGATCGTGGTGCAGATATAGGTATCTGCATTTTTCGTTTCCACACTCATGCGGATGGCGTATTTCTTCCAAGAACGCCACTACTGCTTCGTCCTCTGTATTCCTCAAAGTCTTCTACAAGTTCCTGAATATTATAGTAGTGACGGGACACTGAAACTGATCTAATAACAGCTACAATGTTTACATTTTCACACTTAACGAACACGCAATAATTATACACTGAAGCACCAAAGAAACTGGCATAGGCATGCGTGTACAAATACAGAGATGTGTAAACAGGCAGAATACGGCGTTGCGTTCGGCAACGCCTACATAAGAGAACACGTGTCTGGCTCAATTGCTAGATCGATTACTGCTGCCACAATGACAGCAAGACTTCAATGATGATTTTTACGGGATTGCAGCCGGGTTCCATCGTTCTGACGACAACACGATATTTCGGCGGACCATCTGGCCGCCATCTTCAGGTGAGATTGAGTGCACAATCACGCCGGAACTGAAGAGACCTCAGATTCGGCGGCTCCTTTATACCGCGGGTACTGGCCGTTGCGCGTGCGCGAACAACGGAAGAGCTGCCCTCACAGAGGGCAGCTGGTTTTTTGGCACTTCTACATGTTCGCGGGGGCCCTAGGTGTACAGTTTCTTTGGCTCTTCAGTGTATATTCCACTGACGTAGAATGAAGAAACTAATAGAATTAATAATTATTTATCGAGCTACTTACGAAATTAGAATGAAGTACGTAGGAGAAGTGCTTCAGAAGTTCGAAAAAGCGTCGATGGTCGTATGAGGCAACAAGAAAATATCAGTCTAAAAGTTAAAATGCATTACAGGCATACTGCGAACAGAAGTGTCAGCTCGAGGGCGCACAGTAAACAGCACACCTTACAATTTGTGGCCAGTAGTTAGCTAAGTGGGCCCCACATGAACACCGCTGTCGGTGTTTGTCGGGCAGGAGCCTCGCAAAGTGGGTCGCCTCGCAAAGTGGGTGGCCGTAATTCGTCGCACCTCCAGGACCGCCATTTGCCGGTGCACGCGGCCTGCAGCCTTGTTCTCGGCGCACTGTTATCCCAGCGAGAGAAATAACCCCCTAGGCGCTGCAGTCTCTGCCGCCGGCGACCTGGCTGCGCGGAGACCGTGCGAAATGACTCTTCCCAGGCTGCCCGACGGCGCCACAAGTGCACGCGTACTCTCACTAAACTGTAACTTGCAAATACACTCCAGCGCGCCCTAAACACACAGAATATCAAATCACGAGAGTCACTCACAAAAGAAATGCAATCTATTTCTGTAAAAACACAGTTTTCATTCTGCATGTGTGAAAGTTTTACAGTGTGTAGATACATCCTTCCCGATTGTTTTCAAACTTAGTTCAACCTGTTCCCGTGAGTGGCGCCGTCACAGCATGTCTTCAAGATGGCTGCTACATTTGACGTTCGTCGGAAGCAACGTGCTGTCATAGAATTCCTCTGCTGTGAAAAGGAGACAGTGGGAAACATCCACAAGAGGTTGGAAAAGGTGTATGGAGATGCTGCTATCGATCGCAGTACAGTTAATCGGTAGGCAAGCAGGTTACGTGATGAAAGCAGGCACGGCAATATTAAGGATTGTCCTCGCAGCGGCAGACCTCGTACTGCACACAGCCCAGTCAATGTGAAGAGAGTTAACGAATTGGTGACTGCTGAAAGACGCATCAAACGAATTATCACGCTACGTTGGGATAGGGGAAGGAAGTGTTTGCTGAATACTGAAAGTGCTGGCCTTAAAAAAGGTTTGTGCCAGGTGGGTTCCTGGGATGTTGACAGTGGCTCACAAAGAAACAAGAAAAACGGTATGTCGCGAACTTTTGGAACAGTCCTGACCTGGCTCCATGTGACTATCATCTCTTTGGGAAACTCAGAGACACTCCTCGTGGAACAAGGTTTGAAGATGATGACTCCTTTGTTTCCAGCATCCTCAAAATTTTTCGAAAAAGTAATGTACAGTCGGCTTTATAACCATCTTATCGCTTCCCACGTCCAGGTTCCCTAGTTCGATTCCCGGCGGGGTCAGGGATTTTCTCTGCCTCGTGATGGCTGGGTGTTGTGTGATGTCCTTAGGTTAGTTAGGTTTAAGTAGTTCTAAGTTCTAGGGGACTGATGACCTAAGATGTTAAGTCCCATAGTGCTCAGAGCCATTTGAACCATTGAACCATCTTATCTCTTCTGATAATGAGAAGGCTATCTTCACTTAGAATGAAAATGTGCTTAATTCATTAGACAAAAAATTGCAGGCAACTGGTATATTTTGTGATCTGTCAAAGGCATTTGACTGTGTAAATCACAATATCCTTTTTAAGTAAATTAGAATATTATAGTAAACAGGAAATGCTGCAAACAAAGGGTGTTATTAGGAAAGAGACATGTATCAAGCTATCAGGCATAATCCAGCTGGGAACTAATTACAAGGTTCCATTTTGGGGCCCTTACTTTTTCTTGTGTATATCAATGACATTTCATCAGTAACATTACCAGATGCCAAGTTCGTTTTGTTTGCCAATAATACAAACATTGCAATAAATAGCAAATCAAGTGTAGTCTTAGAAAGACCAGCCAATAAAATATTTGTGGACATTAATCACTGGTTCCTAGCCAATTCTTTGTCACTAAACTTTTAAAAAACACACTACATGCAGTTCAGAACTTGTAAGAGGTGTCCCACGAGTATATGTCTAACATACGAAGACAAGAAGATAGAAGAAGTGGACAGTGTTAAATTCTTGGGATTACAGCTTGATAATAAATTCAACTGGGAGGAGCACACCACAGAACTGCTGAAGCGTCTTAACAAATCGCTGTTTGCAATGCGAATTTTGTCAGACATAGGGGATATAAAAATGAAAAATCTGGTATACTATGCTTACTTTCATTCCATAATGTCATATGGGATTATTTTTTGGGGTAATTCATCAAGCCAAGCTAAAGTTTTCCGGGCACAAAAACGCACAATAAGAGTTATATGTGGTGTGAACTCAAGAACATCCTGCAGAAGCCCGTTTAGGGAACCAGGGATACTAACTACTGCTTCCCAATATATTTATTCCTTAATGAAATGTGTCATTAAAAATATATTACTTTTTTCAAACCAACAGCTTAATTCATGGAATCAATACTAGAAATAAGTATAATCTTCACAAGGATTTAAAGTCACTTAGTCTTACACAAAAAAGTGTGCATTATTCAAGAACACCTGAGCGGTTATAGGCGCGTCAGTCTGGAGCCTCGCGACCGCTACGGTCGCAGGTTCGAATCCTGCCTCGGGCATGGATGTGTGTGATGTCCTTAGGTTAGTTAGGTTTAAGTAGTTCTAAATTCTAGGGGACTGATGACCACAGCAGTTAAGTTCCATAGTGCTCAGAACCATTTGAACCATTCTTCGTTCGGACGCTAAGGAAAACTTTTGCGCTTACTCGGAACATGGAATTCCACCTAATGCGAAAGAAGTTTTTTAATCATGTGGATCTTGGGTGTTAACGGCCAGGCTTCCAGAGAAAAAGAATTCGTAACAGTCTGACAGACAGACACATGGACAGACTGACAATTAAGCTATCCATTGCTTTCATCATGTTCAATGACAGGAGAATGCTAGGTAACTCATCTACACTGACTTGCCAAAGATTGCAAAAGAAACCAATAAGTTTTCATTAGGGAACTTCGTCTGACCACATAGGTGCTGTGAGAGTGGGAGAACTGAGGGATTTTAATAACAAATTTAGAGCGGTCTTCGATGAAAGGAAACACGTTTATCGCTTACTACGTATTTGCTATTCATCCAGCAAAACCTTAACAACAGACTCGGCGTTGTAATTCGTTACTTCATTACTTCTGACTGCTTTAGCAACACAATTTGCAGTCATCACGCACATATACCACTGTCAGACCTGCAAAATTATATCATTGTAAGAAACATAGTTCAGAAGATATGACGTCATAAATATCGACTAGCATTTGCTTAAAATGGAGTGCAAACTACCCGGACTATATTCATCCAGTGTTTCATAATGAGAGCACAAAACAATTTCCAATAAACTTCAAGTTTAATTTCAAACCGTTTCCAAACATTTTCTCTAGTCACGCTTAATGTCGAATATTTAATACATTAAATGATTTGTAAACAAATCACGCTTAAAGCTCTTTTATGCAAGGGATTTCTAATCCTTAAAAATTCGTGGGTTTACTGGCTCACTAGATTCGGGAACTTTTGACTTTCCACTGCTACCACAGGTAATGCAATTTGTAGCTGGAAATCTTTTTGAATCCAACGAGGAGGATACGGCAGTCTTTGTGCAAAAACACAAGAATCACACTTCTAATTTGGAATCTGCTTACTGAAGAAAATTGGGGAGCTGTACCTTAAACTGGGCTACGTCGATAAATATTTGACCGACAATCAATATGCCGACCAGCTGTCGACTTTAGTATGTTCAAAAGAAATGTACGGATAGCCCTTAACCTAAAGTAGTTGTCGATAACTATGGTTGGCTCTGAGCACTATGGGACCCAACATCTGAGGTCGTCAGTCCCCTAGACTTAGAATTACTTAAACCTAAGGACATCACACACATCCATGCGCGAGGCAGGATTCGAACTTGCGACCGTAGCAGCAGCGCGGTTCCGGATTCGAGCGCCTAGAACCGCTCGGCCACGGCGGCCGGCGTGTCGATAACTATCTCGGACAGTATTCACTCAAGTGCTATAAATGCAAACAACTACACACAGCACTGAAGGTGATACCCTAAGGCACGCATAACTTGATGGGCTTCTGGAAAAGTAAGTATTGAAAATAATGACGTCTACAGTGTGTCCGTTTAATGAAACTGTGTAAGAAATTAAACAAAGAGGAGAGTACTGGGCACCTTTGTGTAAGAATGTGAGCTATACCAACCTGTGAAACTTGGAGAATTGAGTTACGAACAACTACAGGACTCCTCGTTGGGCCGACTGGAGTGGCCGAGCGGTTCTAGGCGCTACAGTCTGGTACCGCGCGACCGCTACGGTCGCAGGTTCGAATCCTGCCTCGGGCATGGATGTGTGTGATGTCCTTAGGTTAGTTAGGTTTAAGTAGTTCTAAATTCTAGGGGACTGATGACCACAGCAGTTAAGTTCCATAGTGCTCAGAACCATTTGAACCATTCTTCGTTCGGACGCTAAGAAAAACTTTTGCGCTTACTCGGAACATGGAATTCCACCTAATGCGAAAGAAGTTTTTTAATCATGTGGAACTTGGGTGTTAACGGCGTAAGCCATGGACGTCCCACTGCAGTTGCAGAGCACGGGATAGAGTGGACCAAAGAGCGTGAAAACGCTCCTGGCAACGAAATTTTCCAATTAATGACCTACTTTCTTGCGGCTGTGGAACTGGGCCTTTGTAACGTTATCTATGTTTGTTACTGAATGTCTGAATATTTCATATACAGTCTTGTATGGAAGTGAAAAGTAGACATAAAACAGTTTAGATAAGAAGAGAGCAGATGCTTTTGAATTGTGGTGTTACAAGGGAATGCTGAAGATTAGATGGGTAGAATGTGTAACTGATAAGGAAGGTCTAAATCGAACTAGGCAGAGTTATTGCATAAATAACTAAAAGAGGGAATCGGTTGATACGACACGTCCTGTGCCACCAAGGAAACATAAGTGCGGTAATAGATGTTTGGAGACAGGAGATTGATTGGTTGGTTAATTTGGGGGAGAAGACCAAACAGCGAGGTCATCGATCCAAAATGGGTGGGAGAAGTGGGTTACAATTGTAGAGGGAAAGTCAGAGTTCAATGCAATAAGCACGTTCGAGTTGGTGTATGTTGCATTAATTATGCAGAAATGAAGATGCTGCACACAGTAGACGAGTTGAAAAGCTGCATCAAATCAGTCTTGGAACTGAACACCACAAAAAATGAGTTACGAACATCATGAATACACCAAAGTGTAAACAGCACATGATAAACTCGCCATATGAATTTGTAGACAGCGATGGGCATGAATTGAATGTGTGATACTGTGAATGTGTAAGTAAACAATTCCAATGAAGTAATTACAGATGTGGTATCTTCTTCATAGTTACGAGCAGCTAACTCCAGTTTCCAAATATTTCTGCACAGTCTTGACCTTGCTTATAATTGTATGAGTCTAGTTATTATTATTATGGCTCTCGATGCGTGGTCGTCAAACAAGAGCCTGAACAATGTATTCATGCTATCCGCAGCTCTTAGCCGTGTTTTTTTATTTTTCATGATAACACACATCTAGAATCTAGTAGCTGAATCCATAAACTCATCTAACTTTAATAGGTTCTTAAGAGCGTAGTCCTCCTGCTCCCTAACAAACAAAAATACTTACAGAGGCAGTAATATTTTAAGCGGTGTGTAATTTCCATTGACGGCGGTTAATTCGGCAGTGAGGAAAGTAAAGCTGGTCTCTTACCTCAGCGCAGGGGGAGAGGTATAAGTAGGGCTTCCACTGCGGGGTCAGAGGATGTGGGAGGGGGTAATGTGTTTTTGTTTGTCTTCCAGTACTGACAACTCAGGGTTGTGTCCAAGACGTACCGATCAGCTGTAAAGGTATAAATTTTGACACAGAAGTAACATGGATTCGTCAACGAGCATCACAGATAGCGCAAGCCGTCGCTTGCTTTAATCATAAATACACTCCTGGAAATGGAAAAAAGAACACATTGACACCGGTGTGTCAGACCCACCATACTTGCTCCAGACACAGCGAGAGGGCTGTACAAGCAATGATCACACGCACGGCACAGCGGACACACCAGGAACCGCGGTGTTGGCCGTCGAATGGCGCTAGCTGCGCAACATTTGTGCACCGCCGCCGTCAGTGTCAGCCAGTTTGCCGTGGCATACGGAGCTCCATCGCAGTCTTTAACACTCGTAGCATGCCGCGACATCGTGGACGTGAACCGTATGTGCAGTTGACGGACTTTGAGCGAGGGCGTATAGTGGGCATGCGGGAGGCCGGGTGGACATACCGCCGAATTGCTCAACACATGGGGTGTGAGATCTCCACAGTACATCGATGTTGTCGCCAGTGGTCGGCGGAAGGTGCACGTGCCCGTCGACCTGGGACCGGACCGCAGCGACGCACGGATGCACGCCAAGACCGTAGGATCCTACGCAGTGCCGTAGGGGACCGCACCTCCACTTCCCAGCAAATTAGGGACACTGTTGCTCCTGGGGTATCGGCGAGGACCATTCGCAACCGTCTCCACGAAGCTGGGCTACGGTCCCGCACACCGTTAGGCCGTCTTCCGCTCACGCCCCAACATCGTGCAGCCCGCCTCCAGTGGTGTCGCGACAGGCGTGAATGGAGGGACGAATGGAGACGTGTCGTCTTCAGCGATGAGAGTCGCTTCTGCCTTGGTGCCAATGATGGTCGTATGCGTGTTTGGCGCCGGGCAGGTGAGCGCCACAATCAGGACTGCATACGACCGAGGCACACAGGGCCAACACCCGGCATCATGGTGTGGGGAGCGATCTCCTACACTGGCCGTACACCTCTGGTGATCGTCGAGGGGACACTGAATAGTGCACAGTACATCCAAACCGTCATCGAACCCATCGTTCTACCATTCCTAGACCGGCAAGGGAACTTGCTGTTCCAACAGGACAATGCATGTCCGCATGTATCCCGTGCCACCCAACATGCTCTAGAAGGTGTAAGTCAACTACCCTGGCCAGCAAGATCTCCGGATCTGTCCCCCATTGAGCATGTTTAGGACTGGATGAAGCGTCGTCTCACGCGGTCTGCACGTCCAGCACGAACGCTGGTCCAACTGTGGCGCCAGGTGGAAATGGCATGGCAAGCCGTTCCACAGGACTACATCCAGCATCTCTACGATCGTTTCCATGGGAGAATAGGAGCCTGCATTGCTGCGAAAGGTGGATATACACTGTAATAGTGCCGACATTGTGCATGCTCTGTTGCCTGTGTCTATGTGCCTGTGGTTCTGTCAGTGTGATCATGTGATGTATCTGACCCCAGGAATGTGTCAATAAAGTTTCCCCTTCCTGGGACAATGAATTCACGGTGTTCTTATTTCAATTTCCAGGAGTGTATATGTCTGAGTGTTGCAAAATGTAATCATTTTTACATAAAGAAAAGCATTATCTTCTCAATGGCCTTAAAATCGTGAGCCACACTCTTAAATTTTATGTGTGAATTAGTGAATTTACTCATGGCAATTTTATTTCCTCCGTCTGTCGCCACTGTCAAAAATCAAATTAATAACCAAACTGATTAATTTATAACATTGAACCTTAAATTGCTGATGCATCCATGTACCAACCACAATAAAATAAAACCAGAGGATAACTGAGATAGAATGAATGACAACAGTGGCGTATTGCACTACTGGTAATTAAAATTCCTACACCACGAAGACGACGTGCTACAGACGCGAAATTGAACCGACAGGAAGAATGTGCTGTGATATGCAAATGATGAGCTTTTCAGAACATTCACACAGGGTTGGCGTCGGTGGCAACACCTACAACGTGCTGACATGAGGAAAGTTTCCAACCGATTTCTCATACACAAACTGCAGTTGATTGGCGTTGCCTGGTGAAACTTTGTTGTGGTGCATGGTGTAAGGATGCGTACCATCTCATTTCTGACTTTGATAAAGGTCGGATTGTAGCCTATCGCGATTGCGGTTTATCGTATCGCGATACAATGACTGTTAGTAGAATATGGAATCGGGGGGGGGGGGGGGGGTTCAGGAGGGTAATACGGAACTCGGTGATGGATCCCAACGGCCTCGTATCACTAGCAGTAGAGATGACAGGCATCTTATCCGCACGGCTGTAACGGATCGTGCAGCCATCTCTCGATCCCTGAGTCAACAGATGGGGACGTTTGCAAGACGACAACCATCTGCACGAACAATTTGACGACGTTTCCAGCAGCATGGACTATCAGCTCGGAGACCATGGCTGCGGTTTCTCTTGGCTCTTCATCACAGACAGGAGCGCCTGCGATGGTGTACTCAACGACGAACCTGGCTACACGAATGGCAAAACGTCATTTTTTCGGATGAATCCAGGTTCTGTTTACAGCATCGTGATGGTCGCATCCGTATTTGGCGACATCGCCGTGAACGCACATTGCAGGCGTGTATTCGTTATCCCTATACTGGCGTATCACCCGGCGTGATGGTATGGGGTGCCATCGGTTACACATCTCCTTCACCTCTTGTTCGCACTGACGGCACTTTGAACAGTGGACGCTACATTTCAGATGTGTTACAACCCGTGGCTCTACCCTTCATTCGATCCCCGCGAAACCCTAAATTTCAGCAGGATGATGCACAACCGCATGTTGCAGCTCCTGTACGGGCCTTTCTGGAAACAGAAAATGTTCGACTGCTGCCCTGGCCAGCACATTCTCCAGATGTGTCACCAATGGAAAACGTCTAGTCAACGGTGGCCAAGCAATTGGCCTGTCACAATGCGCCAGTCACTATTCTTGATGAGCTGTGGTATCGTGTTGAAGCTGCATGGGCTGCTGTACCTGTACACGCCATCCAAGCTCTGTTTGACTCAATGCCCAGGCGTATCAAGGCCTTTATTATGGCCAGAGGTGGTTGTTCTAGATACTGATTTCTCAGGGTCTATGCACCCAAACTGCGTGGAAATGTAATCACATGTCAGTTTAGTATAATACATTTGTCCAATGAATATCCGTTTATCATCTGCATTTTTTTCTTGGTGCAGCAATTTTAGTGGCCAGTAGTGTAAGTTTACAAAATAATGACAAGTTTATTTACTTCTTTTGCAACAACAACTAGCTGATAAATCTTACACAAAAATGGCAAACACAAAACAGAAAAGATGTGGTGTTTGCTTGGCAAAACATATATTAGGGTGAAAGCTATACAAATTCTTCCCTCAATTAATCCCTTTTACAAGGCAATCCGACTTTGTGAGGCCCAACACTACTCAAATGAAGTTAACTGTATCGCAGAATACGGTTCACCTGAAAACAGGGAGCTGTGGATATCTTTTGACAACCCTCTGCAAGTGCAAGTGATTCAGGCGGCAGCAGAAAACGGTGTGCTGTCGGCTAGGTGCAACGCGCTGCAGCAGCTGTAATGTCTGACGCGTCCACGAAAATTTTCAAACTATGCGGTCTGGCATCCTGATTATCAGAACGTCGGAAACTTCCCTATCAGAGCACTGAAATCCCTGCAGATTTGAGTGTGAGTTGCACCCGTTGGCTAGTCTGGCCAAACTAATTTGTCTCACAGGCATGCTGGTATTGTCAAACGTCAGACGGCCGTCTCAGGACGTGTAAGTTCACCCTCGTAACACACGATATGTCCGATACGCTATGCAGTTGGGCCACCACAAGATACAGATTACAAGTGTCACCCACTGGGTAAAGACCTGAAATTCTCCACCACGTGAGGACCAGAAGATCAAGCCCGCAAAGAATCGCAACCACTTTCCACCAAGCCTCGGTAAGGGAGCCGAGTTAGCAAAAACGAAACCGACCCCACATTTCACAAACGCGCAGAACTATGCTCTGCTCATTGAATGTCCCCTCTTGGCTGTTCTGTTGACCTGGCAGCCAATCCAGATACAGCTCCGCGGTTACCATGCTGGCGTAGCAAAGCTACCTAGATGGGACCATAGTCCCTCATTTACGGAGAACTAACTCGCTAAGAGAACCTGGCGACTTGCTTGCGTCAGGGGAGTTACAGTCTTGACTCCACTAAACCCATGCACTTGTCACCCCGTCCGGGTCGTTCCAGCTTCTTAAATGAGACTGCACAGACTTTTATGACCTTCCCACCATTTGCACAGTTTACAGCAGTCTCTCGTAAATGGCTTCCTCCATCCAATTTCCGCCAAATGGCCGCCTTCGCAATGAACTTCCACCTGCCCCAGGTAAGATGTTTCGCTAACCGGCGACCTCCAGTCTAACACAAAGTGTAATAAGGAGAGTGCTGCGGCCAGAATTCCCTCCGCAGGTGCTGCCCACTTGTGCTTGTTTCCAGAATCATTCACACAGCCTGGTCGCTAAATGGTTCAAATAGCTCTGAGCACTATGGGACTGAACTACTGAGGTCATCAGTCCCCTAGAACTTAGAACTACTTAAACCTAACTAACCTAAGGACATCACACACGTCCATGCCCGAGGCAGGATTCGAACCTGCGACCGTAGCGGTCACGCGGTTCCAAACTGCAGCGCTTAGAACCGCACGGCCACACAGGCCGGCCCTGGTCGCTACACTCGGTATTTATGGGTCCCAATCCCTCTCTCTCCCCGTTCTCCGTCGCCTTCACTAGTACACAACTTCTCTACAGGTTACACAAACAGTTATAAGAACATTCCGCCCCCAAATACCTCGAGTAAGAAAGTCATAAACCACACATACCAAACGTAGTGTTGGGGAACACCGAGATCATGAACGTTAATGTGACTGACAATGTTGTTTAAGTGAAAGAGTCACGTGCCACCTCTCAATAGAGTTCCCATAATTCTCTTCCTCCAAACTGGGAAAACGCATATTAGCTATTAAACATATACCGCTGCTGATGATATAGGTAATACAAGTATATCTGGCATTGTTTTAATGAGAAATGCTTTGCAATATACTCACATCAAAAAAAGTTTAGCATCAATTCGGTTCCGAAAGTTCGTAAACGGTACGCAAAATGGGAAAAGAGATCAACAAAAACATCATTTCCGCCCTTTCTGTTGCTCATGAAAACCACACATTGCTTGTTGCACCACCATACAGCGAGATCTTCAGAAGTGGTAGTCCAGATTTCTATACACACCGGTACCTCTAATACCCAGTAGCACGTCCTCTTGCATTGATGCATGCCTGTATTCTCCGCAGCATACTATCCACAAGTTCATCAAGGTATTGTTGGTCCAGATTGTCCCACTCCTGGAAGGCGATTCGACGTAGATCACTCAGAGTGGTTGGTGGGTCAGGTCGTCCATAAACAGCCCTTTTAAATCTATCCCAGGCATATTCGACATGTTTCATGTCTGGATAACATTCTGACCACTCTAGTCGAGTGATGTCGCTATCCTGAAGGAAGTCATTCACAAGATGTGCACGATGGGGGCGCGAATTGTCGTCCAAAAAACGAATGCCTCGCCAATATGCTGCCGATATGGCTGCACTATCGGTCGGAGGATGGCACTCGTACAGCCTTTACCGCGCCTTCCATAACCACCAGTCGCGTACATCGACCTCATATAATGCCACCCCAAAACATCAGGGAACCTTCACCTTGCTGCATTATCTGGACCTCGCTGCATGGTGTCGTGGTTACAAAGACAGACCTCGCCATGGACGTCGGGAATGAAGATGCGCATCATGCAGCCTATTGCGCACGTTTCGAGTCGTAATACGACGTCCTGTGGCTGCACGAAAAGCATTATTCAACATGGTGGTGTTGCTGTCAGGGTTCCTCCGAGCGGGGCATAAACCGTAGGTAGCGATCATCCACTGTAGTGGTAGCCCTTGGGCGGCGACCTGAGGGAGACACGTCATCGACAGTTCCTGACTCTCTGTATTCCCTCCATGTCCGATTAACATCGCTTTGGTTCACTCCGAGACGCCTGGACATTTCCCTTGTTGAGAGCCCTTCCAGGCACAAAGTAACAATGCGGACGCGATCGAACTGCGGTATTGATCGTCTAGGCATGATTGAACTATATACAACACGAGCCGTGTACCTCCTTCCTGGTGGAATGACTGGAACTGATCGGCTGTCGGATCCCCTCCGTCTAATAGGCGCTGCTCATGCATGGTTGCCTACATCTTTGGGTGGACTTAGGGACATCTCTGAACCCTCAAAGGGACTGTGTCTGTGATACAATATGCAGTCAACGTCTATCTTCAGGAGTTCTAGAAATCTTTTTTTGTCGTGTCTAGTATAATTTACGTTTTATTATGTCAATTGTACTTTTGTGACGACTAAACACAGTCAAGATATTTCAAATTTTTGTCTCTGGAGATTAACCCTCCAACAGTCACGCCCCTTTGCCCCCCCCCCCCCCCCCCTGCACCTGTTCGGTGCTTTATCGAGCTTGTGAAAGTACAGTGTCCTCTTATGGCAATGTATTTCCCTTATGTTTTATATATGTATGTATATATATCGATGAAGTTCTCCATCGAGCGTGTTGTAGCCGTGGCTAGCAGTATATGTTAATCTTTGCTTGTTGACAATACGCTGGAGGCCATTTGTTGTTGTGGTGCGAGTTGGTGGCAGTTCGGCTCTCGGCCAGGCCGGAGTGAGCCGAGCTGGGACAGTGTATTCGTCGGCACTGCTTAGTAGCAGCCGTCTTAATGCTTTTATAGCGCGTCCGTGCCGCGTTCAGTTGTTTAAGTTTCACTGTGGAAGCGATCGCCAGCAAATTGCGGCACGTAGATTGAAATGCTGAATTTTATCAAAAGAGGTATTGTTTACTGAGTGTTTGAATAAATTATAATTCGTGACCGCTTAAGATTCGATGTTCTCACTTGAAACAATCATCGTACTATGGCGGCATTATTTAATAAGATTAGCTGTACGGAAAGTTTTTTTCGTGGAAGGAGAGATTAAGACCTAATGTAGCGAGCCTGAAGGAATACCGAGAGGGTCGTTATAAGTTTTACCGGTAAAAAATTTCCCAAGCCTCTGTGCGCTTTGTGAACCCATGGATAAAGTAAGAAACAACACATTTCACGCAAATAACTAACTTTATTATATTTTAAAGTGAACAAATGGGCAAGTGATACGGACCGCGAGAATACTGATTTCTGGCTCCTACAACACCTATGAGGTGTGCGCGAGAAACAGGAGGTTAATGTGTAGAATTCAGAACAAATGACATTTTACTATAGTATATTCGATGCCAAGAATGCCCTAATTGATGCCATATTTAACTTATCTCCGTCTTCAGTACAATGTGCATTAGCTTTGTGGCCGGAAGAGAGGAGAAATAATTAGTCAGTTACTTACATAACGACGCAAAATTCGCGGCATTCCTGTCCTTCACTGCACCTACCTAATCTTTGATGTCACTTTTCACTCAAGTGCAACAGAAAAATAACAACTGTAAAAAAAAGTTAAAGTACTAAATGCAACTTCGAGCAAACGAAAACCTACTTCTTATTTCACCAACTATTTGCTCTATTTCTTATTTCAAAATTAAAATAAGAAGAAATTTACTTGAAGAGTTTATATTCCGTTTCAGGCTCACTTAGACTTCGTTTCACTGACGGAAATTCTCTGGTGTACCCGTGTTTAAAAGCTACTTTCCGATTTGTAGCCATGTCTTGTTGTTGTAGTACAGTTGAAACGGAAGCGGTAGCGCTCGAAGCACATAGAAAAATGCGATAATTCGATAGTTTTAATTACTTCATCCATAACTTAAAAGTTATAGACTTTTTTTTAGTCATGTCTACTCAAATTAATAGAGTTCTAAGAGATCGAGAGTGCGCTGAAATTACATTTCATTAATATCTGTGTAAAGAGATAACTTGTTAAAAATCCGGTACTTACACTCAGCGTGATGGGACATTATTTACACCACGCAGATCCGGCAAAACCCTAATTTTCCAGAACGTATGCAATTATTGAGACCGCCCTCTTCAAAAGTAGTACATACATGCAGCAAGGAATATGAAATTAGATTAAGGCTGTTGTAATACAATGCAGTGAGCAGGGAAAGATGACATTCAAAAAATTGTGATCGTCTGTCATATTGTAAAGTGTATCTACATATAAGTACAGTTGCAGTTATTAATCAGATGCTCATTCATTCTCACAGACAAAACACAACAAAACTCCGACAGGCAATTACTGTGTCACAACGTTGGTGTTGCTGTGTGTGGCAGCAATCTGAAACTGAGAACAATCCACACGAAGTTTTCCGAATCTACATCTACATCTACATGGATACTCTGCAAATCACATTTAAGTGGCTGGCAGAGGGTTCATCGAACCACCTTCACAATTCTCTATTATTCCATTCTCGTATAGTGCGGTGATAGAACGAACACCTACATATTACCGTACGAGCTCTGATTTCCCTTATTTTATCAGGGTAATCGTTTCTACCTATGCAGGTCGGTGTCAACAAAATATTTTCGCATTCGGAGGAGAAAGTTGGTGATTGGAATTTCGTGAGACGATTCCGTCACAACGAAAAACGCCTTTCTTTTAATGATGTCCAGCTCAAATCCTGTATCATTTTTGTGACACTCTCTCCCGTATTTCGCGATAATACAAAACGTGCTGTCCTCCTTTGAACTTTTTCCATGTACTCCGTCAAACCTATTTGGTAAGGATCCCACACCGCGCAGCAGTATTTCAAAAGAGGACTGACAAGCACTGTGTAGGCAGTCTCTTTAGTACATATGTTACATTCTCTAAGTGTCCTGCCAATAAAACGCAGTGTTTGGTTAGCCTTCCCCACGACAATTTCTATGTGTTCCTTCCAACTTCAGTTGTTCGTAATTGTAATTCCTAGGTATTTAGTTGAATTGACAGCCCTTAGATTTGACTGGGCTGAGCGGGATTAGCCAAGCGGTCTGGGGCGCTGCAGTCATGGACTGTGCGGCTGGTCCCGGCGGAGGTGCGAGTCCTCCCTCGGGCATGGGTGGGTGTGTTTGTCTTTAGCATAATTTAGGTCAAGTAGTGTGTAAGCTTAGGAACTGATGACCTTAGCAGGTAGTCCCATAAGATTTCACACACATTTGAACATTTCACTGATTTATCGTTTAATCGAAGTGTAACTAATTCCTTTTTAGCACTCATGTGGATCCTCTCACGCTTTTTGTTATTCAGGGTCAATTGCCAATTTTTGCACCATACCGATATTTCTTCTAAATCGTTTTGCAGTTTGTTTTGGTCTTCTGATGACTTTATTAGTCGATAAACGTCAGCGTCATGTACAAACAACCGAGACAGCCGCTCAGATTGTCTCCACAATCGTTTATATAGATAAGGAACAGCGAAGGGCCTATAGCAGTACCTTGGGGAACGCCAGAAATCAGTTCTGTTTTACTCGATGACTTTCCGTCAATTACTACTAACTGTGATCTCTCAGACAGCAAATCGCAAATCCAGTCACATAACTGAGACGATATTCCATAAACACGCAATTTCGCTACAAGCCGCTTGTGTGTTACCGTGTCAGAAGCCTTCTGGAAGTCCAGAAATACGGGATCATTCTGAAATCCCTTGTCAATAGCACTCAACACTTCATGCGGGTAAGGAGCTAGTTGTGTTTCACATAACGATGTTTTCTAAATTCATGTTGACTGTGCCGTCTTTTAACGATCAGCACTTGTGGGTCGGAAACCAACTTTCAGTCCCTTACAATAGCTTGTCAACTGGAGGGCCATAACATACTAATTTATGTATACTCTACCAACTAATGATGGTACATGTGTGGCCCGAGGTGTCGTTCCAAAATGCCAGTACTTGTTAGCGACTGAAAAGAATCTTACGGCCACTGTTCTAGACGATATTTCACGGTATTGACTCCAGTAAGTCGCGTGTAGATCTTGATTGACATAGAATTTTCGGTGTTTTCCAAAGTCCTCATTAAGACCAAAAGAGGAGCCATGTGTGTCAGCAGACGTCGAGTTACAGCGTGTCCTGGTTAGAAGGTTGCTTGGGCACGCCTGCATGTCTCCGTGGCGTGGTAGAAGAACGCACGCCACGCATTCTCGTTGGCGTGCTGCCCCAGGCAACGCACAAGCCCCCCCTCCATTACATCTGCAGCTTTCGTGATGGAGAACTCACGCACATGCAAACGTAAACAGTCGTTGCCCGCCGGCCGCGGTTTATGAGCTCGCGAGTTTATTTCCTCTGCTGTCCGTGCAAGAGCAATAGCTGTGCGTCACCTCTCTACGGCGCCTTGTCCTTGGTACGCCCGTCTCTGACTATTATAGGACGTTCCCCTGCACCACTTACCTTTTCGAAAAAATTCATCATTTCATTAGGGATTACAACTATAAGGAAAACTCAACAAGGAATCAGTTGTGAGGACGCTGAGATATCAAGAAAATGTCATTTTGGAAATGGAGGGAACCGTTGAGAGCTAAAACTGTAGAGGAAGGCGAGGGGTTGTTACAGTAATCGTTTGCATGATTGTTTCTGTGTTAGCGCCTCTATCGTGAGATGAATGCTATTTTATTAGAATCGTAACTCGTGTAATTACAGGAGACAACTGCCCTAAAAAGAGAAGCAGTAACTGAAATGGCAAAGAGACAGGGTTGTAGCCTACCCTCGACTTTACTCAGTATGTACATTAAGGAAGCAGTAAAGGAATTCAAGGAAAAATCTAGAGAAGGTATTAATGATCAGGTGGGAGAAATACAAAGTTTGAGGTTTGCCGATGACACTGTATTTATGTCAGAGATAGCAAATGACTTGGAATACCAACTGAACGAAACGGATACTGTCTTGAAAAGCGCTTCTAAGATGAAAATCAACAAAACTAAAGCAATGTTGATGGAATGTAGTCGAATTACATCGGGTGATGTCTAGGGATTTAGAAAAGGAAATGAGACAATAAAAGTAGTAAGGATTTTATTGTTTAGGCATCAGAAAAACTGATGATGGATGTTGTAGAGAGAATGTAAAATGCAGAATGGCAGTATGTAATCCATACATATTACATAAATGAATGTTTGTTTGTGTTCTACATCTCGTCCTAAACCACTGAACGGATTTCAACTGAACTTGGTATACATATCCGTTACTGTCTGGGAACAATGGCTGTTGGGTTAAGAACCGCTTACCTCATGTAGTTTAAGAGATATGTCATCACAAACAAAGAGATATAAGGAAATAGCAGCAAAATGTATGACGTTTAAATTTTTAATTCTGTGCTACGAACTCTGTTCGAAATAAATTGCAGTCATAAACACCGAATTGCATGAAAAAATGCCACATCATGCATGAAGTTTTAATACGTTTATTTTTTACTACTAAGATTTTCCTTTCCGAACGACTGCTACGGTCGCAGGTTCGAATCCTGCCTCTGGCATGGATGTGTGTGATGTCCTTAGGTTAGTTAGGTTTAAGTACACTCCTGGAAATTGAAATAAGAACACCGTGAATTCATTGTCCCAGGAAGGGGAAACTTTATTGACACATTCCTGGGGTCAGATGCATCACATGATCACACTGACAGAACCACAGGCACATAGACACAGGCAACAGAGCATGCACAATGTCGCCACTAGTACAGTGTATATCCACCTTTCACAGCAATGCAGGCTGCTATTCTCCCATGGAGACCATCGTAGAGATGCTGGATGTAGTCCTGTGGAACGGCTTGCCATGCCATTTCCAGCTGGCGCCTCAGTTGGACCAGCGTTCGTGCTGGACGTGCAGACCGCGTGAGACGACGCTTCATCCAGTCCTAAACATGCTCAATGGGGGACAGATCCGGAGATCTTGCTGGCCAGGGTAGTTGACTTACACCTTCTAGAGCACGTTGGGTGGCACGGGATACATGCGGACATGCATTGTCCTGTTGGAACAGCAAGTTCCCTTGCCGGTCTAGGAATGGTAGAACGATGGATTCGATGACGGTTTGGATGTACCGCGCACTATTCAGTGTCCCCTCGACGATCACCAGAGGTGTACGGCCAGTGTAGGAGATCGCTCCCCACACCATGATGCCGGGAGTTGGCCCTGTGTGCCCCGGTCGTATGCAATCCTGATTGTGGCGCTCACCTGCACGGCGCCAAACACGCATACGACCATCATTGACACCAAGGCAGAAGCGACTCTCATCGCTGAAGAGACACGTCTCCATTCGTCCCTCCATTCACGCCTGTCGCTACACCACTGGAGGCGGGCTGCACGATGTTGGGGCGTGAGCGGAAGACGGCCTAACGGTGTGCGGGACCGTAGCCCAGCTTCATGGAGACGGTTGCGAATGGTCCTCGCCGATACCCCAGGAGCTGGGAAGTGGCGGTGCGGTCCCCTACGGCACTGCGTAGGATCCTACGGCCTTGGCGTGCATCCGTGCGTCGCTGCGGTCCGGTGCCAGGTCGACGGGCACGTGCACCTTCCGCCGACCACTGGCGACAACATCGATGTACTGTGGAGACCTCACGCCCCACGTGTTGAGCAATTCGGCGGTACGTCCACCCGGCCTCCCGCATGCCCACTATACGCCCTCGCTCAAAGTCCGTCAACTGCACATACGGTTCACGTCCACGCTGTCGCGGCATGCTACCAGTGTTAAAGACTGCGATGGAGCTCCGTATGCCACGGTAAACTGGCTGACACTGATGGCGGCGGCGCACAAATGCTGCGCAGCTAGCGCCATTCGACGGCCAACACCGCGGTTCCTGGTGTGTCCGCTGTGCCGTGCGTGTGATCATTGCTTGTACAGCCCTCTCGCAGTGTCCGGAGCAAGTATGGTGGGTCTGACACACCGGTGTCAATGTGTTCTTTTTTCCATTTCCAGGAGTGTAGTTCTACGTTCTAGGAGACTGATGACCTCAGATGGTAAGTCCCATAGTGCTCAGAGCCATTTGAACCATTTTTTTGTGACCTCTCTGCCGCCACGTCAAGAGAACCGCAACAACAGTTAATGGCCGGACGTTCTCGCATTGTATGTGCGGATACTTATTTTGCTGAAAACAATCTCTCATGGTATGTGATGTGGGTGCACGATCCTGCACAGCAAGCGAATAACCTGTATGTCGTCTTAGTCGATAGTCCCGTGAGGCGGCTGAGATGTTGCACGGTGTTGAGTATGGCCAATTTGAACGCAGCGATCGTAATTTCGCGTGTCAGTCACGGGATCGACACCAACGTGAGCAGCAATATCGCGTAGACCGAAACATTAGCATACTACTGTTACCGAGTGCTTTGTGTGATTGCCATAAATCTTTTAAATAGTAAACATTACAGAGCTTACATTAATAGCATAGTGTCGGGAAGGCAACTTCGAAACTTTTCTGTTCTTGAATGCGTATTTGCTCTAATAATACGACACAGAGTGACGTCACGGGGGAAGTGTCTCCGCGATGAATTACGGGGATATCAATGTGGTGAACCTAGTGTTTTGGGCGAGTTAAGATATCGGACATCGGCTTCAAGTTTGTGACGCAATGCCACTTCCCCTATTTTTCTACCTGCATGGTCTAGCCGCTATTACACTATATGACATACTGTTAGACGTTATGACTTCTTAGACGAGGCATAACGTGGTACACATCTTGCGCTGCACGTGGATCATCTTGATGGAAAATCCGCATCTGCAGTATTGATTCTAAATAAAATGTCAGTACCAGTTGCTCTTTTGTTGGTATTTTAAAAACTACAATCGTTTTAATGTATTGCATATATGTACAAAACAACTCGTCCGCATTCTATATAAAAGTTACAAATTAAATAATAATGAAATCTGGTTTCGCAGGAGAGAGCCGACCAGGTTATGGTTGTGGAAAGGGGCCAAGATCAGTTACTGTTAGTTGCACAAAACACGCAAACTTTATTTTCCTAAAAGCACTTAATCACACATGGCCTTAAAAGGATTTAAAACAATACGGCTGAAAGCCCGAACAAATGGCTCTGAGCACTATGGGACTTAACTTCTGAGGTCATCAGTCCCCTACAACTTAGAACTACTTAAACCTAACTAATCTAAGTACATCACACACATCCATGCCCTAGGCAGGATTCGAACCTGCGACAGTAGTGGTCGCGCGGTTCCAGACTGTAGCGCCTAGAACCGCTCGGCCAGCCGGCCGGCCCCGAACACAAGTTATTAAAAATTGCTTTAAGGAATACACGCAGCTGAAGGCCTTACTATATAAAAAAATTAAGGCCACACACTAGACATAGAATAACTGAGGCTTAAGACCTGGATAACAAAAATTTCCATAGGAGAAAAAAATTTTAAAACTTTTAAACAAGTGAATTTTCCAAATTTAATTTAAGACGGCTGAAGGCCTTATCTTAAAAATATTCGTTATAAAAACTCGACTGAAGGCCGCATACCGAACATAGAACTACTCAAGACTTAATGCCTGGATAACAAGGATTTGCAACAGAGCAAAATACCCCTTTTTTTCCTTTTAAAAGAAAATTAGATCAACAAGAATCTTCAAGGTTTTAATTTAAGACGGCTGAAGGCCTTATTTTAAAATTAAAACAACCTAAATTAATAGGCAGCTGAAGGCCCCGCACAGTACTTGAGACAAAATCACAATATAAAAACAACAGGACAATGGTGCTCAGAAGTGTTCCAAGGTTCGGCCTGAAGAGGTAACTCTAACGTAAGGTTAGGTGAGATAGGCAGCCAAGAATAACATTAAGTAATCAGATTGCAACCCGACCCAGGCACGGATGAAGGGCCGACCAGCAAACTAATCAATTCCCTTCCGCCGACCAACGGCACGACAACGGAAAATACCAGCCGAGGACGAAGATGCCAGCGGCACTACGTCTTCAAAATAGGCGTCTAAAAACAGCCAAGGCACAATAACCACTCAAAACTATGAACAACTCCAAAGGCTGTCGAACTACACGCTGTACCGGATAGCATCAAGACGGCGAGGAAAAGCACACTGCGGAACACTACGCTAATGACCTCGCCGCGGAGACTTCCGCGCTGCTCTGTCCCAGCCGACCGACTGCCTACTCGAGTACGCAGACAGCACTAACATAACTACACATGCTAGACACAGTTCCACGAAAACTCTCCCACAAGAACTCGAACAATCGTAAAAGCAATCACTGTGGAACAACAAGGACGAATGACAGCCGACCAGCGTGGCCGAGCGGTTCTAGGCGCTACAGTCTGGAACCGCACGACCTCTACGGTCGCAGGTTCGAATCCTGCCTCGGGCATGGATGTATGTGATGTCCTTAGGTTAGTTAGGTTGAAGTAGTTCTAAGTTGTAGGGGACTGATGACCTCAGAAGTTAAGTCCCACAGTGCTCAGAGCCATTTGAACCATTTGACGACTGACAAGTCGACGCACACAGAGAACCCGAAGTGGTCGTCGACCAAATCTAAGTCGTCCGATGAGACGACCGACGGAGCGACCAACCAAGGTCGTCCCCTCTCAAGTCATGTGTGTCAGCAATGGTCGGGTGAGTCTTGGCTGTCCGGACCTCACTGCAGCTCCATCCTGACTCAACCCCATGTCCGTTCGGAACTCGGACACACGGCGACCCGGGTACAATGGCTCGGATCCAAACATGCAGAGGTAAATGGTTCAAATGGCTCTGAGCACTATAGGACTCAACATCTGAGGTCATCAGTCCCCTAGAACTTAGAACTACTTAAACCTAACTAGCCTAAGGACGTCACACACATCCATGCCCGAGGCAGGATTCGAACCTGCGACCGTAGCTGTCACGCGGTTCCAGACTGAAGCGCCTAGAAAAGCACGGCCACACCTGCCGGCCCTACAGAGGTAACACTTGCCCATTGGCCACCCTACATCCCTGCACAAGGAAGGAACTGACCCACGTCCGCCAAGATGACCAACTGACGAGGCCCAGAAAGACCAAATGCACGTCGCCCGACGAGACGGCGGACCGAACGACCAACCAACGGTCCTTCCCGCTCCAGTCTCCTTCCGTCGGACAGTGAATGTGTGTCGCCAGCGGTCGGCGAGCACTGGCTGTCCGCACCTCACTGGCGCTCCGTCCCGACTAACTCCCGAAGACGACGAGCCGGAAATACTAGCGGTCGCTTCAAAGGTAATACGACAGTGTTCTTATCGATACGTACTGCTGCTGCCACTAACGGGCAGGCAAGTGACGCCAGTAAATCGAATAAGAAACGAGGCGACAGTTCCGTAAAGACAAGCTCTCAAACAAGAAACAGCATGAACACGAGCAGCGCACGGCTCAAATAATATAGTGTGAACTCGTCTAATATTAAAGAACAGCAAGTGGTTATACACTCATGTTCGAAAAGAAAACAGAACACCTTGAACGAATAGAGAGAGGACGTTCATATTCACAGGACATGCGCATTAGTATGTTCTGCAGAAATGATTAGCATTTGAACCATGTCGGCCCGCGGGTTCAACGTCAATATCGATATCGAAGCCTACCACCACTTACCGGTAAAGTGCTCTCGTCGCTATAAATCGAAGGTGATAGGTCAGCGTGACTTGACCAGGCGTGCAGGATCCCTTGCAGACGTATGCGCGAACCGTGTCATGAAATCAGTGAGTCTGAGAGAGAGTGTATTATTGCCATTAGAGAATGTGATACATCCACCCGGCAAATTGCTCCGGCAGTGGAACGGATGTGTGCAGAACTGTTCACGGCAGGCCGTAGAACACGACGAGATAGGACCTGTCGCACCACCGAAACCACCGCCCGAGGAGATCGACACCTCATCAGAATGGCATTGCAGGACAGATCTGCTTCCTGCTCGGCTCTAAAAAAAAAAAAATGGTTCAAATGGCTGTAAGCACTATGGGACTTAACATCTGAGGTCATCAGTCCTCTAGACATGGAACTACTTAAACATAACAAACCTAAGGACATCACACACAGCCATGCCCGAGGTAGGATTCGAACCTGCGACCGTAGCAGCAGCGCGATTCCGGACTGAAGCGCCTAGAACCACTCGGTCACAACGGCCGGCTGCTCGGCTCTGGCGCAAAACACTCGTTCGTCCTATACTTGAGTATTGCTCATCAGTGTGGGATCCGTACAAGATCGGGTTGACGGAGGAGATAGAGAAGATCCAAAGAAGAGCAGAGCGTTTCGTCACAGGGTTATTTGGAAACCGTGATAGCGTTACGGAGATGTTTAGCAAACTCAAGTGGCATACTCTGCAAGAGAGGCGCTCTGCATCGCGGTGTAGCTTGCTCGCCGGGTTTCGAGAGGGTGCGTTTCTGGATGAGGTATCGAATATATTGCTTCCCCCTACTTTTACCTCCCGTGGAGATCACGAATGTAAAATTAGAGAGATTCGAGCACGCACGGAGGCTTTCAGACAGTCGTTCTTCCCGCGAACCATACGCGACTGGAACAGGAAAGGGAGGTAATGACAGTGGCATGTAAAGTGCCCTCCGCCACACACCGTTGGGTGGCTTGCGGAGTATAAATGTAGATGTAGATATAACAGTGTAACACAGTACATAACTCAGGTGAGACAGTCCGTCGCCGTTTATTACGGCATGGGATACGTGCGTTTCGTCCATTTCTGCTCCTACCTTTGGCGGATACTCGGAAACGTGCTAGACGGCAATAGTTTACGGAACGACATCACTTGGGAGAGGAAAGTCATTAGGTAGTGTTTCCGGACGAATCTCGATTCTGTTTATTTGATGACGGCCGCATTTTGGTTCGCCACAAAATGGAGGAGTGGCATCACAGTGTCTGCATTCGAACAAGACATACAGTGCCAACTCAGGGCATTGTAGTGTAGGCTGCTAGGGGGTACAACCACAAATCACGGTTGGTGCGTGTCCAGGCCACTGTGACCAGTGTGACGTACGTCAATGACATCCTGCGACCAGTACCCACACCCTTACTGCACAACACCCTAAGGGCCGTTCTTCAGCAAGGCTATGAACGACCACATGATACAGCATAAAAAATGTCGTGTGACTAGGACCTCCCGTCGGGGAGACGGTTCGCCGGGTGCAAGTCATTCGATTTGACGCCTCTTCGGCGACTTGCGCGTCGATGGGGATGAAATGATGATGATTACGACAACACAACACCCAGTCCCTGAGCGGAGAAAATCTCCGACCCAGCCGGGAATCGAACCTGGGCCCTTGGGATTGACAGTCCGTCGCGCTGACTACTCAGCTACCAGGGGCGGGCATGATACTGCACGAACACGTGCCTTCTTGGTGTCACATTGTGTCACCCTTTTGCTCTGGCCCGCCAGATCATCAGACTAGTCGCCACTCGAAATTGTCTGGGTTGTGGTGAAACGACGGGTCCAGTACTGTGACCCAGTGCTAAGCATCTGGAACCAGTTCAATGCAGCATGGTTGGCGCGTTCTACGCTAGAGTGCTGCAACGCTCAATGTTTGACCGGTCACGGCTCGCCTATTGACAGGGGACCGAGCCTCTCGTGTCCGGCCCCATACGACTCGGCTCGGCCACGTACTCGCCCCATGTCTGTTGTCCGGATTCCGGACACGCGGATAACCGAGCGTGACCGGTCACCGCTGACGTCTCACCTCGCCTCGCCCCGGCTCGCTGCACTGTACTGTACAAATCCAACGCCTCTCTCTCTCTCTCTCTCTCTCTCTCTCTCTCTCTCTTTCTCCTTCTCTTTCTCTCTCTCTCACACACACACACATACACGCAATGTATTTATCTCTGTCTCTCTGTCTCTCTCTCTCTCTTTTAATATAAAAGTAACGTTTCCAAGAACGGGTACGTAACACAGCTAAATTCATAGAGCACCTTCTTTTATAATATTTACTCCCGTCTTCCTAACGTCCGACCATCCTGATTTAGGTTTTCCGTGATTTTCCTAAATCGATCCGGGCAAATGCCGGGATGGTTCCTTTCAAAGGGCACGGCCGACTTCCTTCCCCGGCCGTCCCTAATCCGATGAGACCGATGACCTCGCTGTCTGGTCTCCTTCCCCAAAACAACCAACGAACCTAACGTCCGGGAATTTCGTTGTAAATAAAACATTGATCACAAGAGACCAGTCTGTGTTAATGTAATGTGTTGTAAGCGTCATATAGTGCATCTGATTATGCGAATCAGTCCACATATCAACTCTCGCAGCAAATGTTTTATTAACAACATCAGCCGGCCGGTGTGGCCGAGCGGTTCTAGGCGCTACAGTCTGGAACCGTGCGACCGTTACGGTCGCAGGTTCGAATCCTGCCCCGGGCATGGATGTGTGTGATGTCCTTAGGTTAGTTAGGTTTAAGTAGTTCTAAGTTCTAGGGGACTGATTACCTTAGAAGTTAAGTCCCATAGTGCTCAGAGCCTTTTGAACCATTTAATAACTTCCGCTATAACGGAAGGCATTATGTTGTTTCTTATTGCATCAGCTTGTTCTTTGACATGTCTGCTTATAGGAGAGGGATGTGGCATGACATCTGCACGTTAACTTCTCCATAATGGGCACCTAGATGTATTAATACTTGGCCTAGTTCTCTGAAACCACCAGAAACAGCATTAAAAGGTCTCATATCTTTAGCACACATTGCAACACACTTTGCTGTAATACTATTTATTATTATTGCAGGTATTCCTGAAAGAATTGGTTTCAGTCCTACGTCTTACTGCACTGGCTTCCTCGCACTGCATGATTACAAAGAGAGAGACACACCACAAATGAGAAGCCCGTACTGGCTGCGGTCTCACACGGATAATGACACGTGTAATGTGTTTGGAGTTCCGTGCTACGTAATTGGTCACGGCTTCTATGCTCGGTCTCTAGAACTAGTGCGGGCAGCCTATCCAGTCAGGGTGTGCTCGCCCCATCTCGTATTTTGTGCTCGCTTACTCGGTCATGCAGGACTCTATTCTACGCGTCGATGCCATCACGCATGAAATGAGTTGTCAGGGTCCGTGGCTGACCCTGTGCCTCCTAGACAACAGGACACGTGCTGATCCGAACTGCCGGCGAGAGTGGCCGTGCGGTTGTAGGCGCTACAGTCTGGAGCCAAGCGACCGCTACGGTCGCAGGCTCGAATCCTGCCTCGGGCATGGATGTGTGTGATGTCCTTAGGTGAATTTGCTTTAATTAGTTGTAAGTTCTAGGCGACTGATGACCTCAGAAGTTAAGTCGCATAGTGCTCAGAGCCATTTGAGCCATTCGATCTGAACTGACTGAAATGCCAATCATTTTTGCAGATAAACATTATAGGTACCTACATATACGGTTTACGTCAGTATGATGTTCGTTGAATGGCACCATGTCGCTGTTGCAGTATTAATGGCTAGCAGTGTAGTGAGGCGTTTTATTTAGCGAAATTCCGTTCCACCCTCCCCTGCGGCAGTGCAGTAATGGTGTACTGGCGGCGTGGTGGCAGGTAGCCACTTTACTCGGCCGGCGTCGAGTCAACAAACGGCAGCTCACTCACAGCGCGCACAGGCAGCGGTAAACAGCGGCGGGCCGAGTGGCGTGGCTCGGCTTACGGCCGGCTGTTTACACGCCGCGTGGCGGTGTGGTGGGGCACCGGACCGGCGCACCGCCGCAAACACAGGGGCGCCACCGAGTCCGCTGCTCGCACGTATGTGACTCGCCAGCGGGCCGCTGCCAACAGGGTGCAGCACACCGGAAAACTGTCAAGGCGGGATCACGCACCCGTTTGTTTTAACCAAACGGCGCTCTCCACTACTGTTCTAACAAGGGAACCTCCCCCTCACATTTAGTTATAAGTTGGCGCAGTGGATAGCCCTTGAAAAACTGAACACAGATCAATCGAGAAAACAGGAAGAAGTTTTGTGGAACTATGAAAAAAATAGGCAAAATATACAAACTGAGTAGTCCATGCGCAAGATAGGCAACATCAAGGACATCACTGTAATAAGTTTAGTGTCTGTGTTTTGCGACCGCACCGCAAAACCGTGCGATTAGTAGACGAAAGGACGTGCGTCTCCAATGGGAACCGAAAACATTTGATCGCAAGGTCATAGGGTGGTGTCACCGCCAGACACCACACTTGCTAGTTGGTAGCCTTTAAATCGGCCGCGGTCCGGTAGTATACGTCGGACCCGCGTGTCGCCACTATCAGTGATTGCAGACCGGCGCCGCCACACGGCAGGTCTAGAGAGACTTCCTAGCACTCGCCCCAGTTGTACAGCCGACTTTGCTAGCAATGGTTCAGTGACTTCTACGCTCTCCTTTTACCGAGACGATAGTTAGCATAGCCTTCAGCTACGTTATTTGCTACGACCTAGCAAGACGCCAGTATCCGTACTATTGATATTGTGAATCATGTACCATAAAGAGCGACGTTCTCCATTAATGGATTAAAGTTAAGTATTCCACCAGCTACGTCCGTTTTTCTCACTTCTAATTCCCTTGTCATGTTCCAGACGTCACGCCAGCCTACGTGAGCTAAAACGCGTGCATATCGGCCTCCTGTAGTAACGGTGTTGGCTCTCCTGCCAACCACAACACATAGGTCAACCGATTCCTCCACAGGAAAACACGTCTGATATATTCTATACGACACTGGTGACGGCATGTGCGTCACATGACAGGAATATGTTTCGATGTTTCTTTAGGTGTAGTGTCCCCATACTACGGCTCAGAAACCTCGCATCGGACGGACGGACGGACAGATAATAACCGTCTGAAAATAAAATATTAAACTTTTCACTCGAGGGAAGGCTTGAACCAAGGACCTCTCGTTCCGCAGCTGCTCACGCTAACCACGGGACCACGTCGCTCCTGACCTTACACTATTCTTGATGTTGCCTATCTTGCGCATGGACTACTCAGTTTGTATATTTTGCTTATTTTTTTCATAGTTCCACACAACTTCATCCAGTTTTCTCGATTGATCTGTGTTCAGTTTTTCAAGGCCTATCCACTGTGCCAACTTATAAGTAAATCTGAGGGGGGTGCGATGAGGAGGTTCCCTTGCAAGAGAACTACTTGCGCTGTATACAGTAGACCATTTGTTCCCAAACTAAACGATTCGATTTTGTTTCAGTCACTAAACTAAATTATTTTCGAAAGATCATTACTATTATCGCACTTTTTAAGACTCTAATACTGATTATATAAGTCATCAATAATTACTTTTTCTCAGTGTTATCATTAATGAGTTGGAGATTACAGGTTCCTCACATAGTCCACCCACTACACACATTATGTTGTGCTTTGTTCGTACGTCGCTGATGATTCAAAAATTATTCAAATTGGTCTGAGCACTATGGGACACAACCTCTGAGGTCTTCAGTCCCCTAGAACTTAGAACTACTTAAACCTAACTAACCTAAGGACATCACACACATCCATGCCCCAGGCAGGATTCGAACCTGCGGCCGTAGCAGTCGCACGGTTCCGGACTGCGCGCCTAGAATCGCGAGACCACCGCGGCCGGCTTAAAAATGAGTGTTCCAAGAAAAGTTGTTCATTCTGCAGTTTAGTTAGATGCTAAAGTTCGTGATAATGTAGGGGCGGAGGGGGGTGGGGAGGGGGGGGCAACAAATCTACATCTACGTGATTACTCTGCCATTCACAATAAAGTGCCTGGCAGAGGGTTCAATGAACAATGAGGGGGTGGTGGGGGGGGGGGGGGTACCATTTAATGCCTGATTCCACTCAGGGTGAATGGTCTAAGAAAGGTTGAGAACCACGGCAGTAGACGGTTGTTCTGCGACTGTCATTCTCTCTCCCGCCCAAACCCTCTCCCCAACCACCTTTCGTGCTACATTCGCGAATGCGAAGAACGGATTTGAACTCTAAATTATTGCCGTGTTCTCACCATGACCATTTCGTGGCATGTACAGTGTCTGATAAAAAATATCTGTACACGTCTATGCCATACGGAATTCACCACATCACGAGAGGCGTACCCACAAATATAAGAGGAACCAAGAAGTATTCTGTTGTCAGCAGAGAAACAGTTAACAGCAGAATTGGACTGATAGGATGTCACCTGAGTAACACTTCCACCAGGGCCATTTCAACCATCTGAAGCTGCCCACGTCGATTGTTGGTTATCTGAACGTGAAGTGGAAAGGTGAAGGAACGACCGCAGCTACATAACCAACCAGGCAGATTTTATGTACTGTTGGATAGGAACCGTAGAGCATTGCGAATGGTGGTTGTAGAAAATCGCATGAAACAGCAGAAAGAATCACTCGTGAGTTCCAAAGTGCTGCCATCAGTCCAATCAGCACAACGATGGTGTGTACGGAGCTAAAAAGAATCAAGCAGCTCCTCATAATCCGCACATTTCTGTTTGTCAATTCTAAGCAGTGATGGAGGCGGTGAAAAGATACACGCCACTGGACAAGGGATGAATGGAAAAGAATGATTTAAAGTGATGAGTCTTGCTAAACACTGTGGCAATCTGTTGGAATGGTTTGGATTTAACGAATCCCTGCCATCATGTGTAGTGCTAACAGTGAATTACACAGGAGGTGGTTTTTCTTATTGCGCTTAAAACGCAGAATACGAAACGATATGAGCACATATTACAACATTGTGTACTGTGTACAGTAGAGCAATATTTCCGAGATGACGGTTGTATCAGTGTGATAATGGACTCTGCGACAAAGCAGCATCTATGAGGCAATGGTCTATAGACAGTAACATTCCTGATATGTCCAGAGTCCCGGCCTAAAGTCGATGGAATACCTTAGGGATGAGTCAGAACGTAGACTTCACTCTAGACATGAGCGTCCGACATTACTACCTTTGTAAGTAGGCTGTTTAGGTTTTTTTATTGGTAACGCCGCCGCCACGTAGCGCTCTGTATAAAAATCACTGGCTGTGCCGTGTGCAGTCTGTGGCTGGTTTGCATTGTTGTCTGCCATTGTAGTTTTGAGCAGCGGCAGCTGGATGCTAACAGCGCGTAGCGCTGCGCAGTTGGAGGTGAGCCGCCAGCAGTGGTGGACGTGGGGGGAGAGATGGCGGAGTTTTGTAATTTGTAAGACTGGATGTCATGAACTATCATATATATTTTGACTATTAAGGTAAATACACTGTTTGTTCTCTATTAAAATCTTTCATTTGCTAACTATACCTATCAGTAGTTAGTGCCTTCCGTAGTTTGAATCTTTTGTTTAGCTGGCAGTAGTGGTGCTCGCTGTATTGCAGTAGTTCGAGTAACGAAGATTTTTTGTGAGCTAAGTGATTTGTGAAAGGTATAGGTTAATGTTCGTCAGGGCCATTCTTTTGTAGGGATTATTGAAAGTCAGATTACGTTGCGCTAAAAATATTGTGTGTCAGTTTAAGCACAGTGTTGTATAAATTTTTCTAAGGGGACGTTTCGCCTTCTCTGGAGCGCTATGGGACTTAACTTCTAATGTCATCAGTTCCCTAGAACTTAAAACTACCGGATTCGAACCTGCGACCGCAGCGGTCGCGCGGTTCCAGACTGTAGCGCCTACCTTCTCTGGTTTCGGATCCTGAGGAAGAATGGGCTGCCATTCCTCCGCAGACAGTCGGACACTTTATTGAAAATGTCTCCAGCAAAGCTCAAACCGTCGTAAAGATAAAGGGTCGACACAGCGCACTTTAATGTCCACTAATACGTGTCCTGATACTTTTGATCAAATAGTGCACTTGCGGGGAAGTAACAGGAAATGTAAACGTCGTATGCCGTTGTTGGCTGCGATATCCCACGGGTGGGCCCTCCTGCCGAGATGAAAGGGTGTTCTTCCTTGCACACAGTGTCCCCTTTCCTTGTGGGATGTGTGAGAGGCGTATCGTAAAATGGAGTATAGGTGAGCGTAATGGCTGCGTTTCGAATGCACTGTTATGTTTGTTGTGTTTGATGATAATTATAATGGTGAAAGAAGAGACAGGGTGGAACTCGGCGCCGGCACACAGCCTACTGCTGTCAACTTGCACCAAGGGGGCCGCCAGCTTAACGTCACCATACGACGTAGTGATCACCATCGACAGCGTCACACGCCTTTAGTCCACCAGAGACTGAGAAGGCGTTTGGAATTTAATCCAGGACATTGGCGCGAAGAGTGGCGATCAGTAATTTACGCCGTCACCTCTCCTGGCAGTCAAAATTCATCCAACAGTAGCACTCGAAACGGCTTACGTTCGAGTTTTTTCCTCTCCAGGAAATAGAGTGGTTAGCGTCGAGCTGGTGGACACAGGGTGGGCAGGGGTTCAAACCCGAGGCCTGGCCACGATGCCTCCCCCTTCCCGTCGCTGAACCGCTCCCCTGTACTTTATTTTAAGCAGGAAACTGGTTAAGTTAAGAAAATATCTTTATCTGTCCAAGCATAAATACAACAGAAATGACGTCAATTCGGTTGAGCCAGCATAAGACATTACACTCGAACAAGGCATTCATAAGTCTTTATTGACAAGGTGTGGAGAAAAAATAGTACACTAATGGACATTAAAATTGTTACACCACGAAGATGACGTGCTACAGACGCGAAATTTAATCGACAGGAAGAAGATGCTGTGATATGCAAATGATTAGCTTTTCAGAGCATTCATACAAGGTTGGCGCCGGTAGGGACACCGACAACGTGCTGACATGAGGAAAGTTTCCAACAGGTTTCTCTTACACAAACTGCAGTTGATCGGCGTTGCCTGGTGAAACGTAGTTGTGATGCCTCGTGTAAGGAGCAGAAATGCGTACCATCACGTTTCCGACTTTGATAAAGGTCGGATTGTAGTCTATCGCGATTGTGGTTTATCGTATCGTGACACTGCTGCTCGCGTTGGTCAGGATCCAATGACTGTTAACGGAATATGTAATCGGTGGGTTGAGGAGGGTAATACGGAACGCCGTGCTGGATCCCAACGGCCTCGTATCAGTCAAGATGACAGGCATCCTATCTGAATGGCTGTAACGGATCGTGCAGCCACGTCTAGATCCGTGAGTGGGGACGTTTGTAAGACAACAACCATCTGCACGAACAGTTCGACGACGTTTGCAGGAGCACGGACTATCAGCTCGGAGACCATGGCTGCGGTTACCCTTGGCGCTGCATCACAGACAGGAGCGCTTGTGATGGTGTACTCAACGACGAACCTGGGTGCACGAATGGCAAAACGTCATTTTTTCGAATGAATCCAGGTTCTGTTTACAACATCATGATGGTCGCATCCGTGTTTGGCGACATTGCAGTGAACGCATATTGGAAGCGTGTATTCGTCATCGCCATACTGACGTATCACCCGGCATGATGCTATGGGGTGCCACTGGTTACACGTCTCAGTCACCTCTTGTTCTAATTGACGTCACTTTGATCAATGGACGTTACATTTCAGATGTGTGACGACCCGTAGTTCTCCCCTTCATTCGATCCCTGCGAAATCCTACATTTCAGCAGGCTAATGCACGACCGCATGTTGCAGGTCCTGTACGGGACTTTCTGGATACAGAAAATGTTGGGCTGCTGCCCTGGCCAGCACATTCTCCAGATCCCTCACCAACTGAAAACGTCTGGTCAATAGTGGCCGAGCAACTGGCTGGTCACAATACGCCAGTCACTACTCTTGATGAACTGTGGTATCGTGTTGAAGCTGCATGGGCAGCTGTACCTGTAGACACCATCCAAGCTCTGCTTGTCTCAATGCCCAGGCGTATCAAGGCCGTTATTACGGCCAGAGGTGGTTGTTCTGGTAGTGATTTGTCTGGAACTATGCACCCAAACTGCGTGAAAATGTAATCACATGTCAGTTCTAGTATAATATATTAGTCCAATCAATACCCGTTTATCATCTGCATTTCTTCTTGGTGTAGCAATTTTAATGGCCAGTAGTGTAACAATAACACTGTAAGTAAGCTAAGAGGTGTGAGGCCGTACACAGAGAGGGAAGAATGGATGGGGGTATGGTAAGATTTGTAGGCATCCCCCTGATCGGCAGATGGGGCATGAAGGCAGGATGGACAGGAGTCAACATGCAAGGCGTGGCCACAGTGTCTTCAGCATCACTACGGGGAAGAAGCATCCGAAAGGGGAGCAGATACCAAGGAGGAGGGGACAGTAGAGTTGGGGTATGACCAGCGTGCTCTGGTATAGTGCATAGAAGAAAGGGGCCCGTGTCCATGTGCCGACACCGCTGTGGGGTACGATATGGTGGTGTAGCACGGGGAGAGTCTGATGTCAGCAGGGGGAGGGGGGGGGGGGGACAGGAGTGTCGTCCGCATGTGGCACCATTCAGCTGAGCGTGAAAGACATAAAGAGCGCGCCAAGTTCTCTGGCGAGGAAGGCACGATACGCGGTCGGTGCTCTCTTTCGTTGTGTCCAGTTTGTAAGTACTGCCAGAAGATAAGGCGTGATATAGCGCCATCACTATACAGATAAGTGATCGTCCTTCCCTTGACCCATTCAACTGCATGGTTTTTAGTGGAGGGGAAATAAGTATCCTCAGGGAGGGGAAAGTCTGTTGGTCAGTCGAGTCAAGTGGAACGCGGAGGTGCCGGTCGGTGTGGTCGATCGGTTCTAGGCGCTTCAGTCTGGAACCGCGAGACCGCTACAGTCGCAGGTTCGAATCCTGCCTCGGGCATGGATGTGTGTGACGTCCTTAGGTTATTTATGTTTAAGTAGTTCTAAGTTCTAGGGGACTGATGACCTCAGATGTTAAGTCCCATAGCGCTCAGAGCCTTGCAGGGTAGGCTTTCTACGCTGCTGAGGAAGCTGCGTCAGATGCTCAGTGAGGCAACGCTACGCTCTTAGTGAGTCAGGTGGGACCTGCCCCACAGACTGCAAGGTTGCAAACTCTGCCCTTGTGTCTGGAGGCGTCTGGTGCCAGCAGAGTCCCAGTGGCTATCCGGCTGGAAACTCAACCCAACAGAGCTAAGGTTGGACCCCGAAATAGAAAGCCTCATAGGATGGCGGACGGGGATAGCTCCAGGGCGGTAGCCCATGCAGACGCTGATTCGATGCCACTTGCAGGCTGGATGGCCAGTACTTATACACTCATCGATGAGCAAATACCCCAGGTGTCACGGGCTTCACTTTCTGCCATGTCCTTGAAGCACCCCAGCTTTCGTTAATACCATTGGTCACTGACCAAGAAATGCGGAGGTAGCAGGCAACAAGCTGTCGACCCAGCTTCCAGACGTCACTGATGGCAGCACAAGTATGGCAGTGGGCATCGTCATCGAGGAGGAGTCAAACTAACCGAACAAGCTTGCGTTAGTGACCTCTGCTAGGGAGACGGGTCCACTTCAGTAATACGAGGGCTATCCACAAAGCACATTATGTTTTGGAATTAAAAATAAAGTATTGGAAATTTTTTTATGATATACAGATGAAAGCAACACTTAAATACTACCATTTAAATTAAGGCACTTATCGTAGCGATGGACGAGCTTGGAAATTCCTTCGTCGTAAAATTCGGCCGCCTGCGCCTTCAACCGCGTGGTTACCTCTTCTTGAAGCTGTGCGTCGTCATCAAAACGCTAGCCAACCACTTCTTCATTGCTGCGAATAAGTGGAAGTCGCTCGGTGCCAGGTCGGGACTGTACGGCGGATGAGGAAACAACTCCCACTTACAAGATTCGAGAACTTCACGAGTGGCATTTGCCGTGTGGGCCCGGGCGTTGTCGTGAATCAGCAAGATCTTTGAGCCCAACTTTCCCCTGCGCTTGTATTGTATTGCTCTCTTTTACCGAGCGAGGTGGCGCAGTGGTTAGCACACTGGACTCGCATTCGGGAGGACGACGGTTCAATCCCGTCTCCGGCCGTCCAGATTTAGGTTTTCCGTGATTTCCCTAAATCGTTTCAGGCAAATGCCGGGATGGTTCCTTTGAAAGGGCACGGTCGATTTCCTTCCCAATCCTTCCCTAACCCGAGCTTGCGCTCCGTCTCTAATGACCTCGTTGTCGACGGGACGTTAAACACTAACAACCACCACCACAACAAAATGTATTGTTCTTCTGAGGTTGTGCAGAGTTTGGCAATACCTTTGAGAGTTTATTGTAGTGCCTCTTTCAAGGAAATCCACAAAAATCACACCTTTTCTGTCCCAAAAGACAGTCGCCATCACCTTCCTTGCCGACATTGTCTGCATGCATTTCTTGGGTTTTTGTGGGGAATTTATGTGCCCCCACTGCATTGACTGCAATTTTGTCTCGCAGTTCACATGCTTAACCCATGTTTCGTCAGCAGTAACGATGCGATCGAGTGATGAGTCGCCACCTTTCTCGTAAGCGTCCAGAAACGTTAACGCTGCAGCCATTCGCTGATTTTTGTGAATCTCTGTCAAGATATTTGGTATCCATCTTGCACAAAACTTGTGGTAACCAAGCTTTTCGGTAATGATTTCGTGCAACAGACTTCGTGAAATCTGTGGAAAACTCATGGAGAGTTCCGTTATTGTGAAATTACGGTTTTGACGGACCGCGGCATCGACTTTTTCAACAAGTTCGGCAGTCACTATGCTGGGTCTTCCACTTCGCTCTTCGTCGTGAACGTTAGTTCGGCCATTTTTAAATTTTATGACCCATTGACGCAGTCCACCTTCAGTCATTATGTTACTTAAAATCCGTCTTGATTGCAAATTTTTTTATTGATATGACCGGTTTCGGTTCATTCAGAACCATCTTCAGATCTGATATTTCAGTTACAGGAGTAACCCGTCCAAATCCAGCAATTTTCACATGCTACGTCACATCATCTTCAGATCTGGTATTTCAGTTACAGGAGTAACCCGTCCAAATCCAACAATTTTCACATGCTACGTCACATTAAAAAAGGAAGAAGACGGAATATGTTATATTTTGTTGTATTTAATGTTTTTTTTGTTTAACTAACAGTCATTTGTAAATGTTTAAATGGAATGGTACCTTGAAGAAATCTTGCATAGTGAATATATATGTACTTTTAGTTTGTTCAATACAAATTATAAAAAAAACAGGATATGTTATATTTTGTTGTATTTAATGTTATTCTAATAATTTGTTTACCTAACCAAAAAAAAGTGGTCAGAGCGACGGACTGTCAATCCTGAGGGCCCGAGTTCGATTCCCGTCTGGGTCGGAGATTTTCTTCACTCAGGGACTGGGTGTTGTGTTGTCCTGATCATCACCATTTCATCCTCACTCATGCGAATGTAGTGCGATGTGTTCGCCATGGCGACGGAACACGCCAGCACAGCGTCGCTGTACTACTCTTCCCACTGCATTCAGTTAACTCTTACACGAGGTGCATGTCTGCGAATTTCTCGTCCGTAAACCTGTATACCGCGTGCCCCAGGGGGAATGGTCAATATTCAGGGGTACGATAGAAACTATCCAAAAAATGGTTCATATGGCTCTAAGCACTATGGGACTTAACATCTGAGGTTATCAGTCCCCTAGACTTAGAAACTACTTAAACCTAACTAACCTAAGGACATCACACACATCCATGCCCGAGCAGTGCGGTTCCGGACTGAAGCGCCTAGAACCGCTCGGTCACAACGGCCGGCAGAAACTATCATTCGAAGCAAAAGAATCCAGTAAACATGGGCTCTGAAAAGCGTACCTTCAGAGCTATGAGCATTTCATCATTTTCGTTTCTGTGAAACAAGCTCTTCCACTGCAAGCTCTTTGCTTTTCATATTTTTGAGAGGTAGTTGTATGGACAAAAACAAGAAAAAATATCCACTGAACATGGTTTCTAAAGCGATGCCTTAAGAGCTACTAACTCTAGTTCACCTTCGCTCCTGTGAAACACATTCCTTCTACTGAACAAGTGCTCACACCTCATAAGATATGTACCTCAGAGTCTATGTTTACTAGACTGGTATACAAAATTAAATCAACAAACCACTATGTCTCCGTCCTGTGTCTAATTCACGATATAATCATACAAACTGTCAACCAGATGTACGTACGATAGTGTTCTGCAAGGAAGATGGTATTCCGGTCAACGGAAACCATGTCAATGATGACGTCAGGGCACCTATGAAACTACGTAGTACCGGCCGGAGTGGCCGAGCGATTCTAGGCGCTGCAGTCTGGAACCACGAGACCGCTACGGTCGCAGGTTTGAATCCTGCCTCGGGCATGGATGTGTGTGATGCCCTTAGGTTAGTTAGGTTTTAACTAGTTCTAGGTTCTAGGGGACTAATGACCTCAGAAGTTGAGTCACATAGTGCTCAGAGCCATTTGAAACTACGTAGTGTTTGCCGATTCAAAAATGGCGATCGCTCGGTTCCAGACTGTAGCGCCTAGAACCTCACAGCCACTAGTGCCGGCGTGTATTTGCCGAGTAGCCCCACATCCACAATTACTGTGTACACAGACGGTGCAGTATGGCACAGAGAAAATGCGTACCAGAATCTCTGCAGTGGAGGGCCAGAGAAAGATAGAAATAAAGCAGGACAGTCGCAAACTAATGTGGCTCGATGGCTTAGTGTGAATCACTCTGTTGTTTCTCGGATGTGGCGACGGTATATAGAGACTGAAACAGTATCCAAAAAACTAGGGAACAGACGACCGCGTGTGAGTTCAGAAGAGAGGACCTTTATTTGGCTGCAAGGGCACGACATTACTGTCTTGATACTGCACGGCAACTGGCACGTGAGTTCGTAGCATCCACTAGACGTGTTGTATCGAGGCAAATGGTGTGTAGAAGGCTTTGGCAGAGTCGTCTTTACTGTCGTAGATCTCTGACGCCAAGAGTGGGGTCATCAACATGCCACCTGGACTGGCAGAAAGTGGGCGACTGTTGTTTCCACAGATGGAGCCCCGATTTAGAGTGATTCTTGATGGATTCGCATCTGGAGAGAACGTGGAACACGGTTTCGGGACCAAAACATTGTGTAAAGAGATCGATATCGAGGAGGATCCCTAATGATGTGGACAGAGATTATGGTTACCACTCGAATCGCTCTTCACGAAATTGTACGGTGAATCGGCAAGGTTCAACTGCTGTCAGGTATCGTACGAGATCTCGGGACCTCATTTGCGGTTGTTGCGAGGTGCTGCGAGCCCAGACTTTGTATTTATGGACGACAATGCTTGACCTCATAGAGCACAGGTGGTAGATGTTTTCTTAGAAACGGAAGTTAATGGACGCATGTCGTAGCCTGCTCGCTCTCCCGATCTGAATGCCGTAGAGCATGTCTGAGACGCATTAGAGAGACGTCAGCATCCACCAACCACTCTTCAAGACGGCGAGCAGGAAGAAATGGCGTAATTGCCTCAACACGAGACTGATGTCATCATTCACAGCATACCCCGTCTTTGGTAGACCTGGATTGCTGCCAGAGGTTATCACATCCCACACTGAGTACATTAACCAGTTGTCGGAAAGTGTGTGCAAATCCTTTAAGTTGGAGAAAAACGAAGAACATTTTTGTCTACTGTTATGCATGTTGCAGTTGTTTACGTTCTGTATTCGTTACATTTTTTCCACTTTACCATCACCTGTTTATACTAAAATGTAGATGTCGTGTGACTAGGGCCTCCCATCGGGTAGACCGTTCGCCGGAAGAAAGTCTTTTTATTTGACGCCACACATTGCACTACATTCGCATGAGTGCAAAGGCGACTCCGAGAAACCGGTTCCTTCCGTGTTAGAATGAAGACACTGGGCGTGCGTTGTGGAGACGTTTTCACAGCAACGTAGGTCACTGTGATAACAAACCGAATAAATCATAATTATATATTATTAATCTCTAATGACCATTTCAGACCAACAGTCCCTCACACAAAATTATTCAAAGAATATCTCTGAACAACCTGTGTGCGACTTGGACAACGTGGTAGATAAAAGAATTGTTATTTTGCACACAGCAGCTACAGCGTCAGCATAAACATAATACTGACGAAAATAAATCTTTGTTGTGACAGTTGAAGATGAGTAAACATTCGAAACGTGTTCTGGCATTGTACGTTGACTGCATTCTTTGTAAGTATTCGCCGTACATGAAAATATGTATCCTTATACACGTCCTGAATTAATGCCCTCTTCTACAGAAAGTTTGTACCTAAGAAATTATTTACAGCGCTATCTGATCGTAATTTTAAAAGCAAGGGATCCTGTTGCAGGACGGGTACAACTTACAGGGTGTTTCAAAAATGACCGGTATATTTGAAACGGCAATAAAAACTAAACGAGCAGCGATAGTAATACACCGTTTGTTGCAATATGCTTGGGACAACAGTACATTTTCAGGCGGACAAACTTCCGAAATTACAGTAGTTACAATTTTCAACAACAGCTGGCGCTGCAAGTGATGTGAAAGATATAGAAGACAACGCAGTCTGTGGGTGCGCCATTCTGTACGTCGTCTTTCTGCTGTAAGCGTGTGCTGTTCACACCGTGCAAGTGTGCTGTGGACAACATGGTTTATTCCGTAGAACAGAGGATTTTTCTGGTGTTGGAATTCCATCGCCTAGAACACAGTGTTGTTGCAACAAGACGAAGTTTTCAACGGAGGTTTAATGTAACCAAAGGACCGAAAAGCGATACAATAAAGGATCTGTTTGAAAAATTTCAACGGACTGGGAACGTGACGGATGAACGTGCTGGAAAGGTAGGGCGACCGCATACGGCAACCACAGAGGGCAACGCGCAGCTAGTGCAGCAGGTGATCCAACAGCAGCCTCGGGTTTCCGTTCGCCGTGTTGCAGCTGCGGTCCAAATGACGCCAACGTCCACGTATCGTCTCATGCGCCAGAGTTAATACCTCTATCTATACAAAATTCAAACGCGGCAACCCCTCAGCGCCGCTACCATTGCTGCACGAGAGACATTCGCTAACGGTATAGTGCACAGGATTGATGACGGCGATATGCATGTGGGCAGCATTTGGTTTACTGATGAAGCTTATTTTTACCTGGACAGCTTCGTCAATAAACAGAACTGGCGCATATGGGGAACCGAAAAGCCCCATGTTGCAGTCCTATCGTCCCTGCATCCTCAAAAAGTACTGGTCTGGGCCGCCATTTCTTCCAAAGTAATCATTGACCCATTTTTCAGATCCTAAACGATTACTGCATCACGCTATCTGAACATTCTTCCTGAATTTGTGGCGGTACAAACTGCCTTAGACGACACTGCTAACACCTCGTGGTTTATGCAAGATGGTGCCCGGCCACATCGCACGGCCGACGTCTTTAATTTCCTGAATGAATATTTCGATGATCGTGTGATTGCTTTGGGCTATCCGAAACATACAGGAGGCGGCGTGGATTGGCCTCCCTATTCGCCAGACATGAACCCCTGTGACTTCTTTCTGTGGGGACACGTGAAAGACCAGGTGTACCGCCAGAATCAAGAAACAATTGAACAGCTGAAGCAGTACATCTCATCTGCATGTGAAGCCATTCCGCCAGACACGTTGTCAAAGGTTTCGGGTAATTTCATTCAGAGATTACGCCATATTATTGCTACGCATGGTGGATATGTGGAAAATATCGTACTATAGAGTTCCCCAGATCGCAGCGCCATCTGTTGTTGACAATTGTAACTACTGTAATTTCGAAAGTTTGTCTGCCTGAAAATGTACTGTTGTCCCAAGCATATTGCAACAAACGGTGTATTTCTATCGCTGCTCGTTTCGTTAGTATTGCCGTTTCAAATATACCGTCATTTTTGAAACACCCTGTACTCTCCGCAACGAAAGAACATTAGGCATAACTGAACATCTGAATAATTTCTATGAACATATTATTTGTAATAAGTTCATAATTTGATTTCAGGAACATGTAGGTAACCCACCTTGTAGGCAAGTTGCGTGCAGTGAGTGTGTGTGGCTCAGCCTGTTAACAAATCTTTACTGTTTAGAAATCTGCGATCTAAAGACACAGTATTCAAATTGAACAGAAGGTGATGTACCTTCAGTTCTGCCGGCCGTTGTGGCCGAGCGGTTCTAGGCGCTTCAGTCCGGAACCGCGCTGCTACTACGGTCGCAGGTTCGAATCCTGCCTCGAGCATGAATGTGTGTGATGTCCTTAGGGTAGTTAGGTTTAAGTAGTTCCAAGTCTAGGAGACTGATGACCTCAGATGTTAAGTCTCATAGTGCTTAGAGCCATTTGAACCATGAGCTCTCTCTGAATCCCCAAATGACGACTTATCTTCCGACCTGAATAGCACGCGAAGAAATGGCAGAAGCGTTCGACTGACTGCAATTTCGAGACACGTATGTACTGATCATAGTAGTGGATCACTACGACTGGGAATCCTGCTGGAGACAGAGAGTCTGTGAAGTTATATATGCAAGTTGCAAAGTGCAAACAATACAGTGAAAATGACAGAACCGTTAAACATGAATTTAACTGAAACTTTTTGGCAGATTAAAACTGTGTGCCCGACCGAGACTCGAACTCGGGACCTTTGCGTTTCGCGGGCATGTGCTCTTCCATCTGAGCTACCGAAGCATGACGCACGGCTACTACTCACAGCTTTACTGCTGCCAGTATCTCGTCTCCTACCTTCCAAACTCCTGCAGGATAGCTTCTGTAAAGTTTGGAAGGTAGGAGACGAGATACTGGCAGAAGTAAATCTGTGAGTACCGGGCGTGAGTCGTGCTTCGGTAGCTCAGATGGTAGAGCACAAGCCCGCGAAAGGCAAAGGTCCCGAGTTCGAGTCTCGGTCGGGCACACAGTTTAAATCTGCCAGGAAGTTTCATATCAGCGCACACTCCGCTGCAGAGTGAAAATCTCATTCATGAATTTAACTGTTATACGGGATTATGAATAAACCTCATAAACTTTGATTCGAGTGATAATTATTTCATCCAAAACACAGTCCTCACTCACTGAAGCATGCAACCGGCTGTGCGTGATACAAGAGGTGTATTGGATCACCACAAAACAAAAACTCTGAAGAAACAATAAACTACTGGGAATCTGCTAACAGACGAGAGTGTGATGAACTCAACAGCCCCTAGCATTCAGGTGGACTAATAGAAACAAGATTCTGTACAAGGTGCCTCCATAACTCACCACATCACCAAACAGTGAACGATGAGTTCGAACATAGATAGGTGCACAGTAAAGGTATGGAAATATCGCAGATAATGGTACATAAGACAAGCTGCGTGATGCCAACTAGAGTCTCGCCATACATTCGTAACATGTCATCTGAGAATGACCAACAGAAACAGACTTCAAAGCATCTTGATACACTATTCATCCGTGGCAGCGCTGATGTGCCCAGAAAGCGCCGACAGGAAGACCCAGACTAGACTCACAAGATCGCCTTTGTGCCGTTTAAACGGCCCATTCACAGCGAAACACGCGGTCGCGCTCGCTTCCCATTGGCTATCCGAACAGCTCGGTAAAATGTTTCGTTTGAGATACTCGAAGTTCGTCAAAGGCTGTGATACTTTCAGCGTCAAAGGCTGTGATACTTTCAGTGATCGATTGCTGTATGCGTGCAATTTATATTACGTGGAATGGAGAACAGTTCTGAAAGTACTCATCGTGACAGGCTACTTCTACCATAATTTAAGTGAAAAAATGTGGCTGGCTGCTGTATTTCTCCAAGTAACATTATTTATGTAAGTACGTGGTCATTTAGCAAATAGTGCCTCCAATTTATTCTCATGACGATTACCAACAGACAGATAAAGCGCAATAATACATTTACATGTAGCCTGATTTCTGCACCATGCTGTCATTTCTCCACTTGGTCACCACCATTCGTTATGGATTGTTGCCAACAATGAATAGAAGCCCCCATGCCACGCTCGTAAAAGCCTTATACAGGGTGCTACAAAAAGGTACGGCCAAACTTTCAGGAAATATTCCCCACACACAAATAAAGAAAAGATGTTATGTGACATGTGTCCGGAAACGCTTAATTTCCATGTCAGCGAAGTTGCTGCTGTACAAGGTAACGTTGACCACGTCACTGTATGGAGACTGCTAAGGGAGAACCAGTTGTTTCCGTACCAAGTACAGCGTGTGCAGGCACTATCAGCAGCTGATTGGCCTCCACGGGTACACTTCTGCGAATGGTTCATCCAACAATGTGTCAGTCCTCATTTAAGTGCAAAAATTCTCTTTACGGATGAGGCTTCATTCCAACTTGATCAAATTGTAAATTTTCACAATCAACATGTGAGGGCTGACGAGAATCCGCACGCAATTGTGCAATTACGTCATCAACACAGATTTTCTGTGAACGTTTGGGCAGGCATTGTTGGTGATGTCTTGACTGGGCCCCATGTTCTTCCACCTACGCTCAATGGAGCACGTGCTGCTAGAACATGTGCCTTTACAAGTACGACACAACATGTGGTTCACGATGGAGCTCCTGCACATTTCAGTCGAAGTGTTCGTACGCTTCTCAATAATAGATTGGGTGACCGATGGATTGGTAGAGGCGGACCAATTCCATGGCCTCCACGCTCTCCTGACCTCAATCCTCTTGACTTTCATTCATGGGGGCATTTGAAAGCTCTTGTCTACGCAATCACGGTACCAAATGTAGAGACTCTTCGTGCTCGTATTGTGGACGGCTGTGATACAATACGCCATTCTCCAGGGCTGCATCAGCGCATCAGGGATTCCATGCGACGGAGGGTGGATGCATGTACCCTCGCTAACGGAGGAAATTTTGAACATTTCCTGTAACGAAGTGTTTGAAGTCACGCTGGTACGTTCTGTTGCTGTGTGTTTCCATTCCATGATTAATGTGATTTGAAGATAAGTAATAAAATGAGCTCTAACATGGAAAGTAAGCGTTTCCGGGCACATATCCACGTAACATATTTTCTTTCTTTGTGTGTGAGGAATGTTTCTTGAAAGTTTGGCCGTACCTTTTTGTAACACCCTGTATAACGATGCTAGCTACTGTTTCTAGCATCGACGATAGCATCTGAAACTGTAAAACGTTGGCAACGCAGTCACTCTTTGATAGGTCCAAGAAGACGGAAGTCTGAATGTGCTAAATGGTGAATGTGGTAGACCGGACCAAACAAAATTGGCAATGAGTTCCATGGTCTCAAAAGGTTTGTGGGGCTTGGCGCTGTCGCATCGCAAGCGGAAATTTATATTCTTCTCTTACTTTACTCTGGAAATTCGGTCTTCAGCTTAGTCAGCGACATCTTGTAGCGTTCTGAATTGATAGTTGGTTTAGGACCTTAGGCATCCAAAAGAATCGCACACCGCCTGTCTCAGAAGATTTTGCGCGTCACCTGTCTGCAGATGGCCATGTCTTGAACTGTTTGTTTGCTGGAGATTTCACAATGAAGTTTTTCCTCTCTCAGCTTTCTCTGAAGTAGTGGAAGTTTACAGAGAGGCGATGTAATGGAATTAATTTAATTAAATGACGTATATGTAAAGATGCAGACAACAATCGCCACTGTAGGACAACACTTCGTTTGGCTGTGGTGAGTGATTCTGTTATCGCAGAGGGCTCGTGTTTCGAAAGAAAGTACATACATACGTTCAGTACAGAGTCCTGTATGCCAATAGTAACCTTTTCCTACGACCAGCTATTAAAAAATTTTACAGCGGGACCTGAGTCTGACGTCTATCGAAGATTGACAACGTCATTAATTGGAGACCTATAACTGACTCACTCTCAGCCCAGTTCGCAAAAAAAAGAAAAAAAGAAAAAAGAAACTGCTGCAAGATGATTTAAATGACTGGTGACGTACGAAGGGCCGCTTTGTGGTTTGTTCAAAGACAAATTAATGACTGAATGCGATGTTCTAGACGTTGAATGTTCTGAAAATACTGAATGAATACATATGCATATCAAAATTCGAGAGAAGGAAAGTATTCTGTACATGATAACAGTAAACTATGTCATACTCAAGTTTACTCTTATTAAAGGCCAGGGGAAAAAATACCTACACAGGCAGGCACAGAATAACTCAGGTCTGCAAAGCAGGAGACGGAAGAGAAAACAAAAGAATTATCATTACATGTTCCTGTTTTAGTAAGTGAATACCGTACATCTCTGAGTACCTGGAAAGTTTTTTTATCTGGCATACAGATCGGTGGTGTCTTTCAAAAAATTGGAAAATAGGACCAAACTGCTGGGTCATCGGACCCTAAGCTTACATACTACTTAATCTAACCTAAAATAACTTACGTTAAGGACAACACACACACCCATGCCCAAGGGAGGACTCAAACCTCCGACGTGAGGTGTCTTTCATAGAATATCTGCGTTTTACAGCTTCGATTTAAATGAAATTTGTGCGTATTTAATAGAAGAAGGAAAGATGCACATATAAACTACAGCTGAACTCTATCCTTAATAGCCGCGCGGGATTAGCCGAGCGGTCTGGGGTGCTGCAGTCATGGACTGTGTGGCTGCTCCCGGCGGAGGTTCGAGTCCTCCCTCGGGCATGGGTGTGTGTGTTTGTCCTTAGGATAATTTAGGTTAAGTAGTGTGTAAGCATAGGGACTGATGACCTTAGCAGTTCAGTCCCATAAGATTACACACACATTTATTTTTCTATCCTTAATATCAGTAAGGAAAACGTGTGTATTTTATAAACAAACATCTCAATATGTCACCACTCCATGGGCAGCCTTCTGGATTCCAGCTCGTAGTGTGGGCACAACGTCTCGCATCCGACGTTGATGGCTGTTACAGTTCGCCTCTGACGACTTTTAGTACGCAATTTTAATCTTCGTAGAAACCATTGACATAGAAGAATGTACTGAAGATTATTCCTGAGCGACCATGTGGAGGCACAAGTAGGGGATCTATCTTGTACTAATGTGTGTGTAGTAGTATGTTCTAGATAGAGATTTTGTATCGACGCTTCACAGTATCCAGAAGCGCTTGGGGCGTTGAAAGTGCCTTCTCAGGAGGGAGACAGCAGGTTCAAATGGCTCTGAGCACTATTGGAGTTAACATCTTAGGTCATCAGTCCCCTAGAACTTAGAACTACATAAACCCAACTAACCTAAGGACATCGCACACATCCATGCCTGAGGCAGGATTCGAACCTGCGACCGTAGCAGTCCCGCGGTTCCGAACTGCAGCGCCTAGAACCGCACGGCTACCGCGGCCGGCGAAGACAGCAGGACGACAATGAAGTGTAGCAACGATACCCCCCCCCCCCCCTGCTGCCGAACAAGAAATATGAAGTCAAATAACGCGCCACGAGCCGTTGCAGTGTGTTCCTGATCGACTGGCATGGGTTATTAATATTGCACTAGGTCGAGATTCTTTATTCCAACAAATACCGAATTCAAGATACATAGGGAAAAATACGACGCATTGTGAGTAATGTTTCCGGAAGAATATACGGGAACTTCATTACAATATTTAACGTCTTTGAACTTAGTAAGGAACTGTGATAACAGATTTAAGAATAATTTACAGTGCAACGTTTTTCTTTAGTACGAAAAATAATTACGAGAAGAAACACCTATTTCTTCTTAGCAAGTTAGAAATATTCGGAGAGAACTGGAACTTTTAGATTTTGTGCAGGGAAGTGATTGCTTACTAGAAGTTTAGTCATAGTCTAACATAAACTACAGCGACAACATGGCGCGGCACTCACTGCTGTGGAAGTTCTTATCGTCTGACGGTTGGAAAGACACTAGCGCTTCTAGCGGTGAGAACCCAGCCATAGGATTAATGTTTCTTCTTAATTATATTTCTGCTTAACGAGAGAAATAGATATTAGTTTTTGCGTGCCAAGTATCAGTAAATTATCAAGAGACACGAATGATCGTGAAGCAAATGTAACAAAAAGCCGAATCTCAATGTTTCAGTGACGTGCAACAATTTATTCATGAAGAAATACTTTCGAATGTCTATATAGTCGCTGAAAGGAAGTGAATACAAACACAGTATTTCATGCACAAGAAGCATACATTTCTGTTGTTATCTCTTCCTATTGGGATAGGCACTTTTCTTACGCATAACAATGTTTCCATACTTGAATGATACACGTTCTTCCTCTTCACTCGACTTTCTAATACACGAATATTTTTGTAAATGTAGTTACTTTTTCTAAGGAAAAAAAAGATTGTGGTGTAGATTTTTACCATTTGTGGCTCAGAGCAAGCAACAATTGCAGAATTGGTTCCTTCTGTTGTGAATGTTTGAACATGGTTCCTTCTGTGTTAGAAAGCAGTATTCTTGTCAGTCCGCATCTCGTGGTCGTGCGGTAGCGTTCTCGCTTCCCACGCCCGGATTCCCGGGTTCGATTCCTGGCGGGGCCAGGGATTTTCTCTGCCTCGTCATGACTGGGTGTTGTGTAATGTCCTTAGGTTAGTTAGGTTTAAGTAGTTCTAAGTTCTAGGGGACTGATGACCATAACTGTTAAGTTCCATAGTGCTCAGACCCATTTGGACCATTTTTTATTATTGTCATATCTATATGGTTTTCTCTTCAGCTGCAGCTATAGCAGCTTATTTTCTACATTAATAATGTAGGCATTGCAGTACGTACGAGTTTCCTACGTTCCATATTCATTTATTTGGCAGGAAGTGTAGCGAACAAATCTTCGCATTGCTGGGTAGACATACCAAGTTTTTCCGCAAAAGCTCAGATCTACTGCTGTGTACTAGCCATGTTTTATTTTTAAAGGAAAGTAACATTCTTCAGTAAGTATCTATACATGTCCTTTAATGTACTGTTTCTTACATTCACCGGTAAAGTAAAGCAAGACAAAAGTGGCGTAATTTTTTTTTCTACTGACAATTTTTATTGCATTATAGCTCTCTTTTGTAAAAATTATGTTATAAATAAAAATAAACGATTCTATTCGCACTATTCCGAAACCGCAATCAATAGTGTAGTTAACGTCAGCTTGGAGCGCTTGTGTCGTAGTATATAAGGAAATCGCGTCGTGACTGTATGTTGTAGAGAATGGTTTAGTATTGAATCGTTTTATTTCAGTGTAGGAAAAATATTTATTACGGACATAAAGAAAATATTTGTCCTTTGTAACTTGTAGAACCTCTGAGAGAGAATGTGTTTTAGATTTCGCGTGAAGGGAAGAACTTTAACTAAAACACAGTCAGATCATTAATTATTTAGGGCCATCGATCTAATAAACTGATGCCCGCGAGTCTGGTGATTAAATATTGGTCTCCTGTTGATGGTAATCTCACTTCTGCTGGAAATAGATACCCTTTGAGCGTCCAGGGTCGCGAGTGTATGTGCAAACGAAAAGTTGTATTATGATCACTTCATTATAGCAAAACGCCACACTGGCATCTAGTAACACCTCCCGACAGTAGACCGCCACATCGTGTCCACAAAGTTGTCGCCTTCAGCCTCGTGTTGGTCCAGGAGATCCCGGCAAATTATAATTCGACGATCTTTTTGTCCTGGTGCAAGCATCAGCGTAGCACGTCTCGCACACACTTCGCAATGACCGAGGACACTTAACATTTTGTCTAAAAATAAGGCATTGCAGCGGACACTCAGCAATGCAGACAATTCCTTCTACATGTACTACGTCTACATCTACATCTACGTGATTACTCTACTACTCATAATAAAATACCTGGCAGAGGGTTCAATATACCACCTCCGTGCTTTCTCTCTACGGTTCCACTCTCGAACGGCACACGGGAAATACGAGCACTTAAATTTTTTCTGTGCGAGCCCTGGTTTATCTTATTTTATCGTGATGATCATTTCTTCCTATATAGGTGGGTGCCAACGAAATGTTTCGCAATCGGAGGAGAAAAGGGTGATTGAAATTTCATGAGAAGATCCCGTCGCAACGAAAATCACCTTTGTTTTAATGATGCCACTCCAATCTCCCCTATTTCGCGATAATACAAAACGAGCTGCTTTTCTTTGCACTTTTTCGATGTTATCCGTCAGTCCCACCTGATGCCGATCCCACACCGCACAGCAATACTCCAGAATAGGGCGGACAAGCGTAGTGTAAGCAGCCTCTTTGATAGACCTGTTGCGCCTTTAAGGTGTTCTGCCAATGAATCGCAGTCTTTGGTTTGCTCTACCCACAATGTCATCTATGTGATCGTTGAAATTAAGGTTATTTGTAATTGTAATCCCAAAGTATTTAGTTGAACTTACAGCCCTCAGATTTGTGTAACTTATCGCGTAATCAAAATTTAGTTGATTTCTTTTAGTACTCGTGTGAAAACTTCACACTTTTCTTTATTCAGGCTCAATTGCCACTTTTCGCACCATACGGATATCTTATCTGAATCATTTTCCAAGTCGTTTTGATCATCTGATGACTTTACAAGGCGGTAAATGACAGCATCATGTGCAAACAATCTAAGACGGCTACTGAGATTGTCTCCTATGACGTTAATATAGATCAGCAACAATAGAGGGCCTATAACACTTTCTTGGGGAACGCCGGATATTACTTCTGTTTTACTCGATGACTTTCCGTCTATTACTACGAACTGTGACCTTTCTGACAGGAAATCTCGAATCCAGTCGCACAACTAAGGCGATACTCCGTAGGCACGCAGTTTGGTTAGAAGACGCTTGTGAGGAACGGTGTCGAAAGCCTTCTGGAAATCTAAAAATATGGAATCAATTTGACTTCCCCTGTCGGTAGCACTTATTACTTCATGAGTATAAAGAGCTAGTTGTGTCGTAATTCGGCGTTAATCACGGATGAGTAGATCGAGACGCCGTTTGTTATGTAGGATGGCAGCTGAGCATGGGGGACAGCTTGTCTTCCACAGCTTTTGCACCACATTGCCCACTTGCTCACATTACTCGCGCTTTCTGTAGCGCCTCCGTACACCTTTAACAGGCGCCGACGTATTTTAATAGGCACAATTTGTTCGCAGGTGGGCAATTCAATGATACTTCTCTGCTGTACACACTCGTCGATGTCAGGCACCACCTTCTGAAAGCTTCCTTGCTGTTGCTACATGTTGCAGGAAAACGAAACCAGCAGGACATCAGCGGTAGGTCTCGAAAATTAGTTTGGGAGATAGGTGAAAGTCGATGAGCGGGTAAGGCGATAAGTAACTTACTTTGAACTGATACTTGTGAAATTGAACGTGTATTTCGCTGCTCTTCAAGACTTTAGGGCTAAATGGAAAATATATTAACTACTTGGTCGTGCACGGAAAGCTGAACATCTCGCGGCTTGAGATCACAGTGACTATAGCGCCAAATGAGGCTGGTTCCGTAACGCGAGGCAGTTGAAGGAACGGGAAAAAGACAGTGTATGTCGTCAGCGAGCAGTTATGGCCCACTGTGGCGGCGTTCTTGATTACAGCATGGCCCAGAGATAACATCTGGATATAGGGGCAAGAACCGTCGCGAAACTGGAGGAGGGCGAAATATGACAAATGTTGCTGAGGTGTTTGATATTACTCACACCTCTGTTTCGCGCGCATGAGAGCATACCGAACCACAGGCATTGCTGCCCGAAGGAGAGGTCATGATCGATCGGCCAACTGCAGCAGTAGATGACTACAAAAGGCAAGAAGGGACCCATGTCAAACAGTGGGTGCAATTGCAACCACATTTAACATTACTGTGAGGCACGCAGTCTCACATTACACAGCGGCACGGCGACTGCAAGGGGATGCTCTCTGTGCTAGGCGACGTGGACGCAGGATACTGTGGCCAATATACAGTATGTGCAGTTGGCAGGAAGACATGGGGAGAGCAGTTTGGGGGGGAGGGAGGAGAGTTGTGGGCAGACGCTGTAGGGGAAATGCCGAGCGCTGGACATCGCAAACATCCATGGACAGCCGCGGTGGCCGAGAGGTTCTAGACGCTTCAGTCTGGAACCGCGCGACCGCTGCGGTCGCAGGTTCGATCCCTGTCTCGGGCATGGATGTGTGTGATGTCCTTAGGTTAGTTACGTTTAAGTAGTTCTAAGTTCTAGGCGACTGATGACCTCAGAAGTTAAGTCGCATAGTGCTCAGAGCCATTTGAACCATATTTTATTCCAAAGTAGAAAAATTGTTAAAATGGCTCTAAGCACTATGGGACTTAACTTCTGAGGTCATCAGTCCCCTAGACTTAGAACTACTTAAAACTAACTAACCTAAGGACTTCACACACATCCGTGCCCGAGGCAGGATTCGAAACTGCGACCGTAGCGGTCGCGCGGTTCCAGACTGTATCGCCTAGAACCGCTCGGCCACCCCGGCCAGCGGTGACGAAGTACTTGGATTTTAAACCATAGCCTAAATAAAAGGCTATTTGAGGAAAAACTATTAAGTCACAGTAGACGAAGTGCAACTGTTTTAATAAGCTCAACTACAAAAACCGGTGTTGGTTGATAAGGAAGCACATAAGGTGCAAAAGAGCAGAAACATTTAAAACGACATAAAAAACGTCGAAAGAAAGTATAGTGCAGCGTTCTGCAAGTAATGAGTCTGCCTTGATCCTTCACCAGAAGACTGGATAGTGTCTTGCAAGTGTCGCACAATATGTGATAAAGACTGCTCAAAATATAAAGAAGGAATTTAATTCTTCAATTTTGAGGCCATTTGTGACTGATTTTTGTCAATGAAAAAATATGCTCTACAGTTATATTAACTTTGCGCACAATACTCGAATTATTAAATGCTGAACAACAAGCAACGTTCAATTAATTAGCAATTGATTATCAGTATTGTCATCGTCTCCCAGAACTGGGGCAAGATGACACTTTTAACGCTGGCAAAATAACTGTAATAGTATTAAATTAAAAACGTATATTGATGGGTGCAGTACAATAGGCTGTCTCGTCAAATGTATCCGGACAACTGATAAAGCACATTGTTGTGGGGTGTGTCCTCCCTTGGCCTGCAGGACGGGTTGAACTCTGCTGCGGACACTTTCAGTGAGACGTCTGTATGTCTGTGGAGGAATAGCAGCCCACTCCTCCTCCAGTTCTGGAACCAGAGAAAGGAGCACTGTTCAACGCTGGAGCCTGGAGAGATGTCGACGATGCAACTCATCCCGTTGGTGTTCCATTGAGTTCTAGTCGGGAGCCGAGCCAGGACAGTCTATTTCAGCAGAGTTATTGTCCACAACGCACTGCCTCGTAAATGCGGCTTTATACCAGGATGCATTGTAATGCTGATACAAAAAATCGTCATAACTGAATTTCTCCTCTGTTGCACGCAGAACACAATGCCGTAATATCCTTCCGCATTTACCGTTTTCTTAAGCGCATTAAGAGGACCACACCCTAATGAAGGAAAACCCCTCACACCGTAACACCAGCCCCTTCGTACTTAATATGTTGGCATTACGCATGATGGCAGGTAATATTCTCCAAACATTCGCCAGACGCAAACCCTTCCATTAGACTGCACAGGGTACAGCGTAATACTCCCCTCCAAATCTTTCATTTCCAATCACCCAGTGGCTAGGGTCGTCGCTCTTTACACCACCTGAAGCGTTGCCTGGTATTGACTGCATAAATGTGCCGTTATGAAGAGCTGTTCGACCATTTGACCTCATTCTTTTGACTCCTTACGCACAGCCATTGTGCTGGCTGGTCTTCTGGCACCACTTTGGAGCTCATGACTGATTCCTTCCGTTGGTCTGATACGATATTTTACGACCAGCTTTGGCAATGGTCGACGGTCCCTGTCAATCAGAGCATGAGGTCTACCTGGTCTCGGTTTAGCTTTGGTTGTCGCTTTGCGTTTCCACTTCACAGTCAAAACAGTCGTCTTTGGCAGCTTTAGAAAGGTTGTAATGTCCCTCGTGTACACTCATGCTCATAAATTAAGGATAATGCTGATATATGGTGAAACAACGCTCTGGTGGGCGGTTCGCGGGTTTAAATCACCTCGTGGTATGACCATGTGGTGCATTTGACCTGCAGTCGTCGCACGGTGGCGCTGGCAGCAGTCCACATACGCAGAAGTGTGTTGGTGCATGTCAGAGTACAGTGGAGGAGGAGATTAGTGTTTAACGTCCCGTCGACAACGAGGTCATTAGAGACGGAGCGCAAGCTCGGGTGAGGGAAGGATGGGGAAGGAAATCGGCCGTGCCCTTTCAAAGGAACCATCCCAGCATTTGCCTGAAGCGATTTAGGGAAATCACGGAAAACCTAAATCAGGATGGCCGGAGACGGGATTGAACCGTCGTCCTCCCGAATGCAAGTCCAGTGTGCTAACCACTGCGCCACCTCGCTCGGTCGGAGTACAGTGCAGCGAGTAAGTGTGCAGACGTTTTCAGGCGTGCTAATGGTGACTGTGTGGTGAAAATGGCTCAAAGAATACATAGTGATGACGTTATGAGGGATAGAATACTAGGGCGACTGGAGGCTGGTCAAACACAGCAGGTCGTAACACAGGCCCTCCGTGTGCCACAAAGTGTGATCTCAAGATTATGGCAACGATTACAGCAGACAGGAAACGTGTCCAGGCGCTACAGTACGGGACGTGCACAGTGTACAACACCACAAGAATACCGATATGTCACCATCAGTGAATGCAGACGGCCGCGGAGTACTGCAGGTAGCCTTGCTCAGGACATTACCGTAGCCACTGCAACAGCTGTCTCCAGACACACAGTCTGAAGACGATTGAACAGACATGGTTTATCCGCCCGGAGACCTGCAAGGTGCATTCCACTCACCCCTGGTCACAGCAGAGCCCGCAAAGCCTGGGGTCAAGAAGGCAAGACAGGGTCAGTGGAACAGTGGTCCCAGGTTATGTTCACGGACGAGTCCAGGTATAGTCTGAACAGTGCTTCTCGCCAGATTTCCATTTGGCGTGAACCAGGAACCAGATAACAACCCCTTAATGTCCTTGAAAGGGACCTGTACGGAGGTTGTGGTTTGTTGGTGTGGGGTGGGATTATGATTGGTGCACGTACACCCATGCATGTCTTTGACAGAGGAACTGTAACAGGTCAGATGAATCGGGACGTCATTTTTCACCAGTATGTTCGCCCTTTCAGGGGTGCAGTGAGTCCCACCATCCTCCTGATAGACGTTAACACACGGTCCCATCGAGCTGCCACCATTGAGGAGTACCTTGAAACAGAAGATCTCAAGCGACTGGACTGACCTGCCTGTTCTCTAGACTTAAACCCCATCGAGCACGTCTTGGATGCTCTCTGTCGACGTATCGCTGCACGTCTTCAAACCCTTAGAACACTTCAGAAGCTCCGACAGGCACTGGTGCAAGAATGGGAGGCTATACCCCAGCAGCTGCTCGACCACCTGATCCAGAGGATGCTAACGCGTTGTGGCCTGTGTGCATGTGCATGGTGATCATAACCTATATTGACGTAGGGGTACAGGCGCAGGAAACAGTGGCGTTTTGTAGCACATGTGTTTCGGGACGGTTTTCTCAACTTATCACCAATACAGTGGACGTAGAGATCAGTGTCGTGTGTGTTCCCTATGTCCCTATGCTATTAGCGCCAGTTTTGTGTAGTGCCACGTTGTGTGGCACTACATTCTGCAATTATCCATAATTTATGAGCATGAGTGTATGTGGAACTACGTGACGTTCAAGGTCTAGTCCACATTCCAACTTACTGAGCTCTCCTGAGTGACTCATTCTGCTGTTACTGCTTTTTTACTGCCAACGTCATGCTCCCCGCCTGCGAGTCCCACGAGAAAGACTAGCCGCGTACCTCACAGCACGTGACACTGCAGCTCTGTGAGCGCCAGCAGCCGCCTCCGGCAGGGAGAGAGTAAGTGTTTCAGACGAGTTTAATAATTGTTGACTGCATGTTTAAATGCATGAAAGTTCTCGATAGCACACCACAAAATTAAGACTTTTAGTGGTCACATTTTCAATTAAATATTGATTGCTCGTGGGCCCCAAACGGAGCCGAGCATCCGCGAAGTGTGGCAGACAAGCCAACTTGTGTGAGGTCACAAGTTAGTTGGAGGACCCGTATATCTCGTTGGCCCGCCCCTCCTGCCTTTACAATGGAAGGTCCGCCTCCCGTGGCATCTAGCGATCAATTGCCTGTTACGTAGGAGTGTCCGCATTCTTTGGATCAGTTAGTATGTAAGGCAATTTCATTAAAACATGCGAAGAAATAGTTACTGTCTTCAGAACAGAATTTATTAAAAACGTTGATATGAAATATCGTGTGGTTAGGCACTCCCGTCTGGTAGACCGGTCGCCTGGTGCAAGTCTTTTTGAGTTGACGCCACTTCGGCGACTTTCGTGCCGATGGGGATGATGAAGAAAACACAACACCCAGTCCCTGAGCGAAGAAAATCTCCAACCCAGCCAAGAATCGAACCCGGACACCTTTACACAGCATTCATCCACGCTGTCCACTTTTTTTTTTGAATTTTGTTCGTTATTGTTCGTTGTAGTTGGTCGTAGCGGATGTCACATGACATCTGTTGAAGTTCTTTGTTGATCCTTTCACTCTTTTTTTTTATTACCGAGGCCAGACAGCTCTCTGACCGAAATTCTGCTGCCCACCACTCGGCTATCAAGGCGGACGTTAAAAACGATTAATCACTGGTAGCGCAACATACGCATGTGTTCTTTACTACACAACATAATCTGGCTCGCTCGTTCGTTCAGTGAACAGAGAAGAAATACATAGGATGCATTAGTTCCGGATTCACTCTCTTAGAACAGTCGAAAATCAAACACGATTCTGCAGCAAAGCACTTATCGATAGGGATGGCAGTTATTGTTGAAACAATTGGTTTTCAGTCGCATCATTTCTTTTTCAACGCCAATTTAACCGGACTCTTAAACCGCTCAAAATAACCGGTTTCTCAAATAACCGATTTCGGTTTTTTTATTCGTATTGTTTCCTGTAAACACGTAGAACTCGAACAAAGATTCAAAAATGTTGACACCCACAATTTCGAGCCACACAGAATCAAAATGTTAATGAAATAGGTAAATAAAAGAATATTTAGTGTGTCCACCATTCACTGCTTTCCTCTGAAAGTGATATGTGGTTGACTACTACAAAAAAATCACCATCATTTTCCTATTGTTTATAATTTTTTGAAACTCTTCTCAAACATTACGTTGTAAATGGGGATCGTACCATTATTTGGACATTGCGAATAGTCAGTAGTAAAGGATGAGAAACTGAGGTTCAAGAACTACTTTTCGTGTTAATAAGCGTGTGCTCCAGTTATATTAGCTGTAGCTTACAACCAACAAAGAACAACGAAAAAGAGGACAAGGTTCCGAGTTTGGTTTAAAAAAGGAGCTATTGTTCACATGTTCATTTACTGACTGAAATCAGAGCCACGGATTCGAAAGGTTTAATGAATTATTTTCCGACAACTTGATACGAGATAAACTACAGAAGCACAATACGTTAATTGCAGTCGACAAGAGTTTAGGAGCAATTTCGAAATGTTTTGCGACAAAGAGTTATTCCAATACTGGATGCTTAGTTCTGTAATATCAGCGAGCGCAACTGGTAAAATTCTATGGAAATCTGTGAAGAAATTATATCTGCCTAGCAAGGACTTGTTCAGGTAATTGTAAAACGCATTTTTTACACTTTGTGATTATTTGGAGTAATTGACATACATTTCGCAGACCTCTTACAAGCAGTTGAGGATGTCTGACGTATTTTTCGTAATGGGAGCAGTTTTGAAAAACTGCTCAGTAACACAACAATCTGTACTATATTTCAAATCAAAGAAGTAAGCAATATCACACACAATCCTCCTTTAACCATCCCAAACTGGCGTATAGAATGATTACCATTGCATAGGTCTATTACAGTTGTTTTGTGTTAAAACACCTTAAAAATTGAATCTGAGGTAAGATATACGCAACGGTGAATTGAAAAAAATAACATGGTGCACACTAACGCAGAGTGTCTGATACGTGAAGCTCTGTCAACATCTGCATGGAGAATATTGCCAAACCGCCAATATTTGGTCCCACGCGTTCAGTGTATATTGGCAATATCAAGAATATTTTGAGGTCCATCAATACTGCTCACCAATATTTGTAGTACAGACAATACGTCAATACGCTCCCTTAAACGGTCAACATACTGACAATTCGATAATACTATTGAACGTGTGAGGGCCTCGTAAGTTTTTTTGTTATGTTATGTTGCGAGTTTGTTGTGGCACCTCAGTTTTTGATCTTTTAAAGCAATTGTGGCATTGTACTCCATTGATACCGCACTTTGTAATATACTCCCGACCCATGGATATTGCCACTCTGTCAACTAATGTCTGAAGACAGCGAGAAATTACCACATGGAGAAAGTCGTGCACACTGCACGTTCACGCATACCATCCGATAGATAACATCACATGCCTCAGTAATACTATACCATATTTTATGGCTGGGCCATTGTTATTAAAATAACAATGATAGCTTTTCCCATTTTTAGGATGTGTGACTCAGCCTGCAGAAACGGAATCCTCGATGATAGCTTAATTGTCAGTCTGTCCATGTGTCTGTCTGTCAGACTGTTACGAATTCTTTTTCTCTGGAACCCTGGCGATTATAGGCGCGTCAGTCTGGAGCCTCGCGACCGCTACGTTCGCAGGCTCGAATCCTGCCTCGGTCATGGATGTGTGTGATGTCCTTAGGTTAGTTAGGTTTAAGTAGTTCTAAGTTCTAGGGGACTGATGACCTCATATGTTAAGTCCCATAGTGCTCAGAGCCATTTCTCTGGAACCGGTTGGCTTATCAAGATCAATATCACGTACTAAGCTCTATAGTCCCTTGCCGGTACAAAAATTTTAAGCTTCTAAGTCAGTGAAATCAAAAGATATGGCCATTTATGATACTCACAAACTCACTCACCGAACCTATAGCGTACTTCTCGTTCACATGTACACCTACATAGATACTCTGCAAATCGCACTTGAAGTGCCTGGCAGAGGTTTCATCCAACCATCTTCACAATAATTTTCTATTATTCCACACATAGCGCGTCGAGAAAACGAGCACCTATACCTTTCCGTGCGAGCGCTGATTCCCCTTATTTTATAGTGATGATCGTTTCTCCCTATGCAGGTCGCCCGCATCAGCAAAACATTTTCGCATTCTGGCAAGAAAGTTAGTTATTGAAATTTCGTGAGAATATCGCGCCGTAACGAGAAACGCCTTTATTTTAATGCTGTCCACCTCGAATCCTGTATCATATCCGAGACACTCTCTCCCCAATTTTTCGATGCTACAAAACATGTTGCATCTGTCTGAACTTTCTCGACGTTCTCCGTTTATCCTAACTGGTAAGGATTCCACACCGCCCAGCACTTCTCCAAAAGAGGACGGACAAGCGTTGTGTATGTAGTCTCTTTAGTACATCTGTTGAATCTTGCAAGTGTTCTGCTAATAAGAGGCAGTTTTTGGTTCGTTGAACTGGAATCATGAAATTTGTGAAAAAGCAGGGTTTCGCAGAACAAGTAACGGAACCGAGCGAGGTGGCGCAGCGGTTAATGCACTGGACTCGCATTCGGGAGAACGGCGGTTCAATCCCTCGTCCGGCCATCCTGATTTAGGTTTTCCGTAATTTCCTTAAATTGTCAGGCAAAGGCGCAGACGGTTCCTTTGAAAGTCCGATGAGACCAATGACCTCGCTGTTTGGTCTCTTCCACCAAATCAACCCAACCCAACAAGTAAAGAGAAGAATCTGGAACTTGTTAAATTGTAGTTAAATAACATTAAAAATATTTTTTTCATTTGAGCGTACATTGCATTCACCATCCGTCAAAACTGGACATGGAAATATAAACTGTAAATTATCATATTTTAGTAAGTAAACAAATATTCGAATAAACCTTTCCTCTCTACATATAGACAGAGAAGTCCTCTGCTCACTTCTTTTTGTATGCCAAGACTAGTCTGAGAAACTACTGTAGAGATTTTAATATGGTCTTTAAATTCTCGGGACCAATATCTTGCCAGAATCGATATCGATAATATGGAAAAATCGTTGAGATTCTCAGTTCTTATGATGGATTAACTAACACACACACACACACACACACACACACACACACACATATATATATATATATATATATATATATATATATATATATATATATATATATATTTCAGTGTTTTCTACCCGTTATTAGTCAAAAAGCAGAATTCCTGTTATAACCGAGACCAAACAAAAACCGAAAAGAACCAGAACTAAAATTCAAGTATCGGTTTTAGTCGGTCGGCTTTTCCCATCTCTACTTGTCGAGAGTGCACCTATCGCAGGTACCGGAAGGAAATACTTGTAAACGGTCATTGGAGAAACAAAAACATAGCTTCCGAGTCGCCGCCGTTGAGAACGTTCCGCGAACCGGCTGCTCAGACGTAAACGGAGCGGCCGGCCTTCCGGTTCCTCTGTTACCACCCCTCCCCCTCCCCCACCCCCCCAGACTGGCCACTGTATCGAACGGCGGGCCGTCCGCTTGATTCATCGTCAGAGCCAGCCGCGACAACCCTCCTAATCGGAGGAAGCAAATTTAGTCTGGCTGATTGGGCGCCGTGCAATCAAATCTCGGCGTCCCCCTTTTTTCCGTCCCCAGCACAAATACAGGACGGTAACTGGATTCCAGTGTCCGCTCCAGCTACTGGACTGTCTGCTTTCTCCCTTTTTGAAAAAAAAAAATTAATTTCCCCTGTGTTTGCGTAGCCAGTGCACCCATTCTGCGGTTTTATCGACTACCTGTCACCGCATATGGAGGCTTCCAGAACGGAGAGTCCCTCTGAACTCTGTTTTATTACATTTTCGTCTCATTCTACAATATATTCCCTCAATGCTTCCCCACTGCTCCTAAATTGTCCCAAACACCGCCCGTCAACGTATCTGCCACACGCTACGACCTCATCAATCTTTTCTGCATATACGTAAGTGGCATTCTTCCGTAGGTTTTTATTCGCCTTTTTCTCCCTGTATTGTCGAATGTTCAAATACTTTTTGTCGGAAACGTTTTGAAGACAGCACCTGGATAAAATGACATTTTTCATGCTGTGGTTACCACGTCATTGCGTCCTCAAGCCATTGAAAGGCTTCCTCCATGGATGGTCCGTTTTCAACGTACTCGTTGTTGCTAGTTTCTTCTTTCTTGCCACAAGGATCTTGGCCGTCGGCGGCGCTGGCAATTAAGTCATCGTCTGTCAATACAGTCAGTAAAGTACCAGCAAACCCCAATTCGCGTTACTTTAACCCATGGATCTGTTTTAAGAAAAGCTAGTATTTCACCCATCTCGATATTTATGACTTCATATCTCCTGTAGTAAGTGTCGTATATCGATATAATTTTGCAGATAGATTCAGTGGTATAGGTGTACACTGTCTGCGACATGTGTTGTGAATAGAATTAGTATCAAAGAAGTAATAAAGTAACATCTCATGCCTGATGCAGAAGTTTTAGTGGATGAAATGCAAGAACTACAAAGCGATATTCTTTTTCCCCTTTATTTTATGGGGGATATCAGCGAAACAAGATTTGTAAAGGTTTGAAATTATGTATAAAGTTTGTTCGAAGTGTAAGTACTCTCAATCTCAAATACTGAATGAATACAATTTGGGTAATTCGTAGGTCGTGACTTAAGGTGTCTCATGACACATACAGTGTTCCTAAAATAATAATTCTCTTACTGTGTTAAAACTTCAAAATGCGATTCTATTTTTTAATGAGTAGATTATGGCAGCATTTAAAATTTTTTAATTCGTTCAGTAATTATTTGAAATATTGAAAATCCTAAAGATCCTTTAATTCTTTGAGTCCCAAAAATACGAAAAATATATAATTTTAAAGTTTTTCACAAAATTAATCTTTATTGTCACAGCAAGCAACGAATGCAAGAACATACTGGGAAAAAGTAAACAATTAATTGGTTTAATGAGGCGATGTCACTTTGGGACCATTAGGACAATTCATTTTCAGCAACCGATCATTTCATGTTATATATTTGAAAGCAAATCCGCAGTTTTCGTAGACACAGTCCCACATCTCGAAACTTCCGTGAACTCATAATGCAGAAAACAAATTATAGTCGTAAATAACAAGCAAAAATGGAACTAAAATTTAATGAATTTTGCATGACAACTAGGTACTGCACCACTCACCAAAGCAGCAATACAAACTCAGACTTACTTTATAATTACTTTAGAAGACTATATAGGTAAGGCTTTTTTTTTTTTTAAAAAAAAGCATGTCACATTGTTTTATGATCCTCTTCACAACCACTTATGCTTTGAACACTATAACTGACTCCTACAATGCATTGCGTTCACAGAAGTACACCAGGTTACCACTAGATGCCTCTGTCTTGCAACAACATCCGTGGTTTCATGCTAAAGGCATTGGCACTTCAAGGGTGCTTCCAGGCAGAAACCACTGGTACTCATAGGGTTCATCAGTCCAGCAACGTTCGTACACATTGTATTACGCGTTCTTGTGTGTGTGTGTGTGTGTGTGTGTGTGTGTGTGTGTGTGTGTGTGTGTGTTGGTTCAAGTGTGGGTATGATGTTGCTGGCTGTATAAGTACCTACCCGATGCCAAATAGAAGAAATATAATAAAAACAAATAAGAGATGGTAAAAGTTTCGGAGTTGTTCGTCGCGTCATATTCAAGAATCTAAAATATTCAATCCCTCTTCTGTGATGTTCGTCAGGATAGTATCGGTGTCCCTGGGAAACTGAACACAGTTGAAAAACAGTGTTGTAGCCACTTATGAAGGACAGTCTTCCCGTGCTCTTTCGGAGAATTGAAGGTAGTGGTTCAAATGGCTATAAGCACTGTGGGACTTAACATATGTGGTCATCGGTCTCCTAGACTTAGAACTACTTAAACCTAACTAACCTAAGGACATGACACACATCCATGCCCGAGGCAGGATTTGAACCTCCGACCGTAGCAGCAGCGTGGTTCCGGACTTAAGCGCCAAGAACCGCTCGGCCACCGCGGCTGGCTTGAAGTTACTGGATAAACATTAAAATTTTGCTAACCCCCCCTTCCCACCCCTCATTCGCCATCTGCTATCAGGATTTACACAGTGTCAACACACCACCAGCGGCAGCCTGAAAGTTATTTATATCCAGTAACTTGAATTATCCGAACAAGAGCGGGGGACAGCCTTCTATAGATGGAAGCGACGCTACTTTTGGCAGTGTACTATTCCCATAGACACCGGAACTATCTCCATGAAGTTCCCAACAGAGAAGTAGAAATGAGTTGTTTAGAATGCTAGAGAAGAAATGTGGTGAAGCCGAACAACTCGCTATATTTTACGACCAATGACAATGGCCACATAAGCTTGCAAACTTAAGAGGCTGGTTAAAAATGGTTCAAGTGGCTCTGAGCACTATGGGACTTAACATATGTGGTCATCGGTCTCCTAGACTTAGAACTACTTAAACCTAACTAACCTAAGGACATGACACACATCCATGCCCGAGGCAGGATTTGAACCTGCGACCGTAGCAGCAGCGTGGTTCCGGACTTAAGCGCCAAGAACCGCTCGGCCACCGCGGCTGGCTTGAAGTTACTGGATAAACATTAAAATTTTGCTAACCCCCCCTTCCCACCCCTCATTCGCCATCTGCTATCAGGATTTACACAGTGTCAACACACCACCAGCGGCAGCCTGAAAGTTATTTATATCCAGTAACTTGAATTATCCGAACAAGAGCGGGGGACAGCCTTCTATAGATGGAAGCGACGCTACTTTTGGCAGTGTACTATTCCCATAGACACCGGAACTATCTCCATGAAGTTCCCAACAGAGAAGTAGAAATGAGTTGTTTAGAATGCTAGAGAGGAAATGTGGTGAAGCCGAACAACTCGCTATATTTTACGACCAATGACAATGGCCACATAAGCTTGCAAACTTAAGAGGCTGGTTAAAAATGGTTCAAGTGGCTCTGAGCACTATGGGACTTAACATCTGAGGTCATCAGTCCCCTAGACTCAGAACTACTTAAACCTAACTAACCTAAGGACATCACACACATCCTTGCCCGAGACTGGATTCGAAGCTGCGACCGTAGCAGCAGCGCGGTTTCCGACTGAAGCGCCTAGAACCCTCGGCCACAGCGGCCGGCTAAGAGGCTGGTGTTACACCGCCAACCTACAATGGTTAAATCTTATCGCTTCTCGGTACTGCGGTAGGGACCCAACGGCAACATCGGATCTGAATCACGTCATTGTGCCGTGCACCAAATACACGGCCGCTAAAGCTGTCCTCTACAGGTAACTGATTGCCAGGGGCTACCCTCCCCACAGTAATATCTCTTTTACAATGAAATGAACACCCTTAGCTGCTTACAGGCGTTGACATACGTCAACGGGGGCAGATGAAAATGTGTGTCCTGACCGAGACTCGAACCCGGGATCTCCTGCTTACATGGCAGACGCTCTATTCATCTGAGCCACCGAGGACACAGAGGATAGCGCGACTGCAGGGATTTATCTCTGGCACGCCTCCCGCAAAACCCACACTCTCAACGTATTGTTCCACACTACATTCGTAGTGCCCCCGCCCACTAAACTCATTACTCGCGGCGCGTTGCCGATTCCCATAAGAATTCGGGCACTGTTTGTGCATTCGCACAGAAGAAGAAGCTGGTCAAGTGGCCGGTGAGCCTTAACTATATATTTACTAAGATGGTATCTGTTCTTTCGGACATGTCCGAAAGAACAGGTACCATATTAGTAAATAACTCTTTTCCTTCATCGGTTTGATGTATATAAATACAACTTTCTCGTGGACTGTTTAAAAGACGCCGGTATCCAGCTTCAAATTATACGTTGCTGTGGGTCTCGTTTTCACATGCAACCAGCCCGACTCGAAAACTGGGTGGCAATTTTTTTTTATCTTTGACTTCAAACTTTCATCTTTGTTCTATTATGAAATTTTCAATTTTGTTAACTTGGCACGACAGTAACTACTGCTGGCCGTAGCGTGGTCGGCATTTTAAGTTTAATGTTACATTAACAACATACTTTTACGTTATCGTTCTGCTATGAAGCGCGCGATTATGTTGAAATGGTACTGATGTAACTACTGCCACCTGTGTGGTCATCGATGCCCAAAGCCAAAATAAATAAATACATTTAAGTAAGAGGCTGTGCGATTGCCTCGGAAGCACTCGTTGCTCCAGCATCGTGAGCGAACAGTAATTCTGCTTGTATCTCTTTTAATTACGCGACTGATAGGGGGTCGTAGGCGTGACCGCAGTTTGATTACAGCAGGCGCGGAGACAACCGCGCTGCGAGATTGTCTAATTGTTACAGCGCTGCGTGCCGCGTTGCAAGTTCTTCGTCACTGCCGTCCCACTTTCTATACCCTTCTTCGCTCTGAGACTTACATATCTTCCCAGTGAAGCAGTCTGAAAGTGCTTCTGGTCGCAGCAGAAGACAGTTTCGTTTTCATGAAGTACTGTTTTTCGCAGTTTATCTTTAGTCTGTGAACGGTTGCACCTCAGGGTGAGAGGTGCGACGGTCGCGAGGCTTTGCGCTGGCCTTGGGCGTTACAGTCGGGTCCACGGACCACTGCAAGCAGCCACGAAACTCTACAGGGCAAGGAAGATGCAACCATTTGGCAGCTGAAGCAATTGTAGCGCTCCAAGCAGCTAGCACGTAGTAACAGAGAGAAGTACAAGTGTAATATGCTGCGAATACATATAAAGAAAGATCTCTTATCATTTAGCTACAATGTAGCAGATCAGCAACTGGGAGCAGTTAATTCCATAAATTATCTGGGTCAAAAGGCTCAAATGGCTCTGAGCGCTATGGGACTTAACATTTATGGTCATCAGTCCCCTAGAACTTAGAACTACTTAAACCTAACTAACTTAACTAACCTAAGGACCTCACGCAACACCCAGCCATCACGAGGCAGAGAAAATCCCTGACCCCGCCGGGAATCGAGCCCGGGAACTCGGGCGTGGGAAACGAAAACGCTACCGCACGACCACGAGATGCGGGCAAATTATCTGGGAGTACGCATTAGGAGTGATTTAAAATGGAATGATCATATAAAGTTGATCGTCGGTAAAGCACATGCCACACTGAGATTCATTGGAGGAATCGTAAGGAAATGCAATCCGAAAACAAAGGAAGTAAGTTACACTACGCTTGTTCGCCCACTGCTTGAATACTGCTCAGCAGTGTGGGATCCGTACCAGATAGGGTTGATAGAAGAGATAGATAAGATCCAACGGAGAGCAGCGTGCTTCGTTACAGGATCATTTAGTAATCGCGAAAGCGTTACGGAGATGATAGATAAACTCCAGTGGAAGACTCTGCAGGAGAGACGCTCAGTAGCTCGGTACAGGCTTTTGCTGAAGTTTCGAGAACATACCTTCACTTAGGAGTCAAGCGGCATATTGCTCCCCCCTACGTATATCTCGCGAAGAGACCATGAGGATAAAATCAGAGAGATTAGAGTCCACACAGAGGCATACCGGCAATCCTTCTTTCCACGAATAGTACGAGACTGGAATAGAAGGGAGAACCGATAGAGGTACTCAAGGTACCCTCCGCCACACACCGTCAGGTGGCTTGCGGAGTATGGACGTAGATGTACATGTGGAGTTTTAGCAAAGTGTGGTTCATCTATAAAGGAGACCGCATATAGGACGTTAGTACAATCTTTTCTTGAGTACTTTTTACTGCTAGAGATCCTTACCAGATCGAATTAAAGGAAGATACAATTCAGAGGCGGGTTGCTAGATTTGTTACTAGTAGGTTCAGACAACACGCGTGTGTTACGCAGATGATTCGTGAATTCAAATGGAAATCCTTGACGGGAAGGCGACATTCCTTCCGAGGAACACTACTGAGAAAATTTAGAGAACCAGCATTTGAAGCTGACTACAGAAAGATTCGAAATTAGAATTATATATTAATACCTTCAGCTGCTGGCGGGCGGTGATATATATCAACGGGGACAGGTGAAAATGTGTGCCCCGATCCGGACTCGATCCCGGGATTTCCTGCTTACATGGCAGACGCTCTATCCATCTTGAGCCACCGCGGGCACACGGGATAGTGTGACTGCAAGGACTAACTCCTGAACGCCTCCCGCGAGACCCACATTCTCACCTTATGTCCGAAAGAAGAATCACCATATCCATATACGTATGCAGAACGATTCTGTTGTCACCAACACACATTGCGCATAACAACCACGAAGATAAGATACGACGAAGTAGGGCTCATACGAAGGCATACAGACAGTCGTTTTTTCTTCTTTCTACTTCCGAGTGGAACAGGAAAGGAAATAACTAGTAATGGTACGGAGTACCCTCGGCCACGCGTGGATCGCGGAGTATCGATGTACATATAGGTAGATGTAGACTTTCTTTGAGCACATCGTTCGCGACTGGAACAGAAAACGGGGGAACTAATAGTGCTACAGAAACTACCGTCCGCTACACACCGTAAGGCGGCCTGCGCACTATATACGAGGGTTGAAACTTAAATAGTGGCAACTATTTATTCACAACGGATACAAAAGAATTTCATGTTTGCACCTGTTACTGGCCTTCAAAGTAGTCACCAACGTTGTGTAGAACCCGTTGCCAGCGATGTGGAAGGAGTAGTATACCGTTAGTAGAGCCTGCTCTGTTGATGGTACGAATGGAGCAGTCTACTGCCTATCGAATCTCTGGAACTGTTCTGAAGCGAATGCCACGAAGTGGTTCCTTCACCTTCGGAAGCAAATCAAAGTTGCAAGGACTTAAGTCCGGGGAGTATGGTGGATGGTAGAGTACTTCCCAGTCCCATCGACCGAACAGAGCAGCCACAGCTTGTGCTGTATGCGCCCGTTTACTGTCGTGCAAAATGATGGGTGGGTTGTGCGGAAAATGTCGGCGCTTCTTTCGTAAAGCGATGCTCCAAAAATGAACAGTAATACTGTGCATTGACGGTCTGCCATGGACGAACGTAATGAGTTAGGATGATAACACCATCACAGTCGAACACGAGTATTTCCGTAACTTCCACCATACTGACCCTCTGGCGCACCTCCGACTTTCGCGGCGACCCATAATGACGCCATTCGTTGGGTTGGCGTTTCAGTTTCGGCTCGTACAATGTGGCCCAACTCTCATCCAGTGTTACGATACGGCGTAAGAAAGCCTCTCCCTCGCGCACATAGCACTCCAATTGCGCTTGAGCAGCATCGAAACGCAACCATTTCTGCATTTCCCTCAAGTCATGCGGAACCCATCGTGATGCAGTTTTTCGCGTGCCCAGGTGTTCCTTCAGGATGCGAAGCACAGTTGTATGCGCTAATCAGGTTTCGTGAACGAGCTCAGGCACCTTATGGCGTCGATCACTGTCCACTAACGCGGTAACACTTCTTCTTCAGTGACGCTAGGACGACCTGCCCCATGCATGCCTGCCACAGTTTGCCGACCTTCGCCTCGCGGGATTAGCCGAGCGGTCTGGGGCGCTGCAGTCATGGACTGTGCGGCTGGTCCCGGCGGAGGTTCGAGTCCTCCCTCGGGCTTGGGTGTGTGTGTTTGTCCTTAGGATAATTCAAGTTAAGTAATGTGTAAGCTTAGCGACTCATGACCTTAGCAGTTAAGTCCCATAAGATTTCACACACGTTTTCCCGACCTTCGTTGAAGGCTTTTACCTAACGTACCACTGTTCAGTACGGCAATGCCGATTACCTGCACGCCGCTTCAAGACCTTGATGACACTGTCGTGCTGTACGATCTCTGGCACATTCAACCTTGATCCAATTCCGTTGTTCCTGTTTCGAAAATATAGTGACACGGTTACGTTAGACCGCTCGCTCAAATGTGACTGTGTTTACCTCGATTGTGGGCACCCCGGAGACGTGGGACGGACGAGTCCATTTGCTCAGAGGTAAGGTAGGTATGACGTGTGGTATCAACGACAATGGTAGATTCCATTGCATGGTTTCTCCACAGCAGTGTTGCCGCTGTTAAAGTTACAACCCTCGTATGCAGATGAAGAAGCGTGTGATAGCAACCTCATCTACAGAAGCAGGTTTCCAAGAGATTACAACATAGTATATTCGCTAATACATTGACTAAACCAGATGTTGTGCAGAGTTTCAGGGAGAACATAAGGGAACAATTTAGAGGAATGGGGGAAAGAAATACAGTAGAAGAAGAATGGGTAGCTTTGAGGGATGAAGTAGTGAAGGAAGCAGAGGATCAAGTAGGTAAAATGACGAAGGCTAGTAGAAATCCTTGGGTGACAGAAGAAATATTGCATTTAATTGATGAAAGGAGAAAATATAAAAATACAGCAAATGAAGCAGGCAAAAAGGAACACAAACGTCTTAAAAATGAGATCGAAAGGAATTGCAAAATGGCTAAGGAGGCATGGCTAGAGGACAAATGTAAAGATGTAGAGGCTTATCTCACCAGGGGTAAGATAGATACTGCCTACAGAAAAATTAAACAGACCTTTGGAGAAAAGAGAACCACATATATGAATATCAAGAGCTCAGATGGAAACCTAGTTCTAAGCAAAGAGGGGAAAGCAGAAAGGTGGAAGGAGTTCACAAAGGGTCTATACAAGGGCGATGTACTTGAGGACAATATTATGGAAATGGAAGAGGATGTAGATGAAGATGAAATGGGAGATACGATACTACGTGAAGAGTTTGACAGAGAACTGAAAGACCTCAGTCGAAACAAGGCCCCAGGAGTAGACAACATTCCATTAAAACTACTGACAGCCTTGGGAGAGCCAGTCCTTACAAAAACCTGCCATATGGTGCGCAAAATGTATGAGACAGGCGAAATACCCTCAGACTTCAAGAAGAATATTATAATTCCAATCCCAAAGAAAGCAGGTGTCGACAGATGCGAAAATTATAGAACTATCAGTTTAATAAGTCACGGCTGCAAAATACTAACGCGACTTCTTTACAGACGAATCGAAAAACTGGTAGAAGCCGACCTCGCGAAGATGTTTCGATTCCGTAGAAATATTGAAACACGTGTGGCATTACTGACCCTACGACTTATCTTAGAAACTACACTCCTGGAAATGGAAAAAAGAACACATTGACACCGGTGTGTCAGAACCACCATACTTGCTTCGGACACTGCGAGAGGGCTGTACAAGCAACGATCACACGCACGGCCAGCGGGCACACCAGGAACCGAGGTGTTGGCCGTCGAATGGCGCTAGCTGCGCAGCATTTGTGCACCGCCGCCGTCAGTGTCAGCCAGTTTGCCGTGGCATACGGAGCTCCATCGCTGTCTTTAACACTGGTAGCATGCCGCGACAGCGTGGACGTGAACCGTATGTTCAGTTGACGGACTTTGAGCGAGGGCGTATAGTGGGCTAGCGGGAGGCCGGGTGGACGTACCGCCGAACTGCTCAACACGTAGGGAGTGAGGTCTCCACAGTACATCGATGTTGTCGCCAGTAGCTGGCGGAAGGTGCACGTGCCCGTCGACCTGGGACCGGACCGCAGCGACGCACGGATGCACGCCAAGACCGTAGAATCCTACGCAGTGCCGTAGGGGACCGCACCGCCACTTCCCAGCAAATTAGGGACACTGTTGCTCCTAGGGTATCGGCGAGGACCATTCGCAACCGTCTCCATGAAGCTGGGCTACGGTCCCGCACACCGTTAGGCCGTCTTCCGCTCACGCCCCAACATCGTGCAGCCCGCCTCCAGTGGTGTCACGACAGGCGTGAATAGAGGGACGAATGGAGACGTGTCGTCTTCAGCGATGAGAGTCGCTTCTGCCTTGGTGCCAATGATGGTCGTATGCGTGTTTGGCGCCGTGCAGGTGAGCGCCACAATCAGGACTGCATACGACCGAGGCACACAGGGCCAACACCCGGCATCATGGTGTGGGGAGCGATCTCCTACACTGGCCGTACACCTCTGGTGATCGTCGAGGGGACACTGAATAGTGCACGGTACATCCAAACCGTCATCGAACCCATCGTTCTACCATTCCTAGACCGGCAAGGGAACTTGCTGTTCCGACAGGACAATGCACGTCCGCATGTATCCCGTGTCACCCAACGTGCTCTAGAAGGTGTAAGTCAACTACCCTGGCCAGCAAGATCTCCGGATCTGTCCCCCATTGAGCATGTTTGGGACTGGATGAAGCGTCGTCTCACGCGGTCTGCACGTTCAGCACGAACGCTGGTCCAACTGAGGCGCCAGGTGGAAATGGCATGGCAAGCCGTTCCACAGGACTACATCCAGCATCTCTACGATCGTCTCCATGGGAGAATAGCAGCTTGCATTGCTGCGAAAGGTGGATATACACTGTACTAGTGCCGACATTGTGCATGTTCTGTTGCCTGTGTCTATGTGCCTGTGGTTCTGTCAGTGTGATCATGTGATGTATCTTACCCCAGGAATGTGTCAATAAAGTTTCCCCTTCCTGGGACAATGAATTCACGGTGTTCTTATTTCAATTTCCAGGAGTGTAGATTAAGAAAAGGTAAATCTACGTTTCTAGCATTTGTAGACTTAGAGAAAGCTTTTGACAATGTTGACTGGAATACTCTATTTCAAATTCCTAAGGTGGCAGGGTTCCAATGCAGGGAGCGAAAGTCTATTTACAATTTGTGCAGAAACCAGACGGCAGCTATAAGAGTCGATGGGCATGAATGAGAGGCAGTAGATGGGAAGGAAGTGAGACTAATGAGGAGGTATTGAATAGTATTTGGGAGAAGAGGAGTTTGTGGCACAACTTGACTAGAAGAAGGGATCGGTTGGTAGGACATGTTCTGAGGCATCAAGGGACCACCAGTTTAGTATTAGAGGGCAGCGTGGAGGGTAAAAATCGTAGAGGGAAACCAAGAGATGAATACACCAAGCAGATTCAGACGGATGTAGGCTGCAGTACGTACTGGGAGATGAAGCAGCTTGCACAGAATAGAGTAGCATGAAGAGCTGTATCAAACCAGTCTCAGGACTGAAGGCCACAACAACAACAACATTGATATGCGCAACACTTTTTGTGAGTATGACATAGGATACAATGTGAAAGCAAAAGTAATAGTGTGTAACCACAATAGAGAAAAGTGCCGTGCATAATTCGCATGAAATGGCTTATCCGATGAATGCAGGACCGTTACTCGCTGTGAGGCGGGTGCCGCTGGCTGGGGAACATTACGACGCCGGAGGAGTGGGCGGCAAAGCGCATCATCTGCGGCCGGTGTGAAAGCGGCGAAAGCTGGGCACGCTTCGCGCTTGACAGCCGCCGTCGCTTCGCAGGCGTAGCGCTGCACAGCACAGCACGACACAACACGAAAGCCCTCGCGGGGAGACATTCTAGCGAATCACCCACCGCAGCGTCCCTTCTCCTCCCAGTCTTGAGTCACGACGTGACCAGGTACCTCAAGAATAACCCGTCACTTTCAGAGAAATATCAACATGATTATTCTACATTAGTATGGTCGTATTAATATTGTTCATATACCTAAAAGTCATTATCAGGAGAAACGAAACTGGCGTTCTACGGATCGGAACGTGGAATGTCAGATCCCTTAATCGGGCAGGTGGGTTAGAAAATTTAAAAAAGGGAAATGGATAGGTTAAAGATAGAGATAGTGGGAATTAGTGAAGTTCGGTGGCAGGAGGTACAAGACTTCTGGTGAGGGTTATAAATACAAAATGAAATAGGGGTAATGCAGGAGTAGGTTTCATAATGAATAAAAATAGGAGCGCGGGTAAGCTACTACGAACAGCATAGTGAACGCATTGTTCTAGCCAAGATAGACGCGAAGCCCACGCCTACCACAGCAGTACACATTTATATGCGAACTAGCTCTGCAGATGACGAAGAAATTGAAGAAATGTATGATGAGATAAAAGAAATTATTCAGATAGTGAGGGGAGACGAAAATTTAACAGTCGTGGGGGACTCGAATTGGAGTGTAGGAAAAGGGAGAGAAGGAAACATAGTAAGTGAATATGGATTGGGGCTAAGAAATGAAAGAGGAAGCCGTCTGGTAGAATTTTGCACAGAGCATAACTTAATAATAGCTAACACTTGGTTCAAGAATCATTAAAGAAGGTTGTATACGTCGATGAGGCCTGGAGGCACTGGAAGGTTTCAGATAGATTATATAATGGTAAGACAGAGATTTAGGAACCAGGTTTTAAATTGTAAGACATTTCCAGGGGCAGATGTGGACTATGACCACAATCTGTTGGTTATGACCTGTAAATTAAAGCTGAGAAACTGCAAAAAGGTGGGAATTTAAGGAGATGGGACCTGGATAAACTGAAAGAACCAGAGTTGTGCAGAGTTTCAGAGAGAGCATTAAGGAACAATTGACAAACACGGGAAAGAAATACAGCAGAAGAATGGGTTGCTTTGAGAGATGAAATAGTGAAGACAGCAGAGGATCAAGTAGGTAAAAAGAGGAGAGCTAGTAGAGATCCATGGGTAACAGAAGAGATATTGAATTTAATTGATGAAAGGAGAAAATATAAAAATGCAGTAAATGAAGCAGACAAAAAGCAATACAAACGTCTCAAAAATGAGATCGGCAGGAAGTGCAAAATGACTAAGCAGGGATGGCTAGAGCACAAATGTAAGGCTGTAGAGGCTTATCTCACTAGGGGTAAGATAGATACTGCCCACAGGAAAATTAAAGAGACCTTTGGAGACAAGGGAACCATTTATTTGAATGTCAAGAGCTCGGATGGAAAATCATTTCTGAGCAAAGAAGTGAAAGCAGAAAGGTGGAAGGAGTGAATAGACGGTCTATACAAGGGCGAAGCACTTCAGGGCAATATTATGGAAATGGAAGAGGATGTAGATGAAGATGAAATGGGAGATATGATACTGCGTGAAGAGTTTGACAGAGCACTGAGAGACCTAAGTCGGAACAAGGCCCCGGGAGTAGACAACATTCCATTAAAACTACTGATAGCCTCGCGAGAGCCAGCCCTGACAAAACTCTACCATCTGCTGAGCAAGATGTATGAGACAGAAGAATATAATAATTCTAATCCCAAAGAAAGCAGGTGTTGACAGATGTGGAAATTACCGAACTATCAGTTTAATAAGTCACGCCTGCAAAATACTAACATGAATTCTTTACACATGAATGGAAAAACTGGTAGAAGCCGACCTCGGGGAAGATCAGTTTAGATTCCGTAGAAATGTTGGAATACGTAAGGCAATACTGACCCTACGACTTATCTTAGAAGATATTTTAAGGAAAGGCAAACCTACATTTCTAGCATTTGTAGACTTAGAGAAAGCTTTTGACAATGTTGACTGGAATAATATCTTTCAAATTCTGAATGTGGCAGCGGCCAAATACAGGGAGCGAAAGGCTATTTACCATTTGTACAGAAACCAGATGTCAGTTATAAGAATCGAGGGGCATGAAACGGACGCAGTGGCTGAGAAGGGAGTGAGACAAGGTTGTAGCCTATGTCTGATGTTATTCAGTCTGCATATTGATCATACAGTAAAGGAAATGAAAGAAAAATTGGCAGTAGGATTTAAAATAATTGGAGAAGAAATAAAAACTCTGAGTTTTGCCGATAACGTTGTAATTCTATCAGAGACAGCAAAGGGCGTGGAAGAGCATTTGAACGGAATGGACAGTGTCTTGAAAGGAGGATATACGATGAACATCAACAAGAGCAAAACGAGGATAATGGAATGTAGTCAAACTAAATCGGGTGATGCTGAGGGTATTAGAGTGTGAAATGAGACGCTTAAAGTAGTAAATGAGTTTTGCTATATGGGGAGCAAAATAACTGACGATGGTCGAAGTAGAGAGGATATAAAATGTAGACTGGCAATGGCAAGGAATGCGTTTCTGAAGGGGAGAAATTTGTTAACATCGAGTCTAGATTTAAGTCGCAGGGAGCCTTTTATGAAAGTATTTGTGTGGAGTGGAGCCATGCATGGAAGTGAAACATGGACTATAAATAGTGTAGACAAGAAGAGAATAGAGGCTTTCGAAATGTGGTGCTAAGGAGACTGCTGAAGATTAGATGGATAGAACACCTAACGAATAAGGAGGTACTGAATAGATTTAGGGAGAAGAGGTATTTGTTGCACAACTTGACTAGAAAAAGGGATTGGTTGATACGACATGTTCTGAGGCATCAAGGGATCACCAATTTAGTAATGGAGGGCAGTGTGGAGGGTACAAATCGTAGAGGGAAACCAAGAGATGAAGACACTAAGGAGATTCAGAAAGACGTAGGTTGCAGTAGGTACTTGGAGATGAAGCAGTAGGTACTTGGAGATGAAGCAGCTTGCACAAGGTAGGATAGCATAGAGAGCTGCATCAAACCAATCTCTGGACTGAAGACCACAACAACAACAACAACCACCTAAAAGCTCTTTCTATCTCAGAGTCTCTTCCTTGGATGAAAATAGATAACCAATAGGTCCAAGAAACAATAATAAAGGAAGGGACAAAAGAAGTATTCAAGAAGGGTCGTTGAAAACACGCACAAAACTGTAGGCCTATAACTTTGACGTCGGTCTGTTGTAGAAACTTGGGACACATTTTATGCTAGCGTGTTATGACATTTCTTGAGACCGAAATCTCATTTGTAAGAACCAAGATTGTTCCGAAAAATGTTCGTCTACGAGACCCAGAAGGCAGTAGATACAGGCTCCCAGGTAGATGCCGTGTTCCTTGACTTTCAGAAGGCATTCAGTACAGCTCCTCTGCTGTACACAGTACACTAAGGTGTAAAACTTTTTCATTTTCTTCCGCATTTGTCGTTTTCTTAGTTGCAGTAAGGCAACCACACCCTAACCACGAAAGACAAAAAAAAAAGGCTCTGAGCACTATGGGACTTAACTGCTGAGGTCACCAGTCCCCTAGAACTTAGAACTACTTAAACCTAACTAACCTAAGGACATCACACACATCCATTCCCGAGGCAGGATCCGAACCTGCGACCGTAGCGGTCGCGCGGTTCCAGACTGTAGCGGCTAGAACCGCTCGGCCACCACGAAAGACACCCAAATGCCGTTCACCATGTGCTCCGTACCTCTCTGTTGGTACCACACCTGCCGGTAAGATTCCCCAAGCACACAGATGCTTCCATCGCATTGCGAATGACTTGTCTGCAGTCATCCACTGTCCACCACCTCAACTGTTGCTTCGCACTGACTACAGAAATGTTTGGGTTACTCGGAGCTGTACCCACCCTTTTTACGTCTTTGTCACAATAACTGGACTAGCTGGACTGCTGGTAGATTTGTGGAACCTCGAGAAATTCCTTTCGCTGATTTCGTGTCACCTTTCGGTTTAGCTGCGGTTGTTTCTTCTCTTTCCACTTAAGTCACTTCACCAGCAGTGGACTTGGGCAGCTTTAGAAAGGTTGAAGTGTATCAAGTGAATCTGGTGACAGCTAAGCACTAGACGACATTCGACGTCACTCAGCCCTCCTGACAAAGCCATTCTGGAGTTACAGTTCCTCTGCTGATAGAACAGCACTGCCTGCTTCCTTTTATACTGGCGGATCCACCTGTCGTGGCATCTGGCAGTCAATTCCCCATTACGATTGGTCACATAGTGTATGCACAGTAAATACAAGGGGAGTTCAATAAGTAATGAAACACAATTTTATTCTGAAAGCAGGTCGGTTTTATTCTAGATTCCAATGCACAGTATTAGTCCCCACTCTTTTGGCTACAAATCATATTTTTCAACATGATCTCCCTTCAACGTAACGGCCCTAAGCCACCTTGCCGGGTGGGCCTGTACCCCGCATGGTACCACTTTACTTGGAGCCAACGTCTTGCTATATCAATAACCTTCTCATAATCCACGTTATGCTTTCCGCGGAGTGTATCATTCGTTGGGCCAAACAGATGCAAGTCAGAAGATGTGAGATCCAGGCCGTAGAGTGGATGAGGAAAAACAGTCCAATGACTTTCTTCCTATCCATCTGTGGCATGAATCAGCAAACCAGTGTTAATTAGTATTAGTTGAAAACAGTCTTGGTTGCAATTTTAGTTTTTTTATTTATCAACTACGCGTATCACCTTATTTAGGCATCTTGAGGCTGATCTTAATTTGGTATCTCTTAGGACGATCCTATAGACAGTGTAGCTAAAGGCATCGTCGAGTACATCAGGCCAACATCGCCAGTATAAAGTATTTACTGAGGATAACGAAGGCGAAGACTAAAATTGCATCCAAGACTGTTTCCAGTCCAATTAAGTTTTGTGAGCTTCTCTAGGAAGAGCAGAATTGTGCAACGCGTTTATGTTGTCATCGACAAGGAGCAGTTTGTTTGCTTTTTTGAGTCGACGAACAAAGGTGCGGCTTTGAACCTATTGTTCGGAGGAGAGGCGCCGCTCCATGGACTGCGCGACATTGCTGCGATGATGACACAGACGCCTCGCTCAACAACTCAACGTGCTTTTGTTCACTGCCAGGTGTCCGTAGACATTCTGCAAGCGCCTATAAATATCTGCGATGCTCTGGTTTTCCTTCAAAAGAAACTGAGTGACAGCTCTCCGTTTGGAACGCGCCTCCGTTATAGACGTCATTTTGAAGGCTACGTTTACCACCGCCATCTCTCGGAACTTCTTGAAACTATAGGCTGGTGGTGGTGGTTAGTGTTTAACGTCCCGTCGACAACGAGGTCATTAGAGACGGAGCGCAAACTCGGGCTAGGGAAGGATTGGGAAGGAAAGCGGCCGTGCCCTTTCAAAGGAACCATCCCGGCATTTGCCTGAAACGATTTAGGGAAATCACGGAAACTATAGGGGCTGAAACGGGAATATTCTACGATGTCCCAAAACAGATTATGTATTTTTTCAACCGAAACTGTCAGAGATAAAAAATGTATTCCATCACTTTTTGAACGCCCTCGTAAAAATTCGTAATTTCCTATGCTTCCTGCTCCAGGAATTTCAATGAAATGAAATAGCGTGTTGCTAGGGTCTCCCGTGGGGTAAACCGGTCGCCTGGTGCATGTCTGCTTAGCTGAGGCCTCTTCGACGACTTGTGTTGCGGCGACGCGGTTCCTTCCGTCCCTTTACGACGAACCTGCACCTACCGGTAAACATTGTCTCGGCAGATCAACAGTAGGGAAACTTCGACGTGCACCAGGCTGCAATTAAAGTCATTAATCTACGTTTCGGTTTTCACACGAAATGAAGGATTCGAAATTTTGTCCTTAATTAATATATTCTGAGACTTAGCTGAACAAGTATCACTGCCAAGCCCGTGCTAGTCTTAACACAGTCATTCACAATCCCTTTCACTCACGTTAGCAAGTTTATGGTGTTGCATTTCCCGAGAACGTTTTTGATTCAGAATGCTCGCCAAATATTAAGTCTGTCGGTACCTAATGCAGTCACAGTTTTTAGCCACCGACCTGCTCAATACGCCACGCGGAATTTATGTCTTTTCTCGTCACAAAATTCACTTCGAAATTCCGAAATTTCTACACACCCATTGGAATCATTATGCCGTCTCTTTACAACACTTTTGATGTATGAAACACTGCTTGATCCGGCTACTTATCATTTCCATCCGAACTACTACCACACACGTCCGAACTGTTTCATGGCTAGGCTCCGACTCCTTTCTAGAACACTCTAAGTCTTCGCTACCAGCAGAGAAAGGCGCGCGAAGAATATTGCTTTACCATTGGTCAGTTTACTCAACAGCCAATAGCAAAACAACATTCTCCTGCGTCAGTCCACGCTTTTCATCAATAAATAAACGCCAAATAGAAAACCTAACGACTGCACTTTTTACCGACGTAATTATCTAATATGTTGATGTTTTGTTTATGCATAAAGTTATTTACTATTGTTATTTATACCTGAATTAACTTTCCCTTTACCATAAACTTACTTTACAAATCTGTTCTACAAAAATCTCCTTTGTCCACCTCCATACTTCTTCGAAATGTTCCCACACTAAATCTCACTACATAAATCGTTACACAGTTATCTTCATATTAATCTTAAACCACACTCACGCATCATTCATTCTGCTAAAACACATTTATAACATTTTACACACAAAAAAAGATATAATAACACCGAGCGAGGTGGCGCAGTGGTTAGACACTGGACTCGCATTCGGGAGGACGACGGTTCAATCCCGCATTCGGGCATCCTGATTTAGGTTTTCCGTGATTTCCCTAAATCACTTCAGGCAAATGCCGGGATGGTTACGCTGAAAGGGCACGGCCGACTTCCTTCCCTAATCCGATGAGACCGATGACCACGCTGTCTGGTCTCCTTCCCCAAACAACCAACCAACCAACATAATAACGCTTTATGAAAATACTAGAACGGTTTATGAAAAACATTATATTACTTTAGTGCACTCTAGTGGGCACAATCTAAACTAAATCACAGTCCCCTATTCAATACAGTCCTCTATCGGCTGATACATAAACTACGTGCGAGTCCAGTCTCGCGTCACCATCTGTCACTATCCAGCTCTGAGACACATCTCCCACTTAACCGCCTCCAAGGAATGTTCGGTGAACGGCGTTACGCCTCAGCGTGTCGATGAGCATGATATGATGATGAAGACATCGCAACACCCAGTCCCGGAGCGGAGAAAATCTCCGTCCCAGCGGGGAAACGAACCCGGGCGCATCACATGTTATTCTGGCGCACTGACGGAGCAGCTGTGGAGGTGGACTGGAATTTTAATGACCAGCGGCGTATTTCGAGATGGGCCTTGTCTGTGCAGGCACTGTTGCGCATGTTTTGCCCCTCCTCTGCAACCGTCGTCTACACACAGACACACACACACACACACACACACACACACAGGTAAACACATTCTCTCCCAGGCAGACTACCAGACGGGGGTCCCGCAGACGCAGTGCTCAGAATTCTGATGAGGGAGGCGGCAGACGCCTGGCTATATCCTGGAGGCGGGAGAGCGAACAGGTGTCTGGCTCGGCGCGCCCGAGGCTCTGCCGGAACCGGAGGCGGCTGCCGCCCCCGGCGTGTTTCCTCTGCTCTCCGCCTCGCAATCAATACGCCGGCGACGCTCCCCCGCCAAGGAGCGCCAGACGCGTCGGCCACAAGACGCTGCGTGGCCGCCGTGCCACCGAGGCGCTCCGGCCACGCCCAGCGTCCTACCTGCCGCTCAGCCGAGTCTCTGCTCCGGCCGTACTGATTGCCATACGGCCCCTCAACAGTCATCCATATAAAAACAGTCAGAGACCATTTGTGTTCTCACACCCTCAAGAGACGACGACCAACCTTTAGAATTACACCGCCTATAACACACATTAAAAAAAAGTTGCATCACCTCGGTTCCGACAGACCCGGAACCTGTACAGAAAATTGAAATAGAGATCAACATAAACATTATTTCCGCCCTTTTTGTTGCTCATTAAAACCACACATTGCATGTTGTACTACCATACAGCGAGACCTTCGAAGGTAGTGGTTCAGATTGCTGTACACACCGGTACCTCTAATATCCAGTAGCACGTCCTCTTGCATTGGTGCACGCCTGTATTCGTCGTGGCATACTATCCTCAAGTTCATCAAGGCACTGTTGATCCAGATTGTCCCACTCCTCAACGGCGATTTGGCGTAGATCCCTCAGAGTAGTTGGTGGGTCATGTAGTCCATAAACAGCCCTTTCCAATCTATCTCGGGCATGTTCATTAGGGTTCGTGTCTGGAGAACATGCTGGCCACTCTAGTCGAGCGATGTCGTTATCCTGAAGGAAATCTATCTCAAGATGTGCACGATGGAGGCTCGAATTGTCGCCCATGAAGACGGATGCCTCGCCTGTATGCTGCCGATATGGTTGCACTATATGTCGGACGAGGGTATTCACGTATCGTACAGCCGTTACGGCGCCTTCCACCAGCGGCATACGTCGGTCCCACATAATGTCACCCCAAAACAGAAGGGAACCTCCACCTTGCTGCTCGCGCTGTACAGTCTGTCTAAGGCGTTCAGCCTGACCGGGTTCCCTCCAAACACGACTCCTACTATTGTCTGGTTGGAGGCATATGGGACACTCACTAGTGAAGAGAACGGGATGCCAATCCTGAGCGGCCCATTCGGCATGTTGTTGGGCCCGTCTGTACCGCACTGCATGGTGTCGCGGTTGCAAAAATGAACCTCGCCATGGACGTCGGGAGTGAAGTTGCGCATCATGCAGCCAATTTCGCACGGTTTGAGTCGTAAAACAACGTCCTGTGGCTGAACGAAAAGCATTATTCAACATGGTGGCGTTGCTGACAGGGTTCGTCCGAGTCATTATCCGTAGTAGCCCTTGGGCGGCCTCAGCGAAGCTCGTCATCGACAGTTCCTGTCTCTCTGTATCCCCTCCACATCCGAACAACATCGCTTTGGTTCACTACTAGCCGCCTGGACACTTCACTTGTTGAGGGCCCTTCCTAGCACAAAATAACAAAGCGGATGCGATCGAACGACGGTATTGACTGTCTAGGCATGGCTGAAATACGGACAAGATGAGTCGTGTACTTCCTTCCTGGTAGAATGACTGGAACTGATCGGCTGTCGCCCTCCCCCTTCCCCCGCCCGTCTAATAGGCACTGCTCATGTATGTTTGTTTACATCTTTGGGCAGGTTTAGTGAAATCTCTGAACAGTAAAAGGGACTGTGTCTGTGATACGATATCGACAATCAGCGTCTATCTTCAGGAGGTCTGGAAACTGGGGTGATAGAAAACTTTTTTTGATGTGTGTATATAAAAGTAAATCATCTTGAAAGGATAGTGTAAAAGCTTGTATTTCTTGATACTTGTGTTTATAAGTGCCTGGTTGGTATCTGAAAAATGTGTGAAAAGTTACACTGAGGCGCCAAAGAAACTGGTATAGGCTTGTATATTCAAATATAGAGATATGTAAACAGGCAGAATACGGCGCTGAGGTCGGCAACGCCTATTGTATAAGAAAAATGGGTCTAAGCACTATAGGACTTAACATCTGAGGTCGTCTGTCCTCTAGACTTAGAACTACTTAAACCTAACTAACCTAAGGACATCACACACATCCATGCCCGAGGCAGGATTCGAACATGCGACCGTAGCAGCCGCGTGGTTCTGGACTGTAGCACCTAGAACCTCTCGACCACCTCGCCCGGCGCCTATATAAGACAACAGTTATTTGGCGCAGTTGTTAGATCGGTTACTGCTGCTACAATTGCAGTTTATCAAGACTTAAGTGAATTTGAACTTGGTGTTATATTGGGCGCGATGAGACACAGCATATGCGACTGAAAAGACTCGTTCAACGTGACAGAAGTGCAACCCTTCCGCAAATTGCTGCAGATTTCAATGCTGGGCCTTCAACAAGTATCAGCAAGCAAACCATTCAAGGACACATCATCGATATGGGCTTTCGGAGCCGAATGCACACTCGTGTACCCTTTGTGACTGCACGACACAAAGCTTTACCCCTCGCCTTGGCCAGTTAACACCGTCATTGGACTGTTGACTGGAAACATGTTGCCTGGTCGGACGAGTCTCGTTTCAAATTCTTTCGAGCGGAGGGACAAGTACGGATATGGAGACAACCTCATGAATCCGTGGATCCTGCTTGTCAACAGGAGACTGTTCAAGCTGGCGGAGGATCTGTAGTGGTGTGGGGCGTGTGCAGTTGGAGTGGTTTGGGACACCTGATACGTCTAGATACAACTGTAACAGGTGACACATACATAAACATCCTGTCTGATCACCTGCATCCTATCATGTCCTCCGAATTGCTATAGAGTGGCTCCAGGAACACTCTTCTGAGTTTACACTCTTCCGCTGGCCACCAAACTTCCCAGACATGAAAAGTATTGAGCATATCTGGGATGCCTTGCAACGTGCTGTTCAGAAGAGATCTCCACCTCTCGTACTCTTACGGATTTATGGATAGCCCTTCAGGATTCATAGTGTCAGTTCTCTCCAGCACTACTTCAGACAATAGTCGAGTCCATGCCACGTTGTATTGCGGCACCAAATGGTTCAAATGGCTCTGAGCACTGTCTATGGTCATGAGTCCTCTAGAACTTAGAACTACTTAAACGTAACTAACCTAAGAACATCACACACATCCATGCCCGAGGCAGGATTCGAACCTGGGACCGTAGCGGTCTCGCGATTCCAGACTGTAGCGCCTAGAACCGCTCGGCAACCCCGGCCGGCATTGCGGCACCTCTGCGTGCACGCGGGGCCCTACACGATATCAGCCAGGTGTTCCGGTTCCTTCGGCTCTTTAGTGTATTTTGATATTGGAATACGTAAATCTCATTGCGGGGAGACAGAACTGTGTTCAAATTAAACTTTGAACGGAAGTATGTGAAACACACACTACCCGATGTGAAATCCAGACTCCGTTTTCAATAAAATGAAACAATGGAGAATACAAGATGGAATGTAACAGTGTTGCTTCAGCTAGAAGAGACTGCTGTCATGTATGTATAAGTTGTGTGTGTGTGTGTGTGTGTGTGTGTGTGTGTGTGTGTGTGTGTGTGTGTGTGTGTGTGTCGTCTGTTTTTGACAAAGACCTTGTTGGCCGTAAGCTTTTTTTCTCTTTTTTTGACAATCTTATTGTTGTGCTTACCTGTGACTCAGCATCTCCGCTACATGGTGAGTAGCAAATTCGTTTTCAATACAAATGACATATACTATCTGACTGCAAAACAAAATCTCAGATAAAAATTATGACCCTGTATATAGCTAAGCTGTACCTTTAATTTTGCTAACGATCACCGTATCAGAACTGTTATTCTAATTACACAACTAATGAATATAACATTTAACGCATCTGACAGTCTTATACAACTGTTTGAAAACTCAAACGATAACACTTTACTGAAAACTTTTCCTTGTATTAAGCTTCTGAACAGATACTGATATTTTCACAAGCACATTTAACAATCACTGTGCCTTACAATGGACATATACCTTGATGGAAATTAAATTCATTGACCTACCTGTGCGCACGGAACGTTCGTCTGTTCTGAAACCTGTTACTATCAAGATAATGATGAAACTGTCGAAAATCGAATTTAATTTACCGTATTTGCGGTGTGCAATACAAGTCGGTATGTTATCACTTTACATAAAAATGCTGGTGCAGCACACAACTCGCGATGTGTAATGCGAGTATACGAGGTAAAGAATCAAAAATAAGAAACTAAACGACTGTGAACAAAGACTCCAAGTATAACTATGCTTCATTAAGCCATAACAGCAATAGACCTTTTCATAACCTTCTCACACCTAGACTGGTTCTTAATAATTTTCCTGCGCACAGTTACTTTCCTTGACACTTGTTTCAATTAAAAGATAAACCATGTGTTGCATTTCTGCACTAAACTTCGGCCATACGTAATGTTTCAACAATACGAAATTACACCGTTACAAATATATATACAGGTTGAAGAAAAATTCGCGCACCCTGACTTCGCAGCGCGATTTCTCACGTACTGGCAATTAAAAAAATGTCTCACAAAATTTCGTCCTACGCTTTTTTCGGGCAATGAATGAACATTAAAGGTTGCCAATCTGGGAACACTGTAATCACACGTACGATAACTATCTCCGTCAGCAGATACAGCAGTGCTGTGCAGCTGGGGCAGTGGACAGTGTTTTGGGTTGTGAGAGAAATTTTTGTATTGCAGATATGTGAGGAATTCCGCTGCGAAGTCCGAGTGCGCGAATTTTTCTTCACGCTATATAAAGAAACTGAATTACCTTGCAAATTCTTCTCTTGATATTCTTCTCTTGACATTCTTCTATTGATATTGTGGCAACACTTTGACGTTCTTTGCCACATGAGTTTAGCGCGATCGTACCGCTGACGTAATAGAGCACAATCTTTGCCGCTGTTGGCATAGTGACTTAGAGTTGTTTATGTTTATCATTGCTTTTCGAATGTTAAAGTAATAAAAGTTATTCTGAACAGCTGCTTCATTATTCTATAGTTCGGGCATACTAGAAAGCCGCTACAATATAAGCTAGCTATTTTTCCTCAAAACGTAATAGTACAAAATCCTTAAATTATGCTGCTTCCGTTACACGGTAGGCCAGCTTCCATCCTTTTCAAACCGAATACACAGCCAGACTGTCCAACACACATTGACTCACTGCTACCCTGTACAAAATCAAGTAACCTCTCTGACCGACATCTGTGGTCTCGGGAACAGCCTTACAAGGAATATGTTTCTATCGATACTACAGCTGTTGAGTACGTTTATCAGAATCGCAATTTCACCCACAATTGTGGCCACAGCTTTTAGAAAATCGGTATGACAAATACTACAGTCCCCTTTCACCCTATAAAAATAGTCGGATGTCAGTACAACTTCGTATACGAAGTTATGTAAAAGGTTACAGCCGCGCTTACCTGTGGTAGGTAGAACGGCTTCCAGAGTGCCTTTGTGTTGTTCGTATTTACTGTTGTTTGCAGGTCTGGCAGAGGAAATGAGGAGCGAGAACAGCGTCAAATGTTGAGGAAGCACTGAAGGGCACGCAGCTGCTGCGTACTGGTGCGAGGCTTTGTTATCAACACATGACAATTCGAGAGGTTCCTCGTTGTGGATCTCCATTTGTTGGGAAATCGGATGTGATAATAGCCTGATTGTGGACTGCATATGAACGTGAGGGCAGATACAACCGTCGTCAAAGTTGACCACGTCTGACCATGTAATGGTACTTGAATTTCGTAACCATCACGGCACCTCACCTCAACCTCTCGATACCAGTAATATTCTACAGTGTTTCTGTAAAATAGTTAACATATTTCTGTGACAACATTCAGATTTGATTTCGTTAATGTAGAGGTACTTCGATACATCGATATGTATATATTGCAATGATATTATTCTTAGGTGTATTCTTTCTTTTGTCACTATGATCTTTGGCGTACTTGTAACTCTGATTTTTGGGCGCGTAAACGGTTATTAGAGCGTTACGCTTTGGTCGTCATGTTAAAAAGACGCAAATTGTAGTCAGTTTATGAAATGTGAACTATAACAGTGAGGAAGATATTTTCAAGCATGTTTTATATTGTGAAGTGATGTTTTCGAACGAGTTACGTGATAGTGCAACAAAATTAATAAAAAAGAAGTGTAACTTCAATTCGGAGTGCTGATTAATTTTTGACATCACCATTGTCCTAACTTGCAGAAGTTTAATCTTCAAGAATGGTTTATGAAACACATCTATAAAACTTTTGAATGTCACAGAATAACACCTAGGCCTCTTTGCATCCGAGCTTGGAATCATCACTACCTAGATTTTCGACGATTGAGCCATGAGCTCACGAGACCAGCGTGGGAAACACGAAAAGATGAGTGCCTAGCTTATCCATTATTTCAAGAAATGAATTTATTAACTGTGCTCTAATGACACCAGCCATAAAATATAACTTTGTTGTTGCCCGAAAATTCAATATTTAGCAGCGTGAGCAACACTACAATCATAATTAATTTTTGACCTTTGTTGTGGTAGGGTTGTTAGAACGACCGGTCGGCATTTTACGCTCCAAACACATTGTAACGCCTACACATTTGCGCCTGCCATCCGAGAACAAATAATGTTGCGTAGAGTCCGGTGGTGCCCGATAACAGAGAATGTTGCGTAGAGTCCATTCTCTGTTATCGGGCGCCACCGGTCGGAGACCAGCGGTGGGGAATTAGTGTCGACACGTTAGCTCATACTAACACCATAACACAAACGGTTGCGTTTGGAGTAGTGCTGATACAGGAAAGTACGGACCTGTGATGGATGGCGTTCAGGGATCATAGTTCCGCATTACACGGTATCACCGTCTTCGGTGACTATGGCGGGTACCTGGAGAGACGTTCCATATTTCCAGTGTTTGAGTGAGGCACAGCGGTGTTATTCCTGGCAAGATTATGCCTGGACCCATCGCGTATGATTTCAGATTACCGCTTGTAGTGACTGAGCGAACCGTGACGACACAACAATAGATGACGGATATCCTGAGTTCACATGTGTTACATGTTAATGTGACAATATCATGGTGCCGGTTTTCAAGAGGACAATGCTCGCTCAAAAGTGGTACATGTCTTTATGAGCTGTATGACTGATGTTGAACACTCCCGTGGCCAGCAATATCCCCAGGTCCGTTCTCGACAGAATACGTGTCCGACCAGTACCAGTCAGTATCCAGGATATCAAAGCCTGGCTACAAAAGTTGTGGCCAATGTTTCCTTAGGAGAGAATTCAGCTGCTTTCGCACCCTTCCTAACTGAATCAGTGCATGCATCCAGGGCTGAAATGTTGCAATGCCATACTCACAAATGGGCTAATACTACCATGTTCTATCTTAATTTGACTCGATTTTGTAAACAATGAAATAACATCACATACGGTCTCAACCCGTGAAGTTCCGTTTCGTTTCCTCCTGCCCTCTGAGTGCTTATTTTTTCATTCAGGCAGTGTATTTGCGAGGAAGTCAATGTTTTAACTATCGCCTCGAAAAAAAATAGTGTTACGTAACGAATTCTTGGATTTCCTCCAAGAGTATCCTGCAGCCTTGCTATGCAACGAAATCCCCGCCCCAAGGTGCCGTAGCAAAAAAAAAAAAATGGTTCAAATGGCTCTGAGTACTATGGGACTCAACTGCTGTGGTCATCAGTCCCCTAGAACTTAGAACTACTTAAACCTAACTAACCTAAGGACATCACACACATCCATGCCCGAGGCAAGATTCGAACCTGCGACCGTAGCAGTCGCACGGTTCCGGACTGCGCGCCTAGAACCGCGAGACCACCGCGGCCGGCGGTGCCGTAGCATGTTGGCTAGAACAACTAAAAGAAAACGGCGCAACCCGCTGTTAACACCAGCAATACCTATGCGTTTTCCATATTACCAAGGAGGCTGGGGGGGGGGGGGGCGGAAAGAAGGACAGAACATCCTAAAAAATTCTAAAAAAGCAAAATTCGTTAACTGTTTTTGACTTTTATTAACAACATACCTTTTTAAGGAGCACTGCTGTGTAATTAGGGTCCAGAACCTGAAAATATCGTTAGGCACATTCTCAGCAATATCAAGGCACTTTCAATAATATATACTAAAACTGTACCACCACCACCTCCAAAAAATTAAAATGCAGATTTCCTTAACTGTTGTTGACATTTAGTCACAACATACTTTTTAAAGCAATACTGATTTGTAGCTAAAGTCCTGAACTTGAAAATACGGAAGGTAACATTCACTGCGAAAAGTTATATCTGCTACTAAGACTTAAATTTTTCGGTAATTTTCAACTGAAAAATTTGAAACATTACAATAAATATTTTTTTAATATTTTAAAATCTAAAAAACTGACTAAATTATAGTATTTCCAAGAGGTCGTTCCTGAAACTGAGACATTTAAAATGCAGAATCGGTCTTTTGTTTGTTTTCGACAGTAGCGGAAATGTTCAGCTCTGTCATGTAGACCAGATGACTTCTTTCGGCGTCTACTTAGGCCTGATTACGTAATTTCAGTTTTTTGTACTGATAATTAAAGCATTATGCCTACCCTTCGTACAATAATCAAAATTAACCACTTGAGGTTAAAAAGAAATTTTTAAAACTATCGCCCGTAGTTGTTTTACAATTCCAGAGACTATTTTCGTACCGTCTGTAATGACGGACTAAAAAAAAAAAAGCATGTTTTTCACACCACACGCGTTTCATTTTATTGAGGTTTATGATTAAGGATATTTACAATTTGATTTGTTTTTAAGATCGAAAAACAATTTGTTGCTTTTTAGTTACGGTGATTTTTGCTTATCTCTCGCATACATCAGGAAATTCTGTGTGCTGGCACGCCTTTGGTGCCTTTTTTCGTTAGATATTGATATTTGTAGTCTAATTTTTCGCTGTTCTGCACTCTTTCTCGCCCACCACTTTTATATTTCTAAGTGTGTCTTGTGTTCTGCAGTGTTGTCAACATAATATTGCCACTAGTTTGTCTTTGACCCTTACTTTTTTTAGTCAACTGTATGTGTGTCATTCTATTTAATTATGTTACTTTATATTTATATACTCTGTAAGTGTAAAGAAGGAATAGTGATGGAGCGGATGGAGAAAGCTCTTTTCTTTTTCATGTGATTTTTCAATTATTTAATATAGTGTCTGGTTCCCAATATTTATTTGGTAATTGAGCAACGGTTTATTTTATGTTAATGCTTTAAGTACGTGAAAATTTTCTTGGAATGGGAGGAAGAGTCTGTCTTTATTGATTCTTATGATGTTCATATCTTTCTTTCAGTATTGCTTGGTTTGCGGTGTTCCCGTTTTGGATGACCATCAAATGTTGTTTGGTTTGCACCAGAGCTCTGATTTGTTCTTTACATCTTGTCTAGTACGTCCGGCCAGTTGTTCCAATGTATATTTTTTCACAATCTCTGCAGCTGAGCTGATAGATACCAGATTGTTGGTATCTGTCTGGTTTTTATTTCAGTCTTGAGACATACTTTTATATTGAGTTGTTTGTTTAGTAAGCATGTTTATGCCTTGTTTTATGTGTGATTTTGTTGTGATGGGTCATTGTCCGCCACTTTTTTGTGCTAGTGCTGATTGTTGTGTTGGTGTGGTTTTGTTAGTTTTTTCGTTATTTGTCCCGTTATTTTTCTGTTTAGTTTGTCTACCGTTGTTTGTTTGTGTTCATCTTTTAATCTTTTCTTGGACCATTTCATCGAGCGCCTACAGGTGCCTATGTTTCGATCAGCGCACGGTTCCATTCAACAAGCTGTAACTTCTACAATACTTTCACATTCAAAAAAGCCTTTTGCATGCATAATCTGTATACCTCAGAGATGTAAATTATGTAAAAAAAATCCACATTTTCATCGGTGTCGATCAGAAAGCCTCTTAAGCAGAACTAGGTTTTTAGGCTTATAAATGTCCGTGACATTATATGTACTGAACTATGTATCGTACAACGATATAGTTTTGGAGTTACATTCAGTGGCATTTGTGGATACCGTCTGAAAACTATGTTGCGGATAGAATAGGTAGCGAAAAAGTAATAAATTAAAACTCATTGTTTAGTACTAAAGTGTTACCGCGCGGACAGAGCAAATCCAGTAAGCTAAAAACTTTTCTCCTTTCATCATTTGGTGAGTGTTGGCAGTGAGAAAAAGTTTCGTAAAGGTTTGAAATTGTGAGTAAACTTTGTTGGCAGTCGCTAGGTTATCTCATTCTGAATTAATGGATGTATAAAGTCCGGGTATTTGCGCGCCTTCAGTTACATTACCTCAAGACAAACACACCGTTTGTAACTGTAATCCTTGTCTTACTGTGTAAAACGTTTAACATAAAATAATACCTCCTAACGAGTAGATTATGATAGCATTTAAGTCTTTTGAATTCGGTCACTAAGCTTGTGAAACATTTAAAATCACATTTTTGTTGCTCCTGCAAGTAGTTAGGCAACCAGCTACTTGTAATGGGTTGCGAGATAACCGCTTAGTAATGCAGATAATCTATGTTGCTAGTAAAGTGTACACGCGTGGTATTAACTTCGAGTAGTCTTTCACTTCAGGTGGTACACATGGTTCCACTCCATTGCTAATATGACGGGATTTTGTTATCTCGGAGGATTCTTTCTAGAGCAGTAGCCATTCTTCATCCGGTTGTCAATATTTATGTTCTCAGTCGGTAATATATTACACCGCCTTGTTGCCCAAACACCTCTGCATTTCTCTCCGTGGTTCGACGTGCTGGTCTGCGAAATACGGTCCTAATATTCCTCAGTTTTTTTTATCACCTCAGAAATATCAGGTTTGTCTGTAACAGTGCACATTACTCACCGTCTATGAGACAGTAACGTCCGTAAGGGAAAAGAAAGCAAAGCCTTTGCTTCATTTGGATTCGTCCGCATAAATCTTTCTCTCTCGAGTTATTTCAGCTGCCTGCCTCGGCACAAAATTGAAACCGAGTAGATGACAAGCACCCACTGTATCCCTTCAGTCAAGTAATTTGAAACGTCCCCTTTGGAAAATTAGTGAATTATTGTGCTGATAAACCTCTTACGTTATATGATTTTCAAACAGCTGAGCAGAACTGAACGTACTCAGACATTTCTCTCTCTACTTATTCTGATCAACACTAAACTGACACACAATATTTTTAGCCCAACGCAATCTGACTTTCAATAATCCCTACAAAAGAATGGCCCTGACTGACAATAACCTATACCTTTCATGAATCACTAACCTCACAAAAATCTTCGTTACTCGAACTACTGCAATACAGCGAGCTTTAATACTACCAGCTTAATAAAAGATTCTAACTACTGAAGGCACTAACTACTGTTGGTAGAGAACAAACAATGTATTGACCATGTTCATAACATCCTCCGGTGTGGCCGTGCGGTTCTAGGCGCTTCAGTCTGGAACCCCGTGACCGCTACGGTCGCAGGTTCGAATCCTGCCTCGGGCATGGATGTGTGTGATGTCCTTAGGTTAGTTAGGTTTAAGTAGTTCTAAGTTCTAGGGGGCTGATGACCACAGATGTTAAGTCCCATAGTGCTCAGAGCCATTAGAACCATTTTTCATAACATCCAGTCTCACAAATTTACTCTTTCTGATGGACACACGTCCGGATCGTCCGCGCTCAAAATTCTGCCATCTACCTCCCTACATCCACCACTGCTGGCGGTTCACCTCCAACTGCGCAACGCTACGCGCCCTTCACATCCAACTGCCCAACACTACACTAGCTAATATTCAAACAATGCCAACCAGCCACAGACTGCTCACAGCACAGTCAGTGATTTTCATACAGAGCGCTACATGGCGTTACCAACATAAAAAACTAAACAGCCTACTTACAAATTTTATGCTTCTAAGACCTTGATTCTACAGTGAACAAATTTTTGTCCTCGTGTCAGGAAGCTCTTCTTTATTGAACGTGGTTGAGAGGGCTCTGGAAAACTGCTTATTTGCTGACGGATTTATACGCCAGCTGTAGGAAAGTAGTTAAAGTGGAGCAATCTCCCGATTACCTGGGCTAATGGGCGTCCAGAGTACACAGATAACCGAAAAACGCGGGTAATCCAAATTACACATGTTTTTTAATCTGAAACTGCTGTTTACTGTTTTGCAAGGCATGCTTAATGTCACATTTCAGAGTCCGCTGCATAATTTGCAAACTACTCGCTTTAAACAAGTGGAAGATGTACTTTCTGGGCTTCAGAACACCCCTGCGTAAAAACTAGGAGACATACAGGAAACACACACCGGTGAATAGAGCATCTCTTCAGCTTTTTAATTTCTGCTATAGATGCTCAATATGGACAATATTTGTGACGCGGCGAACATTAATAAGGTAGTCAAACTCTTGCCGTGCACGTCCCAACATGTCATAGTCGAGATCAGACACCGCACTGGCTACTCTTCCTTGCAACTCTTCCAAATTAAGTGGCAATGGAGGCAGGAAAACACAATATTTAACTTAACCATATACAAGGAATAACATGGACGTAAGTCAGATTACTGTGGGATCCAATGAAGAATAGTCATGTTGGAGTCCAACGCTGGGACAGTTCGGCTTTGTGTAATCACAAATATCTGAAAGAAAGTGTGGTGGAGCACCTTCTTGTTGCAAAATGAAGTCTCTAATGTCTTGCTGAAATTGTGATATGAGACGTTGCTGCAGCAACTGTCAGAGTAAAGAACTCAATCACAGTGTTCTCTGCAAATGAAAATGATCAATAAACATAGGAAGAGGAGGTCGTGCAAAAGTTAGTTTTAGGCAAATCACGAATCTGTTTCACAACCTCGTGTGGATATTCTGTGCCCCAAACACGCACGTTATAACATTTCAGCTTTACAGACACCTGAGATGTGGCTTCATCACAAAATCAGCTTCTGTGGAAAGTCGCCTTCCGCCAGTAGCTGAAGCGAATGAGTCCGAAGTCAGAACGGAGCTTTCTGCCCCCGTAGTCAGTGCACGTCGCACGTCGCAGCTGCAGCCGGTACAGTTTTACGCGTAGCACAGCATGCACCAGACAGTTGATTGTGCGGTATCTGCAGTTCTCTGCTAGCATGATTGCGTCACCGCTGCTAGCATGATTATGTCACCGATTTCTTTGGGCTCCTGGCGAAGCCGCACACGCTCCTTCTTCCCTGATGGCGACCCTGGCCGACCTGTTTTCTCCTAGAAACATAAGCAGTGAATCTCATAGAATGTGTTGTACCACACACGGATTATTCTGTCTGTCTGTCTGGAGCTTTCATCTGTTATTCCGTACAAAACCGGACCTGAATCGACACAAGTGACTCACATTTAGCGAATTCAAAGACTCAAAACGCACGCGTCACTTCCTTATATCACATGTTGTGACACACCTCTTAAGTCACCTAGTAGTGGGTTCTGCAACTACACCATGGAGTGTATAACGAATCGAAACTTGGAGAGAAGCTCTGTCCACTGATACGATCGTTTTCCTATATGTCTTTCAAGTCCCACAGTGGGCTAAAAAGTGCTTCAAATGGCTCTGAGCTCTATGGGACTTAACATCTGAGGTCATCAGTTCCCTAGACCTAGAACTACTTAAACCTAACTAACCTAAGGGCATCGCACATCCATGCCCGAGGCAGCATTCGAACCTGCGACGCTAGCAGCAGCGCGGTTCCGGACTGGAGCGCCTAGAATCGCTCCGACACAACGGCCGGACCCACAGTGGGACTCGGTACCAAATCATGTTCCGTCGGTAAACATGTGTCACGTGTATAGCTGTGTATTCGAAATAATTTTTTTTTTCCGTTTTAGGGTTCCATACCTCAGTCGCTAGAAATGAAAGCCATAAAGAATCACTTTGTTGTAAGTAAATCTGTCTTTCTGCCCGACTGTTAAGACCTTTTGTTCTCTGGAATAGGTAACGAGGTATGAAGCTGAAATTTGTCACATACTAAGGTCTACGGTCCCTTGGCGGTGTAACTATTGACGCTTCTATCCATGCAATCAAAAGATACGGGCATTTCCGTCACATTCTTTGATACTTGTAAGCTCACTCATCAGAACCTATTGGTGAACTGTCTAAATACGTGTCTGGCCTGCAAGTTTAGCAGTAATGTGCGTGCCTGGAAACAGGTCGTGGGATCGCGTCTTCATCAGGTCGCGTATTTTTCAGTTTTCATTTTAACCCAGCCTTAATTCTCCACTATGTGAGCAGTCGACAAGAACAACACGTGGTTCGATTTCCACGTTACACTGTAGGTCCTATTTGCATAGTTGGATACGTGGGGTTGGTTTAGGAACTTGCAAGTCGCCAAATTGACATTCAATTGAAAAACTTGCACCAGGTGTCATTGGGACACTCGAAGTCATCATCATCATCATCTATAAACAGAAGTAAGTAAATTATCATCATCAGCAACAGCAGCATCACCACCACCACCACCACCACCACCACCACCACCAACTATATAAAAAAGTATGTGTGTACGGAACACTAAGAGTGTGTCAGTTCTACGCACACTTGTTTTGATTATGGGTGTATAGTTGTATAGTTTGGCTATTATAAAAAGTAAAATAAAAAAAGCACAGACAACAGATAATCTAAACCCAGAGAATCGGAAGAGTGATGTACGTTGTAACTGCCTTTGTTTCTACAAAATAAATTTGTTCTGGACTAGAACTAAATTGATGGAGGTTATCATTGATGGAGTTCATGCGGAGACTTACGTGTTGCGAAACAACTCAATTCACTTAAGAAAGGCAAGGCTTCCGGTCCAGATGATATACAAATCAGGTTCCTTTCAGAGTATGCAGACACAATAGCGCCTTTCTTAGCAATCACCTACAACCGCTCACTTGACGAAAGGTCTGTTCCTAAAGACTGGAAAGTAGCACAGGTCACTCCAATATTCAAGAAAGGAAATAGGAGTATCCCATTGAATTACAGACCCAATCACTGACCTCAATTTGCAGTAGGATTTTGGAGCGTATACTGTACTCGAACATTATGAATCACATTGAAGAACATGACTTTTTGATACGTAACCAACACTGATTCAGAAAATATCATTCTTGTGCAACACATCTAGCTATTTATTCCCATGAAGTAATGAGTGCTGTCAATAAGGGATCTCAGATCGGTTCCATGTTCCAGATTTCCAGAAGGCTTTTGATACCGTTCCTCACAAGCGACTATTAATCAAATTGCATGCATATGGAGCAGCGTCTCAGTTGTGTGAGTGGATTCGTGATTTCCTCTCAGAGAGGTCACAGTTCGTAGTGGTAGACGGTAAATCATCGAGTGGAACAGAAGTGATATCTGGCGTCCCGCAAGGTTGTGTTATAGGCCCTCTGCTGTTCCTGATTTACATGAATGATCTAGGTGATAATCTGAGGAGTCCCTTAGATTGTTTGCAGATGGCGCTGTAATTTACCGTCTAGTAAAATCATCAGACGATCAATTCTAATCACAAAATGATCTAGAGAGAATTTGTGTATGGTGCGAAAAGAGGCAATTGGCAATAAACAAAAAACGGTGCGAGGTCATCCACATGGGTACTAAAAGAAATCCGATAAATCGCACAAATTTAAGGGCTGTCAGTTCGACTAAACACCAAGGAATTACAGTTACGAGCAACTTAAATTGGAAAGACCACATAGATCACATTGTGGGGAAGGCGAAACAAAGACTGCGCTTTGTTGACAGAACACTTAGAAGATGCGACAAACCCACTAAAGAGACAGCCTACATTACATTTGTCCGTCCTCTGCTGGAATATTGCTGCGCGGTGTGGGATCCTTACCAGGTAGGATTGACGAAGGACATTGAAAAAGTGCGAAGAAGGGCAGCTCGTTTCGTGTTATCGTGCAATAGGGGTGAGAGTGTCACTGATATGATACGCGAGTTCGGGTGGCAGTCACAGAAACAAAGGCGGTTTTCTTTGCGGCGAGATCTATTTACGAAATTTCAATCACCAACTTTCTCTGCCGAATGCGAAAATATTTTGTTGACACTCACCTACGTAGGGAGAAATGATCATCATAATAAAATAAGAGAATTCAGAGCTCGAACGGAAAGATTTAGGTGTTCCTTTTTCTCACGCGCCATTCGAGAGTGGAATGGTAGAGAAGTAGTATGAAAATGGTTCGATGAACCTCTGCCAGGCACTTAAGTGTGAATTGCAGAGTAACCATGTAGATGTAGAATCAGCGGAAAGTGTATGTATCTGATTGGGTCTCAACCCCGGGTCTCCTGCTTACTAAGCAGCTGCGTTAACCACTGCGCCACCTGGACACACTGTTCATCGTAAATGCTCAGACTGCCCGACCCACATACCCACCTAGCGCCACCTATCCGCAGTCCGTTCATGTCCTCCATGCTCGCTACTTTTAGATTCCCACTAAAGATCAAACTTAAAAATAATGTGAATCGGCAGTGAAGGTTGTGGATTCATCGATCATCGAGGCGACTCAGTTATATGAAGGATTGGTGTCTGCCCTTTGGGACATGTCCGATAAAACAGATACCATGTACTCACGTGACACTCTGAAGTGTTTGAACTAAAATATTTCTGTCAATTCCCGACATGAAAGCGTACAGCATGGACAGAGTAAGAGTCGTCGTTAGCTGTGCACTGAATGTATACCGTCAGTAAGAACCAGACAGCCCAAAAATAAAGCATGATAGCAGCAGGCGCAGCAGTGTGACGAAAGACTAAACTCTTCACACACACAGCCCACGTGTCATTCCGCTGGCGATTCCTCATGCGGTCGGGTGTGGCTAGTTTCCTACTAGAGACTTGGTGCATCTTTACTCATTGTCGGGCAGGGATATTAAACAATTAACACCTTTCTATTCCACATTAGGATTAAAAGAAAAGAATAATTCGCCCATTATGTTAATGATAATCTTAGGGTCACCATTCTGTACGTTAGTTACTTCGAGTGAAACAGCACACTGACAGGTAGATTTTACTTGGGTACTGGAGTGCGCATCATTGACCTGGCGGCGCGTGGACAACGTGTTGACGTCAGTGTCTTATGTATTTCGTGTTGTGCGTGGGATGACGGTCAGCAGCTGTTGTGTGTCTCCCTACCACCCAGCATGACTAGTCCAAGCGTGCTCTATTAATGATACTACATGTCCGCCATCGCCCACTCAATTCGCGGATGACAGCATTGTGTATAAGAAAGTCAGAAGTGTGTAGGAATATACAGGAAGACTTGCAGAGGATCACAAAACTAACTGTCAGAAAAGTAGATTCCATATTTAGAGTCATTAGAAGAATATTAAGGAAATGTTATTCGTCTACGGAAGAAAAGGCTTACAAAACACTTATTCGATTTATTCTTGAGTATTCCTCATGAGTATATGAGACTCTTACTGGGATGGTTTAATCGAAGAGGGAGAGAAGGTCTAATGAAGAGCGCCACGGAATCGTTGAGTTGGTGCGAGAGCGTTACGAAAATGCTCAACAAACCCCAGTGGTAGACGCTGTAAAAGAGTCGTTGTGTATAAGGGAGTAGTTAGCAGGATTCGAACCTGCGACCGTAGCGGTCGCGCGGCTCCAGACTGTAGCACCTAGAACCGCTCGGCCACCCTGGCCGGCTCTATCGATAAACTGAGACATGTGTTCGTTTATTTTAATTCCTCTTCCACTGAGCGAAATTCCTCGGAAATCGGATGATGGCACTTCCTGTGTCCTCCTCGCAAACGATGATTGCATCTGGAGTTCAAACTGTTGTGTTGCGGGGTCCCCTTCATTTCCTTGACGTAAAATTTCTGGGGTATGCAGAGTGCTTATAAGCTTTTGTTTGGATCAGTTTCTGTGGTATGCAGGGTGCATGTAAGCTTTTGTTTGGATCAGTGGAAGATGTTTGTAACGGAAGAAGATAATTTGAGTTTCAAAAGTAGTAAAGAAGTTGGCTACGAAGTGTAAGAAAGCTCTTTGTTCCGAAAGATTTAAACAAGACTGTTGATTCAGCTAAGGCTGTGAACTTATTCTACGTCGTTTCAGTGCATACGACTTACTTCTTTGATTTTAACGATTCTGTTGAAACACTGTTGTCAATGCAGGCGTTTCAGACCTACAAATGCAGTAAGATCAAAGAGTCTCATATTCGTTCGTCCAACTCAAATAGTTATTAAAACTTCTTACTGTGAGACAGAAGAAAGGAAAAAATGTCAACGTATTCGAAAGAGGATAGACCATTGCTGATGTGTGCCATGCCGTACTTCATCTGAAAGCCAAGTTTATCAGTTGCAAAACAGAAAGACCTGTTAATGATGTTGCTATTTCTTCCTCAACTTTGTTTTGCGGTAAACTTCGCAAAATCTGATCCGAAGAATAGAGTTGTATAAGAAACAGAAGTCAGTACTGAGAGGTTTTTTTCTCGAAATTCAATTTGATATTCTCTTGTAAAAAATGTTTGTAAGATAGGAGAAATGATTTTTGTTGGCAAGTGTTCTACGAGCTAAAACAGTACTGTCGTGTTTCTGTACATGTATCATCACAAATAAAACGTAGTGCCTTAGTATTAATGATACTCGAAACAAAAACTTTCTGACTGACACTTAAGTGTTGAAGCGGGCAACATAATTTTGTGGTCGCGAGGAATTAGCCGAGCGGTCGAAGGCGCTGTAGTCATTGACTGTGCGGCTGATCCCGGCGGAGGTTCGAGTCCTCCCTCCGGCATGAGTGTTTGTGTGTGTCCTTAGGATAATTAAGGTTAAGTAGTGTGTAAGCTTAGGGACTGATGACCTTAGCAGTTGAATCCCATAATATTTCACATACATTTGAACATCTTTTTTTTTAATTTTGCGGTATCAAAATATATTCTCAGGTGCCTTTTGTTTCATAGAAGTGTATTCAAGAAAGAGAGAGACATAGATTTTCGATTCTACCGAAAAATGTAATATTTTGCACGTATAACATTTGATATTACCACTCTTCATATGACTAATCTCATTTTCCTAACTAGTTAAGGAAGCTAGCATTTCTGTCAGATCTTAAAATGGCTTATTAAGATTCATGTGCAGCTGAGAAAGAAATGGCTGCCCTTTCCAACACACACAGATGTCGATCCATTTACCGCAGCGTGTGCGTCGGATGAGGTTTAGTGTAAACAACCGTTTACCGCAATCGTTCGGCAAGCGCCTCCCAATTTTGTAGAGTGGTTGGGAGCAGCAGCCATCTCTGGCGGGCCAGGCCCCGAACCACGTGTGTGGGCAATATAAGGCGGCCTCTTCACGCAGCGCTCGCGATATTGCCGAGCAGCGGCAGGCAGAAGCTGGTCCGGTCTCGTGGAACGCTGCAGTGTCGAGCACACGCTCGCTCCGTGACCGGCAGCCCGATGCAAGACAAAGAGGGTGGAACGGCAGAGAGGGCGGCGTGCTCGCAAGGAGGGCGTGCCCCTTGCCGCTCCCCCGCCGCCATCACCGAGATGAGGGCGGTTTCCATTGCGAGGGGAGCGCACACGTTGCTACAAATTGCGCAACATATACGTTGCTGGGATAAAACAATTGCAACACCACAAGCGACTCATATACCGAGGGAAAAAAATTGCAACACGCGCGAGGAACGTTTCGGTTTAATCAAAACTGAAGTGAAACACAACATACTGCACTAGCAACGTTTTATTAAGGTTCTGTGCTTCAGTCTGTAAAAAACAGAACCCTTATAGGACTGCTCTATTGCCTGTCCGTTGTAACGCGCCAACTGACGGGACTCAACATCTAACTCAAAACGACGAGGGATCGTACTGTACCAACGTCAGCGATGCCGCTGATCTACCGCGCAAGATTCATTGAGCGAACCAATCGACGACTACACCAAGAATTAGGTACAGTTTTCGTATTGACAGTCGATGTTACGACTGTGGACCGCTATCCCATCGCAGAGGACTCCAGTAGTAACCGAGCGCCTGGCAACACTTGAAGCCTCGCTTGTACAGTAGTTGTACTCTTCGACAGCAAATTGACGACAGATCAGTCCTTTGGTGATTTGCAACTGCAACAAGAATAAACACTGACGAGACAGCACACTCTAACAAACAGCATTTTCACTATACCCAAAATTCGAGGTCGTACAGCAATGCTACTACACCTCAAATACACTACTGGCCATTAAAATTGCTACACCAAGAAGAAATGCAGATGACGGAGGACATCGAGAGGGTGCAAAGAAGGGCAGCTCGTTTTGTATTATCGCGTTATAGGGGAGAGAGTGTGGCAGATATGATACACGAGTTGGGATGGAAGTCATTACAGCATAGACGTTTTTCGTCGCGGCGAGACCTTTTTACGAAATTTCAGTCACCAACTTTCTCTTCCGAATGCGAAAATATTTTGTTGAGCCCAACCTACATAGGTAGGAATGATCATCAAAATAAAATAAGAGAAATCAGAGCTCGAACAGAAAGGTTTAGGTGTTCGTTTTTCCCGCTCGCTGTTCGGGAGTGGAATAGTAGAGAGATAGTATGATTGTGGTTCGATGAACCCTCTGCCAAGCACTTAAATGTGAATTGCAGAGTAGTCATGTAGATGTAGATGTAGATGATAAACGGGTATTCCTTGGACAAATATATTATACTAGAACGGTATGTGATTGCATTTTCACACAATTTGGATGCATAGATCCTGAGAAATCAGTACCCAGAACAACCACCTCTGGCCATAATAACGGCTTTGATACGTCTGGGCATTGAGTCAAACAGAGCTGGGATGGCGTGTACAGGTACAGCTGCTCATGCACCTTCAACACGACACCACAGTTCATCAAAAGAAGTGACTGGCGTATTGTGACAAGCCAGTTGCATGATCAGACATTTTCAATTGGTGAGAGATCTGGTGAATGTGCTGGCCAGGGCAGCAGTCGAACATTTTCTGTATCCAGAAAGACCCGTACATGACCTGCAACATGCGGTCGTGCGTTATCCTCCTGAAATGTAGGGTTTCGCAGGGATCGAATGAAGCGTAGAGACATGGGTCGCAACACATACAAAATGTAACGTCCACTGTTCAAAGTGCCGTCAATGTGAACAAGAGGTGACAGAGACGTGTAACCAATGGCACCCCATACCATCACACTGGGTGATACACCAGTATGGCGATGACGAATACACGCTTCCAATGTGCGTTCACCGCGATGTCGCCAAACACGGATGCGACCATCACGATGCTGTAAAACAGAACCTGGACTCATCCGAAAAAATGACGTTTTGCCATTCGTGCAGCCAGGTTCATCGTTGAGTCCACCATCGCAGGCGCTGCTGCCTGTGATGCAGAGTCAAGGGTAACCGCAGCCATGGTCTGGGAGCTGATAGTCCATGCTGCTGCAAACGTCGTCGAACTGTTGGTGCAGATGGTTGTTGTCTTGCAAACGTCCCCATCCGTTGACTCAGGGTTCGGGACGTGGCTGCACGATCCGTTACAGCCGTGCGGATAAGATGCCTGTCATCTCGACTGCTAGCGATGCGAGGCCGTTGGAATCCAGCACGGCGTTCCGTGTTATGCTCATGAACCCACCGATTCCATATTCTGCTAACAGTCATTGGATCTCGACCAACGCGAGCAGCAATGTCGCGATACAATAAACCGCAATCGCGATAGGCTACAATTCGACGTTTATCAAAGTCGGAAACGTGATGGTACGCATTTCTCCTCCTTACACGAGGCATCACAACAACGTTTCACCAGGCAAAGCCGGTCAACTGCTGTTTGTGTATGAGAAATCGTTTGGAAACTTTCCTCATGTCAGCACGTTGTAGGTGTCGCCACAGGCGCCAACCTTTTTTGTGAATGCTCTGAAAAGTTAATTATTTGCATATCAGAGTATCTTCTTCTTGTCGGTTAAATTTTGCGTATGTAGCACGTCATCTTCGTGGTGTAGCAATTTTAATGGCAAGTAGTGTGGATACTCCGAAATATCCAAATGACATGGACAATCGCTATCAACCAGCAATGACCAAACTAGCAGAATACGACGACAAAGTACGTTATCCCCCTACCGTCCAAAGCAAGGCGTCAAAATTATTTCAATACGATACCTGTTTATATTACATCAAGCTAAATCGTAAACCCAGCTTGTAATTGTCCTCACAAGCAACGACGTCCTTCCAACGCAGAAAAATCTCTCTGGAACCATATCGTAATCTTTTAATAACTTTCAACATTCATCTCAGATATGAAGTGAGTGCAAAGACCGATTCATATTAAACTCGTTTATACCCGGATGAAGTAACTGAAGCGATAATTCTATTTCTTTCTGTGTAGTCTACCGTTGCTACGTAAGTAATGATACGCAGTGTGTTCCACAGTTTAACCACTACACCTCTGTGTGTATGATCGCTGACTTTTCGCAACAACTTCAGATAACTTCAGTTCTGATTTTCGCTCACTTAGAACTTTTCTTACGTAAATGTAATCTTGTTAGCTTTTATTGGTATCTGACTCTTGTGTACTTTGCGTGAACGAGTGATTTTCACTGAAACCAAAACTTCCTAATGCCAACTTCAGATTATGTAACGCAGGAAGCTAGTGATATCTCTGAAACTTAAATCTTTGCTTTCGTCGTTTAGTAAGAGTTTCTACTGATTCACCTTTACGTAATAATACTGTTTTCAGATACTATTCATCTCTCAGTTTTAACCAAAACTGCACTTTTAAATTAAATATGCTTCAAACACAGCTAGCAACCCAGTCACCTCTGGGTGAGCTGCAACCACTAGTCATACAATACGAACAGGATATGGGGGTTCTACCGATTCAATAAAAACCATCAAATGAAAATCTCTATCTATAGCGTCCCTCGCGCTATAGTCATCACAGCAAAATAACCACTCTTTTCTCTCGAACTGTCAACAGGACGACGATCGCTCAAAAACACTATTTCGCCAAACCAGTGTCTAATCTGCGACTATTTCATAATCCCGGGGCCTACATTTTTTTGGTAGCTCAGCCTTTGGAGGAAAACTACGTCTACCAACAGGAACCTAAACGACAAAGTTGCCACATAAAATACTACAATGGGTTCACTTGCCAAACTCCTTCACCTCTCCCAAGCCTTAAACACCAATTGCGGGGCCTCTATGTAACATGCAGTGGTTCGGTACCATATCCGACCTAGACCTACCCCAAGATTAACTGTATCGGTAAGAGGTCTACTGGGGAACTAACTATTTTCCGATATCATGCAATGGGAACCATTTACATGAACACGCAATGCCACACCAACTAATGACAATTAAATTATTATTCAGTTTGGACGTCGGGTAACGTAGATAGGGGCCGGCTGCGTCGCGGCGCTGACGCAGCATCTCTGGAATCAGCGATGGCGAGTTCTTACATCACTGAAGCCGCGCGCGTTCACTGCCTGTTTTATCTGCGGAGCGCTCGGGTCATCTAGAACATACTTCATCGCCTTTTAATACATGACACACAAATGATTATTGTATTCACTAGGTGTTATTCGCCTCCGGCCCTTGTCGCCGAGCGGTTCTAGGCGCTTCAGTCTGGAACCGCGCGACGGCTACGGTCGCAGCTTCGAATTCTGCCTCGGGCATGGATTTGTGTGATGTCCTTAGGTTACTTAGGTTTAAGTAGTTCTACGTTCTAGGGGACTGATGACCTCAGATGTTAAGTCCCATCGTGGTCAGAGCCATTTCAACCATTTGTTACTGCCCATTTACCGGATCGGATGCTCAGCAATTCTAATGGCGAACGAAATCCGTGCTTTTGACTCGGCACACCGTCCATCCGTTTGTCTGTCTGTCAGACTGTTAAGAACCCTTTTTATCAGGAATGGGGAGACGTAGAATGTTTATATTTATGTCACATACTAAAGTCTGTGGTCCCTTAAAGGAATAAAATGTTGAAGCTTCTAAGTTACTTCAATCAAAAGATATTGCCATTTAACTCATTCATTTTCATATCGGAAAACTCACTCTTCAAAATCTATGCGGTGCTTTCCGTTGGTCTAGAATCATGAAATGTGTCAAGAACCACAGTTTCACAGTAAAAGTAAAGGAAAAAATCCGGAAGTTTTTAATTTCTAGTATATCATACGAAAAAATATATTTTCTATTCTTTTATCCGTCTGTCTGTCCATCTGTTAAGACACTTTTTCTCAGGAATGGAAAGTAACCGAGGGAAATACGCAACGGGACGAACAGAAATGAAAAACGGAAGCGTCACTTTTATTCAATGACACGCTGAACTCATCGCTTTTATGATGCTCACCTGAACATGCTTTTCAATACCGTCTCACCACGGGCGGTAGCGCATGCTCTGCAACATGCTCCCATGCTGATAATGAGGTTGGTAAGTTGAAATTTATGTCACATTCTAAAGTCTACGACCCCGTGGCCGTGTAAGAAATGTATGCTTATAAGTCAATATAATCAAAAGATCCGGTCATTTACGTCACATATTTTTGTTATTCGCAAACTCACCCGTCAAAACCGGCAGGATACTTCCCGTTGACCTGCAATAATGAAATTCGGCGAGAAGCAAGATTTCAGAGTACAAGTAAAAAAACAAAACAAAAAATCTGTAAGTTGTTAAACAGTAATTGTATCACATAGAAACTTCTGTTACCATTCAATTCACCATCTGCCAAAAGCATAATAGACGAACAATACTGCGTGCAAACATAAAACGTAAGTATAAAAATGTTTTACTTAATCTTTTTTGTCTGGTCGCTTCATTTTGTACGTCCGGGGTAGTCTGAGAAACTATTGCAGTGATTTTGATATGGTTCAAATGGTTCATATGGCTCTGAGCACTATGGGACTTAATATCTGAGGTCATCAGTCCCCTAGAACTTAGAACTACTTAAACCTAACTAACCTAAGGACATCTCACATATCCATGCCCGAAGTAGGATTCGAACTTGCAACCGTAGCAGCACCGCGGTTCCGGACTGACGCGCCTAGAACCGCTCGGCCACACCGACCGGCTTTTTAATATGGTCTTGGAATTCCCGGGACCAATTTCTTGCCAGTACCGATATCAATAACAGGCAACTGTCGTTGGTATTCTCGACTTGCATGCTGGATGAACAGTCTGAACACATGATTAAGTTCGTGCGGAACACTCAGTGCGCGAGTCCTACTCGCGGTTGGCCAATTTTTTGTTATCTACTGGTGCATTTACACGGAAAAGCAAGAAGTTTAACAGCACTGCCCTTCACGACAATGAATGTCACACGAACACGCGGTGCGGCAACGAAAGAACACTCGTGTACAAACATGAAGGACAGAAGTAACTCTCACAAGACGTGCCACTGCCAAATAACTAGGCTCCATGACGTTTGGACGATAAGTAGACAGAACAGCTACAGAGTGGGGCAGAAAGTGACTGAGGGAAATACGCAACGGGACGAACAGAAAATAAAAACGGAAGTGACACTTCTATTCAAAGACACGCTGAACTCATCGCTACTTATGATGCTCACCTGAACATTAAAAATAGCAGGACATGCTTTTTAATACCGTCTCACCACGGGCGGCAGCGCATGCTCTGCAACATGCTCCCATGCTGATAATGAGGTTGGTAAGGAGTTCTTGTCCTGTGGCGTTCTACACTCCTGGAAATTGAAATAAGAACACCGTGAATTCATTGTCCCAGGAAGGGGAAACTTTATTGACACATTCCTGGGGTCAGATACATCACATGATCACACTGACAGAACCACAGGCACATAGACACAGGCAACAGAGCATGCACAATGTCGGCACTAGTACAGTGTATATCCACCTTTCGCAGCAATGCAGGCTGCTATTCTCCCATGGAGACGATCGTAGAGATGCTGGATGTAGTCCTGTGGAACGGCTTGCCATGCCATTTCCACCTGGCGCCTCAGTTGGACCAGCGTTCGTGCTGGACGTGCAGACCGCGTGAGACGACGCTTCATCCAGTCCCAAACATGCTCAATGGGGGACAGATCCGGAGATCTTGCTGGCCAGGGTAATTGACTTATACCTTCTAGAGCACGTTGGGTGGCACGGGATACATGCGGACGTGCATTGTCCTGTTGGAACAGCAAGTTCCCTTGCCGGTCTAGGAATGGTAGAACGATGGGTTCGATGACGGTTTGGATGTACCGTGCACTATTCAGTGTCCCCTCGACGATCACCAGAGGTGTACGGCCAGTGTAGGAGATCGCTCCCCACACCATGATGCCGGGTGTTGGCCCTGTGTGCCTCGGTCGTATGTAGTCCTGATTGTGGCGCTCACCTGCACGGCGCCAAACACGCATACGACCATCATTGGCACCAAGGCAGAAGCGACTCTCATCGCTCAAGACGACACGTCTCCATTCGTCCCTCCATTCACGCCTGTCGCGACACCACTGGAGGCGGGCTGCACGATGTTGGGGCGTGAGCGGAAGACGGCCTAACGGTGTGCGGGACCGTAGCCCAGCTTCATGGAGACGGTTGCGAATGGTCCTCGCCGATACCCCAGGAGCAACAGTGTCCCTAATTTGCTGGGAAGTGGCGGTGCGGTCCCCTACGGCACTGCGTAGGATCCTACGGTCTTGGCGTGCATCCTTGCGTCGCTGCGGTCCGGTCCCAGGTCGAAGGGTACGTGCACCTTCCGCCGACCACTGGCGAAAACATCGATGTACTGTGGAGACCTCACGCCCCACGTGTTGAGCAATTCGGCGGTACGCCCACCCGGCCTCCCGCATGCCCACTATACGCCCTCGCTCAAAGTCCGTCAACTGCACATACGGTTCACGTCCACGCTGTCGCGGCATGCTACCAGTGTTAAGACTGCGATGGAGCTCCGTATGCCACGGCAAACTGGCTGACACTGACGGCGGCGGTGTACAAATGCTGCGCAGTTAGCGCCATTCGACGGCCAACACCGCGGTTCCTGGTGTGTCCGCTGTGCCGTGCGTGTGATCATTGCTCGTACAGCCTTCTCGCAGTGTCCGGAGCAAGTATGGTGGGTCTGACACACCGGTGTCAATGTGTTCTTTTTTCCATTTCCAGGAGTGTATTCGTCCACTACCGCAGGGTGGTCGTTAGTTCATGCGTACGGGCTGTAGTACGTCGTCCCAACGCATCCCATACGTGGTCTGTGGGACTGAAGTCGTGGGAACGGGCACGCCAGCTCGCCGAATATCCTGTCCCTCCAGCAAGTCCTCCACCTGTGGCGATCAATGCGGTCTCGGATTGTCGTCTATAAGATGAAGTCGCACTAACGTCTTCTGGGACAGTTTAATAAAGGAAGATGTTGAAATAAAAATTACCGCAAACACCCTGAATAGAGACGGTGGCTTGCAGCTCACCGGTGCGTGGGATCTGGCGAACGCACGGTTGAAGAAGGCACGTCGAACGCCGATTTAAAACATGTCCATATATGGCAATGTCACGGGCACCAGTGACGTCACAGCCGGCAGCTAGCGTATAAGGGCGCACCAAAAGCCCATTGGCAGTCATACCACTTTACAATGGCCAAGGAGTGCTTGGCCGAAAGCTCGTGTAGTTTTAAGCAATTCACGCAGTTGGAAACCCGAGAACATTTTGTTCAATATTGCAGAGGTACCATTACTTGTTCTCGGATGGGAGGCGCATATGTGAAGGGGTCTCGATGTGTTCAGTGGACGTTCCCTCGTACTGGTCAGACGTGGTCCTCCGGAACCTCGGCAGTGAGTATGGCTGCCCTCACTTTCCCATGCAATCCAACACTGGGCCACTGTCACTTCTGAATGTCCCACAAATCTGCATGTTGCACGATCCTACCAGCCAGTCAAATGGAAATCCACAATGAGGCCTCTTTCAAACTCTATCAGGTGCTGACAACACTGTCCCACGTTCCTGCACAGTGATCACTCAGCATCTGACTCCCTTGACGCTCCTTACTTACACTATATGGCCTGATAACTACATTAAACACGAGCAGCCTTTCACCTTGTCACAGAGAAATGCAACACTAATCAGTTACATATTTGCTGATGGTGTGTTCGGGTATGAAGCTCTACTACTCGCCATTAAAATTGCTACACCACGAAGATGTGCTACAGACGCGAAATTTAACCGACAAGAAGAAGATGCTGTGCTATGCAAATGATTACCTTTTCAGAGCATTCACACAAGGTTGGCGCGGTGGCGACACCTGCAACGTGCTGACATGAGGAAAGTTTCCAAACGATTTCTCATACACAAACAGCAGTTGACCGGCTTTGCCTGGTGAAACGTTGTTGTGATGCCTCGTGTAAGGTGGAGAAATGCGTACCATCACGTTTCCGATTTTGTTAAAGGTTGGATTGTACCCTATCGCGATTGCGATTTATTGTATCGCGACATTGCTGCTCGCGTTGGTCGAGATCCAATGACTGTTAGCAGAATATGGAATCGGTGGGTTCAGGAGGGTAATACGGAACGCCGTGCTGGATCCCAATGGCCTTGTATCGCTAGCAGTCGAGATGACAGGCCTCTTATCCGCATGGCTGTAACGGATCGTGCAGCCACGTCTCGATCCCTGAGTCAACAGATGGGGACGTTTGCAAGACAACAACCATCTGCACGAACAGTTCGACGACGTTTACAGCAGCATGGACTATCAGCTCGGAGACCGTGGCTGCAGTTACCCTTGACGCTACTTCGCAGACAGAAGCGCCTGCGATGGTGTACTCAACGACGAACCTGCGTGCGAGTATGGCAAAACGTCATTTTTTCGGATGAATCCGGGTTCTGTTTACATTTTCATGATCCGTGTTTGGCGACATCGCGGTGAACGCATATTGGAAGCGTGTATTCGTCACCGCCATACTGGCGTACCACCCGGCATGATGGTGTGGGGTGCCATTGGTTACACGTCTTGATCACCTCTTGTTCGCATTGACGGCACTTTCAACAGTGGACGTTACGTTTTAGATGTGTTACGACCAGTGGCTCTACCCTTCATTCGATCCCTGCGAAACCATACATTTCAGCATGATAATGCACGACCGCATGTTGCAGGTCATGTACGTGCCTTTCTGGATACAGAAAATGTTCGACTGCTGCCCTGGCCAGCACATTCTCCAGATCTCTCATCAATTGAAAACGTCTGGTCAATGCTGGCCGAGCAACTGGCTCGTCACAATACGCCAGCCACTACTCTTGATAAACTGTGGTATCGTGTTGGAGCTGCATGGGCAGCTGTACCTGTACACGCCATCCAAGCTCTGTTTGACTAAATGCCCAGGCGTATCAAGGCTGTTATTACAGCCAGAGGTGGTTGTTCTAGGTACAGATTTCTCAGGATGTGTGCACCCAAATTGCGTGAAAATGTTATCACACGTCATTTGTAGTGTAATATGTTTGTCCAGTGAATACCCGTTTATCATCTGCATTTCTTCTTGGTGTAGCAATTTTATTGGCCAGTAGTGTACATTAACATTAAAGCATGTCTTCTGGGTGCTTCACTTTTTTGTTAGACAGTTTAAAATAAGATGTAGGTTTCGGTTTAATCTCTCGAAGGATATCAATCTGTGTCTCCTCTGTTAGTGTCGAGGTGGAAACCTCTAAATTGCATAAAATTTTTCTGTGCGTTGTTGGCAATGTAGATGCAGAACCAAAGAGAAATCGCTGTGGGGAGAGGAGAGAGAGAGAGAGAGAGAGAGAGAGAGAGAGAGAGAGAGAGAGAGAGAGAGAGAGAGAGGGAGAGGAGTTACCGATGGCATACGGAAACTCTTGCAGCAGGTGGATAACAATGGCTTTGAAAACAGCGAGACTGCTCTCTGGCTGTTCGTGTCGCAGCGAGTGAGTCAGCAGAAGTTTGTGGAGGGCGCGCTCCCCTCGGCCGCCCTTCCTCCCCAGCAAGGAGGCGGCTGCCCCAGGGGATGGTACCGCGCCGTCTCAGGTCCAGACCCCGCTACAAGTCACTCCTTGATCTTACAGAGTTGCCTCTGCGCTCTCTTATTTTTGCTAAAATGTTACAGACCGAAATACGACGTACGTAGTCTATTCATTACTTATTATGGAAGAACTATTTTACAGCTGCAACTGTATGTAAATTCGTACTGTACTAAAGAATGACTTCTGTATTATTGTTTTTTTTAATAATACTTTATCCATTCTCCTCCTGTATGCCGGTCACCTTCACCAAAATTATTGCACTTAGGGGTATAAGTGCGGATATTTCTATGGATGACTGAGAACTCTGTATCGGAAAACATTGCATCTATACTTACCTCATTTCCAGACTATTAATTACAGCTGTTACGAGTAGTACGCTTATAGCGTCGTTAGTACCTCTGTGGCCCAAAGAAGCCATCAATGTTTATTTACTTCTACGCAGAGGATCAGGTCTTGGAGTGTGGACACATGGACGCAAAACTGGAAGTCTATACTGACAGGCGTATTCCACTTAGCGGTCCAGTTACATTCTACATTTATACTCCGCAAGCCACCCAACGGTGTGTGGCGGAGGGCACTTTACGTGCCACTGTCATTACCTCCCTTTTCTGTTCCAGTCGCGTATGGTTCGCGGGAAGAACGACTGTCTGAAAGCCTCCGTGCGCGCTCGAATCTCTCTAATTTGACATTCGTGATCTCCTCGGGAGGTATAAGTAGGGGAAAGCAATATATTCGATACCTCATCCAGAAACGCGATCTCCTCGGGAGGTATAAGTAGGGGAAAGCAATATATTCGATACCTCATCCAGAAACGCACCCTCTCGAAACCTGTCGAGCAAGCTACACCGCGATGCAAAGCGCCTCTCATGCAGAGCCTGCCACTTGAGTTTGCTAAACGTCTCCGTAATGCTATCACGGTTACCAAATACCCCTGTGACGAAACGCGCCGCTCTTCTTGGGTCTCTTCTCTATCTCCTCCGTCAACCCGATCTGGTACGGATCCCACACTGAAGAGCAATACTCAAGTATAGAAAACATTAGGTAGTAAATTATGTGTTCTGTTTCTGGAATGACAGCTAGATACAGAGATAAAACAATGAACACACTGGAGGGGTACATTTTAAGGTACCGATTATCAAACTATCTGTAACTATACTCCTAAAACCCTGTATACTTAGTTCTATAATAATTTCTGTAATGACACTGTCACCAATTTGTGCAAAGAAGATCTCTGAACAACTTCCAGAAGAGCTATGTACCCCTTGATGCACTTAGACAGTAATGAGTAGTATGCTTATAGGGTGGTTAGTACCTCCCTGGCACAAACAACCCATCAATGTTTATTTACTCCTGGGCAGAGGATCAGGTATTGGAGTGTGGACACATGGTAACTGCTACAATGATCTTCTGTTGGTAATGGTAAGTGGTTTACACCAAAGCTTATATAGTACTATGGCGCAAGAATAACGCTGCAGTGAACAATTTTTTAATCTCACATTATGAACCTATTTCTTGTGCTGTCCTTTAGTTAAGCACACTTTGGACAAGTCACTTCCTTCCTCATGGATTTGTTATATCATTCTGCTCTTGGAGCTAATTTAAATTACTTTTATTTGCTACTTACAAAAAATGCACTTAAGTGAGGCATGTTGCAGTCAGATAGAGTAATTAATGAACTTCAGCTGAGTGGGCATTTCAGTTACTAAAATTAGAATTAGGTACGCCAGCCATAGGAATGAAGCTAAAAACATAGCTGTCGCTTTTATTTCTGCATCCATCATTCATTAGACCTTTATCGACATCACCCTTCTGGCTGATTTGATGTGGTTCACCACATCCTCTCTCGTACCAACCTCTTCATTTCAGAACATCACTTGCAGCTAAGATCCTAGTCGGTTATATTTGTCCCTGTCTTTCCCTACAGTTTCTGCGCTATACAGCTCCCCCTCGCACCATAGAAATCATTACGAGAGGGCTTAACACATGTCGAATCATTGTATTCCTTCTAACTGACGTTTTCCAGATATTCCTTTCCTTACCGATCCTCTGGAGAACCTAGTCATTTCGTATCTCATCAGTCGACTTAGTTTCTAACATCTTTCTGTAACGGATCATCTCAAACTTTTCGATTATCTTCTGATACTATGCCTTTTCTATTAATAATAATCTGTGTCCCATTTCTTGAAAAGTTCGTTATTAATTACTATGAGACACGCTCGCTGTACTCTGGCCGGCCGGGTTTTACTGGTTGAACTAAGCGCATTTCGCATCCTTTTGGTGATGGATTTTAATGTTAATAGGAACCACCAGAGTTTTATTTAGATACCTTTATTACGTCACTTAGAGTAGTTACCTCCACACAGTATACAAATTGGTGGTAACAAACCAGACCAGAATTTTTATGCACTATAGAAGCAGGTGACATGCTGCTATCGATCATGCTGTAACGAAACAAGTGTAGCCATCTGCAGACGGGCATTATCGCCAGAACCGGACATGGCACTAAAATAGAGCTTTTTGAAAGTATTTGTGGCTGGTTGCGTTCTTCCTCAGCAATAGATAACTAAATAACAGCCATGTAGTTCAACAAGATTCATCATGGATAGAATAATAGAGGTTGGTTTATATACAGGGCAACAGTGAATGTTCAGCTACTCTCGAACAAAGTTTAAATGCCTGAAGTGTGTGTGTGTGTGTGTGTGTGTGTGTGTGTGTGTGTGTGAGAGAGAGAGAGAGAGAGAGAGAGAGAGAGAGAGAGAATGAAAGGGGGAAGGTGCCGAGGCAGCAGACGGGAAGAGAACGTGAGTGTCTGTGCGCGCACGTATCAGACTGCAAGTCGATTCAGCGTCAAGCCGATGGCGATCCCATCGATCTTCGTTTCGTCGCTTCGGCAGCCGCACGTGTCCAGGGCGTGAAGTGATGTATGACGTCGCTGCCAGCCACAGATTCATTTGCATGACTTGGATTCCAGCGTCCTCACCCCATATCTCGTACAGTACTTGCCAGCTAAGCAACGTGCATAATCTCAAAAGTCTCAAAAACACCGTGTTGCACAAAAAAATTTGTCTGTAGTTACTGTACCCAACATTATTAAATATTTTCGACGGTAAACATATGCCTAGTCTCCAATTTCCTAAGACGCCAGAAATGGCTACAAATTCCTTCTCCAGTATTACCTAATGCACGCGCTAAAACAGAAGTCGGTTGGTGGACTAAGTTCGTATGACTTGAAGCGTCGAGAAATCTAATTCAGAAGTAAAAAATCAGTAAAACCACCACTAGGGGTAAATGTAATATTCTTTGCAGGGTAGAAACAAGAAATAACTCCATTAAGGCTTCGCTAAGACTCTAAAATTCAGTTAATTTAAAAGAGATTCATCCGCTTTCATACACTACTGGCTATTAAAATTGCTACATCACGAAGATAACGTGCTACAGATGTGAAGTTTAACAGACAGGAAGAAGATGCAGTGATATGCAAATGATTAGCTTTTTAGAGCATTCACACAACGTTGGCACCGGCGACGACACCTACAACGTGCTGACATGAGGAAAGTTTCCAACCGATTTCTCAATCACAAACAGCAGTTCACTGGCGTTGTCTGGTGAAACGTTGTTGTGATGCCTCGTGTAAGGTGGAGAAATGCGTACCATCACGTTTCCGATTTTGTTAAAGGTTGGATTGTAGCCTATCGCGATTGCGGTTTATTGTATCGCGACATTCCTGCTCGCGTTGGTCGAGATCCAATGACTGTTAGCAGAATATGGAATCGGTGGGTTCAGGAGGGTAATACGGAACGCCGTGCTGGATCCCAATGGCCTTGTATCGCTAGCAGTCGAGATGACAGGCATCTTATGCGCATGGCTGTAACGGATCGTGCAGCCACGTCTCGATCCCTGAGTCAACAGATGGGGACGTTTGCAAGACAACAACCATCTGCACGAACAGTTCGACGACGTTTACAGCAGCATGGACTATCAGCACGGAGACCGTGGCTGCAGTTACCCTTGACGCTACTTCGCAGACAGAAGCGCCTGCGATGGTGTACTCAACGACGAACCTGCGTGCGAGAACGGCAAAACGTAATTTTTTCGGATGAATCCGGGTTCTGTTTACAGTGTCATGATCCGTGGTTGGCGACATCGCGGTGAACGCACATTGGAAGCGTGTATTCGTCACCGCCATACTGGCGTACCACCCGGCATGATGGTGTGGGGTGCCATTGGTTACACGTCTTGGTCACCTCTTGTTCGCATTGACGGCACTTTCAACAGTGGACGTTACGTTTTAGATGTGTTACGACCCGTGGCTTTACCCTTCATTCGATCCCTGCGAAACCCTACATTTCAGCATGATAATGCACGACCGCATGTTGCAGGTCATGTACGGGCCTTTCTGTATACAGGAAATGTTCGACTGCTGCCCTGGCCAGCACATTCTCCAGATCCCTCACCAACTGAAAACGTCTGGTCAATGTTGGCCGAGCAACTGGCTCGTCACAATACGCAGCCACTACTCTTGATAAACTGTGGTATCGTGTTGGAGCTGCATGGGCAGCTGTACCTGTACACGCCATCCAAGCTCTGTTTGAGTAAATGCCCAGGCGTATCAAGGCTGTTATTACAGCCAGAGATGGTTGTTCTGGGTACTTATTTCACAGGATGTTTGCACAAAATTGCGTGAAAATGTTATCACACGTCAGTTGTAGTATAATATGTTTTCCAATGAATACCCGTTTATCATCTGCATTTCTTCTTGGTGTAGCAATTTTAATGACCAGTAGTGTAGTTTGCTGAGCGTCCGATGGTCTTGTCCAGATATGTACGCCGTCATGCAGGCCAATGGCTGCTTTAAACATTTGCCGCGCCACGGGCAAGCCAATGAGAGCATTATTATGCTATAGGAGACATTCACCTGGGCTTCCGCTGGACCTTTAGTAGTAATCGATTACACCAACAAGGAACAGCTTTAGTGCGAGGTCGCAAGTTCAATCTAGAGTAAGGCTCATTAGAAAGTGTTGTGTTAACAATTATGACAGGTAAAACATTAGCTGCTATTGATCGCCATGTGCATCATCAGGGCGACAGGAAATGAGTGTCCGGCAGTGCAGAGATCAACCTACTGTGAGATGTATGTCGCACACATCGTCGACATTCAAGAAATGTTCGAAACAAACCATTAACTTGCACCATTAATATGGCGCGTCAAAGTGACCCCAAAGGATCGCACCATAAAGATAGAAGACGAACCTCCTTGTTAGTTACAAAGTGTGCAGGACGTTTAGATAGGTATCCAATCTGAAAGTCTGAAATAATGGACGTAGTATCACACTGGTGTAACAGTATGGTGAGAACTGACGGAATGTGATGGCATGCAACCGAAAGCGAAACAGTCTGTCGCGGAGCTTGTAGTGAAACTGGCTATTCTTGAAGGAGTAGCTGCAGACGACATGTTTTACAGGTGCGGGAAAAAGAAACAGCCAGAGGCTGAATTTGTCCAGTGATTCCATGTGATGTGAACAGAAATGTCACATGCTTTTTAAGAGGGATAGTTTGCTCTAAGGGTGTATGATTTTCATACGCAAGCCATAAATCAAAGAAAAACAAGTTATTTTGAACAGCTATTGGCCAAAAGCAGTGCTCATACCATAGTTTTCTTACGCCCATTTCCCACTCTTAGTTGCTGTAACGTAAGTATGCCCTGTTGCCTTTGGAAGATCACGCACACGAGAAAGAGTTGTAGAAGACACAGCATCTCCAACTTCTCTCAGCACAATAAATAATTTCTCTGCCAATTTATCATCCAGATTAACGGTCGGAATAGCTATAAAGGAATGTGGTAAGACATTGGTATTAGTTGATCTTGATAGAACTCTGTTAGTGCCTCTAATTTAAATCCCGATTGCTCGGAGTTGAACACATATTCCTTACTGAGCGATGGGATAAGTTAGTTTATCTGACGTACAAATTGTAGGGCCGATTCCTCAGTTCCCTGTGCATCGTCTGACTGATACTTCGTTTGAAATTCCGTTATCTTATGCCTTGCAAACCTGTTTGAAGTTATGCAAACCATCCACTGTTTCCCTTAAAATCACTGTAATGTATGTCGCGCGTAGTTTGATACCAATAGCGTAGTAGGTCACTATCATACACATCCTGTAAATTGCGTCAAGCATTCTTGAAACGCCCAAACACCAGTTTCTATATATATATATATATATATATATATATATATATATATATATATATATATATATATATATATAAAAAGTGCGCCCTGTCCTCCCTGGAATATCCATAGTTTTTCTTACGTATAAATATAGATCTGAGAAAAACCTGAGAGCGTCTATTTAGAAATTCTTTTATTTGACTTATAATTAGTGGAACGAAACATTGCCTAAAAGCAAATATGGTCGAATATGAATGACACTGACTGTACACTGGCTGATCAAAAGTATCCAGACACCCCTACCTGATGCGGAATTGCCCACTGAATGCGACTGGAGACGGACTCTCACGGATAATAGGGGACGGGGAGTATTGTATTGTCAACAGAGAAGCAGTAGTGGCTGGATGTCACCTGAGTAATAAATACACCAGTGACCTTTAAACTCATTTGGTGATGTGATTGTGAAGTTATAAACTATATGTGCTTTGGAAGTCAAATCTGGAGAGACTGAGTAAGAGTCTCTGACCGTTCTTTCCATCAACCTGTCGTCTTCTCAAGTTGTGTCCCCAGCGCAGAAGACAAGTCGTCGGTCGTAGGACCTTCTTAGGCGGAGGCTGCTACGCTGTCAATTCGAACCTGTGCTTGTCCTTTTTGTGTGATGCCACTTGCCCAAGTTGGTCTCTATACCTTCAGAGGGCAAGGCCTGGTAGTACTAACAATGATGTTTGGTTATTATTCAAGCATCCACACATTTTACACTGTCTTTTGCAACACTCGACATAGCTTTCTTAATTGTATGGTAACTTTTCCATCCAACTTCCAAAATATGATGCACATGTCCGACTTTCCGGTACGCACTAGACAAAGTGAGTGTTACATATTCACAACTAAATTACGACCGATATAGAGTACAAAATGACTGGCGCTGAAGAACACCTAAAACGATTATCACGCACACCGGAGCAACAGTTGCACTTTGCCATAAACGAGATGTCGCTGGGCGACAACACACCACAGGTGTTATGATGCAAACTGTGCCTGATAATTGATGACAACTTGTTGCCAGACCTGGCCCTATGATCATTATGGTTACTCAAGCTGCCAGAGCAAGTACAGACAGCACTTCTAGTACGTGTGGAAAACTCATTGGAAATGCGCCTACAACTGGCTGATAGGATGCTGGCTCTCACACACCACCAGACATTGTACAGTGCCAGGACACCTATGTACAACTGCCATACCAGTGACGGATACGGTGCACAGCGGACAAGGATGGCAGCAGTGGCAGACACAGCTCAAATAACTGTGCACAGAACCCGGGCAACTGGATCCCAGCTGCCTTGCAGGCTATGACCGCTGCAGCACCACAAGAATCATAGTGCACAGATACAGCTCCTGCAGGAAATAAACAAACAAGGGAGATGGTCGACGCATGGGCCGCCACAACGTCTCGCAGCCAAAACAAAATGATAAGCGGCTACTGCTGGTTTCACATGCGAATCGGTGCTGACACATGCCGCTGCCGACAGCCATGCGGCTACCCAAACTACACTGGCAGCCTGGCCTAGGCACTTCAGCCCACCTCCCAACCACAAGCCGCTGTCTACACTGGAGATACCAAAGCACGTAACACGTGACACACACAGGTGTGTGAGGTCCGACTGTTTGTTTATGACTGCCGGCTAGACCAGTACCTGCAGGTATGAACATCAGCACACTACCCTCGCTTCTCACTGCAGGAGATTACAAGCCCCAACCATACAGCTCCGAGCAGGACAACCTCTGTGATGCTCTGGATAGACGACCACACACCACATCCAAGGGGTTTCTTTGTGGCCGAAACGGTGGAACAGATGCTTGGAGTGGACTTCCTCCATCATTACTGCCTCACCAGGGCTCTGTTTTTCCAAAGTGACAGACTACACCCTATAAGTGGTGTCTGCAGTGACAGTCTTTGTCTCCCTCAGACCCTCCAACCTCCACCACTAGACATGGAGAACACAGCAGCTCTTGCATTACAACGTGCAACACTGTGCAACGAGCTCCACGAAATGATCACGGCCTATGAAAACATCTACAAAGAGAACAACAGTACACATACAGAGAACGAGCAGCTATGCAGCCACCATCATGAACTGGACAGCCAACTGCAATGAACCTGACAGCAACTATGTACAATCACTAGCAAGGATACATAGGTTAGTACAGTGCCTTTATATTTGGTGACACAAAGTAACGCACGATACTGAGATACGGGTCCGACTCTTCAGAATGCCCGAAACAGAGATACGTGTCCGCCTTTGAAGAACGCCGGAAACAGTGACTAGTGCAACTGAAGTGTTTCGTCTCCCAGGCGCGCCAAAGACACCCGAAAGTGACCTTTTTTTCTTTGAAGAAACTTGTGAACAGCGAGCGTTATTTGAGCATGCTTCGCAATAGCTTCATTCCTTAGCTTCTTGCTACTACCTTGCCCTTCAACACGCAGTGGTTCATGCAGGATGGAGCAAGGCCACATACTGCAAACACTGTGTTGGAGTTTTTACACGAGCATTTCGACATGCGGATCATTTCGCTCAGGTTTCCAGGTCGCTTCAATGACGGAGAAAATTGTTCCCCCAATAGTCCAGACCTCAATCCATGTGACTGTTTTCTTTGGGGGTACCTAAAGGAAAAAATATTCCCGAAACGTCCACGTGATTTAATGGAGCTCAGAAGACTTATTCTTCAAGCTTGCAGTGAAGTTACGGAAGACATGTGCGGTAGGGTAATCAATAACTTCAGTGTTCGTTTGAAGGAAGTTAGGAAACGAAATGGTGGACATATTGAGCATGTGCTAGTTAGAACAAATCTCCATGGACGGCTCTTCATTGCAGATGTTCCTTTCAGATTGTGTTGACAATAAAGTTTATAGTCAAAAACAAAATGGTAACACATTTCGTGCGCCATCCTGTAGTGTACCATCTGTCGCTTGTACCTCACTCCACATTTGTACCATATGCTACTTCACGTGTGTCAAGCTGCATCAAGGAGAGCTTCTAGTAGAATAAAATGCTGGCGGCCACAGCCAGGAATATCATGAAGTGGAAACGCGAAGGGCAAACAGAGGGCAGGCAGACCTCATGCACTGTCCGACAGGGACTATCTGGCTTCGAGGAGGATGGTTGTCAGAAATCGCATGAAATCATCGGAAGGAATCACTCGTGATTTTCAAAGTGTTACCAGCAGTCCAGCTGGTACAACCACCGTGCGTAGCGAGTTAAAAGGAGTGGGGCGTAATGGTCGAGCGGCTCCTCGCAAACCACACATTTATGTTGTGAATGCTGAGCTACCTTCAGGCTGTGTATAAAGGGGTGCCACTGGACAGCGTGTGCCTTGAAACGACGATGATGATGATGTTTGGTTTTTGGGGCACTCAACTGCGTAGTTGTCAGCGCCTGTACAAATTCCCAACCTTAGCTCAGTCCAATCTCGCCATTTTCATAAATGATGATGAAATGATGAGGACAACACAAACACCCAGTCATCTCGAGACAGGCGAAAATCCCTGACCCCGTCGGGAATGGAACCCGGGACCCCTTGCAATGAAGCGAGAACGTGACCGCGAGACCACGAGCCGCGGACTCTAGAAATGAGTGATTTGGAGTGATGATTCACGCTATACCGTGTGGCAATCCCACGGAAGGGTCCTCGTTTGACGAACGTCTAAAGAGCGTAACCTGCCTCTGTCTGTAGTGTCAACAGTTAATTACGGAGGGGTGATGGGAATGTTTTTGCGTGCTTAGTGTGTGTTCCCGTAATTGCGTTTAAGAAAACACTACATGCAGAAGGATATGAACATTTTTACAGTATTGTGTACCAGATACGGCAGGGGAACAGTTCGGAGCTAATGATTGTTTGTATCACGACGTTGCTCTTTGCCATAAAGCGCCATCCATGAGACGATAGTTTGTGGACAATAACATTTCTGAATAGATTCGCCTGCACAAGAATCCCGATCAGAACCTTTGGTGTAAATTGGAACATCGGTTGCGCTCCACACGCCAGCAACCAATATCACTAGCCTCTCTAGTTTCAGCTGTTGTGGAAGAATGCGCTCCTCCGCAGACATTCAGACACCACACTGAAAGAGTTCCCAGCAGAGTTCGAGCCGTCATAATGGTGAACACACCCAATGTTAGTGTCCAGTAATATGTGTCTGCGGATACTTTTGATCGGATAGTGTTACGGTTACCATGATATTATTAACACTGCCGACCGCGGTGGCCGAGCGGTTCTAGGCCCTTCAGTCCGGAACTGCGCGACTGCTACGGTCGCAGGTTCGAATCCTGCCTCGGGCATAAATGTGTGTGGTGTCCTGAGGTTAGTTAGGTTTAAGTAGTTCTAAGTTCTAGGGGACTGATGACCTTAGATGTTAAGTCCCATAGTGCTCAGAGCCATTTCAACCATTATTAACACTAGTGTTGTGAAGCCTCAGGAGTTATGTGTGTTTTCTGTGGTGTGAAGTGGTCTCTCTGAGCAGTGTTGTGCTTCCTGGCTGTTGCAGGCGTGATCTTCTGCACGGACACGATGGCGTGCATGAACCTGCCCGGCTACACGTGCAAGGGCGGCCGCTGCGTGTGCGAGCCGCAGCGAGACACGGGCCTCTTCTCCTGCTTCGGCGGTAAGCTGCCTCTCCCGCCCTGCTCTAGCCTGTCACCTAACGACGCCATTACCGGCCTCTTCGTTAACACGCCAGCTCAGCCCGCCTGCTGCTCCCCATTACACGAAGCTTGCCTGCCGCAGCACTCTGCACGTGGTCACCTGTCGTGTGCGCCTAAGCCGTGCGGCTCACAACGTTTCTTTCCTACTGGCCACGACTGCACTGCTCGACAGCTGATATGAAGAGTGTTCCAAATCTGTCGCTACGTCGCAGCGATGTAGCTGAATCTAGTTATTTGTACGTGACACAGACATTTCGTCTCTTCCCAGAAGCTCATTAAGGAAACAACGCCGTGGTTCAGGTCGAAAAAAATCGATTTTCGGTTTTAATCATATTTCGATAGATTAAGGTTTTACTTAAGTACTATGAGAAGGATTTTGTTGGAAAAATTTTTTTTGGAGCATTTAAAGAGCATCTTTCTACCACGTGTGTTTATGTGCCACGCACACTTTTCTGTCACCCACTTTTCTGCATATATTTTAGATCTTTATATCCCCTACATTGCACGTTAGGGATTTTTTTTTTAATCCCGTGTGTGTTGGCTATCCTTGGAATGCAACCGTCGGTATTCTTCTGTTTGTAAACAACACACTTTCAAAAACGCGGTTAGTTTTGTTTTAGTGTGATTGTGAGTAGTTGTTATACTTACGTTTGCAGTGCTTGTTTACGTGTGTTTTGTTGTTTATTGAAGATGACGAAACGTAAAGGCATTTTCAAGAAACGTCAATTTAGAGGGAACAAGTTAAGAAAACTTTCTGTACAAGAGGTTATGTCGCCTGGCAACGGTGTTTCTAATTGTAATTCTTCAACAAGTTCATCATCAAAGAAGCTCTCAACATTTCAAGAGAGTTACAACGAATTTACTGTGAGTGACGAGGGGTGCAGAAACGTTATTATAAATTTGAGAATATTATCAGATGTAATTTCTAAATTTGTACAATGTAGACATTGTGGTAAATCACACAGTGTGAAAATTTGTGAGAGTGTCAGTGAGAGAAAAGGCTTAGCAATTCCTTTGGATTTAATTTGCACTAAACGCTCAGCTGTGATTTCATTTATTGTTCTCCAAAACCAGATGTAAGTGGCCCTTATGAAATCTATACTAGATTAGTTTATGCCTTACGATCCGTTGGCAAGGGCATGGCTGCAGGGAGAATGTTTTGTTCAGTGATGAACTTAGATCAACCAATAAATTTGAAAAACTGACTGCAATATTAGAGAAATCTGTATGAGAGGTCATTGAGGAAAGCATGTAACCGGCTGCTAGGGGAGCAGTGGAAGAAAATGATTGATGTTCGGATATTGCAGCTGCACTTGATGAAGTTGGCAGAGAAGAGCACATAATTCTCTGAATGGAGTAGTGACTGCCACGAATGTGGAAGCCGGTAAAGTGCATGGAGTACAACAAATATTTCATCGCTCCGTAGAAACAAGAGGCGTACGGTACACTAAATATTTGGGCGATGGTGACAGTAAGGCATACAACAATGTGGTGAACTCTAAGCCATACGGAGATGTCATTCTTAGCAAAATAGAATGTGTAGGCCATGTTCAAAAACGTTTGGGAACAAGGCTGAGAAAACTAACTGTTGATATGAGAGGAAAACAAATAGAAGATGGAAAATTGTTGACCAGACAGGATCTAAAACAGAAATAGAAAACTTGCAGGTATACTATGGGCAGGCAATTAGGAGAAATAAAGAAAAGCTGGAGGCAATGAAGAGAGATGTTTGGGCCATATTATTCCATTACTCCTCTACTGATGATAAGCTATGTCATGGATTGTGTTCATTAGGAGAAAATTCGTGGTGCAAATACAATAGGGCTCAGGCAACTGGAGAATCTTTTTCTCACCAGCATTCTCTTCCTGCTGCTGTTATTGTAGCAATTGAACCTATTTGCAGAGACTTGGCTGATCTTGACCTTCTAAGGAAATGTCTGCGTGAGCAGACACAGAACCCAAATGATTGTTTCGACAGTATAATTCGGAACAGCCTTCCTAAAACTGTATTTGTAGGCATGCATACAATGAAACTAGGAGTTCATGACGCTGTTATTACATTCAATTGTGGTAATATTGGAAAGTGTTGGATACTGAAAAAGCTGAGAATTAATCCTAGTGAAAATTCGATCACAGGGCTGCAGTCGGCCGGAGTGGCTGAGCGTTTCTAGGCGCTACAGTCTGGAAGCGCGCGACCGCTACGGTCGCAGGTCCGAATTCTGCCTCGGGCATGGGTGTGTGATGTCCTTAGGTTAGTTAGGTTTAAGTAGTTCTAAGTTCTAGGGGACTGATGACCTCAGAAGTTAAGTCCCATAGTGCTCAGAGCCATTTAAACCATTTGAACAGCACTGCAAAATTGTGATAAAATGAGGATCACAGATGCTGACAGGTCTGCATCTAATATGGCCAAGAAAGCAAGACAAACATCCAGGAAGGTAAAAAAGAAGCTGGAAGGCCTCCTAGAGGCCAAAGAAGGGTCATCATATGCAGCAGGACAGTTTTCATCAACTGTAAGTAACAAAGTTCAGAAGTTTTTTCTTTAAATTCAATTTCCCACAAACTAAAATTTTCAGTACATTTGCCCCATATATCAGAAACTATCATAGATAAATGAATGAAATTTTCAGAGACTCTGCGTAACATAAAAAGTCACCTCTGGTACTACATTCATTAATATTCCCCCATTAGGAAGTTCACAAAAAATATTTTCTGCAAGAAAAAATTTAATAATTTTTGTTAATAAATTTAAAAAAGTATTTCTTAAAAACTATAAAATGGATAAAGTAAATTTAAATACAGTTGCCTCTATTAGGAACATGTAATATACAGTAAAAATATTAAGGTCCTGCATCAGATAGTTTTTTCCAGAAGTGGATCAAATACTTGGCTAAATTAACATGGGATAGATAGGCAGGGTGTGGTCCCCTTAATACCAATTTGTTCTGTTCGGCCCAGACGTATATTTATTTAATATTTTCTATAAGGGGGTCGTTGTCAGCTGCAGGACATTTTAGGAATTAGATTGTGTGTCCAACAGATACACTTCTTTTATTTATTATCAGCTACCTGTTTCGGCTGCATTCTATCGTCTTGTATCTGCACTACAAACGAACTAACATTACGGAAAGTGGATACGCATATACTAATATAAAAGCGCAAGAGTACAAAGCTGTAGTAATATTCACATAAAACATGACCAACTGAGCATGATAAAAAACTCACCCTTACAATAAGACCACTCCGTGGTACACAAAAGATGCCGAAAGTCAAGTAGAGCGGAAAGTTTTGTATACAATCAAGTGGACTTATCGCACAGATAGTTTCAGATTTATTTCTGTATTTCAGCACTCTACTGTTTAGCAAAAGAAATTAATATAAGTAAGGCAGAAGAGAGCCGGCCGCGTTGACCGTGCGGTTCTAGGCACTTCAGTCCGGAACCGCGAGACTGCTACGGTCTCAGGTTCGAATCCTGCCTCGGGCATGGATGTGTGTGATGTCCTTAGGTTTAAGTAGTTCTGCGTTCTAGGGGACTGATGACCTCAGATGTTAAGTCCCATAGTGCTCAGAGGCATTTGAACCTTTTTTTTTCAGAAGAGAAATTGAAACAAAGAGAGAAAGATAGAAGAAGAGTAATTGCTTGTTAAGAGAGAAAAGGATGGGGAAAAAGGGCTTTGTGGTAATAATCTTTGATCTTCCAGATGTATGCTCAACCGTAATCCAGAAGTCACATACCACTACAGAATTGTACTGTACCTCATTGTTACTAAACACTATTTATTAGTTTTCGTAGTTTCATACTACACTACATAACACTACGCTATACCACACTAGACTTGTCAGAAAAAAACTTGTGTTTGTCTTTGTATCTGGATTGGTAGCTTCTGGCGCGAAAAGGCATGATTAAAGATTCACAGGGGGTATGCCGTCACTCCACCCTAGGCGCAGAGATTAGATGACGGCTTTCAGGATATCAGGGACTGCTTTCTGGCTCCCGCTGAGGTTCACCTCGCCACGTCTTCCGGAGATGTATGGCTTCTTCTAATCTGTCTTTTGCTCAGATAGACCTGCAATCCGTATGCTGATATTTTGGCCTGCAGGAAGTTCAGCTTATGCCGCAGTTCATTTCTCGTTAACGGTGTTTTATCGAAGATACTTTTGTCATAATCTGTGATATCTTGTCTAATAGCACATTATCTCATACAATGTTGTCCGGAGTGCCAATTTCTCCACATTCACGGGTGTCTGGTTCATTTGTCCATACGCAACCTGTTTACTAAAAATGTGTCACGTCCCAACGGTTACTATTGCTCCCAAGATCGGCGAAAAGAACGACGTTCTAGATCGTGCTATTACGTTAGGAAGGAACGAGTGGGTTCTCCTCCCTTTTTCTGCACTGTCCCAAATTTCGTCTCCATCAATGCACGTCTTTATTTCCTCCTTCGATGTGGCTCTTATGCCCAGTATTAACATCCGTGCAGTATTACTACGTTGGCCCTTTTGGAGCCAGTACGCTGCACCTCTCTGTTCCGTACGGCTATGTCCAGTGGGAGGAGGCCCTAAGTATCACCATCAGAGCCCCAGTCGGTGTGAGTCTTCACTGTACTCGCCAAATAGCCTGTGTTGTTTTTACCTTTCTAGCTCCATTAGCCCATACACACGTCGCAAACACCACAAAAGCGTTTAAGATAGTGTTACGGCACGTTCTTATTGCAACTGAAATCTTCTTTGATCAGTTGATACTGCTTAGAGAATTATTTTATAGCCTATCTGGCAAACGATTTCCGCATATGTATGAAAGTTCTGATTTTTGTTGATGCCTATACCAACTTATCAAAATACTTCTTTTCTCCTCATTAGTAGGCCGTTTATTATGACACAGGGGTTTCCCGCTCTTAATAATGTTCCTTCGAATAACATATAAATGCTTTTGTGAGCTGTTGTCGTTAATTTATTTCATGCATACCAGTCGCAATGTTCCTTCGAATAACATATAAATGTCATGCATACTAGTCGCTTAGTTGTCTGAAAACTTGCCTACAGTTTTCTTTTGATTTTGCCTTTGCGTTGGGATATACAGGGTGATTCAAAAAGAATACCACAACTTTAGGAATGTAAAACTCTGCAACGACAAAAGGCAGAGCTAAGCACTATCTGTCGGCGAATTAAGGGAGCTATAAAGTTTCATTTAGTTGTACATTTGTTCGCTTGAGGGGCTGTTGACTAGGCGTCAGCGTCAGTTGATGCTAAGATGGCGACCGTTCAACAGAAAGCTTTTTGTGTTATTGAGTACGGCAGAAGTGAATCGACGACAGTTGTTCAGCGTGCATTTCGAACGAAGTATGGTGTTAAACCTCCTGATAGGTGGTGTATTAAACGTTGGTATAAACAGTTTACAGAGAATGGGTGTTTGTGCAAAGGGAAAAGTTCTGGACGGCCCCCAAGAAGCCCTGGGGTATGTTAAGGATATGGTGTTTCGGCCACCTCTCCCAGCCACCATTGATGATTTGAAACGAGAAATAACAGCAGCTATCCAAACTGTTACGCCTGTTATGCTACAGAGAGTGTGGAACGAGTTGGGGTATCGGGTTGATATTGCTCGAGTGTCTGGAGGGGGCCATATTGAACATCTCTGAACTTGTTTTTGAGTGAAAAAAAACCTTTTTAAATATCTTTTGTAATGATGCATAACAGAAGGTTATATTATGTTTCTTTCATTAAATACACATTTTTAAAGTTGTAGTATTCTTTCTGAATCACCCTGTACAATAATTATTATTAGGTAATCTGCTTAGTGGATACAGTCTCTAGTTCTTGTCATATCGTGAATCGTATTCAGTAGTTGCTCTATGCTTGTCTGTTGCCGAGTTGGTACGTTCCAGTGTTCTTCCGATAAATAACAGTTTTTTGCACATTTGCTGAATCGTCTTTGTTGCTGGACACCGCCTGTCAGCATATCTTTGCACGGGCACTTCAACTATTCTCTTCACATTCCTTCTGCAGCCTTCGTTAATAAGTAGAATAAATAATTCCCTTGTATTGAGAGGGACATTTTCTGCTCAGTTTCTGTTGGGAACATAGATATTTAAAGTGAAAGCTTGATCTCAGTTGTACAGAAGTAAAGTTTTGCGAAGTTTGATCAGGATAGATCTTAGTAAACGGTGTAGAGGAGCTGCGATTTTGCTTTGATCTTGCACAGAACTTTTAGCTAATACGAATCAATGTTAGCAGTGAATGGTAACACAACAGCCGCACAGGGTCGCTTAGTAAAAGGCAACATTAGCTGCATTTCTACTGTCACTACAGGTCACATCAATATTCAAGAAAGGAAATATGAGTAACCCATTTAATTACAGACCCATATCACTGATCTCAATTTGCAGTAGCATTTTGGAGCATATACTGTACTCGAACATTATGAATCACCTTGAAGAAAATGACTTATTGATACATAACCAACACGGATTCAGAAAATATCGTTCTTGTGCAACACAGCTAGCTATTTATTCCCATGAAGTAATGAGTGCTGTCGATAAGGGATCTCAGATCGGTTCCATGTTCCTAGATTTCCAGAAGGCTTTTGATACCATTCCTCACAAGCGACTATTGACCAAATTGCGTGCATATCGAGTATCGTCGCAGTTGTGTGACTGGGTTCATGATTTCCTCTAAGAGATGACACAGTTTGTGGTGATAGGCCGTAAATCATCGAGTAGAACAGAAGTGATATCTGGCGTTCCGCAAGGTAGTGTCATAGGCCCTGTGCTGTCCCTGGTTTACATAAATGATCTAGGTGATAATCTGAGCAGCCCCCTTAGATTGTTTGCAGATGACGCTGTAATTTACCGTCTAGCAAAGTCATCAGACGATCAGTTCCAATTACAAAATGATCTAGAGAGAATTTCTGTATTGTGCGAAAAGTGGCAAAAGGCACTAATCAAAGAAAAGTGCGAAGTTATCCACATGGGTGCTAAAAGAAATCCGTTAAACTTTGGGTATACGATAAATAACAAAAATCTAAGGGCTTTCAATTCGACTAAATACCTAGGAATAACAATTACGAGCAGCTTAAATTGGAAACACCACATAGATAATATTGTGGGAAAGGCGAAACAAAGACTGCACTTTGTTGGCAGAACACTTAGAAGATGCGCCAAACCCGCGAAAGAGACAGCCTACATTACATTTGTCCGCCATCTGCTGGAATACTGCTGCGCGGTGTGGGATCCTTACCATGTAGGATTGACGGAGGACATCGAAAAAGTGCAAAGAAGGGCAGCTCGTTTCGTGTTATCGTGCAATAGGGGTGAGAGTGTCACTGATATGATACGAGAGTTGAAGTGGCAGTCACTAAAATAAAGGCGGTTTTCTTTGGGACGAAATATATTTACAAAATTTCAATCACCAACTTTCTCTTCCGAATACGAAAATATTTTGTTGACACCCACCTACGTAGGGAGAAATGATCATCGTAATAAAATAAGAGAAATCAGAGCTCGAACGGAAAGATTTAGGTGTCCCTTTTTCCCAAGCACCATTCGAGAGTGGAATTAGTAGAGAAGTAGTATGAAAATGGTTCGAAGAACCCTCTGCCAGGCACTTAAGTGTGAATTGCAGAGTAACCATGTAGATTTAGATGTGGGTGTAGAAATATTGTAGATTGAAGACATGCGCGGAAAAACGGATTAACCCTCAAATGCAAAAACTTAAAAATAAGTGTTACCATCTGTTACTGGGTACAGGAACTATCAAATTTGACATTAGTCTCACCGCTAAGTATCACTTAGGGATGAGACCATTGTCGATTTTGGTAGTTCCCGTACCCTGCAACAGATGGCAACACTTATTTCTAAGCTTGTACATTTGAAGGTTAGCCCGTTTTTCGGCGCATGTCTTCGTTCCACAGTTCAGCCGTCCATATCATGATAGTTGTGGCGTCATGCGTCACGGTTTGGCTACACCATGTAGTCTCCATGTTTTAGTTTCTAGCTCTCTGGCTGCCAAAAGCAGATTACTAAGAACTAATCAAAGACGTAATTCCGACAATATACAGTAGGATAATTAGGTCTTTCTATAAAGGTAATCATTAATCGTAAGAAAAGGAATCAGGACCTTTGGATTTTCTGCTGTGAAATGAAACAAGTTTTAATTAAAAGTAATGAAACATCCAAGTGCGGCAGTTGTCTTTGTTCCAGACAGACAGCCTGCGGTATTATTTTCTGTCCTGGCAGTCAGCCTGCCCTTTAACGCTGTGGTATCAAGGCAAGCGAGAAAGGCAGGGAATGGAATATAATGCTTGTCGACAGTTCATTTCTTCATAATGAAATTTTCACTCCGCTGAGGCAAGTTTATCCTTACTAGCAATCTGAATTTCTTTCATTTCGTCTTCGTTGTGAAACTATAGTAACAAAGTCAAGTTCGACGCAAATAATAAAGCAAATCACAAGCATAACTCCGTGGTGCGTGTTTCTTCGGCAAATACGAGAAAACTGTGGTGTGCGTACTGTAAGAGCTTCAGTACACACACCATCAGATTATTTGACTTGTCGCTCTAATGAAGTAGGCGAGTGTCAGCAATATGTCTCATAGTCTTATCGTGGCGTGTTTATCTTCTGCCGTTGGGTCAGACGATAGGAACGCCACTTGCACACTTAGAGTAGCAGATTGAAGGTGACCAACTTTAAAAAGAACTTGATTAATTTTCACACACATTTATTAAAATAATAACAAGCATAAAAATTACTTAACTTGGTTCTGGATGCTATTTACAATTGACAATCTGAAGTTCCTTTCGTCTTGGTACATTAATCTTATTCTCATGTACATCTCTGATACTTGACAAAAGTGTCTATACATTTATCTTCATGGCTATGTACAGTAATATGGTAATCTTATTAGGCGCAGACTGAAACTTGACTATAAACTGGTACAAACAAATGTAGAACTCGTACAGACTGTTGCAGACAAATGCAGACTCACTAATCAGAGATCTGTACAATCGTTATAATACCTCACACATTCATGTATCACTGCGCGTGTGTGATCCATGAGGAAAAAAGGTTCTACGTTAACAGCAGTCTCACTGGCTGCGTTACATATTAATACGGGGATCGGTGGAAGCAGAATTTGGTCCGTCTCTATTGCAGCGCCATCTTGCAGTGCGGAGACGGACGAGCGCTGCGCCTGTGCTGTTGTGTTTAGTGGGGCGCGCTCTAGTCGGAAAGTTGTGTACCCACTGACAACGCGGAACTATGTACACAACAATAACTTTGACGTTAACTAGCACTAAAATGATACGAAGGTGTAGACAGGGCTGAGTCAACAGTCTCTTCAGCTACCGATGAAGAAGTTCGTCATGGGCTTCGTTTTGGTAGAAAGGAAGATAGAAATAACGACACGTCTGTGAGGAGGTCATTAGAGACAGGCCACAATTTCGGGTTGTCCAGAGATGGAGCAGAAGATCAGATGTGGCCCTGATTCATGTTAAGTGATTGAGGAAAATCATTGTAGTAGTGTTAAACGATTTAGGAAAATCATGGAAGACGTCAATATAAATATGTTCTGGTGCACTGTCAAGCCTTGAGGTTAGATGTACCAGAAAAATAAAACATCTGATGACAACAGTTAAAAGCTTGGGCCATTCACAGTGCGGGCCATTAAAAATGCTGCAGTATGAATGCGGCAAGCTACAAACATGGAACTGACGCTAAGTGTAATACGCGCTTCGTTACACATTCTGTGTGTAACGAAAGATCACGAAACTGATTTCTCATTCACATATCCGCATTTGAATTTTTTTGTTTGTGACGAGATCGTGTTATGCTCATGTAAGAGGAGCAAGCAGGTGTGTCGGGTTATATATATAAAATGTGATTGTAACTCATTGTTAACTAATTTCCGGAGACAGAAAGATTTTCGCGGATTTTGCGACTGCTATGCGAAATGGGAAGATAAGTACGATACAAGAATCGAGAAAAATACACTCTTAGGTATCATATTCAGGGTGATTAGCACCCATCATATTTGAAAATAGCAGTACATTTTGTTATGCGCTAAAAGACGTAACTGATGCAGTATTTTTTGTTATTTGAATCAGTATTAATGCAGTTGCAGAATTTCAATAGCGTGCCTAACTTACATTAATAAAATCAAACTATCACCAAGTCTTGTTATTTATGCGCTGTACCAAGGCTGGCACAGGAAGAAAGCGACTGGTTTTGTTGCCCAAGATTCTCCATCATGGAATGCTTCTTTATGTCTCTGGGTTGGTGGGTATGTAGGTGGGTGGATGTAGAGCCACGAACTTTAACTACTCCACGAGGATCCAATCATGAAAAGTTGAACAGGAACACAATCCGGAAGATCTGTACGTTCACCTATAGATATCATGCACTAGGTAGGGGAAAGAAACCGATTTCTTGGCTAAGTAGTGGCAGATGGTGATACAAAAACATGCCAGATTCTAAGTAAGATTCTGTAATCTAGAAAAATAGTTCTTCTGCCTTATCGAAGAGGTTCACAGCTCGTTCATGTGTGACAGAAGTGATGGTGATATATCCTGCGTTTTTCAGATCGTTTTGTTGCTGGAAGTAAGGGGGTGAGTAAAATGAAAACCTTAAATATTTTTTAAATATTATTCGTTACGCAGAAATGGTACAAAGCTGTATCACTTTCCAACATAATCTCTCCCTCGCTCAATGCAAGTCCTCCAGCGCTTACAAAGTGAATAAATTCCTTTAGAAAAATATTTTTGGTAGTCCGCGCAACCACTCATGCACCGCGTGGCGTACCTCTTCATCACAACAGAACTTCTTTCCTCCCATTGTGTCTTTGAGTGGTCCACACATATGGAAATTACTTGGGGCAAGGTCTGGTGGCTATGGTGGATGAGAAACACACTCAAAATGCAGGCCTGTTATTGTTGCAACTGTTGTATGGGCAGTGAGGGGCCTTGCATTGTCATGTTGCAAAAGGATCCACGTCGCTTTGATTTGATTGCAGGCCGCAGACGATTTTTAGGAGATCTGTGTATGATGCACTGTTGACAGTGGTCCCGCTAGGCACGTAATGCTCCAAAATAACGCCTTTTCGTCCCAAAAGAGAGACAGCATAACCTTCCCTTCCGATGGTTCTGTTCGAAACTTCTTTGGTTTTGATGATGAGAAATGGCGCCATTCCTTGCTCCCTCTCTTCATTTCCGGTTGGTGGAAGTGAACCCAGGTTTCGAAAACCACAAGGAGGTTCTTACTCATTGGTCTGAAGATGACCACAGTAGTGGTCGAAACCTGTCACCGTAATTAATAGATTGTGATCAAGACTGTTTTTGATAGTAAATATTTGTAACACATTGTTCACTCCCACACTGTATTCAAAAGTAATTAACAGTACATTAATTATTCCATTTGGGACAGTGAATACATTTGCTTGTCACAAAATACACTGAAGCGCTATAGAAACTGGTATAGGCATCCGCATTCAAATACACAGATTTATAAACAGACAAATACTGCGCCGTGCTCGGCAACACCTATATAAGACAAGCGTCTGGCGTAGTTGTTAGATCGGTTACTGCTGCTACAATTGGCGGGTTATCAAGATTTAAGTAAGTATCACGTGGTGTTACAGTCGGCGTCCTAGCGACGGCACACACCATCTCCGAGGTAACGATGAAGTGGGGATCTTCCCGTACGAGCATTTCACGAGTGTACCGTGAATATCAGGAATCCAGTAAAACATCAAATCTCCGATATCTCTGCGGCCGGAAAAAGATCCTGCAAGAACGGGACAAATGACGACTGAAGCGAATCGTTCAGCGTGGCAGAATTGCAACACTTGCTGCAGATTCCAATGCTGGAACATCAACCAGAGTCAGCGTACGAACCATTCAACGAAACGTGACCGATGTGGGCTTTCGGAGCCGAAAGCCCACTCGTTTACCCTTGATGATTGCGCGACACAAAGCTTTCCGCCTCGTCTGAGCCCGTCAGCGCTGACATTGGACTGTTGACAACTGGAAACATATTTCCTCGTCGGACGAGTCTCGTTTCAAATTGTATCGAGCGGATGGACGTGTACGGGTATGGGGACAACCTCATAAATACATGGACCCTGAATGTCAGCAGGGGACTGTTCAAGCTGGTGGAGGCTCTGTAATGGTGTGGGGAGTGTGCAGTTGGAGTGATTTGGGACCCCTGAAACGTCTACGTACTATTCTGACAGTTGACACGTACGTAAGCATCCTGTCTGATCACCTGCATCCATTCATGTCCACTGTGCATTACGACGGACATGGGTAATTCCAGTAGGACGATGTGACACCCCTCACGTCCAGAATTGCTTCAGAGTGGCTCCAGGAACACTCCTCTGAGTTTAAACACTTCCTCTGACCACCAAACTCCCCGGACACAAACATTATTGAGCATATCTGGATGCCTTGCAACGTGATGTTCAGTAAAGCTCTCCACCCACTCTTACTCTTACGGATTTATGGACAGTGCTGTGGGATTTATGGTGTCAGTTGCCTCCAGCACTGCTTCAGACATTAGTCGAGTCCCTGTCACGTCGTGTTGCGGCACTTTTGCGTGCTCGCGGGGGCCCTTCTTGATATTCGGCAGGTGTACCAGTTTCTTTGGCTCTTCAGTGTATATTTCAGTGATATTTGGAGGATTTTTCTTCTTATTAAAAAACGGACTCTATTCAAGGAAAATGCCTCTAGTTTATTTGACATCTTTGTACTGTGGAAGGGGATTTTATAATCTCACTTTCACCGTTCGGCAGTGGGCTAAGTGAAGCGACATTACGTCTAATGTGTAAACACACTGTCATTTGACGGTGATGTCGGCTTCCCTTCCCTTCAGTTTGATTGCGCCCAGTGTGAACCGGTGTTCAGGGCGGAGGGCGGAGCGCTGAGAAGCCAGGAAGCTGCGCCGCGCTGCGCCCGCCGGAACCTCCCAATAAACGCGCCGCTGTGGCGGGCCGCCGCTATTAAACGCGGCATGGCATCGCAGCTGCCTATTGTCTCGGCAGTGTAGCCAGTAATAAGCCACCACACTGCTCGCTGTACTGCCGCCCCCATCAGCACAGCGGCCACCGCCTCACGCTGCCGGCTCTCGTCACCTCAAACCCGCACCCCACTGGCCTCTGCTAGACGTCAACGTGCGATAGCCACTCACAGGCGCCACGTGGCTGTAGTAGCGGTGGAGGCGGTGAAGGCGTGTCGGGGGGAACCCGGCAAAGAGTGCAGTCGTTGTCGAAATGCGAAAATGGAGCGATGTATCTGACGACCAAAGCGACATGAGCCGTGCTGCTGCTCGCGTTGATGCTGTTTGTAGGTTTCCGCCCTCTGTTACAGGCCAGACGAATCGTTTAGTTGGCATCGTTGCGGTTGTCTGTCTCCTTCCCGTGTTGACTGGCGCCACTCGGTTTCGCAAGGGTTGCCTGTCCGCTAGTTGCAGCAGCGCCGGTTATCGATATGTAGGAACTGTTGCCCTATCTTTGGGGCGACGTCTTTGTTTTTCCGGGTCGTGTGAGTGGGCCATTTCTAGTGATGGGCTTAACTGCGATTTTCCGATATCAGTGATTTCTGTGAATGCTACTTTTCAGTGTCTGTTATTCTTAACTGTGATTTGTCGCAGTTAAGGAACGTAGGTCTTGTATCCCACCGCCATTGCTATTTCTGCTACTTCCGCGATTTCTGTGACCTGCGATTTCTGCTACTTCTGCGATTTCTGTGACTTCTGCTACTTCTGCGATTTCTGTGACTCCTGCGATTTCTGCGACTTACCATTGTATGAAAAAGTTACATCTGCCCACACAGAAAATTGCATCTCAACAAACCTGTCATTGGTAAGTAAGTTTTACGTTTGTTTCTTCCGTTGGCTTTAATTATGTATTAAAGAAACAACTGTGAAAATATTAATAGTGTAATTAAAATGTAAGTAGCCATACAGTAGCGTAATAGTTCGTGTTTAGAAAATGAATTCTAACATATTGTTATGTTTACAGGTCCCCGAACTACATTTCAGTCACTCAGTAAACTGATAACTCAAAATATCATTGTCACCAGATCTGGAGAAATTGCCACTGCGTCTTTAGACCGTTTTCGTCAGACGAGAGGTTAGTTTCTAAGTGTTTCGATGGACTTAATTACTTCAGTGAGATCGTTCTTGCAAATGTGAAATATACCCCATTGAGTGGCTTTCATTACAGCAAATATTAGCAATCTACTCCGTCAATTATATTTCTTGTAATTAGTGACAGCAAAAATTGTTTAATAATCCTTGTGATTTTGCAGACACAGTTCTGACTCTTTGATTGCTGGTTGCTGTACGTATTTATCCACATCAAGGCTGTTGAGAGAGACTCGTGAAGATTCAAGACAGCTCTTAGAGGATTTGCAGTTTAAAAGTGACATAATTGTGAAATAAGTGTGCATATGAGTGATTAAACTGTGTTTTATTGAAGTTGTTATGCAATTTTAAAGGAATAATAAATTTTAAATACAGTGAGTGAATAATGAAAATCTCATTTTCCACATGTTTAAGCCGTCATATACCCGTAATTTTCCGCCACTTATTTACTGGTAAACACTTGTTGGAGAATGACATGGCGCCCCCCCCCCCCCCCCCCGCCCCTCTCCAAAATCTTGGTGTGACACTGACCTGTAACATGCATTTTGAGGCTGTTGATAATGAAAGTGGGAAGTACAGATCTTCCAGTTAAATCAGTAATAGCTTAAGTGCAGTACTTCAAAGTAACACAGGAAAAGCTTACTTATGTAGGTGGTAGTAGTGTCGGCAAAAAGTTCGTGTGTGTGAAGTTGCCATGTAGAACACCAGGTGTAAAACTTTTATCCAGAGCCTTGAACTGTGTTGGAATAAAAGCGAGGCATTCATATGACTCATTTCTAGCAAGAAGTCATATGCTTGAATATTTCTGGTATCTCAACTGCAGATTTTTCAGCGCTCATTTAACTTTACGACTCCATATCTCAAAATGAACAAAAATGGACTTGTACCTCTAATGAAATAAGTCATTCATATGCACAGACAGCACACCGATCTCGTGAGGCACAAGGCTCTCATGACGAAGTACGCACGTCGTTCAACAGATGGCACTAGGAAAAGAATGTTAACTGCGCTTTTTAGTTGCTACTTGTGACTCTTAGTTGCGATTTGTCACGGAAATCGCAGTTTGACTCGGTAGCGAATAGCATAGTATGAGCTTTGCTCAACAGATGGCACTGCTAATTGCGCTTTTTAGTTGCTACTTGCGACTCTTAGTTGCGACTTGTCACGGAAATCGCAGTTAGACTACATAGCGTGTCGCAGTGATGAGCGTAGTACGATCTTTGGCCAACAGATGGCACTGTTAACTGCGCTTTTTTAGTTGCTACTTGCGACTTCTAGCCGCGACTTGTCACTGAAATCGCAGAAACCAGAACGGAATTCAGCCAACAGATGGGTCACGGCGTTGAATGTGAAATGCTACTTGCGACTGCTAACTGTGACTGAAATCGCGGTTAGATTTTGTAAAGTTGTTACTGTGATATCTGTGACTTCTCAATCACTGTGATTTCTAACAGATACGCGATTTCCTGCACACCACTAGCCAGTTCGGCTGGGTACTCGGGAGGAGCCAGGTCGGCACAGTGCGAGGATACGCCTGTACCACTGGCGGCGCGCGTGGACTGCCGGATGGAAGGGCTGTGGTCACGACGGTGCACGACCTCGTCTTGAACCAGGTCCTGCACGCTTTAAGATGAGTGCATTTCAGTTCAAGTAGAAAAACCTCCGCCATTGTGGCACCTCGCGATTCTCCACTAACTTGGGTTCGTGTAGGTGCTCGCAGTGTCGCCGAGGCGAAGAGCAGCGAGTGGAGCACTTGGGGAAAGCGAATCTGATTATCTTTCCTCGGCTTATTATTACTGTTTACTGCTTTCAGCTTGTTACAACTTGCCCTGGGGTTAGTGTAAGTAACGGCAGTGTACGTTTCCTCGCCTTGCCGCTGATGTCCGGTGAGGCGTGTAGTTTTGACAGCTTTCTTGATTGTACGCCGGTTGTGATTCTTCTACTCTGGTGGTAGTGATTCCTTCTTCGTTCTGGATGCTCTAAGCACAGTATTCTGGAGGCGTAGTGCAGTCTGCCGGTTCCCACTTTGGCGTGTTGTTCCATTCTTGCATTTGGTTTATTGGACGTCAGTTAGCTTCAGCAAGAATATCATTAGTCATTCGTTAGACTGCCACTAGTCTGAGTTAACATCTTGTGAAGCGAATGCTACTCTTGGCTGCCTACCTCGTCGCTTTTGTAAGTGTTCGTTGCCGGACCTTCTCAGAGCTCGATTCCTGTAGCACTGTCCGTGACTGGGCCTTGCGTTTTATTATTGTATCATTTATTACCATACCTTGTAACGCCTACATTAAAGGTTATGTATGTCTAGTTTCTTCTGGAATAAATCCAGCAGTGTAAGGGTTGTGTTACAAGGTTACCATCATCTTATTTCACCCGTCTGATGGTCAGTTGCTTGTTTCTTTTAGTTAACCTTTGTTTGTACTCGTATTTGCTGTTTTACAGCAGGTTTCTAAATTTTTTACAAATTACCGTTCCTGGCGTGGAAGGTCTTCTGCCCTAATTGTGGTCATTTGCTTTGAAAAAAAAAATCGATATTTGTATTCTAGCAGTAAGCCTTAAAACCTTATTTACTGCCATTCCTAGCGTCTGATACCTTCTCTGTCTTTGTGGCCACTTACTTTTAAAAATTTAAATACCTGTAAGTTGCAATTGCAACGAGTTCTTAAACATTCTTAGTTTATTGCCATTCTTGGCGTGTAAAGCCTTCAGCCGTGATCACAGTGGCTTGTTTTTTTTTTTTTTTTTTAAACATTATCTGTATCTGTATTTTATGATGATTTTCTAAATTGTAACGCACTGAAAAAACTATTATTTACACAGTTGTTTATTCCTTCATTAATAACGTATGGTTTTTTAAATGTATTGTTGAGTCTAGAATTCCTAGTTTTTTAAAAAAAATTGTGTAACTGTTAAAGGCAACCAATAGTAGCTGATTACGGCCCCGTCGACAATCGTAACCAAATCCTACGTTCCCTTGACTACCACCAGGTTTTAGGACATAATCATTGCCCTTCGGGACAAGAGCGGTGGCGCTTTCAAGATGGCTAAGTTTATGAATTGTTCGCGTACTGCTGTGGTTATAGTATACAATGCATGGCTGAATGGCTGTAGCCAAAAGCAGCGCCGAAGCAGTTGTGGTGCACCATGTGACAGGGGTGAAAAACGACTGCGAAGATGAGTACAGGCGAATAGACGTGCAGTTGTTGAGCAACTGACCTCCCAGGTGAACCAACAGTGTCTCCTCGACGACCATTCAGCGAACGTTGACGCGTATGGGCCTATGCAGCAGGCGTCTGATTCATACACCCGTGCTGACTGCTGTTCGTCGGCGAGAAAGGCTGGAATTTGCACGCCGCTTCCCCTACTGGACGTCAGCTGAGAGGCGACAGGTGACCTTTTCAGACGAACCACGTTTTCTGCTCCTTCGGTGCGAAACGTCTGAAAGTAAACGTACTGTAACAATCGTCGGAACGGTTCAGACCGGAGGAAGTAGCGTTATGGTCTGGGAAATGTTTTCCAGGTGTTCCCCGGATGATCTCGTCGTTTTCGAAGGCAGAATGAATCAACACAAGTATGCGTGTATCGTTGAGGGCCATGTCCACCACTGCTTGAAGTTTACTTTTCCTCGGCACAATTGTATCTACCATCAGGCAATGCAATGTGCCACACAGCTATCAGTGAACATGCGTGGTTCGAAGAGTTCCACGATGAGTTTACCGTACTTCCCTGGCCACCAAACAGCCCGGGTTTAAACTTCATGTAAAATATAGATGCCACCGGAATCGGGATGTTCTACATCTACATCTACATCCACATCTACGTATATACTCCGTTAGCCACCAAGCGGTGTGTCGCGGAGGGCACTATTCGCGCCAAAGTCAATCCCCCCCCCCCCCCCCCCCCCTCGTCTGTTCTACTCGTGGATCGCGCGAGGGAAAAACGACTGTCTGAACGCCTCAGTACGAACTCTAATTTCCCTTATCTTTGAATGGTGATCATTGCGGGATTTGAAAGTTGGTGGTAATAATATCATCCTCGGCGAAGATCGGATTTCGGAATTTAGTGAGCAGCCCCTTCCGCTTAGCGCGCAGTCTCTCTGCAAGTGTGTCCCACCGCAAACTTTCTATGAGATTTGTAACGCTCTCGCGATGGCCAAATGTGCCAGTCACGAATCTTGCCGCTGTTCTTTGAACCTTCTCAATCTCTTAAATCAGACCCAACTGGTAAGGGTCCCGTACAGACGAACAATACTCTAAGACTGCACGAACTAACGTATGGTAAGGAATTTCCTTTGTTGAAGGACTGCATCACTTCAGTATTCTACCAATAAACTGCAATCTAGAGTTCGCCTTGCCCGTTACTTGGGTAACCTGATCATTCCATTTGAGATCATTTCGAAAAGTCACACGCAGATACTTGACGGATGTTACCACTTCCAAAGATTGGGCATTTATTTTGTACTCGTGCATAAATGGGGATTTTCGCCTTGTTATACGCAGCAGGTTACACTTACTAATATTGAGAGATAACTGCCTGCCATTACACCACGCATTTATTTTCTGCTAGTCCTCATTGATTTTTTCACAGCTTTCCTGTGATACTCTCCTGTAGACTACAGCATCATCGGCAAACAGTCTAATGCCGCCCGCATCTGGTGGTCGTGCGGTAGCGTCCTCGCTTCCCACGCCGGGTCCCCGGGTTCGATTCCAGGCGGGGTCAGGGATTTTCTCTGCCTCGTGATAGCTGGGTGTTGTGTGACGTCCTTAGGTTAGTTAGGTTTAAGTAGTTCTAAGTTCTAGGGGACTGATGACCATAGATGTTAAGTCCCATAGTGCTCAGAGCCATTTGAACTATAGTCTAATGCCGCTGTCAATAACATGAACTAGATCGTTTATTTAAGTTGTAAAAAGCAGCGGACCTATTACGCTGCCCTGGGGCACACCTGAAGTTACGCTTGTTTCTGTTGAAGTCATCCCGTTCAGGACGACATACTGCTGCCTGTCTGTTAGAAAACTATCGTTCCAACAGCATATGTCATCGGATAGGCCGTAAGCGGGCACCTTTTGGAGCAAGCGACAGTGCGGAATTGAGTCGAAGGCCTTTCGAAATTCGAGAAATATGGAATCAACCTGGGAACCGGTATCTAGAGCCTGTTGTATATCATGCACAAAGAGGGACAGCTGTGTCTCGCATGAGCACTGTTTTGTAAAACCGTGCCGGTTTCTGCAGCTGAGCTTCTCAGACTCTAGAAAGGTCATTATGTCTGAACACCTGATTCTACAACAAACCGATGTCAGTGAAATTGGCCGGTAATAATTTGCATCCGATTTTCTACCCTTTTTATATACTGCTATGACCTGCGCCTTCTTCCAGTAGCGTGGAACTTGCTTCTGTTCCAATTATCTCTGGTAGATGATGGCTAAGAATGGTGCTATATTTGTAGCTGTTCACGCCGTGTAGCCTCAACAGGGAAACGTACTGCACCTACCAACCGCACTAGAGTAGACATCCCTGTCGGTACCTTCCAGAACGTCACTGTCTCTCTTCTCTCGTGGCAAGTGGTCATATTAATGCGACTGGACAGTGTACATCTTCATACATATTATGCAAGCTAATGTACGGTGCATCACTGACGGGACCTTCCATTACTAATAGACATGTTTCCTGCTTCACCCTCAGATGGAGCAAGAAAATAACGACTGTCTGTATGCCTCTGTACGACTCCCAGTTTATCTAATGTCTTCCACGTCCTTATGCGGGAGATCTATTGTTGAGAGTGCAAGGTGGCTTAAATTCGCACCTTACAAGCATTCATCCAGGTATTTTGCCGTGATTATAAACACAATGAAGTATCATGTGATAGGTTGTACATCGTATATATCAATATATAAAGGAGACTGACATTGTCACGTATGTCTTGTAAATAATTGTTAACGCTTGTTGCATGAAAGTTGACGGAGTATTTTTATTATAAAAATGGCGTAATGGATGAGGTTAGAACGCCAGTGGAAATCAAACGGCTGGCGGAACTGAAGCCCTGGGTGGAAGGCCCACACAGTTGTGTTGATCCTGCCTAAAGACAGGAAATAGCCAGATGAACGTCGCAGCACCTAAGCGCTGGAGCACAGTAGAGTCGCGACCGGCCGGTTTTGTAGCCGAACCGGAAGGATTATACTTCGGAAACTACGAAAATCTTGGACGCAGGTGAGAGGAACGAAGAAGCTGTACCTCGGAAACGACGCAGGCTGGATTATTTTCAAGGATTTTTACTCAGAAGCGTACCATTGTATAGGTTTTTCTTCGCAAACTTTCCACGCTGGACGACAAAAGACTAAAATGTGATTGGTCGGCATTCGGAAGAATTGTAGGGAGGGAGAATATTCCGTGGTTTCGGGAATATGATTCGTTTTCGGAGTTACGATGGTGGGGAGCCGAGCCTTGCTGGGAGGCTAGCGGTGGAGAGAAGAGGTATTCCATTGTGAGCGCCCATGTGTGACGGTCGCTGGGTAACAGCTTTGTTGATACAGGCGGACTTGCCGTCTTTTCTCTCTGGTGAGTTTATAGGTAGAACAGTTACGAAGTGTACTGTTGCGAACCTATACGATTCTTGACTTCACTTCCGGGTTGGAGATCGTCGTTGAGTACGCAGCGTTCAGTAATTGAGAGCACTTCTTCTGCCTATACGTACGATGAGACGTTATCGGAACTCCGTTCTTGTGGCTGGGAGTTCACATTTCTCTTCTGTAGAACACAGAGAACTGAAGACAGCATTAGAGTATATTAGTCAGAGGACGGCCTCGTGCCGTCCTAGTGTTTAAAAGAGTTTTATTTTAGTGGCTGGAGTTCTTCCATCGACGCAGACGTGTACGAGAACCAGTACGCCGACGCACCAGACGCAGTAAATACGGTGATATTGCAAATTGCTTCGGCTTATTGGGGCTATAAAGCTAAACAGCTGTGGTCACGTTAGTTTATTTGCACTGGGGTCCCACACCACTGTAGATCATCTTTGAAAGTAGTGTCTTCTAGTGTCTGCTACGTAGATGATGTCAGTCATTTCGCGTTATTGACATTAGATCGCGCAGTCATAGTAAGGGGCAGAGTGGGGCAATTGATTAGTAATTTTACATAGGAAATGTAAACTTTGTAATATAAAGGTTGTTTTAAATCTACAATAAATATATAAACAGAAACAAAATTTATCATTTAGTAGTATTAGTTGCCTTCATCATTCATTTATGTTTAGATTTTAATTTATAGAATTAAGAGATCCTAAGATCTGCTTCACGGGTTTTCAGACAGGCCCAAATCATCATTTTCGTGTTTATTATTTTCCATTGCGCACATTCTTCTATACCTACCTGGAGTAGCATCATGGTGCAGTATAAGCGTTCCGCATTGTCAGCAGCAAATTCCAGTTCTGCGATCTTTCTCACAGAAGCTTTCGGAGACATTTAGAGCATGTAATGAAGTCTTTACAGTTGTTTGACACACACACACACACACACACACACACACAGAGAGAGAGAGAGAGAGAGAGAGAGAGAGAGAGAGAGAGAGAGAGAGAGAGGGGGGGGGGGAGAACAAAGAGAGAGAAGTAAAATAAAAAGCGTGTTTCCACCTGAAAAATCGGACTGCTAATGTAATGACGAGGCCTACTTTTATTTCCACCTCCGATCGGTCGCGAAATCAAAACCACAGAGAAAGTCCGATGAAGCTATGCGCATTTGTGTTGCACAGTATCTCAAATATGGCCGTCTATGGCGTCACATCAATGAAGATGCTCTTGCAGTGTTTTCGATGGGAAGTGGTTGGTCAGCCGTTATACAGTCCGGACTTGACACCATCTGATTTTCATCTCTTCGCTCACACGAACCGCTGGCTACGAAGACAGATTTTGACATAGACAACGAGCTGCAGACCAGTGGAGGAAATTGGCGGAAATCACAAGCGGCTGTCTTCTATGACACGAGTATAAGAAGTCGGTACCGTGCTGTAACAAATGTGTTACTGGGAGCGTCGACTATGTACAGAAGTAGCTGGAAAGCGTTGTTAAATGTTGCAAATAACACTTTTTTTTTATTTTCATTGAGGCTTCCATTGCGTCTCCGATCGAAGGGTAAAAAAAAAGTTCAAGTTCAAAGGTAGAAGTCACGGGATTGTGTATGCTTCAATTCAAAAGTCGAAGAATTTAATCTGTTTGTTTACGTATTTTGACAAGTCGACTGAAGCCATCAAACGTTTGCCTGAGCAGTGGAATACCGCATGTCGGCAGGTTCGGCGTGAATCTCATTGACTGGAGTAGAACTGCTTCGAAATGAGTCCCAATGACCAGTGAAGACGGGTCTGGCGGCGCTCCGGACAGCGGTGGCATGTTAGCCTGACTGTCGCCTGCCATACGGCCCAACAACTGGGAATGATGGTCTGTCGTGCATTGCTCTTCATAACAGGACCGCTTTTGGTTGTCAACCGCGTCACCCTAACAATACAGCGGTACGTCTACGATATTCCACGCCCCGTTTTGTTGCCCTTCATGCCAAGCCGCTCTGGCCTTACATTTCAGCAAGATAATAGCCGCCCGCACGTGGCGAGGGTTTCGACTGCATGTCTTCTTGATTGTCCAGTCTTTCCTTGGCCAGCAAAGTCGCCGGATCTCTTCCCTACTGAGAACGTATGGAGTATTACAAGTGGCGTTTGAAAAGTCTGTGTAAAAAATAAAAACTACTTACGTGTTCGGGGTAAACCATTTTTATTTTTCAACATAGTCTCCTTTTCGACTTATACACTTCGTCCAACGCTTTTCTAATTTGTTGGTCTCTTCCAAATAATAGCAATTGCCCAAGTCTGCAAAATACCTATTAGTTGCTGCAATCACCTCCTGGTTTGAATAAAATCTTTGTCCCACCAGCCATTTCTTCGAATTGGGGAACAAATAGTAGTTAGAGGATGCCAAGTCTGGAGAATAAGGGGGATGTGAAACGAGTTGGAATCCTATTTTCATTAATTTTGCGACCACAGTAGCTGAGGTGTGTGCTGGTGCATTGTCGTGATGGAAAAGGGCTTTTTGCGGTCCAATCACCGGCGTTTTTCTTGCAGCTCGGATTTCAAACAGCCCAATAACGATGAATAATATTCACCTGTAATAGTTTTACCCTTTTCCAGATAGTCGATGAGGATCATCCCTTGCGAATCCCAAATGACTGTCGCCATAACCTTTCCGGCCGAAGGAATGGTCTTCGCCTTTTTTGTTGCAGATTCTCCCTTGGTAACCCATAGTTGTTTGGTCTCAGGAGTATAGTAATGTATCCATGTTTCATCCACAGTGACGAAACGACGCTTAAAGTCCTGCAGATTCTTCCTGAACAACTGCAAACCATCCTTGCAAGACTTCACACGATTTCGTTTTTGGTCAATCGTGAGTAATCGCGGAACGCATCTTGCAGATAACTTTCTCATGTCCAAATGTTTATGCAAAATATTATGTATCCTTTCATTCGAGATGCCCACAGCACTAGCAATCTCATGGACCTTTACTCTTTTGTCATCCATCACCATATCATGGATTTTATCAATGATTTCTGGAGTCGTAACCTCCACAGGGCGTCCAGAACGTTCAGCATCACTTGTGCCCATAAGGCCACACTAAAAATTTTGAAGCTACTTATAAACTGTCGTAATTGAAGGTTCAGAGTTACCGCAATGTTTATCAAGCTTCTCTTTAGTCTCATGAGGCGTTTTGCCTTTAATAAAGTAATGTTTAATCACCACACAAAATTCTTTTTCGTCCATTTTTTGACAATCTCTTGACTTCCTTGATTCACACGAATGCCAAACACAAAGAAGTAGACCAATATGGCTGAAAATTTGCGCGCGTTCTGTCCAAAGATGTTACTAACTAAACATGACATCGATATGCGCCGGTGGTGCTATCTCTCGGGCTTTGCACGGACTTTTCAAACGCCCCTCGTGTGGGCAGGAAATGAAATGATCCTGTGGCTTTGTTGGCCGATAGGCCCCATCCGGGTAAGTTGGCCGCCGGGTTAAGTCCTATTTCAGGTGACGCCACACTGGGCGATTTGCGCGTCGGTTCTGATGAGATGATGATGAGGACAACACAATACCCATTCCACGAGTGGATAAGAATCTCCAACCCCGTCGGGAATAGAACCCGGGCCTGCTGCATTGTAAGTAAACACGCTGCCATCCAGCTAAGGAGGCGGACATTATGGGCAGGGCGCTCCAACCATCTCGGGGTTCTGACTATCCAACGCGCCAATTAAACAGAATTTGTCACGAATCCCTCAGGAGGGTGTCCAAAAACTCTGTCAATCAACGCCAAGCCGAACAACTTCTTCCATAAGGGCCAGAGACAGTCCAACCGTTATTGACTTGCTCAATATGTGAAGCTCTTTCTCTTTAATAAATCATCCACTTTTTTTTCGAATTCGTAATTACACTCATGCTCATAAATTAAAGACAATTGCAGAATGCGGTGGCACACAACGTGGCACTAACAACACTTGCGCTAATAGCATAGGCACATAGGGAACATACAAGACACAGATCTGTAACTCCACGGTGTTGGTGATAAGTTGAGAAAACCGTCCAGAAACACAAGTGCTACAAAACGCCATTGTTTCCTGCACATGTACCCCGAGATCAATATGGGATATGATCACCACGCACACGTACTCAGGCTGCACAACGGGTTGGCATACTCTGGATCAAGTGGTCGAATAGCTGCTGGGGTATAGCATCCCATTCTTGCACCAGTGCCTGTCGGAGTTCCTGAAGTGTCGTAGGGGTTTGAAGGCGTGAAGCGGTACGTCAACCGAGAGCATCCCAGACGTACTCGATGGGGTTTAGGTCTGGAGGACAGGCAGGCCACTCCATTCGCCTGATATCTTCTGTTTCAAAGTACTGCTCCACGCTGGCAGCTCGGTGGGGCCGTGCGTTATCATCCATCAGGAGGAAAGTGGGACCCACTGCACCCCTGAAAAGGCGGACATACTGGTGCAAAATGACGTCCCGATACACCTGACCTGTTACAGTTCCTCTGTCAAAGACATGCAGGGGTATACGTGCACGAATCATAATATCACCCCACACCATCAAACTACAACCTCCATATGGGTCCCTTTCAAGGACATTAAGGGGTTGGTATCTGGTTTCTTGTTCACGCCAGATGAAAACGCGGCGAGAATCATTGTTCAGACAATACCTGGACTCGTCGTGAACATAACCTTGACCATGTACTGTGTTCTTGACACCAGACTTTACGGGCTCTCCTGTTACCAGGAGTCTTTGGAATGCAACTTGAAGGTCTCCGGGCGAATAAACCACGTCTGTTCAGTCGTCCGTAGACTGTGTGTCTGGAGGCAACTGTTTCAGTGGCTGCGGTAAGATCCCGAGGAAGGCTACCTGCAATACTCTGTGACCGTCTGCAGGCTCTGGTGGTGAGATACCGGTCTTCTTGTGGTGTTGTACACTGTGGACGCTCCGTACTGTAGCGCCTGGACACGTTTCCTGTCTGCTGGAATCGTTGCCATAATCTTGAGACCACACTTTGTGGCACACAGAGGGCCCGTGCTACGACATGCTGTGTTTGACCAGCCTCCAGTCGCGTTAGTATACTACCCGTCATAACGTCATCAAATGGTTCAAATGGCTCTGAGCACTATGGGACTCAACTGCTGTGGTCATTAGTCCCCTAGAACATAGAACTACTTAAACCTAACTAACCTAAGGAACCGCGAGACCACCGCGGCCGGCTTAACGTCATCAATATGTGTTCTTTGAGCCATTTTCAGCACACAGTCACCATTAGCACGTCTGAAAACGTCTGCACACTTACTCGCTGCTACTCTGACGTGCACCAACACCTCTGCTTATGTGTGGACTGCTGCCATCGCCACCTTGCGACGACCGAAGGTCAAATGCACTGCATGGTCATACTCAGAGGTGATTTAAGCCTGAAAACCGCCCACCAGAGCATTTTTTTCATCATGTATCAGCATTATCCTTAATTTATGAACATGAGTATATATATATATATATATATATATATATATATATATATATAGAGAGAGAGAGAGAGAGAGAGAGAGAGAGAGAGAGAGAGAGAGAGAGAGAGAGAGAGTACATAGAAGCGATAAGTTTCATGTTGCATGCTTTGCCAACATATTCAGAATACACCACTGCACACTATCTATGTAGTTTCCACCATACCCACATTTGCAGTCCTTTTAATTTTCATTCTTCATCTTTCCACAATGTCCACGTTTCTGAACCATATGGAACTATGTTCCGCCGGCCTAGGTGCTTCAGTCCGGAACCGCGCGACCGCTACGCTCGCAGGTTCGAATCCTGCCTCGGGCATGGATGTGTGTGATGTCCTTAGGTTAGTTAGGTTTAAGTAGTTCTAAGTTCTAGGGGACTGATGACCTTACATGTTAAGTTCCATAGTGCTCAGAGCCATTTGAACCATTTTTAACTATGTTTCGAATGTAGCATTTCGCCACTATTTTCATCGGGTTATCATTCGGTGACATTAGAACCGCCAGGATAGCCGAGAACGCTAACGCGCTACTTCCTGGACTCAGGTAGGCGCGCCTGGCCCGGATCCAATCCGCCCGTCGGATTAACGACGACAGCCTGTGTGCCGGGCAGCCTAGATGTGGTTTTTAGGCGGTTTTCCACATCCTACTAGGTGAATAGCTGGCTGGTCCTCACGTCCCACCTCAGTTACACGACTCGCAGACATTTGAAAGACATTCACACTATTTCACGATTTACACTAGACACAGACTGCTGGGGTACACTAATTCTGTCCTGGGGGGTTTGGGCAGGCAGCAGGAAGGACATCAGGCCACCCCTTAAAATTCACTATGCCAAATCCGTACTTAACTGTGCCGACCCTGTGCACAATGCGGGATAATGGCAGTAGCAAAGCATTATTCGGTGACATTCGAGCAATTTTTTTCCATTTATTGAATGCTTTCTCGAAGAAACAAATGTCAGCTACAACTGGACTGGTAGACGACACCTGCGTGCAGCACAGACGTCTCCTTTAAGCGAGCCGGCTTTTCCCCCGTCTGCTGCCTGCAGGTTGCCACTCGCCGCCGTGGCGGCGCTGCAGTCGCCTCGCGCCGCCCCTCCTCTCGCGACTCGCACCCCACACGCGCAGCACGTACGCCACGCACAATGCACGCACGCCCTTATCACTGGCGGCGGCCGCTCTCTGAAACACGCGCGATGAAAGAGCACGCACGCAGACACCTCCTCGGCGCTGCTAATTGGGGGGTGGGGGCCGGCGTGGCCGGGTGGAGAGGGAGGGGGTAGGAGAAGCGGGTTCCGAGTGCCTCTCTCAGCCGCACGGGGGCGACTGCCGCCTGCTGCGGTTGCAGCGTGAGCCGCTACGCACACACCTGCCCCTCGTTTCGCCCACCTGCAGCTTTGAAGCAGAACTGCTGTCTTCTACGAATTAACCGCGAAAGAAAGTGTCTATTGAATAGCAGCACCCACCTGTTACAAACTTAAACACTTTCAGTAATTAAATGAAGGCATTCGGAAAGTTTTCCTAATGACGATGTTCGTTAAAACGCAAAAGACGCCGAGAAGGTATCACGGTAACGTACCGTTACAATTTACGTAAATCCTGCGTCATAAAAAAGGCAATTGCTGAATCTACATTTATGCTCCGCAAGGTATCAAATGGTCAAATATGGCGTGGTGGATGATACCTAACATCCCCCCCCCCCCCTTCCTCCTGCGTGATGATTTCGTGAATGAAGCACGGCATCAGCAAATTTCGTTAACTCACTGTACACTATACTGACAAAGGTATAAGGGCATCTGTATGTAATGCGGAAGTGACCACTAGATGCCACCAGAGGCGCACCTGCCAGTGTAAAAGCCGGCGGAGAGTACTGTGTTGTCAGTAGAGTAGCAGTAACAGGGTCGGTCACGAGAGCTCAGTGGCATGGAACGTGGACAGGTCATTGGATATAAACTGAGTTACAAATACATCAGGAACACTTGAGGCCTTCCAAACCAGCCCGAGTCGACTGTTGGTGACGTGAGTGTGATGTGGAAACGTGGCGGAACAGCCAGACCGAGACCGGGACGCGGACCATCAAGCACTGTAGAGGGTAGCTGAAGAAAATTGCATGAAATTAGCGGAGGGGTCAGTCGGGAGCTCCGAAACGCTACCAGCAATGCAGCCAGCACAATGATTGCGAGTCTGGAGTTCGAAAGAAGATACGCATTCCTGTAGCTAGTGCAAGGACACTGGACAGTGGAAGACTGGAAACGAGTAATTTTTGAGTGCTGAATCACGCTGTCCCCAATGGCAGTGCGGTGGAAGGGTTTGGGTTTGGTGAATGCCTGGAGAACCTTATATACCACTGTATGTAGCACCATCATCTAAATAAGGAGGAGATGGTGTTATGGTATGGGGATGATTTCCGTAGTTAGATTGTGGTACCCATAAACCCACCAGGGTAGCCAAGCGCTCTAACGCACTGCTTCCTAGCCTCGGGTAGGCGCGACGGCCCCGGATCGAATCCGCCCTGAGGATTAACGACGAGGGCCGGTGCGCCGGCCACCCTGGATGTGGTTTTAAGGCGGTTTTCCACATCCCGCTAGGTGAATACCGGGCTAGACCCCACATTCTGCCTCAGTTACACTCGTCGCAGACATTCGAAACACGTCCGCACTATTTCACGATTTACACTAGACGCAGACAGTTGGGGTACACTGATTCTGTCTTCGGGGTATGGGGTGGCGGCAGGAAGGGCATCCTGCCACCCCTAACAATAACATTGCCACATCCGTTGTAACCACGCCGACCCTGCGATCGCTGCGGGACTATGGCGAAAGCGAAAGAAATAAAGAAATTGTGGTCCCCATAAAGCTAATTATATTAGTTTGGTTCCATAGGAGCGTAGGAGACGATGCGGGAGACCCGCACCGCGGTACTAGGCAAGGTCCTAGCGGAGATGGCTTGCCAGTGCCTTCCTCCGACCGTAATGGGGATGAATGGTGATGATGGAGGCGACACAACAACACCCAGTCATCTCGAGGCAGGAAAAACCCCTGACCCCGCAGGAATCGAACCCGGGACCCTGTGCGCGGGAAGCGAGAACGCTACCGCAAGACCACGAGCTGTGGACCACCAAGCTAAAGGAAACGCTAAATGCGGAAGGATATGAACACGTTTTACAGTTGTCTTCTGGGTGCAGTAGAACAACCTGTATCAGCATGATAATGCAGTCTGTCACAAAGCATCACCGGTGAAGCAGTTGCGTGGCCGGTAATATTCTGAAATCGACTGGTCTGTCCAGAGTCCGTACTTGGACCCAATGAAAAACCTTTAGGATGAGCTAGAAAGTCGACTGCCAACATCACTACCTTCTCTGGTTTCGGCTCTTGAGGAAGAAAGGGCTGTCTTCCTCCCCAGACGTTCAGACACCACATTGAAAGTGGCCGCAGCGGAGTTCAGACTGTCATAAAGGCGAAGGGTGAATGCATTCCATATTAATGTCTGGTAATAGGGGTCCGGATACTTTTGATTAGATAGTGTGTAAGCGTTCAAAGTGAGTAAGGAAAGGGCACGTCATTCTCGTATTCAAGAAACGACGTTCGGCGAGATGGGCATCACAACTACAGACCTACCTCGCTTACGCCAGTCTGTTGCGTAGCTACGGAACCCTTTTCGTGCTAGGGACTCTAGCCTCTTTGCAGGCCTGAAATCTCATCTGTGGATATCAATATGGAATTCAGAAACAGCTGTTTTGTGCAACTCATCTCGCTCTCTTCGTTCAGGACGTACTGTGCCAGTAGATAGCGGCGTCCAGAATGATGGCGTGTTTCTTGACCTACGAGAGTCGTTCGACATTCCTGTTTGCAGAATACTGATCCACCTTTGAGGCTGAATAGAGGCTCTACTACAAGGGAGAACTGAACATATTGTTCTAATCAGGGCAAACAAAGAAGAAAGACAGATTAGAATCTAACGTCCCATCAATGACGAGGACCTTGGAGACGGAGCGTAAGCTGCATTCGAATAGTATCGGGAAGGAAATCGAAGGTGTGTCTTCCAAAGGAACCATCTCGGCATTTACCTTCCATCTCGGCATTTACCTTAGGCGATTTTGACACCACAAGAAACCTAAATCCGGATAGCCAGACAGGGATTTGAGCTGTAGTCGTCCTGATTGAGAGTTCGGTGTCATTATCACAGAACCATCCCGGTCAGTGAGACGTCAAAGCAACTTTGTGTGTAGCCGAAGAGAGTTAGGGCCAGTTACAGCCCATATATATACTAATCAACCAAAATATTATGACCACCGCTCACCGCGACGTTGGATGCCGCCTGTTGCCGTTGTGGGCACGTGACGCGGTAACAGAAGTATGTAAGCGGAGCAGACGAGGACGGGGGATTACCCTAGCGAGGGTATGGGCTGAAAATAGCGACATTCATTGAGATAAGCGTCATTGACAAAGGGCAGATTATTATTACGCAAACCCCATAAACGAATATCTCGAAAACGGCGAAGCTGGTCGAATGTTCACGTACTACTGTCGATAGCATCTAGGGAAAGAGGTAAAACGACCGTGAAACAACCACTAGGTGCTAAAATGATTGAACGTCCACGACTCTTCACCCGACGGGGTTCGAAGGCCTGACTGCTCGGTAAAGTAAGATCTGAATAACCGAACACTACCCATTGGGATTTTTTGTGATCTCTCAAAGGCTTTTGATTGTGTAAATCATGAAATTCTGCTAGACAAGCTCAAGTATTGTGGCATGAGTGGGACAGTGCACAAATGGTTTAATTTGTACCTAACTGGAAGAGTGCAGAATGTTGAAATAAGCAGTTCTCATAATGTGCAAAGATCAGCACATTCCTCAAACTGGTGAACTATTAAGAACGGGGTTCCACAAGGGTCGGTCTTGGGTCCTTTGTTGTTCTTAATATATATTAATTACTTGCCATTCTATATTCATGAAGAGGCAAGGTTAGTTCTCTTTGCTGATGATAGAAGTATAGTAATCACACCTGACAAACAAGAATTAACTGATGAAATTGTCAATAATGTCTTTAAGAAAATTACTAAGTGGATCCTTGTAAACGGACTCTCGCTGAATTTTGGTAAGACACGGTACATACAGTTCTGTACAGTAAATGGTATGACGCCATTAATAAATATACACCTTAATCAGAAGTATATTGGTAAAGGTAGAATATTCAAAAATTTTAAGTTTGCCCATTGATGAGAGATTAAATTGGAAGAAGCACATTGATGATCTGCTGAAACGTTTGAGTTCAGCTACTTTTGCAATAAGGTTCACTGAAAATTTTGGTGATAAACATCTTAGTAAATTAGCTTACTACGCCTATTTTCACTCATTGCTTTCATATGGCATCATATTTTGGGGTAATTCATCACTGAGGAATAAAGTATTTGTTGCACAAAAGCTGTAATCAGAATAATAGCTGGAGTCCACCCAAGATCATCCTGCAGACATTTATTTAAGGATCTAGGAATATTCACAGTAGCTTCTCAGTATATATACTCTCTTATGAAATTTCTTATTAACAACCAAACCCAATTCAAAAGCAACAGCAGTGTGCATAACTACAATACTATGAGAAGGGATGAACTTAACTATTCAAGATTAAATCTAACTTTGGCATAGAAAGGGGTGAATTATATTGCCACTAAAGTTTTTGGTCACTTACCAAGTAGTATCAAAGTCTGACAGATAACCAACAAGAATTTAAGAAGAAATTAAAAGAATTTCTGAATGACAGCTGCTTCTACTCCACAAAGAAATTTTTAGATATAAATTAAGAAAAAAAAGTTGTTATATTAACTTAATTATATTGTTAAACTAACTTCATTATGTCATGTATTGGAAAATTTGGCTCGTTCCACATCATTACGAAATATCGTATTCATGATCCATGGAACTATTATTAATCTAATCTAATCTAGATGGTGCTCTGTGGCATCTCTGCCGAAAGACCATAATGCTGGTGCACGCATAAGTGTTTCGGAGCTGACCGTTCGTCGTATGGAGCTCCGCAGCAGACTACATCTACGTTTTTACATCTCGACCCAACGACGTCATCGATTACGACTGCAGCGGGCACGGGACCATCGGGATTCGGCCGTCGATCAATGAAAACGTGTCGGCTCTTCGCGTAAATCACATTTTTGTTATACTAGGCCAATGGTCGTCTCCAGAAACCACGTCATCGAGGTGAACGGCGGCTCGAGACGTGCAACGCGCCACGGACGCAGGCTGGTGGGAGCAGCATTATGCTATGGGAGACATTCTCCTGCGCTTGCGTAGGACCTGTGATAGTAATCGGAGACTGCTGCGTCTTCCCCTACGGCGATGTCATCTTCCAGCAGTATAATTGTCGGTGTCTCGGAGCCAGAACGGTGCTACAGTGGTTTCAGGAGCATTATAGTCAGCTCACGTTGACCGCTCGGCGACCAAACTCTTCCTATGGAAATAAATTATGAATAATCCTCCTCGATTGCGAAAATTCCCGGTGTTTACCCAGGTTTCAACGTGGATAACCACGCCTTCTTCAGAACAAAATAAAAAACAGCTTGCCTAAATGGGCATAGTCAATTTCTAAAATGAACACCCACAACGGCAGGTCCCCATAAAATTTATTAACATTATACGGTACATCCGTACCAAGTCAATGACACTACTTAACTGTGTGTACTGCCTCGCCCCAGCCAACGTGCGATGGATCACAGGCTCTCCACTGCAGTGACCTGGAAAGAAAATGACCAGACTTTTTGCATACGTATTCTGACGGATCCAAAATATATGAGGGACTTGATTGCTCGTATTATTGCCCTAGTTTTCAGATTACTAAAGAGCTTTTATTACCAACGTTAAGTAACACCTACATCACAGAGGTAACAGCAGTTTAAGAAACAATTAACATTGGAACTGAAATGGGAGTAAAATATTAATTCTGACAAATATTAAAAGAGCTTTGGAGAAATTAGAACATCGAAACTGGAAAGGTGATAACAGCTGTATTTATGATGAGACAGGATTAATTGCGAAAGCCAACAAAGAAAATAAATCTGTTCGTTTAACATGGGTGAAGGGACATTCAGGTATTCAGAATAGTGTAATAGTAGATAGTCTTGCTAAAGAATATGTCAAAGGAGGGGAAGTCCTATTTGCACAGCTTCCATATTCCGACTACATACATGTACAAAAAAAAAAGCTTACCATCAATGAGAAACGCCGTGGCAAATATTGCAGCAGAATGAGGGTTTCTTGTTTGCTTCAGTTCAGTGCAACATACCATCAAAGACAGAAAAGTCTCTCCAAGGAGATATAGTCCACTCAAATTGCAGATATACCTTGCAAAAGGTGGGGTAGAAGAGTTTATTTTTTCAACTCGTTCATACGGTTGGAAAGATTAGAAAACCGAGTTTTGCCAACAAAATTTCGCTTGGGAAAACTTTTTACAGTCAAAAAACTTGGAAAATTTCGGCCTTTTTTCAGTTTTTTCAAAATATCTCAGTTTCATTTGTTCCTATCGCTTTAACGTCTATTTTCTTTTTTAAAGAGCACACAATTCTCTACAAATTTGATTCTTCCCATTTTTTTCTACTCCCAATATCTAAAGCGCTACAGCGCCTAAAAAAAATACCAATTTTTCACATTTTGAGCATAGTGGCAAGATACCTTATTTTTGAACACTATTTTTTTCAGTTTCTGTTTGTGTAGTATAAATACATTATACATCATGTTATATGTTGGAATTTACTACCTCAATTTCAGGTATTCAATTTCTCTGTATGCAACATTAGGATTGCTGACACCCAACTATTGTGATTCTTACATCACTACCTGAATTTCACTATGGGCCACCTCAGCCCTGGTAATTGTAAAACTATAAATATAAAAATACATCATTGAGACACACACACACACACACGCACACACACACACACACACACACACACACACAAACAAACAAACAAAATAAATTGTCGCAGGAAACAACTATTATTATCTGCAATAGGCGACCTAATTAGGTAGGTAATTATTCTTGTGTATAAAAGCCACACAGTTGACATTAAAAATAAGTAGCTTTATTACAATTAAAATGCATTGTCAGTTACTAAAAAATGTTGACAGCTCTGGGTGTGTAATACTTGTAAAATCGCACATTAGCGCACTTGAGACAGATATGAGCATCACTTCCAACGTTTTGATGAGCCAGGTTCCTCAGTGTCACCAGAAATACCTCGAGTTACGGATTCAGGGTCTGTGCCTAGAGTTGATCCGAGATTGACCGCTTCTTTTAACAGCGAGTCAGCCTCAGCAAGTTCGTTGATTTAATCAGCGGTTTCCTCAAAATCCTCCATAACATCTTCTTCACTGTCTTCATATAAAAATTTTGGCACGTTTTCACATTTAACCCCAATAGATTTCTTGCAAATTGAAGAACATTTCAAACCTGCTTTTCTGCAGGAGCACGCTACGCCACAGTTCTGCTTGCGTGAGTATGGAACAATGTGAAGAAGTGCTTCAGGTGCTGGATCTTGGCTCATTATAACGGGTATTAGACCGTGGTCACTGTGATTCCAGCCCCATTTCTCAGGAGGTTTCCAGTTTCCCATCCAACTTTGGACTTGTTCGTAATGAATGATGTTGTGTAGTATCTAGTGTAGGTGGCAACCGTGCAAGATTCAGTTTGCTTTTTGTGGCAGACTTGGCGAATAGCTGGTACCGCAAATGGCCTAGTGTGTGGGAACTGGTGACACCTCCACTATACAATGCGATAGTAACCTGTTCTCCTGCTGTTATTATTTCTTCATGGGTAGCTTGTGGTTTATTGAACGTGCAAAGCGCTGAGGTTAGGTGTTCATTTTTCGCAACAATATTGCAGCAGTTAACTTTTCCTTGACCAAAAAAAAAAGCGGATGTTGTATCACATCCGCTAAAGGCGTGAGTTAACAGAACATATTCACTGACAAACTTGTAAGATGCAGTGGAAAACCACTTGTTTTCTGCATTTCCTCTTCCTGGCTTTAAGAAAAATAAGTTTTCAATGCCTTGCCCCAAACAGGTCATGAGCACAAGCAGGTCAACATCTTCCCCTACAATGACAACACTTCCAAAATCTTTGGTTCTTGAAATGACAGATGTTACAATCATAACGTCAGCATTTTCTTGTGCCTGGTGCACTTCAACGCTACACTCCAGAAATTCCTTTTTAAGAAGTGTAATCAAACGCATCTTGTTTCGTTCGTTGTACAAGAACTTGTCCCGAAGGACTTGGTTCACCATCTCTGATTCAACCACAACGTCAACCGAAGAATGGTTTTTGGACCTACGAATCCTATCAGCACTCTTTGTGCTACATTTGTCTCCTTCACATGGATACGCATCAAATACAATAGCAAATTGAGGTCCAGATTGACGTTGTAGGTAAGAAACATAGCTTTGGACTATTGACTTGAAGCAAACATTTCGAGTCCAAGTCACTTTGTGGATAAGGTACCCTTCATCAAAATTTCGTTTGGCATATGGCAGTATTAACTGCTTGGTTAAAAAGTCATCAGAATTCCTTTTTCAACATAAGAAGCATTTCTCTTTGAAATTAAACTGACCTTTTTCCTGCGACCGACGTAGCACGCCTGTTGGTTCCTGAAGATGTCGAAGGCTAGCTGCTATCATTCTCTCATTAATGTACTTCTTGTAGCATGCTTCATGCACCATCACTTCACTGAGCGTTTTCACATTGCATCCACCACTCACCACAGTTTTTTCGCAAATGAAACACAAATTCATGTCAGACATACTCATTTTCAGCACCGCAACATATACTGAATGGAAGCGACTCCAAACTGTAGGACCCTTATTGTTGTGTGCTAATAGCTGTTAGCGCGCTGTTAACAATCACCAGAGATAATCGCCTTCCGCCCGCCAAAGAATAAATACGCTTTTGTCCCCTAAAGAACAATTCCTACATACTTTTTCTTATAACTAATCATTAACGTCAATCACCTGCAGAAAATGTGCGGCACCTGCATGCAATCGTGTTACATATTGTAACACAAATAAACTTCACGCAATCCGACGTGAATGTGCTCGTAGTTACTGAATATGATGCTGTTTGTCCTGGCCCTGCAGCAGAGTGATATGGTAAATTCCAATGCATAACATGATGAGTAATATGTTTATACTACACTAATAAAAACTGAAGTAACAGTGTTCAAAAATTAGATAATTTTCCACTTTGCTCGAAATTTGAAAAATTGGTATTTTTTTTGACGCACTGTAGCTCCTTAAATAATGGGAGTAGAAAAAAATGGTAAATATCAAATTTGTAGAGAATTTTGTGCTCTTTAAAAAAGAAGTAGGCGTCAAAGTGATAGGAACAAATGAAACTGAGATATTTTGAAAAACTGAAAAAAGTCCTGAATTTTCGAAGATTTTTGACTGCAGAAAGTTTTCCCAAGAGAAATTTTGTTGGCAAAACTTGGTTTTCTAACCTTTCCAACAATATGAACGAGTTAAAAAAATAAACTCTTCTACCCCACCTTTAGCAAGGTACAGGCTTTTTTCTGACAGTTTCACTGGACTAATACATAACGTCTCTTATCAGAGTAAGGTTAGGACATGCATGTTTCCGTGCACACCTCTACTGGACTGGAGTGAAAGACTCTCCCACATGCAGCGAACATCCAGAAGACGATGGACATCTCGATCACGTGATACAGGGATGTTCCCAATACACTCCATATCAAAATAAACTGTGGAAAAACCTCAAACAAATTAAGATTCCAATGCTAGCAAATATTAAAACGTCAGTGTGTGAGAAGAACCTCAAAAGTAATTATCTAATAGCACATTACCTACAAGAAGCGCCAACGGCTCTGCCGCAATGTTGGCACCGGTTCCTGTCAGATCACCGGAGTTAAAGCGCTGTCGGGCTTTGCCAGGTCTCGGATGGATCGCTGTCCGGGTGCGGGGTGCACTCAGCCCACGAGGAAGAGAGGCCGCAGCTCGTACGTCACGAAGGTAGTCCTGAACTCGCTCGCTCGCTCAGCTCAGCTGACAAAATCCGTTTCTAAACCTGTTAACTCTCAGCTGGGCGTGTAAGTACTAACAATAATTGCATCTTCCACTGGAATCTGCTATTATGAAGTCTTACTGATTAACAGTACTACAGCAAAATTTAATTGAAGATCAATACTCGATATAAATGGTATAACGGCTTGTTTATAGCATTTAGTCTCTTCTGCTTAACAGTACTCATTACATGCCGGAAGTGGTGTCTTGTGCAACCGATAATCATTTTAGCATGATTTTATTTTATTGTACGCCAGTAGGGCCGTAACAACTTATAAGTAGGCCCATGGACTTGCCATCATTATAGGACTAATAACAGTAAGATTCCATAATAGCGGATTCCAGTAGAAGATTCAGTTTTCGTTTGTACGGTCACGCCTAGTTAACAGGCGTATCAACGTAGTTTGTCTGTTGATTTGAGAGAGCGAGCGAGCGCAGGACTACCTTCGTGACGTACGAGCTGCGGCCTGTCTTTCTCGTAGGCCTCGACGCAGCCCATGTGAGGTCAATTGAGGAGCCGCTTGGTTGAGAAGAAGCGGCATCGGTCACGAAACCTGACAACGGCCAGGAGAGCTGTGTGCTGATGACATGCATCTCCGTATCCCCATACAGTGACGGCTGAGGACTGAGGATGAGACAGCGGCCGGTCGCTAACGCTGGGCTTTTTGTTTGTTTTGTTCACCCACAAGTAGCAAATATAAAGCTCTGGCACATCAAGAACTGAATTTATGACTTTATATACGATCAAAATACCTTTGTGTTTAAAATTTAATTGTAGTCACTGACATAAGCAATTATAATGACTGTGTTGTTTGTGCAAAAAACCAATAATACTAATTTTAAAAATCTGGTCCTTATGTTGAGGGCCACAGGCCATTAGTGCACCAAGCATTCATCCTTTGCATGTCTTCCTGCACTTAGCTTCACTTTCCCGGATTGCACCTTCCTTATATTCTATATCTACATGCATACTCTGCAAGCCACTATATGGTGCAAGGCGGAGGGTACCTTGTACCAATACTATTCATTTTCTTTCCTGTTCCACTCGGAAACAGAGTGCGGGAGAAACGACTATCTATATGCCTCTGTACGAGTCCTAATTTCCCTTATATTGGCGGCAGCAGACTCGTTTTGGAACCAGTCGGTTCACTAAATTTTCTCTATAGTGTTTCACAAAAAAAGTTGAGTCTCCCCCGAGGGGTTCCCATTTGAGTCTACGAAACATCTCCGTAATATTCCTGTGGGGATCGAAACTACTGGTAACAAATGTAGCAGCCTGGCTCTGAATTGTTTCAATGTTTTTCTTTAACTTGAGCTGGAAGGAATTCCAAACATGTGAGCAGTACTCAAAAATGGGCCGCACGGCTGTTCTATGCATGGCTTCTTTCTAGACGAAGTAAACTTCTTTATACGGCTCCTTTATAGACGAACTAAACGTCCCCAGAATTCAGCCAGTAAACCACAGTTGACCATTTGCCTATTCCACAACAGACTTTCGCCACATTACGCCCATATATTTAATCCACGCGACTGTCAAGCATCGCACAACTATTACTGTATTTGAACGTTACAGGATTGTTTTTCCTGCTCATCTGCATTAGCTTAAATGTTTCTATATTTACATTTTTTCAAGAGATGGAGCCCCTTCACGTCCACACCGGCATGACGGCCAACTCAAAAGGTCTTCTGCCATCTCTGCATATGGGTTCGTTTTTACTAAAGTGAGATGTCGCAGGATGTGGGTACTGCGATGTTTGCGTACGTCTGGTTAAGATTAACCATTAATACGCACTCATCTGGAGATAGGTGTAGTCGAAAGTCGAACGAAAGGTAGCGGTTTGATGGGCAGAGGAAGAAAAGTGCCAAGGCTAGAACCAAGGGGGAAAAAAAACCTCTGCGATAGTTAGGTCGGGTAGGAATAGCAGTAGCGGATATCTTGCTGCCTGCGACAGGTCATGCAAGGGCAGGCTTTGTTAGCAGTGGTTATCTTGCATGTCGATACCTTTGACGTTGTGCGGTGATGTTACTCGGCGGCTGCCGCTGGGTGACGATGTTGATCTCTCGGTCAGCGTCAGCATACCTGCAACAGTTAAGTTCATCATTGTTTTGTGTCCGATAGGTCATATATCAGATGCGCAGTGTAGGGTGATGCTGGCGATTTGTTTGTGCGTCGGTGGGCGAGCTCTTCGGTTTCTCTCCTGCTGCCTGTTGGTCGGCTTTAATAGCAGCTAGTACAGGGTGTTTCAAAAATGACCGGTATATTTGAAACGGCAATACAAACTAAACGAGCAGCGATAGAGATACACCGTTTGTTGCAATATGCTTGGGACAACACTACATTTTCAGGCAGACAAACTTTCGAAATTACAGTAGTTACAATTGTCAACAACAGATGGCGCTGCGGTCTGGGAAACTCTATAGTACGATATTTTCCACATATCCACCATGCGTAGCAATAATATGGCGTAGTCTCTGAATGAAATTACCCGAAACCTTTGACAAAGTGTCTGGCGGAATGGCTTCACATGCAGATGAGATGTACTGCTTCAGCTGTTCAATTGTTTCTGGATTCTGGCAGTACACCTGGTCTTTCAAGTGTCCCCACAGAAAGAAGTCACAGGGGTTCATGTGTGGCGAATAGGGAGGCCAATCCACGCCGCCTCCTGTATGTTTCGGATAGCCCAAAGCAATCACACGATTATCGAAATATTCATTCAGGAAATTAAAGACGTCGGCCGTGCGATGTGGCCGGGCACCATCTTGCATAAACCACGAGGTGTTCGCAGTGTCGTCTAAGGCAGTTTGTACCGCCACAAATTCACGAAGAATGTCCAGATAGCGTGATGCAGTAATCGTTTCGGATCTGAAAAATGGGCCAATGATTCCTTTGGAAGAAATTGCGGCCCAGACCAGTACTTTTTGAGGATGCAGGGACGATGGGACTGCAACATGGGACTTTTCGGTTCCCCATATGCGCCAGTTCTGTTTATTGACGAAGCCGTCCAGGTAAAAATAAGCTTCGTCAGTAAAGCAAATGCTGCCCACATGCATATCGCCGTCAACAATCCTGTGCACTATATCGTTAGCGAATGTCTCTCGTGCAGCAATGGTAGCGGCGCTGAGGGGTTGCCGCGTTTGAATTTTGTATGGATAGAGGTATAAACTCTGGCGCATGAGACGATATGTGGACGTTGGCGTCATTTGGACCGCAGCTGCAACATGGCGAACGGAAACCCGAGGCCGCTGTTTGATCACCTGCTGCATTAGCTGCGCGTTGCCCTCTGTGGTTGCCGTACGCGGTCGCCCTACCTTTCCAGCAGGTTCATCCGCCACGTTCCCAGTCCGTTGCAATTTTTCAAACAGATCCTTTATTGTATCGCTTTTCGGTCCTTTGGTTACATTAAACCTCCGTTGAAAACTTCGTCTTGTTGCAACAACACTGTGTTCTAGGCGGTGGAATTCCAACACCAGAAAAATTCTCTGTTCTAAGGAATAAACCATGTTGTCCACAGCACACTTGCACGTTGTGAACAGCACACGCTTACAGCAGAAAGACGACGTACAGAATGGCGCACCCACAGACTGCGTTGTCTTCTGTATCTTTCACACCACTAACGTATGACGGTTAAAGTTGTTGCATGCTTTGCGCATCTGTCTTTTATATAGACACGAATTTATACTACTGTCTGTAGAAATTTCTACATTCTTTTTCTGACCGAGAGCGCTACCATCGCTGCCGTCACACCTGTGTGACGGCAGAGATGTAACAATGCAGTACTGAATTGCGGTGTGCTACCTGTTTGGTGTCCCTGTACACCGCCCGCTACCTGTTCGGCAGGGTCTCCTCACAAATGTCGCTCCTCACAACTGCCGCTCCTCACAAGTGTCCCAACCCCAACGCAGGGTCACCATGGTTATTATCGGATTTGGCAAGGTTAGTTTAAGGGGTATCCGGATGGCCTTCCTGTCGCCACCCTGTTACTCACCCCCTCCTCCCCCTCTCTCCTGAATAGAATATCTGTACCCAAACAATCTGCGTATAGTGTTACTCAACTGAAGGTGACCCAGAGGTGTAGAAATGTTTGTGAACTGCGTAACTGAGGAATGATTTGGATGCCAGTCTGGTATTCACGTAACGGGAAGCCGCCCGAAAACCACGTCCATGCTGGCTGGCACACCGACCCCCGTCGTTAATCCGTAGGGTGGATTCGATCCGGGTCCGACGGACCTCCCTGTCCCGGAAGCGCCGCTCTAACACGCACGGCTATCCGACGAGTACTTTTCGAAGTTTTCCGTGAGAGAAATCAATCAATCGACTTCGGCTACTCTCCCCCTCGTTTGGGCATTGACAAGTGGGCCATTGTTCCTTTAGAAGCTTTGTGAAATGCCTGAGAGATTAATTGTCCTGTCCGCGGCTCTAATGACGCCGGGAAAATGGAGAACAGAGTTAATCGGGTTTAGTGTCCTTTGTGGCAGTACTTCAGTGAAGTGGAGATTTGGCAAGAAAAGTGCGGAAACCTAGGAGGGCGACAAACGATCTTTGGACCGTTCAAAGAGACGGAGAGAGGCGGTGTTATATGATAGATTTTATATTGTTTTCTTTTAGACTTATCGATTGCCTGCTCCTTCCACAAGTTTCTTTTATTAGTTTCGCCGTGTCTGGAGGAAAATGAAAACAGTGCTTACACAGTCTAGGATGTTTCAAAAAATTGATACGGCTTCACACCTTCTACACGAATCATGATATAAACGGGAGAGAATTTTAACATAAGCATAGGAACTAAAAGTTTAACTTGGGGCCAGTTGTAAGTTACCGATTTATGTGACTGCCGGTCAGGATCTCCCCAGAGGAGCTAGCTCCTCCATTACCAAATATGCACCGACTCAACACTCCGTCTTTCACAGTTGAAAGTTGATGACCCATCGTACAATCCTCTAAACAGTCTGTCTCCATTGTTTCCCGGTCTTCTGCATCTCGGAGTAGCGGATCGCATATTTGGTCTGTCTATTCTTTTAACCGAGAGGCGTAGCGCATTGGTTTAGCACACCGGACTTTCATTCGGGAGGATGGTGGTTCAAACCCGCGTCCGGCCATCCTGATTTAGGTTTTCCGTGATTTCCCTAAATTGCTCAAGGTAAATGTAGGGATGGTTCCTTCTCCGTCTCCAATGAAAATGGCTCTGAGCACTATGGGACTTAACATCTATGGTCATCAGTCCCCTAGAACTTAGAACTACTTAAACCTAACTAAACCTAAGGACATCACACAACACCCAGTCATCAGGAGGCAGAGAAAATCCCTGACCCTGCCGGGAATCGAACCCGGGAACCCGGCGTGGGAAGCGAGAACGCAACCGCACGACCACGAGCTGCGGACCGTTTCCAATGACCTCGAAGTTGACGGGACGTTAAACACTCATCTCGTCCTCCTACTCTCCTTTATCTGGTCCGTCTATCTTCTCGGTGGTCTTCCCTACAACCTTTTCTCTTCGACTTTGCCTTGGATCATAATCTTTTCCAAGTTATCCTCCAGTCCGAACTAAGAGACCAAAGAACTATAGGATTCACTGTAAACAAATAATGGACAACCTCTTCTCCAGCCTGACTTCTTGAAGGATTGATTTGTTGGTCCGTTTGTCCATCCATGACATTCTCAGCAATCTCCTACATGTTCACATCTCAAAATCATAAATTCTTTTGTGGTGCCCTTCAGTTATTCTCCACCTTTCAGCGCCATAAAGGAAAACTGGTAACACCAGAGACTTCAGCACTCTCAATTTATTATTTGTGATTAGCGCTCGGTCTTTTCAGATCATTGTAAGCTTCGATGCAGCATTCCTAACCAGAACAGTTCTAAGCCGTATTTCCTGTGCAGAGCCACCCTACTCTGGACAGTTGGGGGCGAACAGACAAAGTGATCAGCTTCTTCTTATTCTGACCGTACATCAGTGGCTGGTAGTGACTCACCACTGTCAATTACCGTGATCTTCGTTTTATTGTCATTAAGTGACAATCAAAGTTTATCACTTTCTCTCTTCGCTCTGTCCAGTACTTCCTACACTTCCACTTGTGATTCTGCACACAATATAGCATCATCAGCAAATCTTAAATTATAGATTCTTTGTCCTCCAATTTGCATCCCACCAGTTCAGTCATCAAGATTTTTTTTCACAGAATACAGGTATTCTCCATATATGTTAAATAGAACTGGTGACGCAATACATCCCCCTCTAACTTCTTATCTATTCTGATTACTGCCTTGCAGTTAAAGTAAAGATTTCTGACCAGCGTAGTATGATGATCACGAACCCCCATTTTTGCTAGCACCTACACAGCGGTTTCCATCGAACGCAGTCTAAAGCCTTACTGCGCTGCGAGAAACAAAGAACTAAAGACATACTGAATTCCCCACATTTTTCAATTAGCCGTCTGACGTTAAGAATCTGTTCTCGAGTTGTGTTATGACGCACAAGCCCACCTTGCTCTGATTGTATTTCTTCATCTAACTGCTCGTGGTTCTCAGGCTTTCTCCGTGCATCTCCTCCTGCCCCCATCTCTTTGCACATAACATTCTCCCCCCATCTCTCTGTGCGTAACATCCTCACCCCTCTCTCTGTTCATCTCCTCCTTCCTCCCCCCCCCCCCCCCATCGCTACGTCCATTTCTGTCTGATTGTTCAATAGAGTAGGAGATTTTTGGTAACAGCGTTCCCCCTTTATACATTATATATTACACATAATTGTCAAACTGACAGGAGAAATGTCAAACTGAAAGCAAAATTGTTTTAATTTTCTTTTTCATATCAAAAATGCCATTACTATCCAGCCGTTCACAAGTGACACTCTTTCAAAATTGATTTTAATTTCCGACTTTTCTGGAGTATTTTACGAAAATTTTCTTTCATATAAATCTTGTTCTGACAGTTAGGAACACAACAAAGGCCAAAATAAACCAAATTTGTCGAGTTGTTCTTTACTGATGATATTTCATACACGCGGCAGCTGATGTTAATTTCCAACTTTTCCGTTGGATTTTCCAAAAAAAAATTTGGTACGTACGTTGTCCTGACAATAACGAATACAACAACAACAACAACAAAAAATCTGTCTAACCATTCTTAATTGATGACATTTCGTATATGCGGCAACTAATTTTCATTTATGTAGATGAGAAAGAATAGATGCGGCAGAAAGAATATTAGTCTAATGGTTTAAATGCCCTGAAAGAAAGGAAAGGAAACCGCAGCTGTCAAGAAGAACGGACTCCGGCACGAGCAGCGTTTAGCATTGCGCGTGTTGCTGTTACGTTCAACAGATGGCGCCCCAGTAGGTACACAAAAACACGCTCGTATTCGAATGCATGTTGTGTCAAAATTCCAAAGCAATCGGTGAAGATTTAAGAATTTTGATAAGCCAACGTTTACATTTTTATTCCTGCAAATGGATGAAAGAGTTTATGTGCCCCCCCCCCCCCCTTTTCCAATAACTTGGAGGACATGCGACGCCGCACAGAGGGAGCAGTGAATGCAATAAACCTAGACACTCGCAAAGGCATGGACGCAGTTGAACTATCATCTGAATGTTTGTCGTGCATCTGATGGAGGGCACATTGATGATATTTCAAAGGTAAATCAAAACTTTAATCCTACACGTTTTTTGAAGAAGTACCCCAATGATGTATGTGCATGCATGCGAAAACTGTACGGTTCTTTTGAAAAAATAAATATTAACAATAAAACTATAAAACCGTTACATCAGTCCGTTTGAAAATGCTGATCCCCTAAACTACTAGACGAATTTTCACTTGTCAAAATAAAAGAAATCGTAATTTAAAGTTCTGTATAAAATGATCTGCTCAGCTTACGAGGTGGAATCCAAAATTTTCGGGACTGGTGCTGCGAAAGTAGGAGTAGCAGATCTTTGTACGGCTAGGGGGCGAGAGCTGCATATCTGATGAGTGAGTGTGCGGAGTGGTATTCAGCTGGATGGACTTGTTGCGTGTCCACGGTGATTTCCGTAATGCTCTGTGTTTGGTGTGTGGCGATTTTACGATAGATCCGCGTACACAACCGCGCGTGTGTATCAAATCCTGAGCGAATCTCGGGGAAAGTGCTACGGAGACCCTTGCAATGATTCAACAAGTGTTTGGGGGACAGAGCATGAGACGTACGTGTGTGTCCGAGTGGCATGCTCGGTTCAGGGCGGCCGTACAGACGTCGAAGATGATGCTCACAGAAGAAGGCCCGTTAGCGGCACAACGCCAGAAGTTGTTGCCAAACTTGGCTCTTGAAGATCGACGTCGAACCATTCAAGACCTTGCGGATGAAGTAGGTATTGGTTATGGGACAAGTCAATGGATGTTGACTGATGAATTGGGCATGCATCGTGCCGCCGCAAAATTTGTGCCAAGGATCTTGACTGCCGATCAGAAGGCACAGCGTGTTGAAGTGTGGACAGACCTTCGTCAGACCGCATCTGTTGACCCATCCTTCCTGTCACGGGTTATCACCGGCGACGAGAGCTGGATTTAGAATTATGACCCAGAGACAAAACAACAATCGTTCCAGTGGAAGATCTCTGGCTCTCCAAGACACGAAGAAGCGCGACAGGTGAAGAGCAAAGTGAAGAGCATAATCATCGTTTTCTTTGATACCGAGGGAATTGTGCACAGAGAATTCGTCCCATCCAACCATACAGTGAATTCCGCGTACTACTGTGACGGTTTGCGACGGCTCCGTGTAAACGTGTGGTGACGACGGCCCGAACTTTGGAGTCAAGGGAACTGGCTGCTGCATCACGACAACGCGCCCTGTCACACGTCCTTGCTCACGAGGACCTTTTTGGCAAAAAACAACATCGCGGTTGTACCCCACCCACCGTACTCGCCAGATTTGGCACGTTGCGACTTCGTGCTATTCCCAAAACTGAAACTCAAGTGGAAAGGCCGTCGGTTCGACACTCTAGAGAGCATTCGAGAAGCATCACTGGTGGTGATAAACACCCTCAAAGAACAGACTTCCAGAAAACGTTTGACCAGCGGCAGAAGCGCTGGGACCGGTGTGTACGTGCGGATGGAGAACTACTTCGAGGGTGATGGTGACCATTAGTCCAAAGGTAAGGTTTTCAACAGATGGCACCACCAGTCACGAAAATTTTGGATAGCACCGCATAGTCGTTCTGATGTTTAATCATCGTGGTGTAACACATAAAACAATCAACAGGTGGCTTTATTAGTTTTGTAGTACACCAAAGAACCAAAACACGGCTCTGTTATTTTTTTATCTTAGTGACTAGTGTATTTTCGGTAATTTACTCCAGTGACAGAATTAAGAGCCGCAGCGTTATCTTTACGAATAATGACAGTGAATTCACTTTGCTGAGCTATTTTATAAACTTAATGACAATGCTTTGCTTCGTGTGATACGTTTTGTTTACACTTGACTTCTTTCTTATGAAAGTGTTTTTTTTAACTGAGTCACAGAAGTATTCACAGAAGTTTACGTCGCTGCTCGTGTTAAGAACCGCAGTCGTATCTGTACAAACTAACATTGAATTTGCATAACTAGGACGTCTAGAGTCACTGATTCTGCTTTGTATATTAAAAACTTAATGACATTGCTTTGCCCCTTTCAATAGATTTTATTTGTAACCTTTGCTAGGAAAAACAGATCTATTAAGTTTGCTTTGCGATTTGGGAGCCTACTCATTACATTTTCATTTAGTTTTATTTACTAATAAAAATGCATAGGAAACAGTCATGCCTTTGTGAATACACCAAAACGCCTAAAAGAGTGATGAATACGTGGGTGCAAGAATCCAGTGACGATCTTGAGGTGAGATTTTCTGTGGCTCAAGCACATCAGGCTGAAGCAGGTGTGACGTAACTCTGATCGGGAGAGTCATGTGTTACATCGCTCGTCAGCACCCCTCATTCACAGAGGCACAAACTAACTTCTCTCCAACGTAAAATCTTAGAAGTGGATATTTTGACAGTAAGTGGCGCAGGCGAGTTTTTGTACCCGGAATCATGTTTATTTATAAAAATTTACCATTGCGCTCTAAACGTGTGAAATTCCCAGTGAGCTTATGTTAAGCTATGACCATAAACAAAGTACAAGACCACAGACTGCATATTACGGGAGTGGACCTTAGTGTCTGATGATTTTCACAGAGTCAACTCTACGTGACACTCTCCAACGTAACTGAAGCGAACAAGTTCTTCGCTCACACCCTCTATCACATTACTTCAAACGTTGTACACGAAGAAGTCAAAAATAAATTCGACGCATATGAAGTCTCTGGAACAGCTTGAAGTAAACAGTCGGGCGTCACAAGGTTTCTCAGATAGTTTGAATTTTTTTTTTTCTTTAATGTAGTGTTCTGCGTAAGTTAAACCGTACCTTAAGTTTCTGTAGAAGAAATAGTCTTCTGAAATCACAAAACTTTTTAAAATGCCATATATAGAGAATGACATCCATGGGAAGCACGGCACGGGCTAGCCTCGTGGTTTGGGGCGTCTCGTCACGGTTCGCGTGGCTCACCCCCATCGGAGGTTCGAGTCCTCCCTCGGGCATGTGTGTGTGTGTGTGTGTGTGTGTGTGTGTGTGTGTGTGTGTGTGTGTGTGTGTGTGTGTTGTCCTTAGTGTAAGTTAGTTTAAGTTAGAGTAAGTAGTGTGTAAGCCTGGGGACCGATGAGCGTAGCAATTTGGTCCCACAGAACTTACCACAAATTTCCAGTTTCCATGGGAAGCAATTCTTAGTGTGAATGGACATACGTTATATGCAATATTTTATTTCAATTTTCCTACACTACCATTTCATAAAATAATTACCATTTCTGCTGAAACACCCTTTATATACACCACCTGACGAAAAAAGTGAGGCACTCGATGAGAACGCATTGCCTTCCTGCGTTAGTATTCAGCAGACTCGGCTCTGAGGTGCACTGAGGTAACAAGCAGCATCGCTCACAGTTGAGACAAAGTAAGACATGCAGCGCAATGTGACAAGACATTAAACGACTGCAACTTAGAGAGTCCGTGAGGTGACTGACAAATTACAACAAGAAAATCTTACGATGGCTGTTTGGATTATTTCTCATAAATGGTAGAAGCTTCTACTTGAAATCCAAAATTATCTACATCTCTTAAATTACTGCATTTAACAAGTGCAAAAGGCAAAAGAAATTCAGAATCTTAAATATTTTGGTTCAAACCAGTTCCTAGCTGCTTCAAGAAATCATTCATTCATTCACGCGATCAGGCCCAGAGGACCGCGCGCCACTGCAGTTAGAGCTCTCCACCCGTCTCTGTCTTCTGCTGTCTGTCTCCAGTTTTCCGTGACTCCCAGCTGCAACAGGTCTTCTCTCACTCCATCGATGCACCTCTTTCTAGGTCTTCCCACTGGTCTGCTGCCTGACGGGATCCAGTCCATTGTGATTTTGGGCCATCTTGTTGCCTCCATTCTAACAACATGTCCAGCCCATTGCAGTCTTTTGCTTCTCATCACTCCCAGGATGTTAGGCTCCTTGTACAGCTCTTCTAATTCAGTGTTATTGCGTCTTCTCCATTCTCCAGTAGTCTGATCTCTGACTGGTCCAAATATTTTCCTGAGGACTTTCCTTTCAAAAGAAATGGAAAGTTTAAACAAAAATTAGTCTAAACACTAGTCTTGGCTAATCTTTACTACTGCGATGTAGTTCAACACGGCACAAATAGTGAAAATTCTAGATGCCTCGAGCTAGTGATGAATGCTTGCGTTAGATACGTGTGCAATATTCGGTTGTATGATCATATCAGTCCTTCATACTCCCAGCTAGGTTGGATACGCCCACATAAGGCACGCGATCTCCACACGATGTGCTTACTTCATCGATTTCTTAGCCACTGGTGCCCCCAATACTTATCTTCTCACATTAAACACCTATCATCATTCCACAATCGCTGTACCTTTACATAACACAAAATCTTTCTCCGTGTCATTCTCCATCTCAGCCATACGACTATGGAACGCACTCCCCTGTGATCTGCGTCTTATCCAGAACTACTCAACATTCAAGAGGGAACTCAAAACTTACATATTAGGGACGGTATAGCCGCCATTGTTGTGCCCCTCCCATCTCTTTCTTTCTCCTCTCCATCAGAGCTTCGAATTTTACCATTCTTTTTCTCTTCCTCTAACCTATCTACCTCTTATATATCTCTTTCACCCCATTCTATCGTCTTATGTCTGTGCTCGATGAGAATAACTCACAAGCTGCAAGAATATAACGAGAAAATTCCCAACTAACAATGGGACTGACATTCACAAAAGAAAAGTATGTTTACTTTCATATACATAGTCACTATCATTATTATTATTATTATCATTATTATTCTTGATTGTTATAATTATTTTTATTGTTATAATTATCATTGTACTACTTTTATAATCTCAATTGTTTCGTTTAACATCAATACTGCATAATACGTTAAATGTCCTTAATGTTCAATCTGAGTATGCCTGGTTAGGTGTAAGAGAGGGCCTGAAGGCCCTAATCTTGCCAGGTAAAATAAATGCATAAATAAATAAATAAATATTAAAAAAAACAACTGTATCAAATGGCTTCATAAAAATATCCATAACTGAAATTAAAACGGTAAATAAGACAACGGTAACAGAATATTTAAGTAAATTGCTTACTTGGCGAAGGCTCTGTATGAAGTCGCAGTGGCGTTGCAGTCAGGTAGGGCAGTGGTGCCACTGCCTGGGAAACAATGGCCAGGTCTGCGCAGCGACGTAAATTAACAAGCGGCGAGACCAGACAGAGCACAACCGAAATCTATAACAAGCTGGAGCTAAAGTTATATTTCACAATTACACGCCGATTAACACACAAAGAAATACGTCGTTAGAAGGATGCCCAGAGAGGGGCGCGATAGTAAAATGGCCAGGCTCAAGTGACAAGGCCTAAGCCTACAGGATGCCTCTTAAGATTTGTCAGTAGCCACAATAAAAACGACTGAAGTGTTAATGCACAAAAAATTCAAGAGATCATTTCATAACGCCTGACAGTGATGAGGCTTAAATAAGTGGCCTAAATATTTCGTCAGTTACTACCAAATTATCAGGGAAGTGTTACTACTAATAAGCAATTAGCATAATTCGGCCTGCAATTAATGACCATTAGGTAAGAGTAAAGAGTCAATCTGTAGAACTCCAACTTAACACCATGCCCATATTCATGTCATATGTGAGGTAACGGGCGAGTTGTGGCGCCACGAAAGTATTCTAAGTCTGTAGTTGCCGTGGCCGCACTGGAGCCTCTCAGCAGGTAGGCGCTCGTCGGCGGCCGGCGTGGTGCCGAACGTGAGCCGGGGTCCTGGACTATCGTGTGGCCGGGAATTCCGTGGTGACGCTGTGTCCATGGAGGAGACATGTCTGGAGTGCCAAAGATGGCAGACATTTCACAGTTCGCATAGAAATTAATAGTAGCCAAATGAATCATGTTACCTCAAAAAGAAACGTGTACATTACCATTATTTGCACAACGATTCTGATGGTGTAATCAGATTTTCAATATCTTTATTAGTTTAAAGTTTAGCATACGACTGTAAATTATACAAGTAACACCCACCAAAGAATTTCCAAAATCTAAACTGTTCATCCTGTTTTGTCGATCGACGTGTCTTTAGGAAGCTCTTAGTGTAAACCTAAATTGGTGTGAATTACAGACATGTAACTTGAATGGTACACGGGTTATTGGAGGTCAAAGTGGCCGATTACTATTAATCCACAGTTACACAAAAAAACTATAGCAGCATGCTTATAAATATATTTATTCATCTATGTCTTAGTTTGCATCCGATATATATTATTCATGAAGAAACTGATCAATTATTTACTGTGTTTTAGAAAGCACAGACATTAGCCCACTGGCTTACTTCTGTTCCATTCCTTTGATATATGTTTATTTAATTTGTTTATGTATTTAATAACGTGTGTTAGAGCATGTTTATGGTCCAGCCATAGGAATATTTATTTAATTTCAAGATATTTAAATGTAAATCCAGTATTTCGAACGTGTTTCATTATTAAATGAAACAATAAGTTTACTGTTACCAGTCACTGTTTATTTGTTTCCACGACGCGTTTCAAAGGTTTAAACCTCCATCATCAGGTGGATATACATCAGTTAATATGGCATTTGTGTGTTTGTGTTGTGTTACGATTTCCTTGGAGGAAGTTGTGACACTGTCTCCAGTGGTCACAGGATCCTTTCACAGTCGTAACACATCACATGAACACTATCATATTGTATATTGTATAAACAATAGCCATATTTGTTTATACAATATGATAGTGTTCATGTGATGTGTTACGACTGTGAAAGGAGCCTGTGACCACTGGAGACAGTGTCACAACTTCCTCCAAGGAAATCGTAACACAACACAAACACACAAATGCCATATTAACTGTTGTATATCCACCTGATGATGGAGGTTTAAACCTTTGAAACGCGTCGTGGAAACAAATAAACAGTGACTGGTAACAGTAAACTTATTGTTTCATTTAATGTCAATAACAGTCACGGTAAAGCCTAACCTAAAAATGTTCGCATTTAAAGTGTTTCATTATGTTTGTGAGTGTGCGTTGGCTTGGAGACAGCGTGGGAGCGCTCTAGCCAATCACAGCGATCGTTCCAAAAAGACACGTGGAGAGACTGTATGGAAGTGGGGGAGGAGTATCGTTTCCGGAGAGAGAACAGGGGTTTCTGAATGGTCCAGTGGGAGGGACAGTCGCACAGGACGCCGAGAGAGTCCAGGACAATATGGCGCGATGGACGCACAGTCGCGGGAAAGACAGTTTATAACACTCTCGTCTGCTACTACTATACCATAACCCCAAAGCTGGAGGCAGTTTGTAAAATGGAACTATTTTGTTAATTACGGTATAAAGCAACAGAGCAGTGGAATCCTCTGAGAGGAATGTTGTTATGTTGACCGTGGTATACCTAACGGAGGTGGCGTATCGGAAGCGAAATTCGGAAATACGTAAATATTTAAACAGTAATAAATAATATTTAACCTAGCCACACTGTGTAAAGGATAAAGAAAACGGTCGCCAGCCTAATTAGACAAAAGAATGATTAACATTCTTGTTCAAGAAAATAGTTACTAGTAACTTTAATGGACAAACACAACCTATACTTTACCACACGCGAGTGCAATGCACTCTGACATCTGCATATGTCAACGTTAAGATTGGAACTAACAGCTAGAGCAGCACAAACTATTTGCAAAAATATAACAGATAAAGGAACACACTATTACTTTCAGGGCTTAGTCAAACTGAATAAGCTTTATAACATTACTATTAATATTCACTGCAGAATCATAAATTGGACATAGGTTAAGTATTATTTTTCAAACTCTTTCCTAATTGACATAGAATTATAAATGTTGTTCACTCCAAAATTATGAGCTGGTCACAGGAAGTCTCTCTCAGTTAAATACTTTACTATTTAAAATGAAGTTAATTGGAATTCACTAACAGGTTACTTCTCACTGTCTTTTGAATAAAGAAATTATTGTTTTCATAAATAGTGGTAAAGGATAACCTGTGGATCTTATTACACTATTAATATGCACTTTCACTACCCTAAAGAAACAAGTGCTTAGCAAGCAAATATAACTTTCCACAACTGCAATTCACGACTTTTGTTGCAGTGGGACACAATGTTGACAAATTTACAAGAAACTGACTCACCTTTTAAAATTTACTAGAGGCAGCACTATGATCATCGACTAAGCAAAACTTTATAAGTCTTTTAATTTTTAAAAGAAGCAACAAATTGTCTTTACTACCACAGTCTTATACTTTCAAGTAAATGATTAAATAGGTGACTTTGACACTCCAAAGAAGACTTTAAATTGGACTGTGTCCATCACTGGGAGGCTTTCATTTTATCCACAAACTAGGACACTCGGTTATCATAGTTCAAATGGAGAGGAACCTGAGAGGTGTTGTGATATGGAAAAAAATCAAGGTAGGTACATGAATTCAACTATAAGTTACCTTATATTTGAGCACACTAACACATACAATAAGCTGATCCTTCGCTGTACATTATTATTGTATTCCATTACAGTGATTGCGCAATGAGGTGACAACTGCATGTTGGTAGGTGGATTTGCAGGCAGAATTGCTGGACTCTGTCCCCTCTTGGTGGCGATGATAGATACCAATTCCACAATAGTTCCAGCTATTTATCAATCCATCCGACGCATTGGATAGTGGCAGAAAAAGCCTCTCTCGGAACCAGCACAATATACAACTTTTACATAGAAGTGCACAGTTTGGTAGCTCGTTCCCGACTGACTCTTGTTCCACCTTTTCTACATAGGCCAACCACAAATTGCGCGCGCTACTAAGTTCCGTTCCCGAGGGGAACCACACTGCCTCTTACACACAAAATAACTAAGAATCCTAAGTGAAGGTCAGCAGTTTACATAAGAGCAAACAAACATTTTGAATAAATCAGAACATTTGCACATATTGACATTTCTATAAAAAATTATTTAAACAAAAATACGATTATATAGAGTAAGTTTTGTCTCCCTCCAATTGGGACAAAGAATTTAAATGACAGATATACTACAGTGCACAGAATCAAACCATGACATACAAAGTTTTTTACAAAGAAAGGAGTATACAGTTTTGTGTTATCGATTCACTCAAACATATTTACAGAAGCTCAACGATGTAACATTAAATGAAACAAGCAAAATAAATCAGTAGAGGACTAGAGTTATGGTGTTATAAGTGGAGCAGTAGTGCCGACTTGTGCACTTATGAGATATCTGTGGCTTCTGCAGCGAAGTTTTAGTATGTTTTTAGAAGTGAATATATCGCGAGCTATGTTGTTGCCCATAACCAATTAGGTGAAGTAGGAATCTATCGTTTCCCTGTTATTCAACTTATATTTTATTTAATTGCTGGAACATCGACGCCAATAAGTGTTTTACAGTAATAAAGGGCATTCTTAAAGGTACTTCTGCTATCGAACTCATCATTTAAAGTCGTTAAAACAGTACTTGCAGATTTTATTTAATTGCAATCCTTCATTTATAAATTTATGTGTTACGTTCATAATTCTCAATTGCCGAGTGATAGGAACCTTCGACCATTCGATTCATGTGTGTATTCATATTGTATACTGTAGACTCAGCAGTATTTGACTTGCAATGCAGCAACTACAAAACCCAACCCCTAGACAACGAAACCTGCCAAAACTTTTAATATTTCAACTCTGAGTCTGAGGGTACTTAGCTGAGTGCTACTCACATCATTTACTATTTGAAAGCCCTCAAATAGTATGTGACAACCATTAACTCACTGTAGAACAAGCAATCAGGAAGTTTAATCAGTATCCTTACTTAAAGCTACTTAAACAATTAACTAGGAAAGATTTTTAAGTTTCAAGGTTCCTAAAAATAACGCCCATTAGGACGGCCCTTATTGCCTGCACTGCAATGCCAATAAAACAAGTATAGTAGTAATTTAAAATCACGGGTACTCTGGGGAATATCACAATTTAGAGCAGGCACAGACTTTGACCTATTCCGATAGAACGTCTTGCGGCCCAAAGCACAATTCGTATAAAATGTCGAAGTTTTCGTTCATTGAGGCAACATCTCGACAACAAGGCACGAAAGCCCTCAGCACACGCACCGTGCATCCGAACGTTGAGCGTGCCGAGTTTCTGACGTCATAGCGTAGAACAGCACGTTCGGGAGTCTTTCCGAACGTGCAGAGCAATATCTGGCGCGTCAGATATTCTGAGCGTTGACCAATGAGATGGCACAACACCACCTACGTCACAGGCACGCCGTCTCCCTTCAGTACAGGGTTGTGAGGCGCCATATTGACATTCATTTCAAGCCTATGTGAATATATGCCTTTTCTGAGCACCAGAAGATTGAGAACCACTGGAAAACCCGAAGTTAATTGTGTGATTCGTTCCAATGAAATAATGAGAATCATCATATTCGTGGCAAAAGAATTATTGTAAATTGCATATTATGACAGTAGGCTATTTGAAGGCAGTGACACATGGAAGATCCACCCAAAACGCATTGTTCTTGGTACAATTTGTTATAGCTAAATTTCAATTAGTAACATGTCTACGATTAAGGTTTTCAGCAAGCAATAAGATAACATTATTATTTTCACATGGTGTGCTCTTGTTTTAGCGTAGTGAGTAGCGCCAGTGTCCTTTAATGAGGTGTTAGGTGGTGCGGTTTGCGTCTGGACACTTCCAACTTTTTTTCCTAACATTCGCCTTTTTATTAGATCCTGATACTTTATTATTAGTGTAATATAACTATATACATAATAGTTGATGTTATGTAAATATAAGTTCACCTTTTTTGGGGGGTGACTTTGTTCGATTGGCTTAATCTACAGGACAGCTTGCGCTACTTGTATAAAGATATTTTGCTCCTTTTTCTTTTACGCTTCGTAATTCACGTGTTGCAAAGATTCTGCTAAAGCTATTCTTTCCATGTATTATCCCCAGGTATCATCGAGCTCTGTTAGTTGACGACATGCGCATTACGTGAAAGTTACTTCCGTCCTTACGTTTTGCACACCAGAGTGTTTGAAGCCCAGGCGGTTGGGCTGTCTCGGATGGAAGTGACGAGGACATGGCCGTCGCACCGGCGGACACCACGTCAGCCTTTAGCGTGGCGCGACGTGCTGTGGGGTCCGTGTGTCAACACGCCGTGACCTGCCGCGGCGCGCTTACCCCGTGTGCCGTCGCCGGCTTTGTCGCAGACGCAGCGGGAAAACCGCTTCGTGTGGCGTGCCGCCCACGTCCACGTATCGACGCGTGATCTCTGGAAGCTAACGGCGTATTAAGTATGCTGCGAGCTTCACAAACATCGTTACGGGACGATTAACGTCCGGGACTCTCGGGGAGGACAGTTGTCAACGCGCTACTCGAATTCTTTTAGATAAGCTAAATCATTATGGTTTGAGGGGGGCAGTGCACAAATGGTTTAATTCATACTTAACTGGAAGAATGCAGAAAGTTGAAATAAGTGGTTCATGTAATGTTAATACAACAGCTGATTCCTCAAACTGGGGGGCTATCAAGCATGGGGTCCCACAGGGTTCGGTCTTAGGTCCTTTACTGTTCTTGATATACATTAATGACTTACCATTCCATATTGATGAGGATGCAAAGTTAGTTCTTTTTGCTGATGATACAAGTATAGTAATAACATCCAAAAACCAAGAACTAGGTGATGTAATTGTAAATGATGTTTTTCACAAAATTATTAAGTGGTTCTCAGCAAACAAACTCTCTTTAAATTTTGATAAAACACAGTATATACAGTTCTGTACAGTAAATGGCACAACTCCAGTAATAAATATAGACTTTGAACAGAAGTCTGTAGCTAAGGTAGAATTTTCAAAATTTTTAGGTGTGTCCATTGATGAGAGGTGAAACTGGAAGCAACACATTGATAGTCTGCTGAAACGTCTGAGTTCGGCTACGTATGCTATTAGGGTTATTGCAAATTTTGGTGATAAGAATCTCAGTAAATTAGCTTACTATGCCTACTTTCAGTCACTGCTTTCGTATGGTATCATATTCTGGGGTAATTCATCGTTGAGTAGAAAAGTATTCATTGCTCAAAAACGTGTAATCAGAATAATTGCTGGAGCCCACCCACGGTCATCTTGCAGACATCTATTTAAGGATCTAGGGATCCTCACAGTAACCTCACAGTATATATATTCACTTATGAAATTTGTTGTTAATAATCCAGCCCAGTTCAAAAGTAATAGCAGTGTGCATAGCTATAACACCAGGAGAAAGGATGATCTTCATTATGCAGGGTTAAATCTCACTTTGGCACAGAAGGGGGTAAATTATGCTGCCACAAAAGTCTTTGGTCACCTACCAAACAGCATCAAAAGCCTGACAGATAGTCAACCAACATTTAAAAATACATTAAAAGAATTTCTAGATGACAACTCCTTCTACTCATTGGCTGAATTTTTAGATATAAATTAAGGAAGTGAAAAAAACTAACTTAAGCATTAGTGTCATGCAATATTTCGTGTAATGTAATATCTTGTACAGACATCTTTCATTAACCTGACACGTTCCACATCATTACGAAGTGTCGTATTCATGATCTATGGAACAAGTATTAATCTAATCTAATCTAATCTATTAGCGCTCAGTCACGTCGAGGTTCTGTTGTCACATTAAGCGGTTTACCATTCGCCAGCATGTACGTGTAGTCCGTGAACCACCATACGCCATATGTTACGCAACAGCGTTATTTTAACTTATTATCATTCTGTTAGAAGACTGTTAGGTATTTCTTGGGACTTTTGAAAAGTCTGCTCTAGCAACTTCAACTAGATGCTTCTTTAAGAGATTTTTGAGCACTTCTCTGACGCTCTTACTCTCATTAAAAATGTAACGGTATGTGAGCCTCCCTGCCCTTTTCTTAACTAACTTCTGCCTAATTTTATTCTGAGAAGCTCAGTAAGTATGAAAATACCAAGTGAATCGCAGTTGGACAGCAAGAAACTGTGTAGCGCGCGATCCAGACAACGATAGTAGTTGTGAATCCTTGAGTACGGACTCAAAAAAAAAATGATTTATTAAAAAAAAGAGGACTGTTAACCTGTATCTTGTGGAAAGAGGGCATGTTGCTAGGCCGTCGCTCAGAAAGGTTTGTTATATTTAATGAAAACTGATATTTTAGTGATAAAACCGAGTAAAGTATGTGTAAGACTTGCCAAACATTTATGTATACAAATTTCCTGGAAGTGAAGAATAGAAATGTCTTGTTTTTGGAAAAGGAGGTGAACTTCATTGTCATAGCCGTCAATCAATCGACAGAACTGTAACTGTACAAAGTTCACTAAAATACAGGAAAAGAAATGCATTCTCTATAGTTTTCATTCAATGAGTAACACCCTCTCATAATTTCATAATTACAGTAATTGGATTATGTTCTTGTACAATAGTATGGTGCTGAGCTCCACTGACCAAGCCGCGCGGGATTAGCCGAGCGGTCTCAGGCGCTGCAGTCATGGACTGTGCGGCTGGTCCCGGCGGAGGTTCGAGTCCCCCCTCGGGCATAGTTGTATGTGTTTGTGCTTAGGATAGTTTAGGTTAAGTAGTGTGTAAGCTTAGGGACTGATGACCTTAGCAGTTAAGTCCCATAAGATTTCACACACATTTCCACTGACCAATTTTGATGTAGCAGGACGTGTAGTTTGAATGAAGTTTGTGTGCCAAGCAATCTTCTTTTCTCACGAAAAGCAGATTACTGTTTGAGCTTATTTCCTTACAACAGTGGTCCCTTAGGTATGATAAGCTACGAAAACTTGGGCTCAAAGCTATCCGCAATATGGCCAAGTAACCAACAGTCTTACTTTAAATCTTAAGAACAATAACGTCCTCCAAATTGTAATACGTCACCAACTGGTGCAGAAGCTGATCATTTAAGGAGGCAGCAACCAAATTTCAGGTACCAATTACAACTTAAAGTAAAGTCTCAATCAAAATCAATGTCTCTCTCTCCAAACACATACATAAATCTTCATATTATTAAGATAAATTAACTTTTATCTTATAAATTACTGTAATTAAGAAATTATGAAGGGTTGTTAGGTATTGAATGAAAACTATACAGAAAGCATTTCTTTTCCTGTATTTTAGTGAACTTTGTACACTTACAATTCTGTCGATTGATAGACGGCGATGACAATAAAGTTCACCTCCTTTTCCAAAAGCAAGGTATTTCTATTCTTCACTTCCAGAACATTTGTATACATAAATGTTTGGCAACTCTTACACATACTTTACTCAGTATTATCACTAAAATATCAGTTTTCATTAAATGTAACAATACGTTCTGAGCGACGGCCTAGCAGCACGACCTCTTTCCACAAGATACAGATTAAGAGTCCTTTTTCTTAGTCCGTACTCAAAGATTCACAACTACTATCGTTGTGGGGATTGCGCGCCAAACAGTTCATTGCTTACTGAGCTTCTCAGAATAAAATTAGGCACAAGTTAGTTAAGAAAAGAGCAGTGAGGCTCACATATCATTACAAACAGTCTTGTCACGTATTGCTCGGTTCAAATGGATCTGAGCACTATAGGACTTAACATCTAGGTCATCAGTCCCCTAGAACTTGGAACTACTTAAACTTAACTAACCCAAGACATCACACACATCCATGCCTAAGGCAGGATTTGAACCTGCGACCGTAGCGGTTGGGCGGTTGCAAACTGAAGCGCCTAGAACCCGTCGGCCACAGCGGCCGGCCATGAATTGGTCATTCCACCTTTTAGCCTTCGCTATGACTTACATTAACTGTATTTAGTACTAATCCCAGAATGACGAGAATCTGTGACAAATCATTTATTTCAAGTTCTCTCTACTGAATTTCCGTCTCCCATCTGCCATCCCCCACAGTATGAAAGGAAGTCAAATTAAAACTGAACACCCGCCATAACGGGATCATGGAATGGCTCCATTGAAAAGTAATCACCACAGTCGATAAGACAATTATCCCACTGGGAGACGAAACGATAATTTCCTTTCTCGTAGAACGCGGTCGGCCGTTGACGGATCTAAAACCACACCCACTCTTCCACTTACTACATTTACAGCTACATTTATACTCCACGAGCCACCCAACGGTGTGTGGCAGAGGGCACTTTACGTGTCACTGCCGGCCGCCGTGGTCTCGCGGTTCAAGGCGCGCAGTCCGGAACCGTGCGACTGCTACGGTCGCAGGTTCGAATCCTGCCTCGGGCATGGATGTGTGTGATGTCCTTAGGTTAGTTAGTTAAGTAGTTCTAAATTCTAGGGGACTGATGACCACAGCAGTTGAGTCCCATAGTGCTCAGAGCCCTTTGAACCATTTGAACGTGCCACTGTCATTACCTCCCGTTCCTGTTCCAGTCGCGTATGGTTCGCGGGAAGAACGACTGTCTGAAAGCCTCCGTGCGCTCTCTAATCTCTCTAATTCTACATTCGTGATCTCCTCGGGAGGTATAAGTAGGGGGAAGCAATATATTCGATACCTTATCCAGAAACGCAACCTCTCGAAACCTGGCGAACAAGCTACACCGCGATGCAGAGCGCCTCTCTTGCAGAGTTTGCCACTTGAGTTTTTTAAACATCTCCGTAACGCTATCACGGTTACCAAATAACCCTGTGACGAAACGCGCCGCTCTTCTTTGGATCTTCTCTATCTCCTCCGTCAACCCGCTCTGGTACGGATCCCACACTGATCAGCAATACTCAAGTATAGGTCGAACGAGTGTTTTGTAAGACACTTCCTTTGTTGAAGGACTACATTTTCTAAGGACTCTCCCAATGAATTTCAACCTGGTACCCGCCTTACCAACAATCAATTTTATATGATCATTCCATTTCTAATCGCTCCGCACGCATTCTCCCAGATATTTTACAGAAGTAACTGCTACCAGTGTTTGTTCCGCTATCATATAATCATACAATAAAGGATTCTTCTTTCTATGTATTCGCAATTCATTACATTTGTCTATGTTAAGGGTCAGTTGCCACGCCCTGCACCAAGTGCCTATCCGCTGCAGATCTTCCTGCATTTCGCTACAGTTTTCTAATGCTGCAACTTCTCTGTACACTACAGCATCATCCGCGAAAAGCCGCATGGAACTTCCGACACTATCTACTAGGTCATTTATATATATTGTGAAAAGCAATGCTCCAATAACACTCCCCTGTGGCACGCCAGAGGTTACTTTAACGTCTGTAGACGTCTCTCCATCGATAACAACATGCTGTGTTCTGTTTGCTAAAAACTCTTCAATCCAACCACACAGCTGGTCTGATATTCCGTAGGCTCTTACTTTGTTTATCAGGCGACAGTGCGGAACTGTATCGAATGCCTTCCGGAAGTCAAGACACATAGCATCTACCTGGGAGCCTGTATCTAATATTTTATGGGTCTCATAAACAAATAAAGCGAGTTGGGTCTCACACGATCGCTGTTTCCGGAATCCATGTTGATTCCTACAGAGTAGATTCTGGTTCAAAAATGGCTCTGAGCACTATGGGACTCAACATTTAGGTCATAAGTCCCCTAGAACTTAGAACTACTTAAACCTAACTAACCTAAGGACATCACACACACCCATGCCCGAGGCAGGATTCGAACCTGCTACCGTAGCAGTCGGGAGTGTCTGGATATGCCCTGCGGTTCCGGACTAGTAGATTCTGGGTTTCTAAAAATGACATGATACTCGAGCAAAAATCATGTTCTATAATTCTACAACAGATCGACGTCAGAGATATAGGTCTATAGTTTTGCTCATCTGCTCGACGACCCTTCTTGAAGACTGGGACTACCTGTGCTCTTTTCGGATCATTTGGAACCTTCCGTTCCTCTAGAGACTTGCGGTACACGGCTGTTAGAAGGGGGGCAAGTTCTTCCGCGTACTCTGTGTAGAATCGAATTAGTATCCCGTCATGTCCAGTGGACTTTCCTCTGTTGAGTGATTGCAGTTGCTTTTCTATTCCTTGGACACTTATTTCGATGTCAGCCATTTTGTCGTTTGTGCGAGGATTTAGAGAAGGAACTGCAGTGCGGTCTTCCTCTGTGAAACAGCTTTGGAAAAAGGTGTTTAGTATTTCAGCTTTACGCGTGTCATCCTCTGTTTCAATGGCATCATCATCCCGGAGTGTCTGGTTCAAATGGCTCTGATCACTATGGGACTCAACTGCTGTGGTCATCAGTCCCCTAGAACTTAGAACTACTTAAACCTAACTAACCTAAGGACATCACACACATCCATGCCCGAGGCAGGATTCGAACCTGCTACCGTAGCAGTCGGGAGTGTCTGGATATGCTGTTTCGAGGCACTTACTGATTTAACGTAAGACCAGAACTTCCTAGGATTTTCTGTCAAGTCGGTACATAGAATTTTACTTTCGAATTCACTGAACGCTTCACGCATAGCCATCCTTACGCTAACTTTGACATCGTTTAGCTTCTGTTTGTCTGAGAAGTTTTGGCTGCGTTTAAACTTGGAGTGAAGCTCTCTTTGCTTCCGCAGTAGTTTCCTAACTTTGTTGTTGAACCACGGTGGGTTTTTCCCGTCCGTCACAGTTTTACTCGGCACGTACCTGTCTAAAACGCATTTTACAATTGCCTTAAACTTTTTCCATAAACACTCAACATTGTCAGTGTCGGATCAGAAATTTTCGTTTTCATGTGTTAGGTAGTCTGAAATCTGCCTTCTATTACTCTTGGTAAACAGATAAACCTTCCTCCCTTTTTTATATTCCTATTAACTTCCATATTCAGGGATGCTGCAACGGCCTTATGATCACTGATTCTCTGTTCTGCACATACAGAGTCGAAACGTTTGGGTCTGTTTATCAGTAGGTCCAAGATGTTATCTCCACGAGTCGGTTCTCTGTTTAATTACTCGAGGTATTTTCAGATAGTGCACTCAGTATAATGTCACTCGATGCTCTGTCCCTACCACCCGTCCTAAACATCTGAGTGTCCCAGTCTATATCTGTTAAATTGAAATCTCCACCTAAGACTATAAAATGCTGAGAAAATTTATGTGAAATGCATTCCAAATTTTCTCTCAGTTGTTCTGCCACTAATGCTGCTGAGTCGGGAGGTCGGTAAAAGGAGCCAATTATTAACCTAGCTCGGTTGTTGAGAGTGACCTCCACCCATAATAATTCACAGGAACTCGGACCACTTAAACCGACATCCACGCATGTCTTTCTTCAGGCCGCCAAACATGAGAAAATCACACGCTGTAGGGTACGGGCTATACCGATCACGTTCCAGTTGAAACGTCCCCTTTGAACAATTCTACACGACTGTGCTTGAACTGACACACAATATTTTTAGCGCAACGCAATCTGACTTCCCAAAATCCCTACGAAAGAATGGCCCTGACTAACATTAACCTATACGTTTCACAAATCACTTACCTCACAAAAATCTTCGTTACTCAAGCTACTGCAATACAGCGAGCGCCACTACTGCCAGCTAAATAAAAGATTCAAACTACGGAAGGCACTAACTACTGATAGGCATAGTTAGCAAATGAAAGATTTTAATAGAGAACAAACAATGTATTTACCTTAATAGTCATAATATATGTATCAGTTCATGACACCAATTCTTACAAATTTCAAAACTCCGCCATCTCTCTCCCCACGTCCACCACTGCTAGCGGCTCACCTCCAACTGCGCAACGCTACGCGCTGTTAGCATCCAGCCGCCCAACACTACAATGGCGAGTATTACAACAATGCCAACCAGCCACTGACTGCGCACAGCACAGCCAGCGATTTTCATACAGAGCGCTACGTGGCGTTACCAATAAGAAAACCTAAACAGCCTACTTATACAGTCTTTCCCAACCAAATAGCTAAAGCGTAGCCCTCATGCCCCTTACAAGTTCCTACAAGTTCCTCCGTATGTATGGGCCGGATATTTCAATCATGTGACTGATTACAGTTTTGGCTTCATCACAGGGTCTGCCTGATTACACGCATCATGTTACAGATGGATAATTGACGATCAGCTGACAGTTTTACGCCGATCGTTTAGTCTCACCACATTCTACAATAGTTAAATAGTGTGGCCTCACTACAAAACAATTTTGTCAACCACCAGCATTAGAAAGCTAACAATGGTGTATCTGCGTAGTGAATAATAATGGTGCTGCCACAGTTCCTGACTACGCACCTGGAGCTACTTTCGCTTGTGACCTAGTATCCGAGACGAGTACAACGTAACGAGCTCTTCTTTCGTAAGAAACCTTCAGTTTGTGTTAATCCAGAAAGGACTGGATGGTGCTGTTGTCGCGGTCTTCACTCATGAACAGGTTTGATGCAGCTCTCCGAGCTACTCTATAATATGTGAGTCTCATCGTCTCCACAAACTATCTATACACGTATAACCACACTTTGAAAACGAGTACATGGCACGTGGCAGAGGATACTTCCCACTGTGTCGTTCATTACAGTATCTTCCCATTCCATGTGCATATGGAGTGCACACAGTGATTGCTTGAATGCTTCTGTGCGCACTGCAGTTACGTTGATTTTTTTTCGCTGTGCTCTCGGGAGGAGCGAAACGCAGAGCACCTGTAGTATGTTTTTATTGTGTATAAGCTTTGGCTTCCCTCTACAATTTTTAACGTGCCCCCTACTACCACATTCCTGTTAGTTACCAAATTAACTATTCATTTTCCTGAGCACGTTATTCCCATTCGATTTAGCACTTCGTCATTAGATGCGCTGTCTGCCCTTCTGATCTTCGACAAATTTCTGTAGCACAGTATTTCAAAGGCTTCTACTCTCTTCTTGTTTTTCGCATACAGTTTACTTCCGTATAAGGCTACACATGAGGACATGCTGAAAACTATTGCCTCCGAATTCCTTATGTCAAAATTCTTAAAGTTTTTTTTTAAATGTTCAGTGTTTGCAAACAAAAAGTATATTTCCATCTAAGACTTGAATAAATCTTTAGTCCGTCTCGGTGATGCTGGCTGCTTCGGCGGAGGTCACGGATAAGGTCAGAGCCCTCCTTGCTCAACTCTATATTGACCTCTGTAAGAGGGCGCTGTGGTGCTGAGAGAGAGGGTGTGTCTTTTACAGCATCTCCCATTCGTCGTTACGGATTGCAGCGAGCCATGACTAATGTCTGCGTTAGCGATGTGCGTTGCCCACTTTGGTGTGGCACCACGATCTTTCAGTGATAAACACTATCGTACATTACATTTCAATCATCATGCCGTGAATCTTCTGAATATGCACTATCCAGGAGCACTTTTTTTCGACAAGAGAGTCTACTCTGAGGTGCAGGGATAACAATGCAACAAACTACCACTTCATTGATACAAATCAAATTTAGACTGCAGCCATCTGCCTGTCAAATTTTGCGGTCAGTGGGAGAAACTCAAACGTAACATTTTGTCTGTTCTGTATACAGCAAACAGGGTGAATCAGATCTCCACTGAAAAACGTTCAGAGGTGGCAGTAGGGAGAAAAACAAGAAAAAACGTATCGTAAACAGGGGTTGTAGAGTGCATACCCTAAGAGCTGTGAGCACTTAATCAGTAGAGGAGGTGTGTTTATAGGGGCGAAGACTAGTAAGTGCTCATAGCGCTTAAGATATGCACATTAGACCTCACGTTTACTCGACATTTTTTCTTGTTTTGGTACATACTGTCTCCTTCCAAAATATAGAAAGCAAAGAGCTTTTAGTAGAAGATATATGTTTCACAGGTGCGAAAACGAACAAGTGCTAACAACTCTTAAGGGATGCATTTTACAGCTCATGTTTACTGGTCTTTTTTCTTGTTTTGACTCATGCTACTGCCTTTGAACGTATGTCGGTGGAGTTTCGGTTCACTGTCCAGTCACATTATGTTATCACCTGTCAGGAGCCTGGACCGTTGCGAGACGTGCAGGAAGGGAAGCAATGAGGCTCTGGAAGGCACCGACAGGGAGGAATGTGGGGCCAAGCCGACTCTCGCGCGGTAGCCGGCCGCACTAGGTTTCTCGCACGGGGAATCCATCGCGCGAACAGCCCTCTCGACGTGGTACCACAAATTCTCGATTGGGTTTAAATCCGGGGAGTTTGGTGGCCAGGGAAGTACGGTAAACTCATCAAAATGCTCTTCGAAGAGTAAAGGGCGAGACAGCTAAGTCGCGGAACAGCCTCGTGCAACTGCTTCGCAAGGCAAGTCTCGCATAGTGTAAATGCACCTTGGACGACGTCACCAATCTCAGTCCATGCATTAAACCTGCACATAAAATTTTGCCGCTCCCGCTCGCTCACAGTCGTCTGTTGTTCAGTTAGAGCCTACCAACCGGTTGCCCTTCACTTTATGGTGGGGATTCAACGCACGTACGACAACAGAAAACCCAATAGACAAATGTTCATCACCCTCGCATCATAGATAATTTTGTATATATAGACCCCAAGGGCAAAAGAAGAGGAAGAAAAGACGTACCACGAAGGAAATATCAGAAATTGATGGAAATCAGTGATGTGCTGTACATGTACAGAGAAACAAATTATAATTTGAGAAAAAATAGATGATTTATTCAACATAAAGTGTTTCACAAATTTAACAAGACAATAAGTTGTTGATCTACCCCTGTCCCTTATTCAAGCAGTTATTGGGCTTGGCACTGATTGATAGAGATATTTGATGTCCACCTGCAGGATATCGTGCCAAATTCTGCCAGTTGACACGTTAAATACCCAAGATCCTGAGCTGGTTGGAGGACCCTGACCGCAGTGCTAAAAAACTTCGGAAATGGGAAGAGATCGGGCGGTTTGTTGGAAGGGTTGGGCATGCACGAAGACAAGCAGTAAAAAAGCTCTACGTCTGCGGGCGGGCATTATCTTGCTGAGATGAAAGTCGAGGATGGCTTGCCATGAAGGACAACAAAATGGAGCGTAGAAGGCCGTCGAAATACCTGTGCGCTGTATGGCTGCCGCGGGTGAGAAGTAAACTGGTCGTGCTGTGAAATGAAATGGAAGGGCACACCAAACCATCACTCCCGTCCTCGCTGGTCATAGGAGCTTAGTTTGAAGCGGAGCTCATCAATGAAGACGATTCTATTCCAGTCAATGAGGTTCCAGGCGTAATGTGAGCGATACCACTGCAAATGGGCTTGTTGGTGTACACTGTACAGAGACCAATGGTAGCTTACGCAACGGACACGGCGAGCTCAACCCCCTTCCCCTGCACGGCCAATTAATGGTCCTTGTGGTCACTGAACCACCAGTTTCGCGTCTGATCGATGATAAAGACGAATCCGGAGCTCTGAGTGCCTCTCTGACTATTGCTCGGTCCCCACGTTCTGTCGTCTCTCTATGTCCACCGCTTTCTTTTTGACGCTCGTGTTCGGCCACGGTTCACCCATTCCTGCCAACATCGTTGAACAGTGGCATCGCTCCCATTCAGATGTCGAGCGATTTGCACATTATTCCAATCGCCATCACTGGGCCCAGCTACACATCTTCTTGCAAATGTTGATACCTGCGTACATTGCTCACGCGCCTGTCCCCGAGCATACTGTTCAACCGAGTACACAGAATGAAATTAGGAGAAACTTTATGCACTATCTTTGCTAGCTGCGCGGCGAACTGCGCTGCAGCGTCACACATTCATCCATCGGCCGCCAAAGTGCACCATTTTGCATTTTCTGTTGACATCTCGGTGAATATCAGTTTGTGACCAACTCGTAGTAACCCAAGTCGAAATAAGGCACTTTGAATGGACGACATTCGCTAAGATTTAGTAACAACCTTTGCAGAACCAACCATGACAGCAGTGTTCCACCTTGGATGCGGGTAATGTAAGAAGGGCGAAATACTCTTGGACTTGAGTAAGAATGTAACGGTTTCAATACCAAAGAATGCAGGATCTGACAGAGGTATTACCAAACCATCAACTTAGTAAGTTAAAAATACTATCACGAATTATTTACGGAAGAATGGAAAAACTGGCAGAAGCCAACCTAGGTGAAAATTATTCTGAGTTCAGGAGTACATATAGGGGACTTATTTTCGAAGACAAATTGGAAAAGAGGGACTCCCAGATTTATAGCATTTATAGACTTAGAAAAATCTTTTGACAATGTTGAGTGGAACATACTCTTTGAAATTCTTAAGATAGCGGCGATAACATACAGAAAGCGAAAGGTTAGCTGCAACTTGTACAGAAACCAGGGTGGAGTTATAAGAGTCGGAGGGCATGAAAAAGATGCATTCATAGAGGAGGGAGCGAGACAGGGCTGTAGCCTAGGCCTCAAGTTATTTAATTTGTGCTTTGAAGAAGCACTAACGGAAACCAAGGAAGAATATGGAGAAAAATTAATATAAATAGAAAACTTCCTAGTTTTTCGGAGACACTGATACTCTGTTGGAGACAGCGAGAGCTTGGAAAATCATTTGAGTGGAATTGAAAGTGTCTTGGAAGAACACTGGAATGATCGAAGTACTGGGTGATCAAAAAGTCAGTATAAGTTTGAAAACTGAATAAATCACGGAATAATGTAGATAGAGAGGTACAAATTGACACACATGCTCGGAATGACATGGGGTTTTATTAGAACCAAAAAAATGTCCGACAGATGGCGCTTCATCTGATCAGAATAGCAATAATTAGCATAAAAAGACAAAGCAAAGATGATGTTCTTTACAGGAAATGCTCAATATGTCCACCATCATTCCTCAAAAATAGCTGTAGTCGAGGAATAATGTTGTGAATAGCACTGTAAAGCATGTCTGGAGTTATGGTGAGGCATTGGCGTTATCTTTCAGCATCCCTAGAGATGTCGGTCGATCACGATACACTTGCGACTTCAGGTAACCCCAAAGCCAATAATTGCACGGCGGCTGAGCATACGATCATCACCAAACGACGCGCGCAAGAGATCTTTCACGCTTCTACCAATATGGGGGGGTGTTTGTTTGTTTTTTTTTTTTTTTTTTTTGTTCTAATAAGACCCCATGTCATTCCAAGCATGTGTGTCAATTTTTACCTCTCTATCTACATTATTCCGTGGTTTATTAAGTTTTCAAATTTAAACTGACTTTTTGATCACCCGATGTATCAGGTGATGCTGAGGGAACAACATTACTGAAGTGATATCAGGTGTTCCCCAGGGAAGCGTCCTGGGACCTCTGCTGTTCCTGATCTATATAAATGACCTGGGTGACGATCTGAACAGTTCTCTTAGGTTGTTCGCAGATGATGCGATAATTTACCGTCAAGTAAGGACATCCGAAGACCAGTATCAGTTGCAAAGCGATTTAGAAAAATTGCTGTATGGTGTGGCAGGTGGCAGTTGACGCTAAATAACGAAAAGTGTTTCGAAAAGAAATCCGTTGAATTCGATTACTCGATAAATAGTACAATTCTCAAGGCTGTCAATTCAACTAAGTACCTGGGTGTAAAAATTACGAACAACTTCAGTTGGAAAGACCACATAGATAATGTTGTGGGGAAGGTGAGCCAAAGGTTGCGTTTCATTGGTAGGACACTTAGAAAATGCAACAAGTCCACTAAAGAGACAGCTTACACTACACTCGTTCGTCCTCTGTTAGAATATTGCTGCGCAGTGTGGGATCCTTACCAGGTGGGATTGACGGAGGACATCGAAAGGGTGAAAGGGGCAGCTCATTTTGTATTATCACGTAATAGGGGAGAGAGTGTGGCAGATATAATACGCGAGTTGGGATGGTAGTCATTAAAGCAAAGACATTTTTCGTCGCGGCAAGATCTATTTACGAAATTTCAGTCACCAACTTTCTCTTCCGAATGCGAAAATATTTTGTTGAGCCCAACCTACATAGGTAGGAATGATCATCAAAATAAAATCAGAGAAATCGGAGCTCGAACAGAAAGGTTTATGTTTTCGTTTTTCCAGCGCGCTGTTCGATAGTGGAATGGTAGGGAGATAGTATGATTTTGGTTCGATGAACCCCCTGCCAAGCACTTAAATGTGAATTGCATAGTAATCATGTAGATGTAGATGTAGAGACATTGTACAGGGTGTTTCAAAAATGACCGGTATATTTGAAACGGCAATACAAACTAAACGAGCAGCGATAGAGATACACCGTTTGTTGCAATATGCTTGGGACAACACTACATTTTCAGGCAGACAAACTTTCGAAATTACAATTGTCAACAACAGATGGCGCTGCGGTCTGGGAAACTCTATAGTACGATATTTTCCACATATCCACCATGCGTAGCAATAATATGGCGTAGTCTCTGAATGAAATTACCCGAAACCTTTGACAACGTGTCTGGCGGAATGGCTTCACATGCAGATGAGATGTACTGCTTCAGCTGTTCAATTGTTTCTGGATTCTGGCGGTACACCTGGTCTTTCAAGTGTCCCCACAGAAAGAAGTCACAGGGGCTCATGTCTGGCGAATATGGAGGCCAATCCACGCCGCCTCCTGTGTGTTTCGGATAGCCCAAAGCAATCACACGATCATCGAAATATTCATTCAGGAAATTAAAGACGTCGGCCGTGCGATGTGGCCGGGCACCATCTTGCATAAACCACGAGGTGTTCGCAGTGTCGTCTAAGGCAGTTTGTACCGCCACAAATTCACGAAGAATGTCCAGATAGCGTGATGCAGTAATCGTTTCGGATCTGAAAAATGGGCCAATGATTCCTTTGGAAGAAATGGCGGCCCAGACCAGTACTTTTTGAGGATGCAGGGACGATGGGACTGCAACATGGGGCTTTTCGGTTCCCCATATGCGCCAGTTCTGTTTATTGACGAAGCCGTCCAGGTAAAAATAAGCTTCGTCAGTAAACCAAATGCTGCCCACATGCATATCGCCGTCATCAATCCTGTGCACTATATTGTTAGCGAATGTCTCTCGTGCAGCAATGGTAGCGGCGGTGAGGGGTTGCCGCGTTTGAATTTTGTATGGATAGAGGTGTAAACTCTGGTGCATGAGACGATGCGTGGACGTTGGCGTCATTTGGACCGCAGCTGCAACACGGCGAGTGGAAACCGAAGGCCGCTGTTGGATCACCTGCTGCACTAGCTGTGAGTTGCCCTCTGTGGTTGCCGTACACGGTCGCCCTACCTTTCCACCACGTTCATCCGTCACGCTCCCAGTCCGTTGAAATTTTTCAAACAGATCCTTTATTGTATCGCTTTTCGGTCCTTTGGTTACATTAAACCTCCGTTGAAAACTTCGTCTTGCTGCAACAACACTGTGTTCTAGGCGGTGGAATTCCAACACCAGAAAAATCCTCTGTTCTAAGGAATAAACCATGTTGTCCACAGCACACTTGCACGTTGTGAACAGCACACGCTTACAGCAGAAAGACGACGTACAGAATGGCGCACCCACAGACTGCGTTGTCTTCTGTATCTTTCACATCACTTGCAGCGCCATCTGTTGTTGAAAATTGTAACTACTGTAATTTCGAAAGTTCGTCCGCCTGAAAATGTACTGTTGTCCCAAGCATATTGCAACAAACGGTGTATTTCTATCGCTGCTCGTTTAGTTTTTATAGCCGTTTCAAATATACCGGTCATTTTTGAAACACGCTGTAAGTGGAATGGGACTTTTGCTATTTTGGCAGCAAAGTAACTGACGGTGACCGAAATAAGGTGAATATAAAATGGAGACTAGCAATAGCAAGAGAAAACTTTTCTGGCCAAGTGCAACTTGTTAATATCTAACAAATTGAAGTGTTAGGAAGTCTTTTCTGACTAATTAGCTGGAATATATGATGGCGTATTGAAAAGTAATGTCTTCGATTTTTTAAATTATTTTTTTCTATACACGTTGAGTTATTAAATGCCATGGGTGTTACTAGGTCGCCTTTCGCACTTCGGTGACATCTTGCGGCCCTCTGACCCCAGAGGCCTGCGAACTGTACCGTATGACATGACGGTGTCCAGTGTGGCTACGTGTTGCCGTGCGGAGAAACTGAAAGCACGAACTCGAAGAGTTTGTTCAGACACGGAGCAGCCGCTCCTTCACGCTGGAGCGCTGCGACCTCTGCAGCACTGCCACGCCTCAGGTTCACTGTCGTTGAGCAGCCTCCACACAGTCCCGACTTGGCCCCATCTGATTTTCATCTCTTTCCAAAACTTAAAGAACAACTTCGTGAACTTCACTCCGGTACTGATGAAGCGGTACAGGCGGTGTCGATTGTAGCTCCGCCGACAAAGTCAAACATTCTACATTGACTGTATCAACAAAGTTTTCTCTCGTTGGTAGATGTGTGTCCGACTCCTGGGCGAGTACGTTGAAAAATGAATATGTAGACATGAAGAATAACGACTTAGAGCGTTTAATGAGGCGGCCATCCCTGAGCTAGCGTACCGAGAGGGACTCGAGTACGTAATCCGGTGTACAGGTGCATTAATCGGGATTACTTTCGTGTTTGATGAAGGAATATTTACTACTGCGTCGACAGTATACCTTTCTGAAAGCATTGGTTAACTCCAAAAAGGTATGAAATCGCGACTGTGGTGTGAACGACGATTAGGGAATGTTGAGACATTTTACTTGAAGATTCAGTTTTGACTTAAACTGTTTATAACTGGAAGAGATTGAAACAGAGTTATGCGTTTGGAAGACAAACCCGAACGACTCCCATTCACACCGCTAGAGACCAGCACTGAATGATGGACGAATTCAGTTAAGCTTGAAATATCGAATTAAGCTTGAACTATCGAGCAATCGAAATGGGACCGGAGGTCGGAAGGAGACGCGGCTGTCGAGGATGAAGAGCCACGGTGGGTGGCCAGACAATGTAATGAAAAACGACACAAAACCAAACTGTTTGTGTACTGATTTTGATGTGATACGTCATCTAAGTTATCAGCAGTATGTGATTTTTGCATGTGGTTCAAATGGCTGTGAGCAATATGTGACTTAACTTCTGTGGTCATCAGTTGCCTAGAACTTAGAACTAATTAAACCTAACTAACCTAAGGATATGACACACATCCATGCCCGAGGCAGGATTCGAACCTGCGACCAGAGCGGTCGCTCGGCTCCAGACTGTTCGCCTAGAAGCGCACGACCATTTTTGCAAATGTTTTTATCTGAGGATTGAATTTGGAAATTAAGTTTAAATTGTAGACTTACTGAAATTTCGACTTACTGAAACTTCCTCGCAGATTAAAACTGTGTGCCGTGCCGAGCCTCATACTGCGAACCTCTGCCTTTAACGGGCATGTGCTCTACCAACTGAGTGACCTCACCATTGGAGAGTCACGTGACAGTTCGTGCTTGGGTACCTCAGTTGGTAGAGCACTTGCCCGTCAAAGGCAAAGGTCCCGAGTTTTAGTCTCGGTGTGGCACCCCCAAGAAGTTTCATATCCGCGCACACTCCTCTGTAGAGTGAAAAATCTCAATATTGAGACTTACGTGTTGTGACTGGAGTTGTAAAAGAATCAAACGAAGTTATTTTTATTTAATTATAGCAGCTTACTCAGTTTTGAATCTGTAATGGTTTTCAGTATAATCTAGTTATATCAACTGTAACCAGTACTCAATTTGTATGGTTCTCATAGAACGTGGTTTGATCAACTGTAAGGTGTCTCATTCTAATCTGAAGTTTTCAGGTAAGTGGTTGTGAACTTTATGACATATACTCACTTTTATCACGATGTACGTTAGCAATCATGTACATACTATTCCTGTTCAGCAATGACTGTAAGTGGACAATTACATTTGTTTGTTTTTCATTTCCCAGCGGTTTTCAACTGGTCATATTTACGTTGCTCCATTGATTTTCCTCCAGCATGTGAAGTTTAATTTTGTATGTTCAACTATCTTAGTGGCAAGAATAGCTTTAGACCCTGTCTTGAAATTAAAAGGGGAATGTTCACCGAAAAATTCATTTTTATATGATTTTTTTACTGATAACTGCAGAGAGAGAAATATTAACCCACTTTGTAGTGGCAGAGCTTGGTGTTTAGTTTAGGTATCGTGTAGTTCGGTTGAGTCTTGCTACTACCAAATGCCATGTACAGTATTCGTTTACAAGACTTTTTCCATCATTTTGTTGGGGATTAAGATACAGAAATAGTAGCAATTTCGATAGGGCACCTCCCAGTTGGTGCCCAGTTAGGATCTTCCATTTTTGCGATAAGTGTACCTAAGATGTAAGTCCGTCCTCCAGTGCTGTCATTAAAATTCATGTCCGAAGCCAATTAATTCCGACAGAAAACTAACAGGAACAACCTTTTATAAACTGAGCTGGGGGATGTTTAAAAGTTCGGTAGTATCCTTCAAAAATAGCATAGTTTGGGAGTACGGTCATGGGCTCAAGAGGTGCCTCGCCTCGGCTCCTTTGTATAAAAACCTCTCTTAAGCTGTGGCACTTCTTCTTTACCACGCCAAGTGAAGTAAAGGACCCTGAACTAAGTTCATAACTAGGCAAGAAATTTGAAACAGTACAAATAATAAACCTGACTCTGTTATGAATAACGTATCTTTTGCGTCGGATGGTGTCGCTGAAGCTACTCAGTATTTCCACCTGTTCGTCACCTTCAGAAGATGATACCTGGTATCAACGTCATTGCCTGAAAATGAATACCCCGGGAAAGCGTTAAACAGCGTATGGAATTGTTTGTTGCACGTACTTGGCCACCTGTTCTTTCAAAACACGGGGATATTCATTTAGAATATCAGACATTCTAGCTGAGAGAAAAACCAAAGAAACTTACCAAGGAATTTGGGATATTTTGCACTCTTAATACGTATCCCCCCGCAAATAATACGATGTCAAACCAATAGCAGAAGGGTTTTGGGACAAATGGTAGTCTCCGAATTGTGTGGGGGTGTTTAGTTAGCGAGCGCTTTAGAACAAAGTATCGAGTAGCATGTTCAGAAATAATAAGCAGCTTTGTACTGATATCTCACAAAGTGTAGCTGGTCCATACCGTACGTTTGTAGCTACACCCTTAGGGTCAGACGGCAAAGACGGCGTTTTCTCGCATTCGAGCATTTCTGACAAATTTGACGACGGTGTGCTTGGTGTTCGACGTCGCTGCGCTCTTCCAAGACTTAACACTATTCTCTTGGCCGATGAAGGCTATCTGACACTTTTGATCAAGCGTGGCTCTAAGGCTCGACAGTGGTAGAATGTGCTTTTGCCATAAACGGAGATTGCTGAAAGTAAGTACTGAACTGTAATGTTGACATTACAATCAAATGTACAAGCTAAGACAAAAACGATATACCGAGAAGGAATTATCCAAATCGGACGGAAATCGGTATGTGTGACCTACATGTACAGACAAAGAAATCATTACAATTACAGAAAAAATTTATGATTTATTAGAGAGAAAGAGCTTCACAAACTGAGCAAGTCAATAAAGCATTGGTCCACCTCTGAGCCTTCCACAAACAATTATTCGGCTTGCTATTGATAAACAGGGGATGTCGTGGCAAATTCTATCCAACTGGCGGCTTAGATCGTCAAAACCCCGAGATAGTTTGAGGGCCCTACCCATAATCCCCTAAACGTTCTCAACCGGGAAGAGATCCGGCGATCTTGCTGGCCAAGGTAGGATTTGCAAAGCACGAAGACGAGCAGCAGAATTTGTCGCCATGCGCGGGCGGGCATTATCTTGCTGAAATGTAAGCTCAGGATGGCTAGCCATGAAGGACAACAAAACGGAGTGTAGAATATGAGGGGCCTTTGAAAAGTCCGTGCAAAAATAAAAACTACTTACGTGTTTGGGGTAAACCTTTCTTATTTTTCGACATAGTCTCCTTTTAGACTTATACACTTCGTCCAACGCTGTTCTAATTTGCTGATCCCTTCCAAATAATAGGAATTGTCCAAGTCTGCAAAATAGCTATTAGTTGCTGCAATCACCTCCTCTTTTGAATAAAAATCTTTGTCCCGCCAGCCATTTCTTCAAATTGGGGAACAAATAGTAATCTGAGGGAGCCAAGTCAGGAGAATAGGAGGGATGTAAAACGACGTGAAATCCTATTTCCATTAATTTTGGGACTACAACTGCTGAGGTGTGTGCTAGTGCGTTGTCGTGATGGAAAATGACTTTTCCGGTCCAATCGCCGGCGTTTTTCCTGCAGCTCGGTTTTCAAACGGTCCAATAACTATGAATAATGTTCACCTGCAATAGTTCTACCCTTCTCCAGATAGTCGATGAGGATTATCCCTTGCGCATCGCAAAAGACAGTCGGCATAACCTTTGCGGCTGAAGGAATGGTCTTCGCCTTTTTTGGTACAGATTCTCTACTTGGTAACCCATTTTTTAGATTGTTGTTTAGTCTCAGGAGTATAGTAATGTATCTATGTTTCATGCACAGTGACGGAACGACGCTTAAAGTCCTCCGGATTCTTCCTGAAGAGCTGCAAACCATCCTTGCAACACTTCACACGATTTCGTTTTTGGTCAAGCGTGAGCAATCGCGGAACCCATCTTGCAGATAGCTTTCTCATATCCAAATGTTTATGCAAAATATTATGTACCCGTTCATTCTAGATGCCCACAGCACTAGAAACCTCACGCACCTTAACTCTTCTGTCATCTATCACCATATCATGGATTTTATCAATGATTTCTGGAGTCGTAACCTCCACAGGGCGTCCAGAACGTTCAGCATCACTTGTGCCCATATGGCCACACCGAAAATTTTGAAACCACTTACAAACTATTCTAATCGAACGTGCAGAGTCACTGTAATGCTTATCAAGCTTCTCTTTAGTCTCATGAGGCGTTTTGCCTATATTAAAGTAATGTTTAATCACCACACAAAATTATTTTTCGTCCATTTTTTGACAATCACTCAACTTCCTTGATTCACACGAATGCCAAACACAAAGAAGTAGACCAATATGGCTGAAACTTGGTGTGCTGCGTTCTTTCCAAAGATGCTACTAACGAAAGATGACCTCGATACGCGCCGGTGGTGCCATCTCTTGTACTTTGCATGGACTTTTCAAACGCCCCTCGTATAGTCGCCGTACCGCTGTGTTGTAATGGTGCCGCAGACGACAAACAAAGGAGTTCTGCTATGAAAAGAAACGGCACCCCAGACCATCACTCCTGGTTGTCGGACCGTATGGCGGGAGACAGTCAAGCTGGTATCCCATCGTAGTATCTGAGGCGTCTGTAGACACATCTTCGCTAGTCAGCGGGGCCTGGAATCTCACTGACTGGTGTAGAATTGCCTTCAGTGATGAGCCCCGCTTCGAACTGAGCCCCAATTACCAGCGAAGACGTATCTGGAGACGCGCCGGACAGTGGTGGGATACCAACCTGATACTCAGCCACCATACGGCCCGACAGCCAATTGTGATGGACTGGGGTGTCACCTCATTTCCTAGCCGAACTCCTTTGGTTGTCATCCGCGGCATCCTATAACACAGCGGTACGTCAACGATACTTTATGATACGCCCACTAAACCCGTTGGGCAGAACAGGTAATTAGGATTGTGGAAAGGGCCAAATAAGGTTGGGGTCAGTTTCACCTTCAAATTGTAATTTAATAACACATTTACAACAAATGTGGCACATAGCAGAACCTTTACCAATTGCAACTTTTTCATGGCTGAAGGCCTCCAAACAAGAAATCTCAAGAATCAACAAGATAAAAATTCAATTAAAATAGCAAATAAAATAACTAAAAAAACATATATCACAGCTTGGTGGAAAGGTCAAGGGAAAGTAGATAGAACAAACATATGCAAGGTCCAATCCCAATGGCTGAAAGCCACAACTAAGTTTCAAAATTTTAAAATATATTACCATAATCTTTTAAAGGTGGAAGGCCGCAACGTTTAAGCTTGAAAGATAATTTTAAGAATAAAGTTGTAGGGCTGAAGGCCTACAACTAATTTTGCAAATTTTTTTAAAAATATAACCATAAGCCTTAAATTTTAAGTAGCTGGAAACAGATAATTAAACACCGGTCGTAAAGACAATAAAGACAACGGCACTCAGAAGCCTCCATGGAGGTCGGTCTGCCCTCGTTCACTTAGGTGAGGCAGGTGGTGTACCCAACTACACTTGATCCGTCGGAAACCCAACCAATTGACAGTCACGGACCGACCGACAAAACGACTTGCTCGCCACCAATCAGTACATGAGAAATTAAGCACAAAATGTTAAATATGATTAACCTGTCAGAACTACACATCATGTTGGACAGCGATAACAGATGAGGAAAGGACGCTGGCTGAAATTACACTAGTGACCAGGGAAGGTAACCGGAACACTAATAGCCAGAAGGCAGAAAATTCCGCTGGTGCACCTGAATTGTAGTCAACCAATATAGTTAATTCCACCACATGGGGGCTAAATTTCAGCAATACAAACACTCGGTGTTGCTCACAGGAAAAGTTCCCCAACGGCGTACCACCGAAACGAATCACACAGCATGAATGGCCGTGGCTTGGGTAGTTGAAACCACTACTCAACTTTGACGTCCTGGGTCGGTGAACCACGAAGCTCGTAGCCAGCGGACAGCTCCACACTACGCAGTGACCGCCTACTGCACCGCACAGAGATAACTTCCCTGATTCGCAGCAACCAACCGACTCGACTCAGAATGCCGATATCTAAAATAGCCGCCAGTGGACATAACGCCAACTACACACACAAGCTGATAAACACTTGCACGAAGACCTGAACGATACCCAACAGTAACTAAGCACACACGAAGACAAATCGGGAGTCTATGCACACACACACACACACACACACACACACACACACACACACACACACACACACACACAGCCGACTCATGAACGATTGGTGAGCCAAAACGCGTCGTCCGGTAGGACGACCGACCGACGATCCACCAAGACCGTGGCTCAGTTCAAGTGATGCGTGGCGGAAATGGTCGGGCGAGCCATGTCGACGCAGACCTCACTGATGCTCCAACTCGACTGCACTAGTGCAGCATTACAACTCCCCGACTGGCAGGTCCGGACTGCGCTCCAGACGTGTTCCAACTGACTGGCAGACGCGAACTCGCGACCGGAACTCCCAACACGAACTGGTTTACGACCGACAACGACCGGGAAGTAATAGCAGTCGAGCAAAGATACTACGAGACGGGATATATCGATACGCGCTGCTAGCACGGTCGGGCAAAGCAGCAACTCAGTAGCAGTTGTATTTTAAATTATCGCAGTGAGGTGGAAGTAAGTCAAAAACAGGGTGTAGAATACATGATGGCGGGACCACGAGCCACGCACGGCTCACTTTACACCCCGTTTTGTTGTCATTCACGGAAGGCCATCGAGGACTCTACGTGGCACCCGAACATGGCAAGAGTTTTTAATGGTTGTCTGCGTGCACGTCAAACCCTTCCTCGGCCAGCAAGATCGGCCAGATCTCTCCCGAACTGAGAGCGTTAGGAGCCTTATGGGCAGAGTCCTCAAACCAACGCGCAATTTTGACGGTTTAACCCGCTAGTTGGATAGAATGTGTCACGATGTCCCTCAGGAGGACTTCCAATAACTATGTTTATCAATGGCATGCTGAATACTTGCTGGCGTAAGTCCTAGAGGTGGACCAACGCGTCACTGACTTGCTCAATTTATAAAGCTCGTTCTATTGGATAACTCACTCAATTTTTATGAAACTGTAATGATTTGTTTGTCTGTACATTTGCATCACATCTACCGATTTCCATCCCGTTCGGAAAACTTCTTCTTGGTATGTCTTTTTTGTCTCTTAAAATGTATATGCATGTTATAGCACTTTGTAATTAACAAGAATGTCGAAGAACGGGGAACTAGATTCACTTGCCAGCTAATAGAGTTGACGCATTAGTCGGCGAGATCCGTCGGTCAGTGCAGCTCATTCAATCCGAAACAGATCTACGATGTTCTTTTGCACAGTGGAAATGCTAGCAATGCGCTTTATAGAATACTACACTCATGCTCATAAATTAAGGGTAATTGCAGAATGTGGTGCCACACAACGTGGCACTACACAAAACTGGAGCTAATAGCATAGGCACATAGGGAACACACACGATACAGATCTGTAAGTCCACGGTATTGGTGATAAGTTGAGAAAACCGTACCGAAACACATGTGCTGCAAAACGCAAAACGACACTGTTTTCTGCGCATGTACCCTGACATCAGTATGGGAGATGATCACCATGCACATGTACACAGGCCGCACAACGGGTTGGCATACTCTGGATCAGGTGGTCGAGCAACTACTGGGGTACAGCCTCCCATTCTTGCATCAGTGCCTGTCGGTGCTCCTAAAGTATCGTAGGGGTTTGAAGACGTGCACCGATACGTCGACTGAGAGCATCCCAGACGTGCTCGATGGGGTTTAGGTCCGTAGAACAGGCAGGCCACTCCATTCGCCTCATATCTTCTGTTTCAATGTACTCCTCCACGATGGCAGCTCGATGGGGCCGTGCAGTATCATCCATCAGGAGGATGGTGGGACCCACTGCACCCCTGAAAGGGCGGACATACTGGTGCAAAATGACGTCCTAATACACCTGGCCTGTTACAGTTCCTCGGTCAAAGACATGTAGGGGTGTACATGCACCAATCATAATGCCACCCCATATCATCAAACCACGACCTCCATATAGGTCTCTTTCAAGGACATTGAGTGGTTGGTATCTGGTTTCTGGTTCACGCCAGATGAAAACGCGGCGAGAATCACTGTTCAGACTAAACCTGGACTCGTCTGTAAACATAAACTGGGACCACTGTTCCAATGACCACGTACTGTGTTCATGACACCAGACGTTACGGGCTCTCCTGTGACCAGGGGTCAGTGGAATGCACCTTTCAGGTCTCTGGACGAATAAACCACGTCTATTCAGTCGTCTGTAGACGGTATGTCGGGAGACAACTGTTCCAGTGGCTGCAGTAATCTCCCGAGCAAGGCTACCTGCAGTACACCGTGGCCGTCTGCGGACACTGATGGTGAGAAATCGGTCTTCTTGTGGTGTTTTACACTGTGGACGTCCCGTACTGTAGCGCCTGGACAGGTTTTCTGTCTGCTGGAATTATTGCCATAATCTTGAGATCACACATTGTGGCACACGGAGAGCCCTTGCTAGACCTGATGTGTTTGACGAGCCTCCAGTCGCTCTAGTATTCTACCCCTTATAACGTCATCAACATGTGTTCTTTGAGCCACTTACAACACACAGTCACCATTAGCACGTCTGAAAACGTCTGCACACTTACTCGCGGCACCGCACTCCGACATGCACCAACACACCTCTGCGCATGTGGACTGCTGCCAGCGCCACTGTGTGACGACTGCAGGTCACATGCACCGCATGGTCATGCTCCGGGGTGATTTAAACCCGGAAACCGCCTACCAGAGCGTTGTATCACCGTGTATCAGCATTATCCTTAGTTTATGAGCATGAGTGTAGTTACATAGAATGGACGTATGGTTGAAGGTATTCTTCTGAATTTTGCTTTTAAACAGAGTTACTAGTTTTTTTGAACAGTCTTACTGAATGACAATGTACTTCACATTTGCCTGAGCTAGTTTTTAGCAAAAATGTGTAATGTGTTCAATGATTCTGCTTGCACCATGGTTTTCTAGGGCCATAGTTGGTGATTAAGTAGGAAACGCGCCCAGACAGCAGCAGCAACAGGCGCCCGCATCCACCTGCTACGCCCGTCCATCGCCGTTTCCCCGGGAACCGCCCATTGGGCGGCCGTGTACTGCCGTATGCGGCCGACTGGGTCGTGCGCAGTGGTCGCGAACCAATGCCGCTACATGCCTTGCGATTAGTCGGCCGCGTGCGACCGTATACGGCCGTCCAACTAGTCGGGCGATCGCGGTTCCAGTGGACGCTCGGCCTCGGAGTTATTCCGATGTGGGAACCAGCTCGTGAGGGGAATGGGTGCGAGACCCATCGAAGGCTCCTTCAGGAACTTCGCCTTGCGTGACAGGAGAAGATTTTTTAAAAGAGGAAAAGCTCTTCACGTGAAAGTTATGCACCACCCGGCACTATAGACACCGATAGGAGTGGATAAATCGTGAACGTGGAAAACTGACCGACCAACGACATCGTTCCTGCATTTTCGCAATATTCCACAAAGGGCATGTGAAAGCACCAAAAACATTCGACACCATTTTCCAGATTACTTTGTTTTAAGTTATAGCATGCCATGGTATAACAGGTATTGATTAAAGGCAATACTTAAGTCACTTACAGCTGTATCTAGGTTTGCATTCCGGTTGTCTTTGTTCTTTAAAAAGTCGCACTATTGTTCATATGCGTGACACATTGACTCATATACACTCCTGGAAATGAAAAAAAAAAAAACACATTGACACCGGTGTGTCAGACCCACCATACTTGCTCCGGACCTGCGAGAGGGCTGTACAAGCAATGATCACACGCACGGCACAGCGGACACACCAGGAACCGCGGTGTTGACCGTCGAATGGCGCTAGCTGCGCAGCATTTGTGCACCGCCGCCGTCAGTGTCAGCCAGTTTGCCGTGGCATACGGAGCTCCAACGCAGTCTTTAACACTGGTAGCATGCCGCAACAGCGTGGACGTGAACCGTATGTGCAGTTGACGGACTTTGAGCGAGGGCGTATAGTGGGCATGCGGGAGGCCGGGTGGACGTACCGCCGAATTGCTCAACACGTGGGGCGTGCGGTCTCCATAGTACATCGATGTTGTCGCCAGTGGTCGGCGGAAGGTTCACGTGCCCGTCGACCTGGGACCGGACCGCAGCGACGCATGGATGCACGCCAAGACCGTAGGATCCTACGCAGTGCCGTAGGGGACCGCACCGCCACTTCCCAGCAAATTAGGGACACTGTTGCTCCTGGGGTATCGGCGAGGACCATTCGCAACCGTCTCCATGAAGCTGGGCTACGGTCCCGCACACCGTTAGGCCGTCTTCCGCTCACGCCCCAACATCGTGCAGCCCGCCTCCAGTGGTGTCGCGACAGGCGTGAATGGAGAGATGAATGGAGACGTGTTGTCTTCAGCAATGAGAGTCGCTTCTGCCTTGGTGCCAATGATGGTCGTATGCGTGTTTGGCGGCGTGCAGGTGAGCGCCACAATCAGGACTGCATACGACCGAGGCACACAGGGCCAACACCCGGCATCATGGTGTGGGGAGCGATCTCCTACACTGGCCGTACACCTCTGGTGATCGTCGAGGGGACACTGAATAGTGCACGGTACATCCAAACCGTCATGGAACCCATCGTTCTACCATTCCTAGACCGGCAAGGGAACTTGCTGTTCCAACAGGACAATGCACGTCCGCATGTATCCCGTGCCACCCAACGTGCTCTAGAAGGTGTAAGTCAACTACCCTGGCCAGCAAGATCTCCGGATCTATCCCCCATTGAGCATGTTTGGAATTGGATGAAGCGTCGTCTCACGCGGTCTGCACGTCCAGCACGAACGCTGGTCCAACTGAGGCGCCAGGTGGAAATGGCATGGCAAGCCGTTCCACAGCACTACATCCAGCATCTCTACGATCGTCTACATGGGAGAATAGCAGCCTGCATTGCTGCGAAAGGTGGATATACACTGTACTAGTGCCGACATTGTGCATGCTCTGTTGCCTGTGTCTATGTGCCTGTGGTTCTGTCAGTGTGATCATGTGATGTATCTGACCCCAGGAATGTGTCAATAAAGTTTCCCCTTCCTGGGACAATGAATTCACGGTGTTCTTATTTCAATTTCCAGGAGTGTATATCAACGCCCGTCAGCAGCTGAAGGTATTAATACAGTTCTAATTTCTGGTAGCTTCAGTTCACGTTCACGCTACCTGTACATAAGAATCGGCCTTGCCGCAGTGGTAACACCAGGTCCCGTTGGATCACCGAAGTTAAGCTCTGTTGGGCTGGGCTAGTACTTGGATGGGTGACCATCTGGTCTGCCGAGCGCTATTGGAAAGTGGGGTGCACTCAGCCCTTGTGAGGCAAACTGATGAGCTACTGATTGATAAGTAGCGGCTCCTTCCAAGGTCTGCTCGGACGGGGTTTAGAGTTTTAGTGTCATTTTGTAAATGCCCCATAAAAATCGAGAAAAATTAGATTTGACACTGTCTAGGACGATTAGTATTTCTTACCATTCACACGCGATTGATAACTTTAATCAGTACACTGTTTGTCCTTCATGGGCACGATGACGTCAGCAGGTGTCAAAGTGCTTGTGTGGTGGTAGCAGTAGTGATTATGGGGATATGCGTGTGTGAAGTGGTCGCCATCACATCGTGGTGGTCACCAGGACATCTTCTCTCACTTTCGCATCAACGTATTTCTCGAAAGAAAATATTTGAGATTGTTCTACAGTGTTCTCGAGCTTTTGCGAAGATTCTCGAATACTCTACCATAAAACTTGCAGTGTCTTATTTGTTTTTGGCCAGACAGGCAGCGCTATATTAGTTAGACAGACAAAGGAACATAGCCGCAGACGGATTAGTCGGCTCAGACTCTAGTTTCGCTGAACATTGCTGAAGGATGGTCAGAGATGTAAAGTCAACACAGAATCACTACAAGTAGCAAACAAAGGGAACAAACTTAGCTATTGGAAGCACCTGAGGCAAATAAAGAATGAGCTTAAAACCCCCACCAGATTCTGTATCATCAGTTCCTACTGAGCACATCACCACTTTCAGATTCATCTAATTACCCAGCCATACACTCCCAAACCTTTATCTCAGTGATCATAATCATATCCATGAACTTGTACCACAATAGAACTGTCAAATAGCTTTCCTTGTTTTTTCGTTACAACTTTTATTATTGCATCCACGCACAATTTTCATATTTTAATTTTCTGTGTTTCCAATATGTACTCTGTTCCTTGGTATCCATTTTCTAAGTTGTAATTTAACACGTTGTGTACATAGCCGCGCGGTCTATGGGGCCTGGCACGATTCGCGCTTTTTGCAGATGATGCAATTATCTGTAATGATGTACTACCTCAGATGATGCAATTATCTGTAATGAAGTACTACTTGAAACAAGCTGCATAAATATTCAGTCAGATGTTGATAAGATTTCAAAGTGGTGCAGAGATTGGCAACGTGCTCTCAGTGTTCAGAAATTTAAAATTGTAAACTTCACAAAACGGAAAGAACATAGCCTCCTATGACTGTAATGTCAATGTGTCACTGTTGGAATCAGCCAACTCATATAAATTCCTGGGTGTAAAACTTTGTAGGGATATGAAATAGAATTATCACATAGGTTCAGTCATGGGTAAAGCAGGTGGTAGACTTCGGTTTATTGGTAGAATGTTGGGGAAGTGCAATGAGTCTACAGAGCAGATTGCTTACAAATCACCCATGCGATTCATCCTAGAATATTCCTCAAATGTGTGGGACCCGTGCCAAATAGCACAAACAGGGGATATTGAACATACACAGAGAAAGGCAGCAAGAATGATCACAGATCTGTTTAATGCGTGGGGATTGTTACAGAGAATCTGAACTGTCAGACTCTTGAAGACAGACGTAAGCTATACCGAGAAAGTCTATTAGCACAGTTTCAAGAACCGGTCTTAAATGATGAATATAGTACAATCCCTTATATATCGCTTACGTAGGGATCGTGAGGATAAGATTAGAATAATTACTGCACGAACAGAAGCATTCAGGCAATTATTCTTCCCGCGCTCCATACGTGAATGGAATGGGAAGGAACCCTAACAACTGGTGCAATGGGTCATACCCTCTGCCATACCCCTCACGGTGGTTAGCAGAGTATAGATGTAGACGTAAATGGTGTGGGGAGCCATCGGGTATGACTTCAGGTTGCGTCTGGCAGTAACTGACGCAGAACTGTAAATCACGGACATCTTGCATCCTCATACGAGTTACCTCTTACGTGACAGTATCGTAGCGCGACTTTTCAACTGAACAATGCTCGCCCACACATGATAAGTGCCTCTATAAACTGTCTGAGTGATGGTGAGGTATTTTCGTAGCCAGCAAGATTCAGAGATTTGTCGCCGATTAACCTGGGTGGGACCAGTTCGGTCCCAGTGCCAAAATCCAGTGCATCAAGGACCAGTTACAGCAGCTCTGCGCCTGCTTGTCTCAAGCGCATGCATCCAGGCCAGACGGGCTGCAACTTCGTACTCATAACTGAGCTCATATTTCAGATACTTTGTAGACTTGTGTCCTTTCTGTAATCACTACAATAACAACACGTACCCACTCAATACGAGAAGTTTCCTTTTCCCTTTTTCTTTCAGCCGGTGTATATATAACAATATACTTTGAATAACTTAGATGATATAGAAATTAGTTGATTAACTGCACATGTTTATCACTTAAGAAGGCAAAAAAGACGATACGAACGTCCTTTTCAGCTAGCGAAACACATCTACATCCACACTCCGAAAGCCCCATGCCGGTGTGTGGCGGAGGGTACCTTGAGTGCCTCTATCGGTTCTCCCTTCTATTCCAGTCTCGTATTGTTCATGGAAAGAAGGATTGTCGGTATGCCTCTGTGTGGGCTCTAATCTCTCTGATTTTATCCTCATGGTCTCTTCGCGAGATATACGTAGGAGGGAGCAATATACTGCTTGATTCCCCGGTGAAAGTATGTTCTCGAAACTTTAACAAAAGCCCGTACCGAGCTACTGAGCGTCTCTCCTGCAGAATCTTCCACTAGAGTTTATCTATCATCTCCGTAACGCTTTCGAGATTACTAAATGATCCTGTAACGAAGCGCGCTGCTCTCCGTTGGATCTTCTCTGTCTCTTCTATCAACCCTATCTGGTACGGACCACACACCGGTGAGCACTATTCAAGCAGTGGGCGAACAAGCGTACTGTAACTTACTTCCTTTGTTTTCGGATTGCATTTCCTTAGGATTCTTGCAATGAATCTCAGTCTGGCATGTGCTTTACCGACGATCAACTTTATATAGTCATTCCATTTTAAATCACTCGTAATTCCTACTCCCAGATAATTCACAGAATTAACTGCTTCCAGTTGCTGACCTTGCTATATTGTAGCTAAATGATAAAGGATCTTTCTTTCTATGTATTCGCAACACATTACACTTGTCTACATTGAGATTCAATTGCCATTCCCTGCACCATGCGTCAATTCGTTGCAGAATGGTTCAAATGGCTCTGAGCACTATGGGACTTAACATCTATGGTCATCAGTCCCCTAGAACTTAGAACTACTTAAACCTAACTAACCAAAGGACAGCACACAACACCCAGTCATCAAGAGGCAGAGAAAATCCCTGACCCCGCCGGGAATCGAAACCGGGAACCCGGTCGTGGGAAGCGAGAACGCTACCGCACGACCAAATTCGTTGCAGATCCTCCTGCATTTCAGTACAGTTTTCCATTATTACAACCTCTCGAAAAACTACAGAATCATCCGCAAAAAGCCTCAGTGAACTTCCGACGTTATCCACCAAGTCATTTATATATACTGCGAATAGCAACGGTCCTACGACACTCCCCCGCAGCACACCTGAAATCACTCTTACTTCGGAAAACTTCTCTCCATTGAGAGTGTCATCTGCGTTCTGTTAACAAGGAACTCTTCAATCCAATTACACAATTGGTCTGATAGTCTATATGCTCTTACTTTGTTCATTAAACGACTTTGGGGAACTGTATCAAACGCCTTGCGGAAGTCAACAAACACAACATCTACCTGTGAACCCGTGTCTATGGCCCTCTGAGTCTCGTGGACGAATAGCGCGAGCTGGGTTTCACACAATCGTCTTTTTCGAAACCCATGCTGATTTCTACAGAGTAGATTTCTAGTCTCCAGAAAAGTCATAATACTCGAACATAAGACATGTAACGGTTCGGAAATTCTTTCCTGTTTTGTATCTTAGTTCATAAAGTGTGTATCGATTTAAATTACCATATTGCAATCACAAACATCTGCACATCTTTTTACGAAGTATTTTACTTATACATACCGCAGTCGTGCTTAATGCATTCCTAGCTGGTTCTTAACGAATGGGTGGAAAGAAAGATCGGCCTGGGTTTAAATTCCCTTCAGTGATGGCGTCATCAGTGATGGAGCAGATATTCGGATAGAGGCCTGAAGGCGTGTACCCACTGGCAAATAACTTCCGAAAGCAACTTCTGCAAGTACTTGCTGATGTGTTTACATTAGAATAAAACCTCGGACTAGTTTTTTTTCTGACAGCCGTTGTGTTGGGCAAGTTAATTTAAGGAACTTCCTGCAAGTACTTACGGAAATCACGTCGTGTGCTAAGCAAGTGGAATTTTACTGTGTCGTGCGCAAAAACCAGATCAACCGCAAACGTTGGTGCATTATTATTATTGAAGGAAAATGTGAAAAAGAACAAAATTTTAAGAAAGAAAGAAGAGTTTCGGTGTAGAGGTGTACATGTTTAAGTTTTCAAAAAACATTATTGAATGAACTGAAATCAGAGGACTCTGCTCAAATCAAAAACTTTCTAAGGATGTCGTACGCAAGTTTTCAACAACTGTTGTCTACTGTACAATCAAGTATTCGAAAACAGTATACAAAAATGTGGCTAGACATTTAATCAAGAGATCGCCTGTTAATTAGGCTTCGATGTTTAGAAACAGATAAGAGCATAAACATATAAGTATCAAACAAAGGAAATATAATCTTTTTCAGTAACTAAATATACTTACTTAATTTATTTACTAACAGCGAATTCGATCCACTTGCTCACATCCCTCTTTGGCATCCCTGTGTGCACGATTTCTCGCATCGTTCTCCATTGCTGTGATACTATATTTGATTGTTTAAAGAGAATATTTAAATGTTAGTACTTTGATATGTCATAAGCTCTCTTAAATAATTCACTTAAGCAGAACATCTGCAAAATAATTACCTTGTCAATGAAACATTTCGACGGGACGAGATCGAATAATTCCTTAGTTCGACGGTGCACACATTGTAGACATAAAATTTCTGGTGTAAGAAATCCAACTATTAGCTTTACTGTAAGCAATTAAACTTTCATCTTCTGCAGGAACTTCCGAAGTTGCTTGCTGTATTATACGTTTTATTTGTTATTTTTTTACTTGCTGTTTGTGCCAATGCTCTGAGCTCAGAAACAACGTAGTCACCAAACACTTGATATTCATCATTGGGCTTGTTCATCACATATAACGCATTTCGTAGGACAGCATCAGAATTTGCTTGTGTAACTTTCTTTCTTTTGCCAGGAGCCCTAGAACACTTTGCTTCCAAAACGGTAGGCCTATTTGCATCACATTTATTTTCCTTGTTTTCTATGTCTGATACCTGAAATAAATATTATAACATAACTTGTATCTTATTATTCATGTGGCTAAATTTCAGATATAATTATTGTTTTCTATAAAGTACCTTCGTCAGAAGAAGAATGGTTACAAATTGCCAGTAGTTTTGGAAATAGATGGGATTTTCTAAACCGGAATGGCGCTGTGGATGGAAAACATTTAGCCATACGGGTGTGTACTTTATTATAAAGGCACACACGTTATTATACTATTAGCATCAATTGGACATGACTCTAGATTTCTGTACTCCGATGTAGGCAATAATTGTAGGATATCTGATGGCGCAATTTGTACAGTTTTTTGCCGCTTTGATCTATGTAGAGTGGCGTGGCGAGACATGACTCTAATCTGTATGCTGATAATACCCGTGCCTTCAAGACTAGACCGCCGGGCTTAGTGGCCGAGCGGTTCTAGGCGCGTCACCGTTACGGTCTCAGGTTCGAATCCTGCCTCGGGCATGGACGTGTGTGATGTCCTTAGGTTAGTTAGGTTGTAGTAGTTCCAAGTTCTAAGGGACTGATGACCTCAGAAGTTAAGTTCCATAGTGCTCAGAGCCATTTGAACCAAGACTAGACACATCGCGTCCCACTACTAATATAAATCGTTAAATTTTAGTCCAAGATATTTAACTGAGTGAGTGTAATAGGAACTGCGCAGGAACTGTACACAAACTATGCATCCGACTAAAACATAAGTAGGCAGGTTACGTACCCATATTACATCGTACGCACTCTGCCAGTACTTCACTCGTTAATAGTGGTGCAATGCGTTGAAGTGGTGAAGGGTCAACACACTTTAGTATTGGTGTTTGTTATAGTAATTAGAATCTGATTAAGTCTTGTGCGCACTGCACGTTATCTGAAACATAAAAACACTCGTTCAATGAGCCGTAACGTGGACTGCTGTTGACAATTACCGTTCAACAAGTCTCAGTACGTGGATTGCTATTGACAACAACAGTTCAACAACTCCCAGTAAAATGTTGGTCGTTATAATTCGCAACTTGCGCCTATTATGGTGTTGTTATTATTAATTATTTAAATCATTAAAACCTCTTACTGACGTCAAACAACTTTGTAATCCGAAATAACTACAGTTATCGCTGCTCATTTAAGTTACTAACGCTAACGATCGGTATAGTTTACTACGCGAAGGTCTTTTACTCACTATTATAAAACAACTCGCTATCATCAAACAAAATCACCTAAAACGCGTAATAAATATTTACCATGACCAATGTTTCACTTGCTTACGGCAAATCTCAATTTCGTACACCCTCGCTCAGTTTAATAAATCATAGCTTATTACGGCAATTCCGAACGTACCAACCGAAGCTATAATTTAACTGCAAACCAGCGATGTAGCGATAGCTATTTCTGTGATATTATTAATTCTCTTACGATTTCTTGTTGTCCCTTTCCCTTATTTATTGCTCTTTGAATCCTTGAAATAATCGTTAAGTGAATAGAGAAGATAACTGCCTCGCCTTTTCTTTGATGAAAATTACTTAAACCTTTGTTCTCTAATTACTGATTTTAAATCGTAATAAAATCTCAATAAGACATAATAGAGAAGTTAACAGCCTCGCCGTTTCTTTGATGAAATCTAATTAAATCTTTGATCTCTAATTACTGATTTTAGATCGTAATAAAATCTCAATAAGACATTGATTCTTTGAGTCTAGCTCTTTGAAATCTGGAATAACTGACTTTATCTTAGCAGGACTGGCTTTTACTACTTTTCGTCAGTATAGCCCTTTATTATTTACGCTACTTGCGTATCTTTAGGTAGGAATTCAGTTCTTTCTATTGTAAAATTATACTCTTAACTCAGAAATAAATTTGACTTTTCTTTATTTGAATCTAGTTAGTAACTCACATACAACTTTCTTGTGAAGAGTGGCATTCACAAATTCGAAGCCCCCACACAAATTGGGATAGGAAAGACAAAACAAAAACCCTACTGTTTGCACTTACTTTAACAGCAGTCAAGGCTCATCCAGTTCTAACAGTCACCTAATTAAATTTGCCACTCACCACCCTAAGAAGCAATTAAACTGAATACCGTCGGGTAATATTATTTGGTTCCGCTAGGGTACGAAGATTGTCTTCAAAAATTAGGGTCACGAAATATAGGGGCAACAATAACTGTGTCCTCTTCACGTAAGTACTGCAGGTACTGGTTCCTGGCTGTAGAAAATCACAGTTCTTAAGCTACTAACCCTATAGCGCGTACTAAAAATATACACCAACATAAACCACTCAACACTCAACTACCTTAGGGTGGGCTTCCAGAATCACACATGCACCACAACCGCTCAATTACCTTAGAGTCTGAGTGAAAACAACATCCACCAATCTAAACCACAACGACTTCTACAGGGTGTGGATGTGAAATCCGGACAAATTTCAGTCTGAATTTCCCGACATATGGTAGTTCTGTCGGAGGTCGCGATTGGCGTTCTTGAAACTCATAGGCATCTAGTAAACACTCAGAACCTCAAAATGGCCGAGAAGTTGCGGACAAGTGCGAAGTACAACCGAAGAGCAGCGATTGTCGAAAGTCTTGGTGCTGAGCGTTCGCCCACTGAAATAGTTGGATTCTTCGGGTATCCGAGAACAGCTATTTACGATAATGTGGCCAAGTATAATGTTTCGGAGAAGTCTTGGGTTCACGTCCTAGGTGTTGTGTCCAGTGATGGTGATATCATCCCGCCACATTTCTTTGAAAAGAGACAAACTCTCACGGAAGAAGTTTATCTACAAGTTTTGACGAATATTGTGAAACCGCGGATGGTAACTGTGGCCTGGGGGAGACAATATGTCTTTCAGCAGGACAGCGCACCGGCTCATACGAGCCATTTAGTCCAAAACTGACTCTCGGATAACGTTGACATGTTCTGGTCAAAGGAGTTCTGGTCCCCGAATTGCTCTGATCGGAACCCCTAGCGTAGTCGAAAGAGTTAACATTAAGACAAGGAACCCTAACGTCGCGTCTCTACGCACCGCGGCATTCACGAATATGGACAGCGTTGCTTTAAAGATTGCGTGCGATCGCTTCAGGACAAGATTTCAGGCGGTCATTGCAGCTGAAAGATAGTGTTGAAAGATACTCTTGAAAGATACCACTACATATATGTAAAAGGATTTTCATTTTCATTTCTATTTTGTTTTAATAAATTTGCTTTAAAAAAAGTTTCATTTGTCCTGATTTAAGCGCCACACCTTGTAGAGTCTTGTGTGCACCAGAAATACCAAGGATAGCACTCTAAGTCCAGTCCAGTGACTGAGGAACACCTTCAAACAACAACTTCTCCAGATATGTACCACAGATTCACCGAAATTAGAGCGCAGCTTTACAACAGCACGCTACCCCTTTACTTCTTACATAACGCTATCACTAATAAATTTTACCCACGGTATTGCAGCGTCAGTTCCTCCACATATACGATCCTAGCAAAAATCTCTCCAGCCCTACAACTCAAAATTGCTTTAACGTACCCTACTTTCTCTCGTGGAACAATATAAATTGAAGCAAATACTCTGTTAAACACGTCTAAAAACTCGGTCACACTAAGTTATGATCTAGAAAAAAATTCAATAAATTTCTTGAGGATATTCTCGACAAAATTTATTAGTCGCTATCCCACCTATATCAGCGATCTATTGTCTTACCCGGTGACACGAAAATTAATTAGAGCTTGCACCTACCAGCTCTAGTGCAGGCTTGCTTCGTAAGACTCAAATCAGAAGTGAACTTCTAAATTTCAAAAAACCATAGGGGAACCAGTTTAGACAATCACTTCACAATTCCATACTTTTTTAACATCGGAGGCCAGCTCGGACAACTGATATTGTAAGTAGGCTGTTTAGGTTTTTATGTTGGTAACGCCACGTAGCGCTCTGTATGAAAATCACTGACTGCGCTGTGTGCAGTCTGTGGCTGGTTTGCGTTGTTGGAATATTCTGGTGTTGGGGAGTTGAATGTGAACAGATAACATCTTCATATAGCTAAGTTAATATGTGAAGTGAATCAAAGTACGTGACAGTACCCAAAAACTTTTGTCCCGTCACAAATTTTTAATAACTGTATGTGCACCGTCAGAATGTTTTAACCATAATACTTTGAATTTATACTTTTTGGAACGTTACAGACACTGTAGCCGCGCGGTTAGAGGCGCCATGTCACGGACTGCGCGGCCCCTCCCGCCAGAGGTTCGAGTCCTCCCTCGGGCATGGGTGTGAGTGTTGCTCGTAGCATAGGTTAGTTTAAGTAGTGTGTAAGTCTAAGGACCGATGACCTCTGCAGTTTGGTACCTTAAGAACTCACACACAAATGTTCAAATGTGCGTGAAATCTTATGGGACTTAACTGCTAAGGTCATCAGTCCCTAAGCTTACACACTACTTAACCTAAATCATCCTACGGACAAACACACACGCCCATGCCCGAGGGAGGACTCGAACCTCCTCCGGGATCAGCCGCACAGTCCATGACTGCAGCGTCCTAGACCACTCGGCTGAACTCACACACATTTGCAATTTTTTGTAACAGACACCATATCTCATACACGGAAAGTATTCGCATTTGCGAATATAGACAACCATCAACTGTGTAACGGAATGACGACAATGAAAATTTGTGCCGGACCGTGACTCGAACCCGAATTTCCCCTTTATCGCAAGCGATCGACTTACATTTTTTTTTTTTTACATTTCGTATTTGGTCGAAAGGGACGTCACATGACATCCTTTGAAGTTCGTTCTTGATCCTTTCACTCAGTTTATTAATACAGAGGCCAGTCAGTCCTCTGATGGAACACGCTGAGCTACCCGAGCACAACTCATTACCGGACCCAAACTTCCATATGTCGTCAACCACGTGTCTACATGCTACACTCGTACACCCATTACGTATATTCCCGTACGGGGGAGACATTTTAATTGGAAGTCGCTTACCATGTCGGCGAATAAATGCGATATTGCAGTGCCTGTGTTGCTCAGTAGAACGGTGCCAAGTTCCTTCTGATAACCATGCGTGTCCGAAGGAACTTTTATCGATCCCTATCGGAACTAACGTCTCCCGATGCGCCACTTCCACCTGACTGTAAAGGAGGTGATCATTACAATACTTAAAACTTCAGGTGGAACACGACTCACAGACTACCACCCACTAATACTACTTAACTGTGATTTTTAAATATTTTACCAGATCGATGAAAGCGCTACTTCCCAGAATAATGCATGCGTGGTGTCACTTCACAAGAAAACCCCTCAGCGGCCAAGCAACATCCAGACGTCACTCGGCAAATACTGCCAGTCGATTGCACTGGCGAAAGCATGTCGACCACGCGGAATTGTGATATCCGTAGACTTCGATCGACCCTGTGACAGGGCCAGCCATACTTCCAGTACTGACGTGTTGACACAAATGAAGTTCCCACAGCCCTACATCGTCACGGTGATGTGGTTACTACACGGAGCAACCTCTAAAGCACTTGATAATGGCCGATTGATACGGCTCTTTACTATTACCAAATGAATCCGACACGGATGTCCCTTATCCACGATCATACACTACTGGCCATTAAAATTGCTACACCAAGAAGAAATGCAGATGATAAACGGGTATTCATCGGACAAATATATTATACTAGAATGACATGTGATTACATTTTCACGCAGTTTGGGTGCATAGATCTTGAGAAATCAGTACCCAGAACAACCACCTCTGGCCGTTCAAATGTTCAAATGTGTATGAAATGTTATGGGACTTAACTGCTAAGGTCATCAGTCCCTAAGCTTACACACTACTTAACCTAAATTATCCTAAGAACAAACACATACACCCATGCCCGAGGAAGGACTCGAACCTCCACCGGGACCAGCCGCACAGTCCATGACTGCAGCGCCTTAGACCGCGCGGCTAATCACACGCGGCCCTCTGGCTTTAATAACGGCCTTGATACGCTTGGGCATTGAGTCAAACAGAGCTTGGATGGCGTGTACAGGTACAGCTGCCTGTGCAGCTTCAACAGATACCACAGTTCATCAAGAGTAGTGACTGGTGTATTGTGACGAGCCAGTTGCTCGGCCACCATTGACCAGACGTTTTCAGTTGGTGAGAGATCTGGAGAATGTGCTGGCCAGGGCAGCAATCCATTATTTTCAGTATCCAGAAAGGCCCGTACAGGACCTGTAACATGCGGTCGTGCGTTATCCTGCTGAAATGTAGGGTTTCGCAGGGATCGAATGAAGGGTAGAGCCACATCTGAAATGTAACGTCCACTGTTGAAAGTGCCGTCAAAGCGAACAAGAGGTGACAGAGTCGTGTAACCAATGGCACCCCATATCATCAGGTAAGGTGATACGCCAGTATGGCGATGACGTGTACACGCTTCCAACCTGCGCCCACCGCGATGTCGCCAAACACGGATGCGACCATCATGATGCTGTAAACAGAACCTGGATTCATCCGAAAAAATGACGTTTTGCCATTCGTGCACCCAGGTTCGCCGTTAAGTACACCATCGCATGCGCTCCTGTCTGTGATGCAGCGTCAGGGGTAACCGCCGAAACGGTCTCCGAGCTGATAGTCCATGCTGCTGCAAACGTCGTCAAACTGTTCGTACAGATGGTTGTTGTCTTGCAAACGTCCCCATCTGTTGACTCAGGGATCGAGACGTGGCTGCACGATCCGTTACAGCCATGCGGATAAGATTACTGTCATCTCGACTGCTAGTGATACAAGGCCGTTGGGGTCCAGCGCGGCGTTCCATATTACCCTCCTGAACCCATCGATTCCATATTCTGCAAACAGTCATTGGATCTCGACCAACGCGAGCAGCAATGTCGCGATACGATAAACCGCAATCGCAATAGACTACAATCCGACCTTTATCAAAGTCGGAAACGTGATGGTACGCATTTCTCCTCCTTACACGAGGCATCACAACAACGTTGCACCAGGCAACCCCGGTCAACTGCTGTTTGTGTATGAGAAATCGGTTGAAAACTTTTCTCATATCAGCACGTTGTAGGTGTTGCCACCGGCGCCAACCTTGTGTGAAATGCATATCACAGCATCTTCATCTTCCTGTCGCTTAAATTTCGCGTCTGTAGCATGTCATCTTCGTGGTGTAGCAGTTTTAATGGCCAGTAGTGTAATTTTTCCACTTGCGTCGTTCCCATTTGACTGTCCCCTGTATGCTTATCCAATGTTCTAGAGTACATAGTGACTTCCAATAAACTTCACATATAATTTCAATCTTTTTCGAAACTATTTCGCGTTGCCATCCTTCTACAAAATAACAAAAGTAAACGTTTCTCTTTTACTGTATTTTCGCTGTTCATTCCGAAAAATTTCAGCGTCAGGCGTATTGTTTTAACCTATTCCTTCTTTACTGTTTACTCTATTCGCAACACATTTCTCATGCAGTATGCACACATGTCATGGAATGTACATGCAAAATTATGTTATTGCACGACAACTTCATTCAGGAGGCATGAGGTCATAAATATCGAGATGCGTGCAAAAATAGTTTTTCTTAAAACTGAACACATATTACCCACACTATACTGATCCGGTTTTTTAAACTTGGGAATTCGATGCTGTAAAGAATCGAGTGGGAGGGAGACGTTGCCCTTACTCATTACGTTTAGGTCCAGCGCAGCATTAAGACACACACCAATTCTCTGTCTCGTCCTCCCATTCCCACGTATCTGTCCTCAGACACAAGATATCTGCATCAACGGGAATAGCAAGACACTCGATCCTCACTTTCAAATGTGTATCAAACCACTCTCAATGACACGCGTTTACACTTAGCCTTTCTTTGCTGCAAGCGCTTGACTGTGAAATTACCAGCCGATGGCACGCGTTCTACACTCCTATATCTTCCCTACACATCTGATGTCTTAAATACTGTTTCATCCTAACTAACTTCTTCAAATGCTGACGACACTGCTTTCTTCACTGCCTATCCCCCCCTACATCCGTCCTAACGACCGCATCAACTCCACCTAAACATCAACACCATTTGGTGTAACCAAGCAGTCCCGCCCCATCAACGCTCCAAAACACTCGAGCAACAATTACAGCAAAAACCACTCCAACTTATCTGTTTACGAGAGCTTTGCCTAACGACCATTGAATCGTGAAACTCTTCTTTCTATTTGGAAGTTTTGGAGATAAATTTCCTGTCTGGCTGTACTGAAATGAGGTGTCCCGCGGTTTTCCTAAAGCACTTGAGGCAAACATCGGATTGATAACAGTGACAAGGACACTACCGCTTTCCTGTTGTGTCCTTGTTAAGGTGTACACATCTGTAAATCGCTTGCCAGAGCTACTTCTGCAATTCTTTGACGTGGAAACACCCACTTCCGCAAGTTTCGTCAGCAGTGGCGGCCAGTGGTCACGTGCTATGTGTTACACCAGACTGTAAGTATCACACTAAAATTATGCCGTTTCTCTTCGAATGCAAGCTGGAAATCGCCCTAAAATTGCGCGATTTCTCTCCAAATGTAAATGGAATTTCCACTAGAATTACGTGAGTTCTCTTCGAATGTGTGCTGGTATGCAAGTAAAATCGACGAAAACATGTTATGTAGCGCTCTCTCTGAGGTAACTAGAAACGAACGTCGAGTCCTGGAATGATGGTCAGTTGCACTACGATCAACTCAGAAAAGGGACATGGCTTCCAGTTTTCGACTGTGCATGCTCTGATGTGACGTCATCCCTGCCAGCGCTGGTGGTGCTATGTTGCTCAAGCACCAGGTCAGGACTTCTCTTTGAGCAACGTGTGTAAAGTACTGGGAAAGCGTAGAGTACGAGGGATTTTAAAGCAGTATTTGTCAGAATGGCCCATGGTTTACTGTATAAACTGGTAATTTGTTTGCTCTAGTTCGAATGCTGCTCCTACCAACATTTTTTTCATTTTATTTCATTCCTATCAAAGTTAAACTGTTAAATATAAAATTTAACCCTTTGACTGCTACAGATGTGCTCTCTACATTCCTTGAAGAGATCGGCTTTGTTGTCACTATGCTGTTCGCCAAATCCTGCTAGCTGTGCACAGAGGCGGCGTCCAACCGCTATGAAATACTTATGATCCGGTTTTAAGAAGCCTATTCAGTGAAAGAATTTGATTTTAGTAAATCTTACTGTCTCATATCTTCGCTCATTAAAGGACCGACTATATTTTCGTTATTCTTCATAGTTACTGTGCTGCATCAAATTAAAGTGAAGCACTGCACAAAATTTTAAAGAGTTTACAGAGGTAAAAATTCATCGTATAAACTCTGCGTATGGTTGGTTTTAGCTCAAACATTGCTGTGTGTGAAATGTGGATAAGACATCGAAATTTTACTTAAAACTGTGAGCAGGGCGATATCTCATTTCGTTCTCGAGATATTCGTTTTTACACGCGTCGGACCGGTGCGCCAACGCACCTATTTCGTCCCTGTGCGTCAGGAATCATATGGTTAGAACAATCGGCATAACTCATAAACGGTTCAAGATATAGAAACTACGTATTCTGCAAATTATATCACGCAAAGAGGCACGTATACACACATCAAAAAAACTTTTCATTACCTCACTTCCGAGAGTTCCGGAACCTGTACACATATTGGTATAGAGATCAACAAAAAAACATCATTTCCGACCATTTTATTGCTCATGAAAACCACACATTGCACGATGTACCACAATACAGTGAGACCTTCAGAGGTGGTGGTCCAGATTGCGGTACACACCGGTACCTCTAACACCCAGTAGCACGTCCTCTTGCACTGATGCATGCCTGTATTCGTCGTGGCATACTATCCACAAGTTCTTGAAGGCATTGTTGGTCCAGATTGTCCCACTCCTCAACGGCCCTTCGGCGTAAATCCCAATGGCAAACATTTTTCTATGAACGTATTGACCAACATGTTTCGCCGTAGGATAAACATAGTAATAGTTATGGCGATTACGTTTGAAATAATAAATAGTTTGCCTAATTTTTTTGTCCATCTGTTTCGCATCCATTGGACTGCACCTTACAACTGGTAATTTGCGTGTCGTGAATTGTGCTGGCTCAATACAAGTACACAATTTCTAACCCAATACTTGACTTATTATGTTTTGTCTTTAACGTAAGATCATACCCCTTAATGAATAGATACTGCCCTGAGAAGTCAAACATGCTGGACGTAAGATCAAAAAAGGAAATGCTCCAGGTAGTGATGACCTGTCAGTCGATACTTCGAAGCTGACGAATGAGGAATCAATAAAGCATTTAGCTAAAACCTTTTCAAGTTTTTGCACAATGGAGAATTACCAAGAGATTGAAACAAAGCTAAAATAATCCTAATACGTAATAAAGGTAGTGACTAAAAATATAAAGGACGATAGCGCTATCAGTCATGTGTCTACACTATAAAAAGTTTGCCGGCCGGAGTGGCCGTGCGGTTCTAGGCGCTACAGTCTGGAGCCGAGCGACCGCTACGGTCGCAGGTTCGAATCCTGCCTCGGGCATGGATGTATGTGATGTTCTTAGGTTAGTTAGGTTTAATTAGTTCTAAGTTCTAGGCGACTGATGACCTCAGAAGTTCTCAGAGCCATTTTTTTTTTTTTTTTTTTGTAAAAAGTTTTTATTAGATGTTTGACTACCAGATTGAGCATTACACGTGTCCTGGCTCACCCATTAAGTAAGCTGGATTCCGCTCAGGATTTAGTACAATTGATTGTATCCTCACTCTAATCGCAAGAAATAGTAGAACAAATGAGCACCATTGTCCCTTTTCCCTGTCGTTATGGATTTTGAAAAGGCATTCGCTCGGATCAGTCACCTAGCTGTTTTGGACCTCTGACACCACAAGGAATAGAACAGGGCTATCTTAAAGTCTTGTGTAACATACACAAAACCTAAACAGCGTTTGTGAGTGTTGTTGAAGGAACCAATGAACTTCCCATCGAAAAGTGTGTAAAACAAGGTGATTCTATATCTCCAAAACTGTTTTCAGTAGTCGTAGAAAAATCAATGAGTAAATTGGTTTGGTAAACAAACGACTCCAAATTCTGGGAAAGAGATTAAATAACCTGAGGTTCGTCGATGATATTGTTCTGTTGGAAAATTGTACAGCGGAACTTCAAATATTGGTTAGCAAATTGGATTAGTCCGCTCTGAAATTGGTCTAAAAATGAATATGATAAAACCAATATCACTATGAATGAATGGACCCCGTAGGGAAATATATACGTTGGCAGTCGCATCTGCAAAGGGTCACAGACTATGTCTGTTTGGATCAAATTGTAAATGTGAAAGGAGACATAAAAGAAGAGGTGTTTCGACGTATTAAATAAGGCTGGCAAGCTTACGGGAAATATTGTTCTGTTTTGAAGTCTAAGATGCTGGCTGAGCTGAAGAAAGCAGCTCAAATGTGTGTGAATTCCTTAGGGACCAAACTACTGAGGTCATCGGTCCCTATACTTACACACTACTTAAACTAACTTATGCTAAGACCAACGCACACATCCATGCCCGTGGGAGGACTCGAACCTACGGCGGGAGGGGCCGCGCAGTCCGTGATATGGCGCCTCAAACCCCGCGGCTACACCGCGCGGCCAGAGAGCAGTTTTTGGCCAATGTATACCGCCAGTAAAAACTTACGGCTGGAGACGTGGACATTAAATGAATGCATTGTCAGCAAACTAATACTAACCAAGGAGGAATGGAAAGACCAATGCTGGGCTACACAAAGAAAGACAGGAAGAAAGCATTTGATATCAGACGGACAATGGAAAGGGAAGGCAATGATAGGGTCGTGTCGCTCGAAAAAAAGAGGCGGGTTGCCAAAACAATTACTAGGCTGGTGCCCAGTTTATCAAAAAAGATAGAGGGGAAGACCACCGGACAGATGGGAGAGATGCTTGCCAACAGGAAGCTCGAGATAGGCAGAAATGGGAATAGCTGCAGGGAGCCTATGTTGCACGCCGACTGAAACAAGAACGTCATCAAGTGATGGAACTGGCAGACAGTGTTGATGATAGTGAGTAGATTATGAGGTAATTTTAAATTTTTAAATTAGGCCAATAATTATATAAAATACTTAAAATTCAGTTTTTGTTGTTCCTGGAATCCGTTTGGTAGGGAACCTGCAACAGGTACCGGATGTCCGTATTAGCCTTTTAGTAATACAGAGCAGTACTCTATAGGAAAGACTGATCGGCGACCAACGAGATATGCGGGCCCTGCAACGTCACACTGGTAGGCTTCTCCGCCATACTTAGGAAACGTTCGGCTCCGTGCTGGGTCTAAGGGAAATCACTATTTAATTGAAAAGGTACCCTCTAAAGGTCTTAATATTACCGTGTGCTGTCGAGAAAGAATTAATAAACTCCTCTGAAATGGTTACTCGCTCACTGCCGGAGACTGCTTGTTGGCACGAGTAAGACGTACAGTGTTAAGCCTAGTTAACACGACGACATTGGGTTGCGCCGCTCGTTGCGTGGAATGAGTTGCACGCAAGTGGTTTCATTTATGACTGTAGACACGGCGACACCAGTAAACACTTCAGTTTCGTCGTTTTGTGGGTCCCTGAGTCGTGTCTGACATGATAGTTTTGGCAGCTGCAAGTCGCAAAAGTTGTGATGGAGTTAACGCTTGTTGCGTGGAATCGCAAAATAAGAAACGTGTTTCAATTCGTGACTGGATGAAGGAAAGACGTCAGCTCGGTTGCTCAACAACCTTGCGGAAATAATTTATAACGGAAGATCCAAGAAGTTCTTTTAATTATCTTAGAATGTCACCAGAACTGTTCACGTTTCTTCTAAATAGAGTTAATTATGCGATAAGGAGTAAAGGTACTGTAATGCATGATGCACTGTTACCAGAAATGAAATTACATATCATATTGCGTGCATTAGAATCGAGAACACTCGGCATCCTATAAGATACGGTTTTAGTTGCTGATGACGCTATTTCACTAACACCACTAATTATTATCATTAACAGAAATAATTACTAACATTAGCAGTATTAATTACTCGAAGCACGCCGCATTAAGAAGAGAATGGTTTGCAAACTACTCTCTTGAAGAGAGATCTTTACAGTGGCGATATTTCAAAATTCTAACACATGTGAATGGGGAGCACTGCAGCGACATTTTAAATAGATAAATATTGAATCAATAATGCAGCTTCTTGAATTTGTATGGCCTTCCCTCCTGTCAACAATATCCCTTGACAAAGAGTTTGCCAACTCGAAAGATGGGATTTTAGTCTTGTAGAAGAGAGCATTGCCACAGCTAGAATTACACTCGCTTGTATTTTTCTTAATTCAGTTGTATATGTCCTCCTAAATCAATAAATTTTGCCCTGCAGCTCAGATATTGTCAAACCATTTATGTTATGATCGCACATGACGGTCTCAGCGGCAGCAGTATGTTGCTTATTTTTGTAATCAGCATCACTGAAATGCCACAAACACCTGTGCAAAGTACAGATATCCAAAGAGCGAACATTATTCTCCGTTCGTCACTTCAAATTTCAGTTTGTCTACACTCTACGAGCACACGTAACCTCAAAATTCACGCAACTTAAGTGCCTCTCATTTATGACGGCGGCCGAGTTTGTTCGTTCTGCGCATCTGACGTCACAAAACACAGTCAGCCAATGAACAGAGAACGACGTTGCCAGAGCTCGATTGCAGTGCAGAGCACGGACCACTGAGTGTCTTCAGTTTTGGAAACGTTCAGTCATAAATAAAGTAATTGAACAAAAGCAATGTCTTGATAGCAGACTTTCTTTCATAGAAAGTTCGTAAAAAGCATTCTTTATACCAATTGCTTCATATTCTATTAATTAATTAAACCAAACAATCAATAAGCCTCCATTAAGGCGATAGCAAGGAAAGGTGTTTGTATCATTCTCACTAATCGCTTTTTCGCAATAAAGAACAGTGGTAATTGTTTATTTCCTATTGTTCTTGGACGAAACGTAAGTAATTCATAATCATACCAACAGTGTTTGTCGGTATTTTGCGTGATCTTTTAAAGTCCTCCAGGTGATATATTGAATGATGAGCTGTGTAAGTGTAATGGTTAAAGTGTAAGGCTGCTAAGCTTAATATTTTCTATATTTAAAAACAATATCGAAGTGATGAATTTTATTCGTTTGAACGTAATTTTTTGAAATTTCTAGTGGCAACTAAGATCGACCATATGGAAAGTATACGCTATGGACTTTTACCTCTGCAAACTCTTCAAAATTTCGTGCAATGGTTTACTACATCTAATGCTGCACAATAACTGCGTTGAACATCGAAACAAAATTAAGTCATTTATGGTGGGAAGGTATCAGTCAAAAAGATGTGTAAAAATCAAACTTTTGGGTCAAATAGTTTTTGTGAAATCGAATGATAAAGTGTGTCAAAGCTGTCGAAACACCATGTGTCAGCACAGGCGAGCAGTGCAGTGATGACAAAATCGCGCACAGCGCGGAATGCGGGGAACACGTCTCTTAGCAGCGAAAGGGTTAATGCGGCCGTGGTGGCTTTGCTTCATAAACTGCGCGCTCCACCCTAAACTAGGGTGCCCATTCGTTCCGTTTTTCCCGGGACAGTCCCGTTTTTTACCAAAATGTCCCGCTGTCCCGAAAGTTTTTTTGGGGACGCTCAAATGTCCCGTTTTTTATGAATCCGCTTGGCTAGAGTATTTTACGCTACTGGTTGTTTGACTTGCTATTAACTGCGCAATTATTTACGCTAGGAAGCATGTGATGACTTTCAGCATACCCCAAACATGTACCGAACTGTCAAAAATCGCAAGTAATTTTAAACGCACTATAGGTTACTAATAACAACGAAGATTCTTCTAAATCGATCCACCGAATCCGTCCTTTCGGTCCAGAGATACTCTACACCACTGTAATGATTGTTACATCGAATCATCTGGATTTGAAGTTGGTTCCTCTCCTTATCAGGTATTTTCACCCTGAAAATGGCATCACGGTGAAAGTGCTCGAATTGCTTCATTTAGCTGGAGAAACTTCAGATCTACTTCAGAATTATGTGCTACAGGTATTAAATAAATATGATCTTGAAGGAAAGGTGATTGCAGTATTAAAGAAATATGATCTTGAGGGGAAGGTGATTACAGTTTCTGCAGACAACACTAACACCAATTTTGATGGTAAGCAGAGGAAAGGAAAAAACAATTTGTTCTATAAACTGCAACAGAACACCGTGAATAATATAGTAGGTGCTGGCTGTCCATCACATGTGGTGCACAATTCCTTACAAACTGGCTGTAAAATATTTGCTTATTTCAAAAGTAAAAACATTAACATGAAAAACGTGATTCATTTGGTGGAGTTTTGTCTGGCAATTCCTGGGTCAAATGCTGCTGCGGAACGTGTGTTTTAGTTAGAGAACACTTTGTGGTGATATGAAAAAAAAAAAAAACAGAATGAAAGTTGAAACACTGAGTGCCTTGCTCATTGTCGAAACACACTTTAATGGTGTATCGTGTGCTGACTTGTATGACATAATTTCAAACGAAAATGCACCTCTTGATAAAGTACATAAATGTGAAAAGTACGGTGATAGTGTGGCAAAATAAATGTAAAAAGTGATTTGGGATCATCTGAGTGCATGTTGTAAGGGTAAACTTGTATGTGTTTCAAATTTACTCAATAGAATATTTATGTGCCGTTTTTTTTTTCTTCATTGTCCCATGTTTTTCTCTAATTAATTTTAAATGTCCCCTTTTTCAATGAAAATGAAACGGACACCCTACCCTAAACGTAACTTTGCGAACTATACTATGGCGCTGCTTCTATTCGCGCCTACAACTGGCAACGCAGCAATCTCCCGCGTCTGGGCGGGTATGCGCGAACCGCCAAGATAAAAGAATTGAACTATAGTGTCGCCAAAGTTGGAACACGCCGAAAGTGTTTAGTTCCACCAACGAGTTGCGCAAACGCACGGCGGGCATGCACAGTGGCCGGTAGCGCAGTTGCCTGCAACCTAGTGTCGTCGTGTTCAAAATGGTTCAATTGGCTCTAAGCACTATGGGACTTAACATCTGAGGTCATCAGTCCCCTAGACTTAGAACTACTTAAACCTAACTAACCTAAGGACATCACACACATCCATGCCCGAAGCAGGATTCGAGCCTACGACCGTAGCAGCAGCGCGGTTCCGGACTGAAGCGCCTAGAACCGCTCGATCACTGAGGCCGGCAGTGTCGTCGTGTAAACTAGGCTTTACGTGCTGTACAACGCGCCTCGGGCCTCGGAATGAGCGGTGTGACGCAGGCGAAGCAAGAGGTTGGACGCACCGAACGTATCGCCGGCTTAACGGTGCGCCCGCACTCGGCTTGCGCCGGGCGCAGCACGTGGTGACCCCGGGTGCCACTGTAGGCAGCAGGCGGGCCGCGTAGGAGTACAGTACCTGCGACACACTGCGCCACTTCCTGGGCCGGCCCCGGCAGTTCGAAGCAGCGGAACCAGCACTGCTTTCCTGAGAAAGAACTGCAACGCGCGACCTTTTCCTCTCTGGAGGACTGAGGCGTGACGAAAAACAGGTTGGAATGCTGGGTGCTCACAAACTTTTTAAATTCAGATAAATATCAGTCTGAAATTAATAGCATCTGCTATACAGGGTATTACAAAAAGGTACGGCCAAAATTTCAGGAAACATTCCTCACACACAAAGAAGGAAAATATGTGGACATGTGTCCGGAAACGCTTACTTTCCATGTCAGAGCTCATTTTATTACTTATCTTCAAATCACATTAATCATTGAATGGAAACACACAGCAACAGAACATTTGCCATGAAATGAGGATTGACACATTGTTGGATGAACCATTCGCAGAAGTGTACCCGTGGAGGCCAATCAGCTACTGATAGTGCCTGCACACGCTGTACATGGTACAGAAACAACTGGTTCTCCCGTAGCACTCTCCATACAGTGACGTGGTCAACGTTACCTTGTACAACAGCAACTTCTCTGACGCTGACATTAGGGTTATCGTCAATTGCGCGAAGAATAGCCTCGTCCATTGCAGGTGTCCTCGTCGTTCTAGGTCTTCCCCAGTCGCGAGTCATAGGCTGGAATGTTCCGTGCTCCCTAACACGCTGATCAATTGCTTCGAACGTCTTCCTGTCGGGACACTTTCTTTCTGGAAATCTGTCTCGATACAAACGTACCACGCCACGGCTATTGCCCCGTGATAATCCGTACATCAAATGGGCATCTGCCAACTCCGCATTTGTAAACATTGCACTGACTGCAAAACCACGTTCGTGATGAACACTAAGCTGTTGATGCTACGTACTGATGTGCTCGATGCTGGTACTGTAGAGCAATGAGTCGCATGTCAACACAAGCACCGAAGTCAACATTACCTTCCTTCAATTGGGCCAACTGGCGGCGAATCGGAGAAGTACAGTACATGCTGACGAAACTAAAATGAGCTCTAACATGGAAATTAAACGTTTCCGGACACATGTCCACATAACATCTTTTCTTTATTTGTGTGTGAGGAATGTTTCCTGGAAGTTTGGCCGTACCTTTTTTTAACACCCTGTATAACAGTTATGATTATCAATATATTTATACAACTTTTCTGTCCATAATAATAATGATATTAATAATAGTAATATACATAACTTGGCTGAAAAAAGATTTGTTTTATGGATTTTTTATGCATCATTAAGTTCATTTTATGGCCAGAGCGAAATAGCTCTCGCTACTCTCCGTTTCGCTTATTTGTGTAAGTGGATGTTCTCATGCTTTTTTTTATTGTTTCGGACAAATGTACAAGATTCCTAATACACGTATTAGTTAACGCATTAACGTTCAAGCTGAAAGTCACACATTCTTACGTTGCACCACACAACAATATGCGCTTATTATACACTTCCTTGTTAAATGTTAGCCGCGCGGTATTAGCCGAGTGGTCAGGGCGCTGCAGATATGGACCGTGCGACTGGTCCCGGTGGAGGTTCGAGTCCTCCCTCGTGCATGGGTGTGTGTGTTAGTCCTTAGGATTATTTAGGTTAACTAGTGTATAAACTTGGAGACTGATGACCTTAACAGTTAAGTCCCATAAGACTTCACACACATTTGAACATTTTTTAAATATTCGCTTGTCGCCGGCCACTGTGACCGAACGGTTCTAGGCGCTTCAGTCCGGAACCGTGATGGTACTACGGTCGCAGATTCGAATCCTGCCTCGGGCATGGATGTGTGTGAGGTCCTTAGGTTTAAGTAGTTCTAAGTCTAAGGGACTGATGACCTCAGATGTTGAGTCCCATAGTGCTTAGAGCCACTTGTTCGCTTGTCGTCACGCCTCTTTGATTTCTTTACTTTCTCAGACAATGGATCTGAACGGGAGGCCCTAGTTTCTTTGCTGCTAACTTTTTGCTGGTAATTTTCTTTTCTGTTAGCAGTTAAAACAGATTCAACAAAGTTCTCGTTGACACTGCACAGGAAACCCGATTCCTCCTCAGTAAATAACCAACTACAAACACAACTGCCGTTTGTGGGAATTATTAAATTCAGGTAATACTAGTTACTAAAAAGGTCAGTTGAATACAAATGAGGCGCTGAGAGCCACAAGGGCCAAAAGCACACCGTCTTCGACCCCACACTTAACTGAATTTTAGAGAAACCAGTGAGGCAGCTTTCTGTGACTGTTCATGTGGTGCCACCGCCAGACACAACACTTGCCGGACCCGCGTGTCGCCACTATCAGTGATTGCAGACCGAGCGCCGCAACACGGCAGGTCTAGAGAGACTTCCTAGCACTCGCCCCAGTTGTACAGCCGACTTTGCTAGCGATGGTTCACTGCCTACTTACGCTCTCATTTGCCGAGACGGTAGTCAGCATGGCCTTCATCTACGTTATTTGCTACGACCTAGCAAGGCGCCATTGTCAGTTACTATTGATATTGTGGAGTATGTACCGTCAAAACCGACGTTCGTCATTAACCAGTTACGTCCGTTTTTCTAAATTCTAATTTCCTTGTCCTGTTCCAGACCTCACGCCAGCCTGCGTGAGCTAAATCGCGTGCCTTTCGGCCTCCTCTAGTAACACGGTGTTGGCTCTCCTGCCAACCACAACAGTTCATATATACGTACAGTGTTGGCCTACAGTACAGATAAACCTGACGCACCATAACATCAACAGATATGAGAAGCGTGAATAAATGCTACAGTCCCACAATCGACGATGATGTGCTTCTTGGTTCTCAGCACTTCGAATGGATTACTGTATGATAAAATCCAAAACTTAATACATTGTATCTCATTCAGAATCCTATAACATAGATTTTTCTATCAGTATAACTATAACATGTACTGATTTCCGATCTAATTTTAGTATATAGTGAGTGAATTGGCATATCAGAGGAATGTACTACCGTCTAGTGGGATTCTTGCCAAGCAAACAGGGGTAAAAGTGTGCTGCAGTGTGCTGACACCTGATGGCATTGACGTAAACTTGTAGCTGAGTAGCAGGGGCTAGCTGTGCACCCCGTGAGTCGTGCACATTGTTTATCAATTCCGTACGTGTTTGGCGCATAAGGCAGTTACGGCACATCAGTCGCACATGCGCCAAAGCTCCTTAAAACGTGCAGAAGTGAAGGTGCGCTCGCGACCCTGAAGCCAAGTTTCACCGAGACTAGGGCAGCAATGCAGCATAGCGCGGTAGATTCAGTGCCGCGTATTTCAGATCACCGATTCTACATTACCGTTAATTGCGTAACTACTAAATCCACAAGGTGTCAAAAGTTAAGGTGTTCACATGTTGTTGTGCCCTTACACCACCGAAACCGCTATTCAAGCGTTGTTAATCGAGATGACAGCGGGTGTCTTATTCACCATTTTGTCTGTCGATTCCTGTTAACAACTTTGAGCGTTTCTTGAACGACAATCTGCCGCAATGGCTATGGTTGTGTGGATTAGAATATCCTTTTATTTTTTTATTCCACACTATTGCTCACTTTCTTCTGTGTAGCCATTCCGAACAGTTACGAATAGAAGCAAAGGTTGAGTTTGGAGGGAGGGGGAGCTTCATAGTTTCTTACTTTCTTCTCCCCTCCCCTTACCCCAAAAAGTAATTTAATTCCAGTCCCACTTTCAACGTGTAACGTCTCCTTAGAAAAATTAATGAATTACTGTGCAGATAAACATCTTATGTTACTTGATTTTCCAACAGCTGCGCAAATCTGAACGTACTCAGGCATTCACTTAAGTGACACACAATATTTTTTAGCGCAACACAATCTGACTTTCAGTAATCCCTACAAAAGAATAGCCCTGACTAACAATAACATATACCTTTCATGAATTCTTACCTCACAAACATCTTCGTTACTCGAACTACTGCAATACAGCGAGCGCCACTACTGCCAGCTAAATAAAAGATTCTAACTACTGATAGGCATAGTTAGCAAATGATATATATATATATATATATATATATATATATATATATATATATATATATATATATATATATCAGTTCATGACATCCAGTCTTACATATTTACTGTCCCTGTCCAGATCATCCGCTCTCAAAACTCTGCCATCTCACTCCCCACATCCACCACTGCTGGTGGCTCACCTCCAACTGCGCAACTAGTGGTGGGCAGGAAATCGCGAATCTGTTAGAAATCACAGTGATTGAGAAGTCACAGATATCACAGTAACAACTTCACAAAATCTAACTGTGATTTCAGTCACAGTTAGCAGTCGCAAGTAGCATTTCACAATAAACGCCGTGAGCCATCTGTTGGCTGAATTCCATACTGCTTTCTGTGATTTCAGTGACAAATCGCAACTAAAAGTCGCAAGTAGCAACTAAAAGGCGCAGTTAACAGTGCCATCTGTTGGCCAAAGTTCGTACTACGCTCATCTCTGCGACACGCTATCGAGTCTAACTGCGATTTCTGTGACAAGTCGCAACTAAGAGTCGCAAGTAGCAACTAAAAAGCGCAGTTAGCAGTGCTATCTGTTGAGCAAAGCTCATACTATGCTATTCGCTACCGAGTCAAACTGCGATTTCCGTGACAAATCGCAACTAAGAGTCAGAGGTAGCAACTAAAAAGCGCAGTCAACATTCTTTTCCTAGTGCCATCTGTTGAACGACGTACGTACTTCGTTATAAGAGCCTTGTGCCTCACGAGATCGGTGTGCTGTGTGTGCGTATGAAGGACTTATTTCATTAGTGGTACAAGTCCATTTTTGTTCATTTTGAGATACGGAGTCGTAAAGTTAAATGAGCGCTGAAAAATCTACAGTTGAGATACCAGAAATATTCAAGCATATGGCTTCTTGCTAGAAATGAACCTTTATTAATGTTTGTTTGGATCATTAATTTCAGAAGCATTATAGACAGAAAAGTGGAGGTAATGGACTTGTACCAATATAGAAATAAGCCCTTCACATTATATGACATGCACATTCAGCATCAGTTATGATTGGTCAAACACAGCTGTGACTCTGAATGTATTATATTAATAAGAAGAAACATTGCCTTTTACTCCTGAAAATATCAAGTAACGTAACAAATGTGATTCTGCTTCCAATATGACAATTTTGGTTATTACTCCACAGGTCTACAGGAGTTTGCAATGTTAACACAGCAGAACTCAGACATCTGTGTAAGTGTAGTGAAATGAAAACAGCATTATTGAATCATATGAATGCTTCACTTTTATTCGGGCGCAGTTCAAGACTCGGGATAAAAGTTTTGCCCCTGGTGTTCTACATGGCAACTTCACACACACGAACTTTTTGCCGACACTACAACCACCTACATAAGTAAGCTTTTCCTGTGTTACTTTCAAGTACTGCAATTAAGCTATTCCTCATTTAACTGGAAGATCTGTACTTCCCACTTTCATATCAACAGCCTCAAAATGCATATTCAATACCTCGGGCTCTGTTACAGGTCAGTGTCACACCAAGATTGCGGAGGGGGGGAGGGGCGGGGGGGGGGGGGGCGCCATGTCATTCTCCAACTAGTGTTTACCAGTAAATATATGGCAGAAAATTACGGGTATAGGACGGCTTACACATGTGGAAAATGAGATTTTCATTATTCAATCACTGTATTTAACATTTATTATTCCTTTAAAATTACATAACAACTTCAATAAAACACAGTTTAATCACTCATCTGCACACGTATTTCACAATTATGTCACTTTTAAACTGCAAATCCTCTAAGAGCTGTCTTGAATCTTCACGAGTCTCTCTCAGTAGCCTTGATGTGTATAGATACGTACAGCAACCAGTAAGCAAGAGTCAGAACTGTGTCTGCAAAATCACAAGGATTATTAAACAATTTTTGCTGTCACTAATTACAAGCAATATAATTGAGAGAGTAGATTGCTAATATTTGCTGTAATGAAAGCCACTCAATGGGGTATATTTCACATTTGCAAGAACGATCTCACTGAAGTAATTACGTCCATCGAAACACTTAGAAACTAACCTCTCGTCTGACTAAAACGGTCTAAAGACGCAGTGGCAATTTCTCCAGATCTGCTGACAATGATATTTTGAGTTATCAATTTACTGAGTGACTGAAATGTAGTTCGGGTACCTGTGAACATAACAATATGTTAGAATTCATTTTCTAAACACGAACTATTACGCTACTGTATGGCTACTTACATTTTAATTACACTATTAATATTTTCACAGTTGTTTCATTAATACATAATTAAAGCCAACGGAAGAAAAAACGTAAAACTTACTTACCAATGACATATTTGTTGAGATGCAATTTTCTGTGTGGGCACATGTAACTTTTTCATATGGTGGTAAGTCGCAGAAATCGCAGAAGTCACAGAAATCGCAGAAGTAGCAGAAGTCACAGAAATCGCAGAAGTAGCAGAAATCGCAGAAGCAGCAGAAGTCACAAAAATCGAAGAAGTCACAGAAATCGCGGAAGTAGCAGAAATCGCAGAAATAGCAGTGGCGGAGGGATACACGATCTACGTTCCTTAACTGCGACTCTTAACTGCGACAAATCACAGTTAAGAATAGCAGATACTGAAAAGTAGCATTCACAGAAATCACTGATATCGGAAAATCGCACTTTAGCCCATCACTATGCGCAACGCTACGCGCTGTTAGCATCCAGCTGCCGCTGCCCAACACTACAATGGCAGACAACAACGCAAACTAGCCACAGACTGCACACAGCACAGCCAGTGATTTTCATACAGAGCGCTACGTGGCGTTACCAACAAAAAACTTAAACAGCCTACTTACAAACGTACCATAGTTACCTAACATTTAGTAATAATAAAGTAACAAACATAGAATGTCTTAATACACCTTCTGATCAGCAGTATCCAGACGTGGCCTCGCGGTTTGACGCGCCTTGTCTTGGATTGGGCGCCCGCTCCCGGCGGAGGATCGAGTCCTCCCAAGGGTATGGGTATCCAGACGCCACTGCGGAAAGCGAAATTCACCGCTAGATGTCACAAGAGCGGGCGGGCCGGTATACAAAGGACACGGGGAGTATGGTGTTGTCGGCGAGTATTGTGTTGTCAGTTTCCGAGCGTTTGACTCGGTGTGGCACGACGGTCTAGAATTCATACTTTTTTAACAAGGGACACCGACGTCCCACATGACGCTGCTGCGGCCGTACCTGTCTGAACGAACCTTCTACGTGAGGGCCGACGACGGTACGTCCACAGACCGGCAGATACGTGAAAGAGTGCCGCAGGGGTCGGTCCTCGGCCCATCGCTGTACACTGCCGACGCGCCGAAAGTGTCAGGAGTCGAACTGGCGCTGTACGCTGATGATCCAGCCCTGTTCACTCGCAGCATGAACCTCCAGGTGCTGAGAAACTGCCTCCAACGCGGGTGCGACGCCTTGGGCTCATGGGCAACAAAGTGGCGGCTGACATTCAGCGCCACGAAGAGCCAGGTAGTCGTCTTCACCCTAAGACTTCTGCCGCCAGGGCTTACGCCTGTCGAAATGCTGGAAGAACCTATCCCATGGAGTGTGTAATGCACCTCTTTCTCCAGGGGACAAATGTATGGATGTAGAGGCTTATCTCACTAGGGGTAAGATAGATACTGCCTACAGGAAAATTAAAGAGACCTTTGGAGAGATGAGAACCACTTGTATGAATATCAAGAGCTCAGATGGCAACCCAGTTCTAAGCAAAGAAGAGAAAGGCAGAAAGGTGGAGGGAGTATATAGGGTATATACAAGGGCGATGTAAATGAGGACAATATTATGGAAATGGAAGAGGATGTAGATGAAGATGAAATGGGAGATATGATACTGCGTGAAGAGTTTCACAGAGCACTGAAAGACCTGAGTCGAAACAAGGCCCCAGGAGTAGCCAACATTCCAATAGAACTACTGACGGCCTTGGGAGAGCCAATCATGACAAAACTCTACCAGCTGGTGAGCAAGATGTGTGAGACAGGCGAAATACCCTCAGACTTCAAGAAGAATATAATAATTCCAATCCCAAAGAAAGCAGGTGCTGACAGATGTGAAAATTACCGAAAAACCAGTCTAATATGTCACAGCTGCAAAATACTAACACGAATTCTTTACAAACGAATGGAATAACTAGTAGAAGCCGACCTCGGGGAAGATCAGTTTGGATTCCGTAGAAATATTGCAACACGTGAGGCAATACTGACCTTACGACTTATCTTAGAAGAAAGATTAAGGAAAGGCAAACCTACGTTTCTAGCATTTGTAGACTTGGAGAAAGCTTTTGACAATGTTGACTGGAATACTCTCTTTCAAATTCTGAAGGTGGCAGGGGTAAAATACAGGGAGCGAAAGGCTATTTACAATTGTACAAAAGGCAGATGGAGTCGAGGGACATGAGAGGGAAGCAGCGTTTGGGAAGGGAGTGAGACAAGGTTGTAGCCTCTCCCCGATGTTATTCAATCTGTATATTGAACAAGAAGTAAAGGAAACAAAAGAAAAATTCGGAGTAGGTATTAAAATCCATGGAGAAGAAATAAAAACTTTGAGGTTCGCCGATGACATTGTAATTCTGTCAGAGACAGCAAAGGACCTGGAAGAGCAGTTGAACGAAATGGACAGTGTATTGAAAGGAGGATATAAGATGAACATTAACAAAAGCAAAACGAGGATAATGGAATGTAGTCAAATTAAATCGGGTGATGCTGAGGGAATTAGATTAGGAAATGAGACACTTAAAGTAGTAAAGGAGTTTTGCTATTTAGGAAGTAAAATAACTGATGATGGTCGAAGCAGAGAGAATATAAAATGTAGACTGGCAATGGCAAGGAAAGCGTTTCTGAAGAAGAGAAATTTGTTAACATCGAGTATACATTTATGTATCAGGAAGTCGTTTCTGAAAGTATTTGTATGGAGTGTAGAAATTTATGGAAGTGAAACATGGACGAAAACTAGTTTGAACAAGAAGAAAATAGAAGCTTTCGAAATGTGGTGCTACAGAAGAATGCTGAAGATAAGGTGGATAGATCACGTAACTAATGAGGAGGTATTGAATAGAATTGGGGAGAAGAGGAGTTGACTAGAAAAAGGGATCGGTTGGTAGGACATTTCTGAGGCACCAAGGGATCACAAATTTAGCATTGGAGGGCAGCGTGGAGGGTAAAAAATCGTAGAGAGAGACCAAGGGATGACTACACTAAGCAGATTCAGAAGGATGTAGGTTGCAGTAGGTACTGGGAAATGAAGAAGCTTGCACAGGACAGAGTAGCATGGAGAGCTGCATCAAACCAGTCTCAGGACTGAAGACCACAACAGCAACAACATCAGTAGTAGTACATTAAGCTACAAATTATCATTTTTAAACCTGTGTGGTCTCCCTGGTGTGCCTAGTCGACCACAAGTCCCCGTCACGCTGTTCGGTCTAACAACAGAGTACATACAGGGTTGAAGACATGGAGAAAGAAAGGTATCATCACAATCTGAATTTAGAGTAATATGACTTTCTTACCTTTATTGGTCGTTGTTGCACGCCCGTGGTCCAGTGACGAATCTCGCCATCCGCTGTTTGTTAAATCAATTTGAGGTCCAGGTTGTATCTGCTGCGTAAGAACTGACACATATTTAAACTTCCAACTTTTATTTTATAAACGCTGATCGTGACAATATTCAATAATTTTCAATTAATAGCTTTTCCAATACATCATTTCGTCCCCTCTATCCTTGACCTCAAAGCAAGCGTATTAGAAGACGCCTCAACAACTGCCCATTGTCTCTGTGGTGTCACCTCCAGACACCACACTTGCTAGGTGGTAGCCTTTAAATCGGCCGCGGTCCGTTAGTATACGTCGGACCCGCGTGTCACCACTATCAGTGATTGCAGACCGAGCGCCGCCACGCCGCAGGTCTAGTCTAGAAAGACTCCCCAGCACTCGCCCCAGTGGTAGAGCCGACTTTGCTAGCGATGGTTCACTGTTTATATACGCTCTCATTTGCCGAGGCAATAGTTTAGCATAGCCTTCAGCTACGTCATTTGCTACGACCTAGCAAGGTGCCATATTCAGTTACTATGTCTTCTGAACAGATAATATTGTGGCATGTACCGTCAAGAGCGACGTCCATCATTAATGTATTAAAGTATGAAACTAATTACTTCCGCTTTCTGAATTCTAATTCCTTGTCATGTTCCAGACCTCACGTCAGTATAGTTCTTCCCTCTTCACGCCAGCCTGCGTGAGCTAAAACGCGTGCATTTCGGCCTCCTCTCGTAACACGGTGTTGGCTCTTCTGCCAACCCAACAGTCTCTACACCCACCAATGCTCCTGTTTTCAGAGCTTACAAACTGTGCAGTACTGACAACCTTGGTTGTATATCGATATTTTACACATCGCACGTATACATATATGAAAAACATAGTATGAAAAATAAAAAGTGTTTATAATATAGGTCTGTGGCAATAAATCTCATGATTGTCCTCATATTAACAGTTTTTTTAACAAAATAATAATATTTCAATTTATGTTTGCGTAGTTAAAGTACACTTGCTCCTTCAAGTTGATTGACGGCACCGCATGCCTCGCCAGCCGGTGGTATCGGTAGTTTCAGTTGTCCGTTACATTAAAAGTGGGACGACGAAATACATAGGGGTCACCCTAGATCGCAGGCTCACCTGGAAGCGTCACATCCGTCATGTCAAAGGGAGAACAATAGGACGTCTTCGCACACTGTATCCGCTGCTAAACCCGCAGTCGTCATTGCTACCGCAACACGGCGTCACGCGATACCTAACATTGGTCCGCCCACTGTTAGAGTATGCGGCCGTGGTCTGGGGGAAAGCCGCAGAGGATACAGGACCGCGCCCTGAAGACTGCTATGCATCTTCCGCGGCAATACTCGACGCGCCAGCTCTACGAGGACACCGGGATCCTGCCTCTCCGAGATAGGATTCGCGCCATCACCAAGAAGTTCTACGAGAAAGCTGGCCCTTCCTGCAACCGGCTCAACCGAGGACTGGGCCAACAACCTCATAACAGGCCAACCTCGCGTTGGCCTGACCCGCTGAGGGATTAAGTTTTACTAATCCACCATCAGAGTGTGTCTATCTCTTTTTCAGGCTCCAGCAGCAAGGACAAACTGCATCATCTCGAGCCAAGGACAGGCTCCTCTTTTCAGCGTCAGCGTCATTGTGTTGTCAGTGGACAAGCAGTAATAGCAGAATGTCCCTGTCAGGGCAGCTGAGTGGCTTCGAACGCAGACTAATCACTGGACGTCGTGTGAGTAGCAGAGCCATCGGGTACATCTCAGCCTTCCTAAAGCTTCCCAAGTCGACTGTTGGTGAAATGACTGCAGTGGAAACGCGAACTAACAACCACAGCTAAATCCAAGACCAGGCCGAGCTCATATACTGATGGACAGGTAATGTCGAGAATTGCATAGGATGAGTGTAAACAGAAATCTCCTGAAATCAGAGGAAGGAACCACTCGTGAGTTCCACAGTATTATCAGCAGTCCAGCTAGAACAACGAGTGTGCCTAGGGAGTTAACAAGAACGGAGTACATGGTGGAGCAGCTCTTCATAAGCCTCACATTTCTGCAGCCAGTGAAGTGGTGTAAAGAGCGACGCCATTGGCCAATGCAGGGCGAAAAACCAGAGATTTGGAGTGATAAGTCACACTACACACTGTGGCAATCCGCTGGAAGGGTTTGGGTTCGGCAAATGCCTCGAGACCGTTACCTGCCATCATGTGTAGTGCCAACAGTGAAGTACGAAGGACGTGCAGTCACGGTACAGGGGTGCTTCTCGGGGTCTGGCTGATGTCTCGTTGTACTTAAGAAAAAACGAAATTGAAATAACATGAATTTATCTTACAGTATTGTCTACTGCGTACAGTGCAGAAACACTCAGGAGCCGATGACTGTATCAGCAGGGCAGTGCACCCTTTCATTAAGCAGCAACTGTGAGGCAGTGGTTTGTGAACAAAAACATTTCTGAAATGGGCTGTCCTGTCCAGAGTTCCGACCTTACCGCAATGGAACATCTTTGGGCTGAGTTAGGACGTCGACATCGCTTCAGATCCCAGCATCCAACATCATGGTCTTCTTTGGTTTCGGCTCTTGAGCATGAATGGGTTATTAATCCGGCACAGACATTCAGACACTTCTTACAACGTGTTCGCCATTAGAGTTCGTGTCGTCGTGTAAGTGAAGGATGGTCTAACCCCATACCAGTATCTGCTAATTGGTGTCCGGATCATTTTGATCACATTGTCTACAATAATAACTTACATTTATGCTTAGTGAATCGTTTAAACACAACTTTCAAGAATAATAATTTACGCGATATAAAATCGAAGTATCCACCTACCCTCTATGACTGTGAACACAGGTTTGCAGACAATGCTATGCGGGCATCTCGACGTAAAGGATGGTTTTTCCATTCGTTTCCGCCAACAGTCAGGAAAATCACTGTTCCTGTTTTTCTTCCCTCCATGGTGGAGGCCCTTCCCTTCTTGTCTTCAAAAATGGCTCTAAGCATTATGGGACTTAACATTTGAGGTCGTCAGTCCCCTACATTTAGAACTAATTAAACCTAACTAACCTAAGGACATCACACTTATCCATGCCCGAGGCAGGATTCGAACCTCCGACAGCAGCGCAGTTCCGGACTGAAGCGCCTAGAACCGCTCGACCACAGCGGCCGGACTTTCCTGTCTTGCCTTGCTCAATTCCCTGTGGTTTGCTGGCTCTAAAAGTGCATCTGCATCTGCTTTGTTGATGCTAACAGATACAGTAAACCAGTTAAACGGTGCCATTACCTGGCTAGCGGCCGAAATCTCAGCCATGTGACGAGAATCGTGTCTTAAACATAACTTTGCTCGTAATTTTCAAGAATTTCTTTCATTTTTAGACTGTTTTCGTTCTATTTTATTTTCCGAAAGTTACCTAAGAAACTTGGCAATTGATATACGTAAAAATGTACAATCTTTTACGAAAGGTTTCTTGGGTAAGGGGGTAGGGGTCGTGATAATCCTCTGCTATTGCTTACTTTCTCTTTTTTCTTTTGCTACCTTACGTTTTTCGTGTGAATAATTCATAACTTCTTTTATATGTCGCATATAAATTAAATAGTTCTGTACTGTGTGACTCCGGACACCATAACAATAACATACTTCATTGGTTTTCTGTGAATATGATTCTCATAAGAAATAGTTCTTTTGTATTAATGACATACAGGAGACAGAGAATAACTTTTCAAATTACTTTAGTGTTTTTTTTTTTCCTTGATTCATAAGATAATTCTGACCATGCACTTCCTTAGGTGTCCGTGGTTCAAATGCAGTACAGTGACCACCAGATCACGAAGCCAACTTCAGCTTATTGGTCCACTTCGTGCCAAATAATAACTATGGAGCTTGGCGTGCATCGATAAGCTGAACTTCACTTCATGTTCCGATGGTCACTACCCTGTATTTTAACCATAGATGACCAAAGTAAATTTTGATTTTTTACCCGAAACTATGTCTTTATACCATACACTTGAGAAAGACTGCACAGCTGAACCTATGCAGTAGTGAAATATACAAAATAAAGAGTATTTTAATAGAAGTAACGAAATCGTGATTCACAAAGGGATTGTCAGTCTGGTAATGGAGGGAATTTGTGTGTGTATGTGTATATGTGTGTGTGTGTGTGTGTGTGTGTGTGTGTGTGTGTGTGAGAGAGAGAGAGAGAGAGAGAGAGAGAGAGAGAGAGAGAGAGAGAGGTATGTGATGGGATGTGGGGAGGAATCTGGGGGTAAAAATCGTAGGTGGAGAGCTAGGCACGAATTCAATAAGAAGCTTCAAATGGATGTGGGTTGCTAAAAGTTGTTCACAGATGAAGAGGCAATCAGTCTTCGTGCTGAAGACAACAACAGCAGTAACAGCGATACTCATTGCGATGGATTGTTGTCATTCAGAATCTACAGGATGTGATACCCAGACAAAAATTTCGTAAAGGCCATAGGTGCAGGAATGTCTGTACAATAGCTGTAAATACTTGTCTTAGTTGATGTTCATATGCGCGCTACGGAGTTGTACGAGAGCTTGCTAAAAAATAGTGATTCCGAATTTTTGTGTGAAAACTTTTAGCGCTATTTAAATTGTTAACATTCTACATCATTCCACTTCATATCTACATATTTATTTCTCATTGGAGCCACCCTGGCGACGAACTTATTTCCTCCTCCTGGAGATTAGTTTGTACCATGTTTGACTTGGTTGATGAAGTCTGTGCTTGCACCGCTTCATCATTCTTCAAGTAAAGTCCTTGAAGGTGTTCTTAAACATTTGGAAACAGATGAAATTCTTATGGGGTCAAGTCGGAACTGTATGGAGGATTTTCAATTACAGTGAATCCGAGACGCCGGTTTGTTGCAGACGTCGCAGAGCTGGTGTGTGGTCTAGCATCGACATGCTAAAGGAGAAAGGTGCTCCACTGTGGACGAACTCTTCGAATTCGGAAGTCGACTGCAGTACGCTGTTTCTCATGCATCAGCATAGTTACGTCACACACCGCCATGTTGCACTCTACAATTTGGAGCCCTCCAGCGGCAGAGGACTGCAAATATGTAGACACGAAGAATGAAGATGTAGAATATCAATAACACTTATTTTATTGGAAAACCTTTTCACACTAAAAATTCGGAGGCATTACTTTCCTGCACGCCCTCGTAGGTTCCTTCAGTTCATTATTTGTGCTTATTAATGATGTCGGTGATGGATACAACTAATTAAATGACGGAGATATTAAGTGTTGGATTTACAATGACTGCTTACATCACAGCAGAACCACCATGCCTGTTAGCTCCTCAGCTTGAGGTTGCTAATCAATTTTTTTAATAGATTGCGAAAACTGATGTACGTCTGTTTCATATGTTAGTTCTACAGTAAGGGGACTACACCGTGGTTCAGATCGAAAAACATCGATTTTCGGTTTTCATCATATTTCGATAGATTAAGTACTCTGAAAAGGATTTTACTGAAAAAATTTTTTCGAGCAATTAAAGAGCGTTTTCCTACCACCTGTGTTTATGTGCCACGCCCACTTTTCCGTCACCCACTTTTCTGCATATATTTTAGATCTGTATATCCCCTACATTGCACGTTAGGGATTTTTCCTTGAAATGCAGCGGTCGGTATTCTTTTGTTTCTGCTATTTTTGTAAACAACACCCTTTCAAACATGAGGTTAGTTTTGTTCAAGTGTGATTGCGAGTAGTTGTTATACTTACATTTACAGTGCTTGTTTACGTGTGTTTTTTGTGTTTATTGAAGATGACGAAAGGTAACGGCATTTTCAAGAAACGATAGTTTAGAGGAAACAAGTTTAGAAAGCTTTCTGTGCAAGAGTTTATGTCACCCGGCAACGATATTTCTAATTGTAATTCTTCAACAAGTGCATCATCAAAGAAGCTCTCACCATTTCAAGAGAGTTACAACGAATTTACTGTAAGTGACAAGAGGTACAGTAACATTATTATAAATTTTAAAAGATTATCAGATGTAATTTTAAATTTGTATAATGTAGACATTGTGGTAAGTCACAGAGTGTGAAAATTTCTGAGAGTGCCAGTGGGAGAAAAGGCTTAGCAATTCCTTTGGATTTAATTTGCACTAAATGTGATTTCATTTATCGTTCTTAAAAACCAGATGCAAGTGGCCCTTATGAAATCAATACTATTTAGTTTATGCCTAACGATCCATTGGCAAGGGCATGGCTGCAGGGAGAACATTTTGTTCAGTGATGAATTTACATAAACCACCAAATAAATTTGAAAAACTGACTGCAATATTAGAGAAATCTGTATGTGAGGTCAGTGAGGAAAGCATGAAACTGGCTGCTAGGGAAGCAGTGGAAGAAAATGATTGATGTTCGGATATTGCAGTTGCACTTGATGAAAGTTGGCAGAAAAGAGGACATACTTCCCTGAATGGGGTAGTGACTGCCACGAGTATAGACACCGACAAAGTGTTAGATGTGGAGATAATGTCTAAATGTTGCAAACGTTGTAAAGACAATGAACATAAAGAGTGGAACTGTATAGTTAATTTTAGAGGAACTAGTGGTGGTATGGAAGTTGATAAAGTACAACAAATATTTCATCGCTCCGTAGAAACAAGAGGCGAACGGAACACTAAATATTTGGTGACAGTAAGGAATAAAAAAATGTGGCTAACTCTAAGCCATATGGAGATGCCATTATTAGCAAAATAGAATGTGTAGACCATTTTCAAAACCGTTTGGGAACAAGACTGAGAAAACTAACTCTTGATATGAGACGAAAAAAGTTTGATGGAAAATTGTTGACCGGACAGGGTCGGTTAACAGAAATTGAAATAGAAAACTTGCAGGTATACTATGGGCAGGCAATTAGGAGAAAAAAAGAAAATCTGGAAGCAATGAACAGAGATGTTTGGGCCATATTCTTCCACAAGTCCTTTATTGATGATAAGCCACGTCATGGATTGTGTCTGTCAGGAGAAAATTCTTGGTGCAAATACAGTAGGGCTCAGGCAACTGGAGAATCTTATTCTCAACAGCATTCTCTTCCTGCTGCTGTTATTACATGAATTAAACCTATTTTCGGAGACTTGGATCATCCTGTACTTCTAAGGAAATGTCTGCATGGGTAGACACAGAACCCAAATGAATGTTGCAACAGCATAATTTGCAACCGCCTTTCTAAAACTGTATCTGTAGGCATGCATACAATGAAACTAGGAGTTCATGATGCTGTTATTACATTCAGTTGTGATAATATTGGAAAGTGCTGGGTACTGAAGAAGCTGGAAATTAATCCTAGTGAAAATATGATCACTGGGATGCAACATTGCGATAAAATGAGGATAGTCGATGCAGACAGGTTTGCATCTAATATGGCCAAGAAAGCAAGACAAACATTCAGGAAGGTGAGAAAGAAGCTGGAAGACCTGCTAGAGGCCAAAAAAGGGCCAGCATATGCAGCAGGACAGTTTTAATTAACTGTAAGTAACAAAGTATAAAAGTCTTTTCTTTAAAGTCACTTCCCCGCAAACCAAAATTTTCAGTACATATGCCCCATTATATCAGAAACTATCATAGATAAAGGAATGAAATATTCAGAGATACTGCATAACATAAAAAGCCGCCTCTGGTACTACATTCATAGATATTCTCCCATTAGGAAGTTCACAAAAAAATATTTTCTGCAGAAAAAAACTAAATATTTTTGTTAATAAATTTAAAAAAGTATTTCTTAAAAACTATACAATGGAAAAAGTTGATTTTAATACAGCTGACTCTATTGGCACATGTAACATACAGTAAAAATATTAAGGTCCAGCATCAAACAGTTTTTTTTTCAGAAATGGTTTAGATACTTGCCTAAATTAACATGGGTGGATAGGCAAGGTGTTGTCCCGTTAATATCATTTCTATCCAAAGCGTATCAACTTAATTCCTACACTAGGTGCGTCAGAATTCACACGTCAAGACGACAATATCGGCGACATTTCAAAATAAAAATAATTATTCTTCTCATAATACGTAAAATTGACAAAATAATATGCACATGCATATTGCACAATTACACTACGTTTTTAAAACATTGTTTCTAACGTTAAATTTTCTGTGATGAATGATCTTCAAGTCATGAATATAGGAACGATTCTTCTATTAATTGTAACAATCTTTTACTTGCATCCAAAAGCCTGCACCAAGATGTTTCGTCACTCTAGGTCCTGCCCAACACCTCGGTCACTCCAAAACGTGATATAATCATGAATATGTAATACCACATTGTCGAATTATCGGACATCCGGTGTGATCGAACATCTTAATGAAATAGTACCCCACTACGAACAGCTTGTGTTTCTGTCATTCATTTAGTGTTAGCGTAATTTGGCACGTTTACCACAGTTGCACTTGGTTTATATAGCGCATTCACACGTAGTTATACGCGCGGGAAAACATATTTAATGTACCTTATATCAAACAACTCAGAAAGATACACGTAGAAACCTGCGGTTGCCTGAATTGTGTGTTATGTACAATCGAAATTGAACTGATATACTACTTGAATTGAAGTTATGAGAAACAAACATCGCAATTTGTACAATTCTTATGATTTATTCGTGCAGGGGTACACAGGCTCAGTGTATTGTCTACACGATGGAGCCATTTTAACCACCGTAGGCTGTCAGTTTTATTCCTTTAACGCGCCAAGCATAAAAATTACATTATACATTTTTAAACGTTTGTTTCGTGTTATGTGGGAACACACACGCAGAACACGAAAGAAACAATTTTAAATGTGACCCACACATCACTGTGGAATCCTGTCAGTCGTCAACTTCGTATGTGCAAGCGACCTTTCATGCGTGAAAGTCAGCATTAAAGTGAAACTATGTAACGCAACTCAAGCAAATGCCTCAGACAGGTTACGTCATATACCTACTCCATCCTTGTTCATCTGAGCCAATACTTCATCCGTCTCTAATAATACGAAAGTCGACGGCACACTGGTCACAGATTTTTCACACTTCTTTCCATTACCTTTTAGCGTGTAATTCGATCAAGACGATTAAGAGGAGTAAAGAAAGGTTAGAGTTGAACGTTCTGTAGGCATTTGCATCATGAAAGTAGGAAACTAATTCGACTGAAGAAAGGTAAGAAATACAACCACGCGAGGCCTTGCTGAGGGAGATATCCCAGCATTCGACTGGAGTGATTTAAGGAAACAAGAGAAGAACCTGCAGTACCTTCTCCAATGTTGCAAACAGTTCTGTAGACGTTTTGGGAGCTGCGGCTCATATAAGATAATTTCAGTGTCGCCGTGTTGGTCATACATTTCACTCTCGCATTTTTCGTCAACTCGTTCTTATAACACTTGATTTAAGAATTCATCGACCTAGATGAGGCAGTGCTGCAGACGTGCGTGTCTTGCGGCAGCTGCTATAAAATCACCTTCCGATCCCCCGGATTTAGGTTTTATGGTGGTTCCCCTAAATTATTTTCTTAAATACTTGGATGACTCCTGAAATAGATCACAGCAGCTTGTGGCGAGCCAGTGCTGTAGACAAACGTACTCCGGGGCAGCTGCGATAAAGTCACCTACCGGTCCTCCGAATTTAAGTGCTCAGTAGTTTCTCTAAATACCTTTCACAAACACTAGGGTAGCTCAGCGGCTTGTCCACCGAGCTGGTGCTCCTGATCTGTTGATCTCCATATCAACAGGACATTAAACTCTTAACTTTACTTTTTCGCCTTTTTATGTGAAAAATAAAGACTCAGGTTGACAATTAGGAAAGAAAACGTTGCAGTCGTACATACAATATTAGCTGACAGAAATCATTTTTGTCGATTTCGAAAGTAAAACAAGCCTAGAAAAAAAAACAGCGAAATATTAATTTACACCCTAACACCTCCATGTAAACTAAGGTTTTCCTGCTGCGTTACATGCGTTATAAGTTCCCAGAAGTCCCTCCTCATGAGACTTTGCTCTCTTGTCTAGGGTACCAGGTTGGTGGAATGAAAATTAAAAACATACCTCATTAGACACTCTTTCTGCACGCTGACTATCTAAACACTAGCACTGAAAAGTTCTGTTCGCTACTTGGCAGCTAGCAGCCTTCGTTGTAAAATTGCATGGCAAGCAATAATGCAATATAGATAGCACGAAGTATTTACAGATGTAAATAAATATTTTCTTTGAAAAATACCAGTGTAATCAAGTAAGTATTAAGCTAACAGCAGCAGATAAAGAGCAGCTACCTGATATAAATGAGGAAGCAGCAACTTCTTATTCAAAGCTACACTTATCTTTCAAACTAACTTAATTAAATTTAGCTGGTATTGTGATGAATAGCATCCAGAGGTATCGTGATAGCTTATTTTGAATACAGATTTTGCTGAAACATACATTGACTCATTTCATATCCATGAGTGTTCTTGTTAACCTACAAAACACGATGAATGTATGAATGAAATGAGTGAATGAATGAAAGAATGAAATCGTAATGTGTCATGTGCTGTAGAGACGCGATACTGTACGGGTGCTGTTGCCACAACATCGTGCTGTTTCAAAAGATCCACAGAGCTAAATTTCTCAATGTGAACAACGCTACCCGCTCATTTGGGATTCACCGCGTCCGTACACGTGAATACGATTGACACACGTGCAACATGCAACATCCCATCTCTCCACCTGATTCCCTCCTCTTGTTTTAAGCACATCCTGGCGCCGTGATTCGCATCGCTGTAAACGGGGTGAGCATTCAGCACTGCCATTACCGCTTGTGCGGCAGCGTACTAATGTAAATCAACTGCGAACACCACTCGATGCACGTTAAAATTACTAGCATCACTTGCAGAGAGCAACTAAGAGTTCAGAAGAAATTTCTCTTATTTTCGTTAACGATCACAAAACGTTTGGTCCTTTAGACTACCTGTTTTGGTCATCAGTGACCATCTTGAGGTCTCTGAGCTGAATTTCTGCTTCAGTTTACAGAGTGAACACTTCCTGGATCAATTTTAATGCGCGAATACGTCGCAGCCTGTGAAACTAGTGCCATGTCTGGCTTACGACAGAGTCAAAGGGCTCTGCAAACTGAAGCAGCAAATTAGCACCGAGATCTGAAGATGGTCGCTGCCGACCGAAACTAGTAGTCTAAGGTTCTTAAGTTCTGTGATCATACACGTAAATAAAAGAAATGCATTCTACATTTTCTGTATCACAGTTTTAATCGGAGATTATGTCACAGGCTGTGAACTAAATAGTTCGGTGGTGGTGTTCGCTAACGAAATTCACGACACACTTCGAATGCGTCGACGGTTCCAGTGTCAATGTTTCTGTCTTCGATATTGGCAGCTGGGTTTCTATATGTCACTGAAGTTTATGGTACACCACTTTATAAATCGTATTTGAATGTGGTAACTGAAATATAAACATTACACTGCGAATATGGTTTGACGCCAGCTGTACATTTTATTAGTGACACATGAAAATTTGTGCCGGACGGGGACTCGAACTCAGATTTTCTGATTATTGTGAGCGGTCACCTAAACCACTTCGGCTATCCATACACCCCTCCCGGACCGACCCAAACCTCCACTTGTATATTGTCCATATCCCCTATGCTAGTACTTTGAGAAGCTCGCACAGGGAGTGACAAATTTTTATTATCGTCAGTTTAGCCCTTTGAAGGCGTATATACCAGTCTGAAGGACATTATAATGAAACATGCAGGTGCTATGTAAACACAGATATGTGTAAATCATTGATTCATAAATGTTCCGTAATTCTATAACTCCCATCATATATTACCTAATTACTCATTTGCAATCGTCGACATTACAAAAAAACTTTCAGATCTCAAACTCCAGCATACTGTTGCCAAAAAAGCCTTACCTACAATGACCACCTGACCCATAAACGAAAAAAAACTCACCTCTCCCCACTGCAAATCTAATCACTTACAAAACAATGTCCCAAACAGTAATCCACGCTCATATGTACGTACCTGTAACCTGTCACACGCGCCCTACGTCTACAAATGAAAGACAGAAACCACCACCAAACTGGTAACACCTGAAATGGCTGCCCCCGACCTCTTCACCGACACGTCACTATCAAAACAGTTTCCCACGTCTCGTCTCCAGCACTCAAGATATAATCCGTTTTCTCACTATTGTCTTCCAAAACATTTCCCCTTTGGACGACCCCTTATCGTTCGTCAGATCACACTGACTGATTCTGTACGTTACCTGAATGTCACCGCCATATATTTATACAAATACTGTTACTATCTCGGATCTAAGTACCGTACCATTGTTTAAAACCTCTCACATGCTAACACAAGCAGCATCTCCAACCCTACTGCACCCAAAACTTGGTACAAGCACAGTCAGATCTACTTTCTTTACTCCAAGCGTAGCAATGTACACCTGATGAAATCGCAACGATAAGGAAATGTTCGAAAATTATTAAGTTTAGAAACGTATCTACACTGAAGAGCCAGAGAAACTGGTAAGCCGCCTAATATCGTATAGGGTCTACCCGAACACGAAGTGCCGCAACGCGACGTGGCATAGACTCGACTAACGCCTGAAGTAGTGTTGGAGGGAACTGACACCATGAATCCCACAGGGCTGTCCATAAATCTGTAGGAGTATGAGGGGGTGGAGATCTCTTCTGAACAGCGAGTTCGAAAGCATCCCAGATATGCTCAATAATATTAATATCTGGGGAGTTCGGTGACAAGTGGAAGTGTTTAAACTCAGAAGACTGTTCCTGGAGCCACTCTGTAGCAATTCTGGACGTGTGGCGGCCCGCATTGTCCTGCTGGAATTCCCAGAGTCCGTCGTAATGCACAATGGACATGAATGGATGCAGGTGATCAGATCGGATGCTTACATAAGTGTCATCTCTCAGAGTCGTATCTAGACGAATCAGAGGTCCAAACTGCACACGCCCCACGCCATTACAGAGCCTCCACCAGCTTGAACAGCCCCTGTTGACATGCATGGTCCTCGTATTCATGAGGTTGTCTCCATACCTGCACACGTCCATCCGCTCGATACAATCTGAAACGAGACTCGTCCGACCAGGCAACATGTTTCCAGTCATCAACAGTCCAATGTCGGTGTTGACGGGCCCAGGCGAGGCGTAGAGTTTTGTGTCGTGCAGTCATCAAGGGTACACGAGTGGGGCTTCGACCCAGAAAGCCCGAATCGATGTTTCGTTGAATGGTTCGTACGCTGACACTTGTTGATAATCCAGCACTGAAATTTGCGGGAGCGTTCCCCTTCTGTCACGTTGAATGATTCTCTTCAATCGTCTTTTTTCCTGCTCTTGTAGGATCTTTTTCCGGCTGCAGCGATGTCGGAGATTTGATGTTTTACTGGATTCCTGGTATTTACGGTACACTCGTGAAATGGTCGTACGGGGAAATCCTCACTTCATCACTACCTCAGAGATGCTGTGTCCCATCGCTCGGGTGCCGACTGTAATACTACCTTCAAACACGCTTAAAGCTTGATAACTTGCCATTGTAGCAGCAGTAACCCATCTAACAACTGCATCAGACACTGTGAAATTATTATTATTTAACAAAGCTATAATTTTGTAGGGTGAACTCATCCATTTTCTTTAAATCTGCTGCTGGCTCAGGCTCATGTTGTCGACTGCAAATGGTTGTTACGCCATGAATAATAAATACAAACAATAAGTTTCAGAACTTTTATTCAGTCATTTCCTATTTGTACCGACGTACATCTTCCTTAAGTCATTACATGCTTCTTGCACGGCAGTTAATAAGACACTGCTCTCCCGTACCAACATGGCAGCCCCTTTATATATAAATCCGTACAATCCTCGGTATTGTTGTAAAGGATTTTCAATAAAATTACAATTAAAACTTTTGTCTTAACATTAATGACAAATTACAACAGTTGCACTGGCACTTATAGGGCAAACACATTTATCGAATTTTACGTATTTAACATTTCAGAAGTGTGAAAATATTCAAACATAAAATATTAACAATACTTTTACTATTTTTATAAAATACAAAAGATACTTGGATCGTAAAATGTTTCTACCAATATATATGTTTCCAAGTCTTCCATTGACTGTGGCAATATATACATTTTATTTATTGTTGACAAAATACCTAAAGAACTACCTATGTTTACATGCCACTTATAACATTTTCGCTAATTACATTTTAATTGTCTAATCAACTGTGATTCTCTCAGTTGGGTTTTGGTTTAAAAACAACAGACTTTTATTTATTTATTGTTTTAACACAAATCCATCTCATTTTCAAAGAAATGACTTTGACCAATGTACTCGATCATTTGTCCCAGATTGCACGTAATTATGTTAATTCTAGATGCTCCTACTAATTACAGGACTTATATACTTCAAATGGGTTTCAATGGACTGTTGCGTGTCAACACTTGTTGTCTTATAAAGGCGTTGCCGACGGCAGCGCCGTATTCTGCCTGTTTACATATCTCTGTATTTGTACACGCATTCCTATACCAGTTTCTTTGGCTCCTTCATTGTATATCATGAGACAATTATAACAAATATAAATTATCTTCGTCAATATGTATCCGTCCCTTGCCCTTGCACAACCGCTATAGAAGAACCAGAGCCCCTGGGAGTGGAACGACGCAAACTGCGGCTGTTATCTGTGTTGACAAGCGGTAGGAAGCGGAGCAGGAGAGTTGCAGAGCCGGCTGGCGAGATAGCGGAGGCGACAGAAGCGCGACAGGTGCAGCAGCTCAGCGACAAGCATTCCACACTGGAAGAGCGAGCGATGCGTTTCACTTTCACAACCAACACAACTTTCTTCTGCATCAACCGTTCTGGTGTATTCATATAATTGTAGCCAAATAATTTTGTGACACACACACCTTTCCTCTCGTCCGAATGAATTTACATTTGGCTGCCTTGTTTGTAATAAACGCAGAATTCATAACTCCATAATTACACTTTGTTTTCATTTGCATTTGCCTGGTAAAGGTACTTCAAGGTTGAAAGCAAGACATGGATAGTTTTTATGTGTGTGCCTACACACACTTTTTCCATCTGCTGGACAGAAATAGAAAGAATTCTTGGCATCTAATTTCTCTTTAGTTGCCATCCTCCTTACTGTTACTTCGGTTTTCGTAATTATAGTATTTCCTGACTGTGGGGACAATTTTGTCATACATGTGGCAGAATGTTTTTTAGTCAAATCGATCTGCCCAAAGTATGTGACATACTAAAGATAACCTGCAAATCGTTTTCATTATCACATGATACGGTAAACTCTTAATATTCTGTATTGAAACAGAACAGCGAGAATTTGTGTAATCTGTTTCGTAAATCTGCCGTAATTCACCGTGATGTCCACTGCCAACAGCGCTCAGTGTTAATCTTTGTGTTCTTTTTGACACTTAAAAATACCGTTTCCCAAGCTTCTGATTCATTGTTGTTTTCCTTCTATGATTTATTAGAGTGAAAGCACTTTATGATCGAAGCAAAATCTCTATTTTTGTTCACTCAAATGCTATTTGTAGGTGTGATTGTCATTAGGTGGTGATCTAGTCATTTTTGTAACTTGTTTCATCACAGCGATCTTCTTTGCGGAGTAAAGGGGATGATTTACGTGTAGATGCACCAATATCAACATTGTTCTGTTGGAAGTTGCAGGATATTTGGTTTTTAATTCCTTTTGTGGTTTCGAGACATTACGCACTCAGATTGCGGGAATACAGTGTAGTGCGCACTAATGAATTGGAATTTACACGGGTGATCTAATCAGACATCAGCGTTAGAGGAAGACTCGAGAATACAGTTAACGTATTAGAAGTCTTGGTATCCGTTTGGTTCCGAACCACCGTAGTCAACTGGTAGAGAGGATCAACAAAGAGTTTGGCGTTTGAGCAAGTTTCGGATTGTCATCATATTGCTATAAAGAATTTCAGTAGTGCTTACATTTTCAGCCAACGGCCTTGCCACAGAGGTAACACCGGTTACCGTCAGATCACTGAAATTAAGCGCTGTCGGGCTTGGCTAGCACTTGGATGGTCACCGTCAGGGTCTGCCGAGCGCTTTTGGCTAGTGGGCTGCACTCAGACGTTGTGTGCCGGCCGGGGCGGCCGTGCGGTTCTAGGCGCTACAGTCTGGAACCGCGTGACCGCTACGGTCGCAGGTTCGAATCCTGCCTCGGGCATGGATGTGTGTGATGTGCTCAGGTTAGTTAGATTTAAGTAGTTCTAAGTTCTAGGCGACTGATGACCACAGCAGTTAAGTCCCATAGTGCTCAGAGCCATTTGAACCATTTTTTTCAGACGTTGTGAGGCCGATTGAGGAACTACTTGACTGAGAAGTAGCGACTCCAGTCACGGCAATTGACAACGGCTAGAAGAGAGGTGTACTGACCAACGGCACTCCATATCCGTATCCATTGACAACCATCGGCAGAGGATGACACGGCGGTCGGTCGTTACCACCGGGCCTTCCGAGGCGTGTTCGGATGGAGTTTAGGGTTATTTTATACGGCTTCAAGTATCCGATGATAGCACTTATAAGAGGTCCATAATTAAAGAATTTGTTGCTAGCGCACTCGAGCTGATGTAATTTCGATGTATTGCTCACGCGCTGCCTGCGATATGTAAGCTAGAAGAGAATATGAGACCAAAGAGCAGTATTGACTGCAGTAGGAACTGTGTGGCAGTAGGAGTAAGTTGTTGCTAGCGAGCAGTCGTGTCTGGTGTACCGTGTTGGCTGGGCCGGTCCTGTGCAGCGACGGCGGAGCGTAAGCGTTGTAGGATAAGGTAAAAGCAGCCTCGCGCATATGTAGTATTGTTACATCAAGTCCCATGTAAATGTTTAAAAAAATCTGTTAATAATAATCTTTCTCATAAACAGTAACTTTTGACATTTATCTCAATTTAAAGAATTCACTAATTTCTCCAATCCTTGGCAATCCCGATTGTTGAAAAGACAAATCTATCGGCCAGCATTGCACATAGCTGCCCCAGGAAAATTTCTTATTGGAGCAGATATATACGCGTTATCCGGCGATCTAATTAAGGTAAGATTTTTCAGTTTATTCAGAATGATGTATCAGGGCCATGACGCAGCATTGCTGACGTCCAAAATTTACCAGGTTAAATTGACTGTCAATTATTGAAAGGATATAGGTTTGTCACATTGTATTATATTTTCACTGTTGGGTAGTTACGCTAAATGAGAGTATTATTCATATTATTTTATTTTGTGGGGAGGTTACACACTTAATTTAGCTTCGTATCATAAATGAGATTTGAGTTTTCACGTGAGTTATAAAATTCTTGCTGCTGCATACAGAAATTATAAATTCTTTCAAACTAGCGAGAACAGGGACAGGATGCTTATCGTAAACTCACTGGGAACCGATTTTTAATACTTCATTATGTAAAACATTATTTGGACAACAATCATCTTAGTCGAAAGAACAACGCAATGGAAATATCGTATGGCATCGTTGGTTGGTTTCAGCACCTATCGGAGTAAGGGTTGTACCTTCGCGCACATTGGCCCCTTTTCTTGTGATGTGCGTGTGTTTGTGGAGTGTGGGTACATGTAATGGGTGTGAGAATAGTGTAGCGTTAAGTTTGTGTTGTATATTGCTGATATGAAAAAGGAGAGAATGATACATAATGCCGTCACATAGCCTACTCCTGTAGAACTGCACCAAGAGGGCCGTAGAGCTTAACATTTCCATCCGATCAACGGATCACAATAAAAGAGTGTCGTATGCCCTCACTCCAATGGACACTGCCGAGAGCTTTGGGATTTAACCCAGGACAGGCACGAAGACTGATAATCATGAAAATTTGTCGCTACCTCTCCTCCCCTGGCCGTCCAAATGCTGGCGACGGAAGTTTCATTCACTACCAGGATTGGAACCGAGTTACCTTCGAGTCTAGCGACACCGCATGGGCATGTATGAGCGACCTCATCTAAGGATGCATGTATGATAGTCAGTAGCATTTACGAGAAATGACGGAGGAGTTGTCGGTACAGATGTGGCCTACTGTTGTTCTCATGTCAGTATGAAGTAAGATGTCATTATTCCTCAGTTCTTGAACCGATGCTAGTCAGTAGATAGTTGTACAGCATTTGTCCTAGTTGTTTTTGTTGTGGTCTTTAGTCCGAATACTGGTTTGATGCAGCTCTCCACGCTATTCTATCCTGTGGAAGCCTCTCCACCTCTGAATAACTACTGCAACCTAAATCCTTCTGAATCTGCTTACTGTATTCATTTCTTGGCCTCCGTCTACGGTTTTTACCTACCACACTTCCCTCCAATACTAAATTGGTGATCCCTTGATGTCTCAGAATGTGTCCTATCAACCAATGCCTTGCTTTACTCAAGTTGTGCCACAAATTTCTTTCCTCTTCAACTCTATTCAATACGTCGTCATCAGTTAAGTGATCTACCCATCTAATCTTCAGCTTTCGTCGGTAGCAACACACTTCAAAAGCTTCTATTCTCTTCTTGTCTAAACCGGATATCGTTCATGATTCACTTCCGTACACGTTTACACTCCAGACAAATACCTTAAAGAAAGACTTCCTAACACTTAACTCTGTACCTGATGTTAACAAATTTCTCTTATTGTTTTTATAACGTTATTAACCTGCATCATAAATGTGTAAAAAAAAAAAAAAAGCTAGAAAGACAACCCACACTGAAGCTGTAGATTTTGCAATGTCTTTAGCTGAACAAAGCTGACTCTTCGTTGTGATGTATGCTATGAAGCAGGCATGTTTTGTGCTCGCTCTTTGAACTGTTACATCATCGTAATTGGACATGAGAATTTATGTCAACTGTGAATGTAAAAGCATATCGAAATCGGATATTAACATAACTGTTAAAATGATATTATGGCCATTAGTATTTGTTGAATGAGAAACGTGAAATTAAAAACTGCTGCCAGAGTCTATTTTTACAAGCTTGTTCAAGAAGAAGCAACCCAGGAGATTATCGTCAAGACTTCAATTTCATCAAGTTAAGTACAATTAACCCAGCTATTCCTGTTCCACAATGTTCGTATTTGGATAGTTACGGATTTACGACAAGTTACGCTATTTTTTGTCACATCCTAAAGTTTTATTACAACAAATGAACGAACTAAGGTTAGAACCTTAAGAAAGGCAGCCCAGCTTACATGATCCAGACTAGCAGCGGATGATCTAATTGTAAGTTGAGTTGCTTATCTTAAGGCGCAAGAAATATTTACAATAACGGTTTCATTTCGCCCACCCTGTATCTCCTGATCTCTCCCATTTTTACTCGGCAATTACTGCCTTCACACAACAGTTGCCGGCCGGAGTGGCCGAGCGGTTCTAGGCGCTACAGTCCGGTGCCGCGCGACCGCTACGGTCGCGGGTACGAATCCTGCCTCGGGCATGGATGTGTGTGATGTCCTTAGGTTAGTTAGGTTTAAGTAGTTCTAAGTTCTAGGGGACTGATGACCTCAGAAGTTAAGTCCCATAGTGCTCAGAGCCATTTTCCCACACAACAGTTATCTAAGTATGAATGTAACAACAAGTTTACTGTTACCAGTCACTGTTTACTTATCCCCATGACGCGTTTCAAAAGTTTAAACCTCCATATTCAGGTGGATTTACATATCTTAGTATCACATATGTGTGTATTGTGTTACAATTTTTGGAGGAACTTGTAGCAGTGTCTCTAGTGGTTACAGGTTCCTTTCACTGTCGTAACACATCACATGTTTACAAAATATATATCATAGTTTTTCCAGACTCCAATTTTGTTTACGAAATATGACAGTATACATCTGATGTGTTGAGACAGTGGTTGAAAATGGTTCAAATGGATCTGAGCCCTATGGGACTTAACTTCTGAGGTCATCAGTCCCCTAGAACTTAGAACTACTTAAACCTAACTAACCTAAGGACATCACACACATCCATGCCCGAGGCAGGATTCGAACCCGCGACCGTAGCGGGTTGAGACAGTGAAAGGAACCTTTGACCACTGGAGACAGTGCCACAAGTTCCCACTGAAATTCGCAACACAACACACACATATGTCATAACAACAAATGTAAATTCACCTGATGATGTGGGCTTAAGCCTTTGAAACCTATCGTGGAGGTAAATAAACAGTGACTGGTAACAGTAGACTTGTTGTTTCATTCGATACCAGTAACAGTCACAGTAAAGCCTAACCTAAAGTGTTTGCATTTAAAGTTATTCGAGTACATTCCTTCTTCACCGCCATCGGTAATCTGACACGCACCACTGTATAAAGACTCCAGACTTTCCCATGCGTTAAGATCTTGTACTATACTCAAGCCCTGGCTTATTTCTTGATGCTATCCACCCCACCTGCTATTACGTCCTCATATTGGTCTTTTCTCATGTCTTGTAATCCAACAAAGAACTTGCTTGGTCCACCTACCACTCACTCATCTGACTACATGTCTTGCCCTTCCCCACTTCGTCCTCGTTACATTTACAGTCGCGCTTCCACTCCAATCTGTTCCGCAGGTCATTTCTTTGTTTTCCTGTTGCTCGTAGCAACTCTCAACATGTATCTCTCCGTAGATAGCTGAGTAACCCACAGGTTTTGAATAATTTCCATAGCGAAAGTCAGTGTCTCGCTGCCATAACTCAGAACTGGTAACATGTGTTACTAAACAGCTAAAACATCTACACGAACACACAGTGTCAGCTTTAGGTTGCCTATGTAACGGTTTCCAGTGGAGCAAAAATTAGATTTTTAGTGCCCCATATAATCAGTGACCGAATTTGAAAATTTTAAATGCTGTCGTAATCTGCTCATCAAGAGGTAAAAATGTTACATTAAAGGGTTGACACAATACGTCCAATAGTAAAGTTAGAAACTTACCTCTTGAGGCAGCGTAGCTCATAACGCACAAATTATCCAACATTTGAGAGTGAGAGCACGTAACGACTTCCAGCAAACTTCACACGTAATTTCGAAACAGATCTAAACTTCTTCTGCCATCCCACCACAAAATAATGAAAAGAAAGACGTTTGTCGCTCACCACATTTTTCTGTTCAAGCAGTAAAACTTCAGCATCAAGCGTGACGTTTTAATGTATTACTTCTTTACTACTAACTGTACTTGCGGCACTTTTTGTAGACAGTATCGTTATATACCAATAGATGTGTTTGCAAAATTAAATCATTGTACAACGTATTCGTCAGGAGATATGACGCCATTAACGTTGAGATACGTCAAAAAATAGCTTTTCTTAAAAAGGAGTCTCTCACCCAAGATTTTGCACGCTTAACGTCATATATTTGGCATGTTAACTCACTTGTAAACTATTCCAACGTCTAAAACTAGTTTACGCTTGGTAGCTTGATTCTTTAAACAGTCGGGGTTGGAGGGGTTACTGATAAACACAAGTTGTATACTTCCCGTTTCGGACATACACTCCTGGAAATTGAAATAAGAACACCGTGAAATCATTGTCCCAGGAAGGGGAAACTTTATTGACACATTCCTGGGGTCAGATACATCACATGATCACACTGACAGAACCACAGGCACATAGACACAGGCAACAGAGCATGCACAATGTCGGCACTAGTACAGTGTATATCCACCTTTCGCAGCAATGCAGGCTGCTGTTCTCCCATGGAGACGATCGTAGAGATGCTGGATGTAGTCCTGTGGAACGGCTTGCCATGCCATTTCCACCTGGCGCCTCAGTTGGACCAGCGTTCGTGCTGGACATGCAGACCGCGTGAGACGACGCTTCATCCAGTCCCAAACATGCTCAATGGGGGACAGATCCGGAGATCTTGCTGGCCAGGGTAGTTGACTTACACCTTCTAGAGCACGCTGGGTGGCACGGGATACATGCGGACGTGCATTGTCCTGTTGGAACAGCAAGTTCCCTTGCCGGTCTAGGAATGGTAGAACGATAGGTTCGATGACGGTTTGGATGTACCGTGCACTATTCAGTGTCCCCTCGACGATCACCAGAGGTGTACGGCCAGTGTAGGAGATCGCTCCCCACACCATGATGCCGGGTGTTCGCCCTGTGTGCCTCGGTCATATGCAGTCCTGATTGTGGTGCTCACCTGCAGGGCGCCAAACACGCATACGACTATAATTGGCACCAAGGCAGAAGCGACTCTCATCGCTGAAGACGACACGTCTCCATTCGTCCCTCCATTCACGCCTGTCGCGACACCACTGGAGGCGGGCTGCACGATGTTGGGGCGTGAGCGGAAGACGGCCTAACGGTGTGCGGGACCGTAGCCCAGCTTCATGGAGACGGTTGCGAATGGTCCTCGCCGATACCCCAGGAGCAACAGTGTCCCTTATTTGCTGGGAAGTGGCGGTGCGGTCCCCTACGGTACTGCGTAGGATCCTGCGGTCTTGGCGTGCATCCGTGCGTCGGTGCGGTCGGGTCCCAGGTCGACGGGCACGTGCACCTTCCGCCGACCACTGGCGACAACATCGATGTACTGTGGAGACCTCACGCCCCACGTGTTGAGCAATTCGGCGGTACGTCCACCCGGCCTCCCGCATGCCCACTATACGCCCTCGCTCAAAGTCCGTCAACTGCACATACGGTTCACGTCAACGCTGTCGCGGCATGCTACCAGTGTTAAAGACTGCGATGGAGCTCCGTATGCCACGGCAAACTGGCTGACACTGACGGCGGCGGTGCACAAATGCTGCGCAGCTAGCCCCATTCGACGGCCAACACCGCGGTTCCTGATGTGTCCGCTTTGCCGTGCGTGTGATCATTGCTTGTACAGCCCTCTCGTAGTGTCCGGAGCAAGTATGGTGGGTCTGACACACCGGTGTCAATGTGTTCTTTCTTCCATTTCCAGGAGTGTATTAAAAACTTAGATTTGAGTCATCTATGTATTTTACCAAAATCACAGCTGTTTATTTTCACTCTTTTGTTTATTTATTTCGCTGTCCACCTGATAATGGTCTTCATCTTCCCTAAATACGAAAACTCCTTAACTGTTTCTCTGACTTCATCGTTAATTTGTAGTATTTTCTTTCGAGTGTGTTCCCAACACCTTATTCCAGTCTTATTAAACTGTTTTTGGAACAGCTTTCAAACTTGCTCTGTTATATTCTTCAGTTAGTTTTTGAAGATTATCTGTGCTAGATGGTAACGGTGCCATGTAACCAACAAAAAAATGTGACATAGGCACGTTTCATTATCATGAATTTCTTTTTCGTTTTTCCAATTTAATCACGTCTATGCTACCTCTAGGACTACCGAGAACAGTTCTGATGCTATAGAATCCTCCATCTGACCCCCCTTTTCATTCCAAATCACTCACTATCCACAAGAAATCTAATGGGTCGATCGACATGTGCAGCACTATCTTCATTATACCAACATAACTTGAATCTACGCGTCGTTTATCGAGGTATGGTGCTGTAGGTTTTGTGCAAACTGAGTCAAAAGCATTCTCACAATGTAGAATCTCAGTTACAGTGATACCTTGCTTTAGTTTCCTACGATTTTCAAGTGGCCCACAGTATTATCTTCGCTTTTGTTTGAGGAGCACATCCTTTTGCTTGATTAAACTATATTTTTGCATATGTCTGGTAATAATTTTAGTTGAATATCTTGCGCATTAGAAGAGGAGGCAGATTGGTCCTTAGTATATGGGGCGAGCAAAAATTATCCGTTTGAGAGTGTTGCTGCAGCGTACATGCACCGTAACGCGACGCCGATGCGGGTATACGAGCAGCGACACGAAGGCAAGGGAGCACTGTGGGATTCGTGTTCTTCCGACGTGAGAGCGGTGAAGGTGGAAACGTGAACTATGACGACGTTATTACCAAATGTGTCCAAACAGGACCAACATGCTGTTATTCTTTTCTTGGTTGACGAAGGACAAACATCGGTAGACATCCATCGGAGAATGGAGAATGTGCACGTGTCAGCACGTCTGTCGAAAACCACCGTCAAGGGGTTCTGCTGCTTCGTGATAACACACGTCCCCATACGGTCATGATCTCTCCCCAAGCGATTATCGCGCATTTGATCTCTTAAAAAACGCCTTGAAGAGTCGACGATTCCTGTCGGACGAGGACGTCCAGCAGGCAGTTACGGACTTTTCAGGCAGCACGATACAGTATTTTAGCAAACGGGTGTCTTCAACCTCGTGTCTCGGTGGAATGATTGCCTCAGTGATCACAGCGATTTTGTCTGGTTAGCATACCGATTCTGGACTATGGCCTTCGAACGGAAACTTTTCGATCGGCCCTTACACAAAAATTATAGCGAAGCTCGAGTTTTGGGGAATTATCTTACTGCGCATGTAACGAGTACATAATTTCGTAAGTTTTCCCGCATTACGTTTTCTTGAAGTTTAAAGCAATTCTACAACAAAACTACCATTTCAGACGCTTTATCTTCTACGTAACCTGAATAACTCACTCAAACGTTACTTCCAGATTGTCACCATTTCTGTGTCGTCTTCCGAACAGTGCAACCATTTAAAGCATTCTTGGATGCTGGTACAGTTTCTTAGCTTCTGCTACTTACTGTACTGTCTGCCTACTCAACTGATGAAATGTCGACTCCACCCAGCACAATTTTCTGTTTTGTTTTCATCACATTCAATCTTTTCAATCATATGCCTTGGCAAATATAGGACACCGAAATATAATATGATCTAGCGTTACTGCAGGAGCATCATATTTGCAACTCCGTGTAAGCCTTTTCCGGATACTGCATTAAATGTGACGGGCAAGTGCGCGTGCTACTCTACGTCGGTTCACCGAACTACAGTATATGTCTGTCTGTCTGTCCGTCCCTCGAAGGAGCACACTGGCCGCTTTGTAACTCTGTAGATGGATTAGAATTGGAACCAAAGAGCCATGTGACGCTCCATTACTGACGTAGGCCACGGCAGTGAAGAGATGTAAATGTACCATTCGGTTGTGCAGAAGCAGTGTAATAAAATGAGATGACAGAAAATCACTTAAAACATCGTGGAATAGCTCCCATGGTACTAGAGGGATATGTAGAGGGTAAAAACTGTACAAGAAGACAGAGACTGAGATACATCCAAACAAATTAAGGTTGTGCGTGCCACTCTAATATGGTTTAAATGGCTCTGAGCACTGTGGGACTTAACATCTGAGGTCATCAGTCCCCTAGAAATTTGAACTACTTAAACCTAATTAACCTAAGGACATCACACACATCCATGCCCGAGGCAGGATTCGAACCTGCGACAGTAGCAGTCGCGCGGTTCCTGACTGCAGAGCCTAGAACCGCGCGGCCACCGCGGTCGGCGCCACTCTAATATGAAAAGGTTGGGGCACAGGAGATGAATTCGTGACAGGTCGGATCAAACCAGTCAAAAGACGGATGAATTTAAAAAAAAAAAGATCGAGGTGGAGACGTGACAGAATGGTAGAAAGGAGCTATTATGTTTGGACGTGACCACGATCATAGCGTGAATGAAGTCACCCGATTTCTTGGTGTATCAAAGCGGACTGTACAACAATGTATCCAAGGAATATTTTAGTGCTCGCAGCCGTGTAACAAGGCGACAGAATAGTGTCATAAAAAGATCCTAACTGGGCTAGTCAGGGGTAGAGCGTCTCATCAGTGGCAGTCGGCTTCACACCCGACATAGAACGCTGGTCTCAGTGAATGGCGTCATTCTCGACCAGTTTCCGAGTGGACATTCCGAAGGAAACTGCATAGAACGACTCCTGGATTCGGATACCTCGTAAAGGGACATTTAGCACAGCGGCGCATGAAGCTGTGTATCTACAACCAGCCAAACGTCACAGAAACTGGAAAGTAGCTGACTGTAGCAGCAAAGTGTGGTCCGAGGAGCCACAGTTCTGCCCATTTTGACATCATGCAAGGCGATTAGTGCACCGACGGCCCAACGTGGCGTTTCACGCGCAGTGTCTGGAGAGTAGGGTTAGGACGGACGTCATTCTGTGGTGCTTCGGCGGTGTTTCTCGTACCTTGGCTAGCGCTCGCCCATACGGGTTACCGTGAAGAAGCCAGGACATTTACTACAATAACGTCGGTATCCAGATTATTCCCTTTTCCCCCTACATCTTCATGGTGAGCATGCTATGGGCACTCGAGTCCTCCAAGATGACAACAGCCCTGTTTACGGGACTGCACGCGTACGTTCCTGGGTTGACGAACAATTAGACACCACATAACAACCTTGGCTGGCCTGTCGAACAACACCCTGTAGCATCTCGACTGGCCCCATTATTCACGCGATCTTAATCCAGTAGAAAATGTATTTGACTGTTTCGAACACTTCATGAAATATAGCAAATAACGTCCTGGCAGTTTGGTGATTCTGTCGAATCAAATCACCGATGGATGGCTTCAGCTGGCATGACACGTGAGGCGGAAGTCACTTTCGTCTGTAAGTTTTATACGTCACTGTACGGTACTTTATTATTTACTAAAAGCTGTATGACTAAGTAACCGCCGGCCGGTGTGGCCGTGCGGTTCTAGGCGATTCAGTCTGGAACCGCGTGACCACTACGGTCGCAGGTTCGAATCCTGCCTCGGGCATGGATGTGTGTGATGCCCTTAGGTTAGTTAGGTTTAAGTAGTTCTAAATTCTAGGGGACTGATGACCTCAGATGTTGAGTCCCACAGTGCTCAGAGTCATTTTTGAACTAAGTAACCGTCTACTCCTGTCTAAAGCCGGTGTGTTCGACCCGCAGGCTCCCTCTTCTTGTATTCTCTCTCCCTCCATGGCCCCGTAAACCCCGCAGTTAGCGATCCCCACTTTTTTACTCTGGCGCCAGACCGGAACTGCAGTTGGCGGAGCCGACGCATCTCGGGGTATAGCACACGCCGTGTTTGCTTAGCGCCGGGCCGCCGTCCGCTGAGCAAGCTTTTAATCAACACTTAAGGGCGGGCAGCCTGCTCGCTTGTTTGGACGACGGCAAATCTCGCCCAGATTTAATTACAGCCGGCGCCTAATGAGGCGGCAGGCAGGCGGGCAGCTCGCAAACAAACCGGGGCCTCCCCCTCCCGGATTAAGCGGACGCTGCCTGCGTGCTCCAGCGGAGCAGACCACAACACTACAGGAGCGCCACCTGCCCTGCAGCGGGCGCTGACGCCCTAATGACGGAACCACACGCACCTGAACACCCACGCCGGCCGTTCAGTGAGTGGCGGGACACGTCGTGTCGGGTCACAACACGTCTAGTGACACGGTATCGAGTGTAAAGTGTCGATACTACACTGAAGCGCCAAAGAAACTGGAATACGCGTGCGTATTCAAATACCGAGATATGTAAACAGGGTGAATACGGCGCTGCAGTCCACAACACCTATACATGGTGTTACAAAAAGGTACGGCCCAACTTTCAGGAAACATTCCTCACACACAAAGAAAGAAAATATATTATGTGGACATGTGTCCGTAAACGCTTACTTTCCATGTTAGAACTCATTTTATTACTTCTCTTCAAATCACATTAAACATGGAATGGAAACACACAGCAACAGAACGTACCAGCGTGACTTCAAACACTTTGTTACAGGAAATGTTCAAAATGTCCTCCGTTAGCGAGGATACATGCATCCACCCTCCGTCGCAAGGAATCCCTGATGCGCTGGAGAATGGCGTATTGTATCACAAAAAATGGTTCAAATGGCTCTGAGCACTATGGGACTCAACTGCTGTGGTTATCAGTCCCCTAGAACTTAGAACTACTTAAACCTAACTAACCTAAGGACATCACACACATCCATGCCCGAGGCAGGATTCGAACCTGCGACCGTAGCAGTCGCACGGTTCCGGACTGCGCGCCTAGAACCGCGAGACCACCGCGGCCGGCGTATTGTATCACAGCCGTCCACGATACGAGCACGAAGAGTCTCTACAATGGTACCGGGGTTGCGAAGACAAGAGCTTTCAAATGCCTCCATAAATGAAAATCAAGAGGGTTGAGGTCAGGAGAGCGTGGAGGCCATGGAATTCGTCCACCTCACCAATACATCGGTCACCGAATCTGTTGTTGAGAAGCGTACGAACACTTTGACTGAAATGTGCAGGAGCTCCATCGTGCATGAACCACATGTTGTGTCGTACTTGTAAAGGCACATGTTGTAGCAGCACAAGTAGAGTATCCCGTATGAAATCATGATAACGTGCTCCATTGAGCGTAGGTGGAAGAACATACTGACGAAACTAAAATGAGCTCTAACATGGAAATTAAGCGTTTCCAGACACATGTCCACCTAACATCTTTTCTTTATTTGTGTGTGAGGAATGTTTCCTGAAAGTTTGGCCGTACCTTTTTGTAACACACTGCGTAAGACAACAAGTGTCTGGCGCAGTTGTTAGATCCGTTACTGCTGCTACAAAGGAAGGTTATCAAGATTTTGGTGAGTTTGGACGTGGTGTTATAGTCGGCGCGCGAGCGATGGGACTCAGCATCTCCGAGAGAGTCCCGTTCGATCATTTCACGAGTGTACCGTGGATATCAGCAATTCGGTAACACATCAAATCAGCGCCCTCGCTGCGGGACCAAGGACGAATGAAGAGAATCGTTCAACGTGACAGAAGTGCAACTCTTCCGCAAATTACTATAGATTTCAGTGCTGGGCCATCAACAAGTGTCCGTATGCGAACCATTCAACGAAACAGCATCGATATGGACTTTCGGAGACGAAGGCCCACTCGTCTACCCTTGGTGACTGCACTACACAAAGCTTTACCCCTCGCCTGCGCCCGTCTGCACCGACATGTTGATTACTGGACACATGTTGCCTGGTCGGACGAATCTCGCTTCAAATAGTACATTTACATTTACATTTATACTCCGCAAGCCACCCAACGGTGTGTGGCGGAGGGCACTTTACGTGCCACTGTCATTACCTCCCTTTTCTGTTCCAGTCGAGTATGGTTCGCGGGAAGAACGACCGCCGGAAAGCCTCCGTGCGCGCTCGAATCTCTCTAGTTTCACGTTCGTGATCTCCTCAGGAGGTATAAGTAGGGGGAAGAAATATATTCGATACCTCATCCAGAAACGCACCCTCTCGAAACCTGGCGAGCAAGCTACACCGCGATGCAGAGCGCCTCTCTTGCGGAGTCTGCCACTTGAGTTTGCTAAACATCTCCGTAACGCTATCACGGTTTCCAAATAACTCTGTATCCCTGTGACGGAACGCGCCGCTCTTCTTTGGATCTTCTCTATCTCCTCCGTCAACCCGATGTGGTACGGATCCCACACTGATGAGCAATACTCAAGTATAGGTCGAACGAGTGTTTTGTAAGCCACCTCCTTTGTTGACGGACTACATTTTCTAAGGACTCTCCCAATGAATCTCAACCTGGTACCCGGCTTACCAACAATTAATTTTATATGATCATTCCACTTCAAATCGTTCCGTACGCATACTGCCAGATATTTTAAAGAAGTAACTGCTACCAGTGTTTTTTCGGCTATCATAAAATCATACAATAAAGTATCATTCTTTCTATGTATTCGCAATACATTACATTTGTCTATGTTAAGGGTCACTTGCCACTCCCTGCACCAAGTGCCTATCCGCTGCAGATCTTTCTGCATTTCGCTGCAGTTTTCTAATGCTGCAACTTCTCTGTATACTACAGCATCATCCGCGAAAGGCCGCATGGAACTTCCGACACTATCTACTAGGTAATTTATATATATTGTGAAAAGCAATGGTCCCACAACACTCCCTGTGGCACGCCAGAGGTTACTTTAACGTCTGTAGACGTCTCTCCATTAAGAACAACATGCTGTGATCTGTTCGCTAAAAACTCTTCAATCCAGCCACACAGCTGGTCTGATATTCCGTAGGCTCTTACTTTCTTTATCAGGCGACAGTGCGGAACTGTATCGAACGCCTTCCGGAAGTCAAGGAAAATAGCACTACCTGGGAGCCTGTGAGCCTGTATCTAATATTTTCTGGGTCTCATGAACAAATAAAGCGAGTTGGGTCTCACACGATCGCTGTTTCCGAGTGGATGCACGTGTGCGGGTATAGAGACAACCTCATGAATCCATGGATTCTGTATGTCAGCAAAGGACTGTTCAAGCTGGTGGAGGCTCTATAATGGTGTGGGGCGTGTTCAGTTGGAGTCATATGGGACCTCTGATAGGTTTAGATACGATTCTGACAGGTGACACTTACTTAAGCATCCTGTCTGATTACCTGCACCTATTCATGTCCACTGTGCATTCCGACGAACACGGTCAATTCCAGCAGTACAATGCGACTCCCCACAGGTACAGAGTTGCTACAAAGTGGTCTCAGGAACACATGTCTGAGCTTAAACATTTCAGCTGACCACCATACTCCCCGGATATGAACATTACTGCGCAGATTTGCAATGCCTTGCAATGTGCTGCTGAGAAAAGATTTCCATTGCCTCTTACTCTTCCTCATTTATGGATAGTCCTACAGGATTCGTGGTGTCAGTTCCCTCCAGCTCTACTTCAGACATCAGTCGAGTGCATGCCACTTAGTGTTGCAGCACTTCAGCGTGCTCGTGGAGACCCTACACGATGTTAGGCAGGTATACCATGTTCTTTGGCTCTTTATTGTATATTCACGTGTAGTATTTTAAAAAAAGTACCTCGAAGTATAGACACAAAAGATTAGATAGACCAACTCGTTAGTCGAATGGATCGGAACGGCGGCATCAAATATTTGACACTTTGTCTGCCACCGACGGTCCGGAACTGGCAAAAACGGAAACATGCAGTAACATCAGCTCTGACAGAAAAACTTCTTCAGCTGTCGTTCGAACTCCGATGGCGGTGTGCAACACCTCGCCTTCTCTTGCACACACATGCTCATTTTTGCTGATTATAGTTATTTTCACCCCTAAGTATCATTCATGAGAACACTCACAACTCAGCGGATCTATCGCTGCTTGGTGAGTCATCACGGCCGCGGAAGTCATGAAAATGAAACATCTAACGAGAAATTGGTAGCATGTGCATCCGCCACTGCTGACAGCGCTAGCGCGATCGAGGTGGTATATCCTCATCAAGTGTGAAATTGTCACACGCCGTGTTCATATGATTGATTCTTCCCTTTGCGTAATCTGTGGATTGTTGGACACAGAAAAACATGGCTTACAAGGGAAACTCCCCATCGTACCCCTCGTGGTAAGATGGCCCAGTGGAAAACCCGTCAAAAGCTGAACACACATAAAGTATGAAAACAGGAAGAAGGTGTACTGAACTGTGAAAAAAGAAGCAAAATAGAAATGGTGAACGGTCCAAGCTCACGATGTGCAAATGGAGGGGAAGGCAAACATCTCGACGTCGTAGTTGCGTGGTCACGGTGTTGCACTGTATTGAGATCTCTCTCGTACCCTGCTTTTTTTTTCCTTCTTCTTCTTCTTCTTCTTCTTCTCCACAAAATTATGAACTTTCCGTCCGGTCATTGACGTGTCTTTTCTCCTCCTGTAGTTCTGTCAGTTGTCATATTATACGTAGGTCACAGAATATGAGTCATGCGCTAATAATATGTTTACCATCGGAGGTAAATGTGCTGAAGAGTGACAACAGGCGAGACGCCGCATAGACCTCTCACAGGAATGAAAACGACAAATAATCGGATGTAAACTATGTTACAACAAAGGAATTCAAGATTCAAAACTTCCAAAACGGAACATAAGAATCATAACGTGTGGTACGTACGTTTGGAGGTCCCTTCTTTATATCTCGCTGTTGCAAACGGACGTTACCCCATGTCACAGACACAAATTTGAATACAGCGAATAGACACGTCAATTGTTAAATTTTCCGCACCGTTTGGATGTGCACTGAACACCAAACGTAGGGCAAATTTTTACGTGAGTTTTTACAATACGAATAATTGGTATTACGTAGTCTTTGCAATATAATCTTAAAGACAGTACAAATCATTGAGCTCTCGAGAGCAAACTGGTGCTCAGGTGCATAAATAGTAAATTTAAAGTCTGATCATGTCATAAACAAAATATTCTAAATTCATGTTGCCAGAAGATGCATAACTTTAGTGAAACTAAGAGTAAAGTATATCCCTAGTTGTTACGAAAATAATGGGAAAATGGTTCAGGAAAGGTTGGTGTTTGGCAGAAGCTTATACCCATGTAGACGTGGCTGAATTATAAAGTCCTATTCTTTGCAGTCTGACATCTGAGCATAGCTGTAGCAGTTTGGTCCAGCATCCAAGAACAACTAAACAAGTCACCACAGTCTTGTAAATAATAGATTTCAGCTATCAGTCGCCCTTCTTAAATTTTATTGGTAGATCTAGATTTCAGCTAGAAACTAGCCATTCTCAATGCACTATCCTTTTTTGATCAATGCATGTAACGCCTTTTGGTCGGGCTTCATCCACGAAATTGCTGTGTTTTATTTTCTGTAGTAATGGACATCGTCTCCTTGCAGCTGTTAATATTGGGTTCTGATTGTCATGGTTACACGCAGTTGCTTTGAAAGGGATAAACTGAATGGCGATATATTGCGTCGTTTCGCAGGAATCCGTAGCAACAGTAGATGAAACAGAAGTGTTAGAAAAATTTTGCTTCTCAGGGTGGGCTGGTAAGTATGTTAATGGGTTGTGAGGGGTATGCGTAGTTTGCTTTTGTGCAGTATTAGTTGCACAGTTCACAGATCGTCTTGTCCTTCAAAAAATTTAGCGTTGTGTCGTAGTGACAATCTAGTATTCCTGGTATGCGTCACGGAAGGAAGCAAACTCTGTTCTGTGTTGAGACTGAATGTGGCGTCTGATGTTTGACTGTTCGCATCATTAATCTGAGGGAAATAAAAGTTATTTGTTGAGGACTTATTCTGCTGTATGAATCTGGTCTGCAGATCGATCGCTGGGGAATAGCATTTATCAGCACAAAGGTTGACTTGAGCAAAAGTGTTTGCGCACGATAAAGCGGAAAGCTGCTGTGCTCAAAAATGGTTGAAATGGCTCTGAGCACTATGGGACTTAACATCTGAGGCCGTCAGTCCCCTAGAACTTAGAACTACTTAAACCTAACTAACTTAAGGACATCGCACACATCCAAACCCGAGGCAGCATTCGAACCTGCGACCGTAGCAGTCGGGCGGTTCCGAACTGAAACGCCTAGAACCGCTCGGCCACCGCAGCCGGTAGCTGTGGTGTGAACGGAAAGTTTTCATGACAAAAGGCGGCGTTGTTTGTGCCATTTTTGGGTTGACAGAAAACTTCTTTACTGTTAGTGTCATCATGTTTAATATGAGGCTTGATAACTTCACTATTAACTGTTTCAGATTGCGTGGGTGGCTCAACAGAGCGGTCATGTGCGTCACTCCAGGCCGTATTTTCGTCACTATGAATGGAATGGAATGAAATACCTGAGGTGGGAAACTTAGCTTTGTTATCAGATTTGATAAGCACAATTGGTTCATTAATGTTTTCCGAGATTATCGAACTGCTGTTGCTGACGGTAGCATTGGATGAAAAATTGACAATTTCATGCTACTTACTGGGGATCATGGTTAATTTCTCAGTAAAATTTTGTTCTGTGTTGTTGATGTGTTTTTTTAATAGGATGTGAGATCTGCGACGTGGCAACGTCTGTAACGGAATTCATACCAGCGTCAACATGGGTTGTAAGGCTACTGAGCAACTACTGTTCTACTTCCTGTCTTTGTACTGCTAATGACTATAAAAACGGATTGTTTTCCTCTGTGTGTTTAGGGAGAAAGTCTTTGTATCGCTTTTCTGAGGTCTCAGTGTGAACTTTAAGACGTGCATCTAATCGAATGTCTTGTTGATCTATTGTGTCATTAACTGATTGGATTTCATCCGTAAGCTTTTTATAGGTTTCACTACATTGATGTCTTCAAGCATTCATATCATCTCTCAAATGTTTGGTACTGTATGCGCATTGCCTGGCTAAAACTTCAATTTCATCGGAAAGACGTTTTTCACTGGCCTTGATATCTGTACCTACCTGTTTAAAACGGTTATCAGTCGTACCTGTGTATGATGTAAGCTCGTCACGTGTGCTGGAAAATTGTTCATTGAACTGAGTGGTAGTGTCAACTTGTTTTTCTCGCATTTCTCGTAACTGAGTGGTAGTGTCAACCTGTATTCCTCATAGACTGGAAAATTATTCATTGAACTGAGTATTCAGGTTAACCATCATTTCCATGAGATTTTGAAGAGTCACTTTCGTATTCTTTTCAGTTGATGCGTCGGGTTTCACCTGTTTTGTGATTTGTGGAGCGGAGACATCATCTACAACAATGGACGTCTCGTTTGTTGCATTATATGCATATTACCGCTAATGGAATCTGACGGATTCCTTAAAAAGGGCTGAATACTTTGCGCTACTGTGTTCATTGACCTGATTTGGTAAAGAATCGTGTTCTGACAGCTGCGTCTCAGCAAAACCTCAGCGTCGTCTACTATACCGGAACCGACAGTCTGGGCAGATGATAAATTGGGTGAAATCATACTGTCAGGAAACTGTACAGTATTTTTTTGACAAGGATCTTTGACGTGGCGCTTTCTTCAAAGTTCAAGATGGCTGACAACAACAACTTGTTATTATGCGCTGCAGTTGCTTGTACCACAACTGCATTGTGTGTGCATCTGGAAGAGAAGAGGCGAAGAAAAAGAAACATGCATGGGTGAAGATGTGGGTATTAAGTTGAGATAATAAAAGCATGCAGCAAAATTTGTTACGAGAGCTGAATGGAGGCCGTCATACACTCCTGGAAATGGAAAAAAGAACACATTGACACAGGTGTGTCAGACCCACCATACTTGCTCCGGACACTGCGAGAGGGCTGTACAAGCAATGATCACACGCACGGCACAGCGGACACACCAGGAACCGTGGTGTTGGCCGTCGAATGGCGCTAGCTGCGCAGCATTTGTGCACCGCCGCCGTCAGTGTCAGCCAGTTTGCCGTGGCATACGGAGCTCCATCGCAATCTTTAACACTGGTAGCATGCCGCGACAGCGTGGACGTGAACCGTATGTGCAGTAGACGGACTTTGAGCGAGGGCGTATAGTGGGCATGCGGGAGGCCGGGTGGACGTACCGCCGAATTGTTCAACACGTGGGGCGTGACGTCTCCACAGTACATCGATGTTGTCGCCAGTGGTCGGCGGAAGGTGCACGTGCCCGTCGACCTGGGACCGGACCGCAGCGACGCACGGATGCACGCCAAGACCGTAGGATCCTACGCAGTGCCGTAGGGGACCGCACCGCCACTTCCCAGCAAATTAGGGACACTGTTGCTCCTGGGGTATCGGCGAGGACCATTTGCAGCCGTCTCCATGAAGCTGGGCTACGGTCCCGCACACCGTTAGGCCGTCTTCCGCTCACGCCCCAACATCGTGCAGCCCGCCTCCAGTGGTGTCACGACAGGCGTGAATGGAGGGACGAATGGAGACGTGTCGTCTTCAGCGATGAGAGTCGCTTCTGCCTTGGTGCCAATGATGGTCGTATGCGTGTTTGGCGCCGTGCAGGTGAGCGCCACAATCAGGACTGCATACGACCGAGGCACACAGGGCCAACACCCGGCATCATGGTGTGGGGAGCGATCTCCTACACTGGCCGTACACCTCTGGTGATCGTCGGGGGGACACTGAATAGTGCACGGTACATCCAAACCGTCATCGAACCCATCGTTCTACCATTCCTAGACCGGCAAGGGAACTTGCTGTTCCGACAGGACAATGCACGTCCGCATGTATCCCGTGTCACCCAACGTGCTCTAGAAGGTGTAAGTCAACTACCCTGGCCAGCAAGATCTCCGGATCTGTCCCCCATTGAGCATGTTTGGGACTGGATGAAGCGTCGTCTCACGCGGTCTGCACGTCCAGCACGAACGCTGGTCCAACTGAGGCGCCAGGTGGAAATGGCATGGCAAGCCGTTCCACAGGACTACATCCAGCATCTCTACGATCGTCTCCATGGGAGAATAGCAGCCTGCATTGCTGCGAAAGGTGGATATACACTGTACTAGTGCCGACATTGTGCATGCTCTGTTGCCTGTGTCTATGTGCCTGTGGTTCTGTCAGTGTGATCATGTGATGTATCTGACCACAGGAATGTGTCAATAAAGTTTCCCTTTCCTGGGACAATGAATTCACGGTGTTATTATTTCAATTTCCAGGAGTGTATTTTATATAAACTACTTACGAAAGTGACTGCTCGTATTACATAGCAGAATACTCACTTGAGAAATGCTATACGTGCACAAGATGGGCTCTCCATAACACTGCGAATTCCTGCTACAGCAGAGATTTGTTCTCACTTACAATGCAGCACTCGAATACCACAATGGAAAATAACAAAAACAATTCCAGATACGTGTGAACGATTTATCAAGTACTGAACGAGGAATATCTAAAGATAAATACACGTTTAGTATGCTATATGGGCATTAAAAACTATTTTTATTTTTAATAACTTAATTAATAGAATTAATGTTCCAACAACTACAAAATTAATAAAAATTGCGAAAGAGATAAAGCACTTTTTAACTTGTGGCTTCCAGACTTCAAAAGTAGACTAAGTGGAATGGAGAGGTAAGGATTTTTTACTTTTATTTTAGAGTGTGTCGTCTTCTATATCGGCTTGGTGAAAAGCTGTCTGGACCTTTACAGATGTAGAGGTAGATGGCTGTTACTGTCATTGTAGATCTGAAGTCGCCTGCAGTATATCCCACATGCCCATTCAACACACGATTTATAGCATGCTTCGTGCCCCTTGCCCCCCCCCCCCTCCCCCACTGCCACCGCAGTCGAAACAAGGTTATTATAAAGAGTCGAAGGAACATACCAACTAAATTTTGAAGCCATGTTTCCAAATAAACTACAGACGTCTAATAACAGTAGCGATGCCAGCGGCTACATTTCACATTGCAGTCAACAGAAGACGAACAACCTTTATGATCAGATCTACGGCGAGGCCCTAGATTGATCATATTTCTTTGACGGAAGTCGAGCTTTGACAAAGTTCTCTATTACATTATCAAATTTACCGGCCTAAGCAAGCTGCTAGCTTGTTGATGTACAGAATATCTGATAATAAATCAGTACTTAAATACACAGATTTAAAACCGGCAGCATACAGGGTTGTTCTAAATGATGGACGCATTTTCAAAAATTCGTGTGTATTCATGTTCAAGTTCAAAATGAACGAGCTGTGTACCAATGAAAAGAGGTAGCTCCAAAGTTTTTGGCGGGCGGGCGGGCGGTGTTGGTTTCAGAAGCGGCCGGTAGAGTTCGCGCGGCAATAGGGTCGTCGTTCTGTTTCACTGTCAGATGCGACTGTGGAGCACAAGGTTGAGTTCGCGAAAAGTGGGTAGCAAAATGGCAGTGCTGCGGACATTTCGTACCAAATTCGGTATTCAACCACCAGTTCGAAAAAGCATTAGCCGTTGGTTTAAGCAATTTAAACAGACTGGGAGTGTGTGCAAAGGAAAAAGCACAGGCCGACCGCGTGTGTCAGAATATGATGTCCGACGGATTCAAGAAAGTTTCTGCGCAGTTACAGTAAGTCTACCAATGGAGCCAGGCTAGAACTTGGAATACCCCAACCAACTGTATGGGAAAAAAAAGATAATTGCTCGCATGTAATGGCTTTTGGTTTCAATGTCATCGAAAGAAACCAAGTGTGTACTAGTTGCAATGCACTTATTCATAACTATATATTTTATATTTCAATTATTTCTTCGTGATCACTTATGTTTAACAAACAAGAATACTTTTTGAGCGGTGTGCTACTCAGTAAGCTTTTCTGGTTTTGTTGAGTCATCCTTCATGATACACTCCATCCTTGTGGGCTACTTAGTATCACTGTGTGTGCTTGTTTCATGGCAGTACACGATATATGATGCATTCGCATATGAATATTTGTATCATGAACAGTTTCCTTGTGGGCGTCTTTCATATGTTCTATATATGTGGATCCTACATTCGGTTTATAACACGTCTTGGACGTTCATATTATAGATTTGACATAGTGTATGCTCCTCATCTGTGTACAACTAAGCATTTTATACTTTGACACGACACATAGGTAATGTTCCTTCTTTTTTACTTGTTTGTGAGATATTGTTTCCTTTCATTCATCAACTTTTATAGTTATTTTGTCTTACAGTAAGTTATTTCAGGGTTGTGCAGATAATGTATGTGCGACTGTCCAATAAAAATAATGAATTGTATTTAAAGAAGTTTTAATACATGGTATAATTGTACAATGTATTGAGTGGAAATTCGTGAGGGTATATTTTAGATATGTGACAATGGATGTATCTGTTCTCTCTGTCAAATGTTCGGTGTAAATTCGTTTGTAGAGTCTTGCCATTGTCTCTCATTCTGTTTTAATCTGTCTCTATCTAACTTGATTGATAAGTGATAATGCTATCGTTAATGTTTTATGCATATAGGCCTGAAGATGGCGCACTGAAGTGTTGAAACTGGTTGCAACAAAATAAAATAAAATCATAAGGACGGCTGTAGGTGTTCTATTTTGTCACAACTGTGTGGAAAGTTCTGAGACGGCGTTTGCGGTACAAGCCCTGCCGATTACAACTTGTGCAGGCTCTCAACCCCAATGACAAAGAGAAGCGTCTCGCATTTTGTGGGTATGTGCTGGCAAAGATGGAGAATGACACATTTCAACAGCATGTAATTTTTATCGATGAAGCTACATTTCACCTTAGTGGAAAAGTTAACAGACACAATATTCGCAAATTTGGTTTGGAAAATCCACATTCACCATTACAACGCGAAAGAAACTCACCAAAGATCAATGTGTTCTGTACCGTTTCTGTACAAAGGTTTACGGACCATTTTTCTTTGCGGAAAGAGCTGTAACGGGGTTCACGTACCTGGACATGTTGGGACAATGCCTGTTCCTCAAGTTATGGAAGATTCCCAGGACTTCATTTTCCAACAGGATGGAGCTCTGTCCCACTCGCAGTGTGATGTACGAGGCTTAAATGACTCCCTTCCTCAGCGCAAGATCGACCGCAGGGGACTTGGGGACAAGTCTCTGCACTTCTGGCCGCTGAGATCTCCTGATCTCACACCTTGCGACTATTTCTTATGGGGTTATATGAACGAAGCTATCAACCGCTCTGAAGGATCTGAAGAACCAATCACTGCTTCTGTGCACTCAGTAACATCAGATACGCTTTTACATATGTGGGACGAGTTTGACTACCAAGTCGATGTTTGCTGTCCAGCCAACGAAGACCACATTGACCATTTATAACATTTCTAATTATTAAAAACTAATTAATTACAAACTATTAAATTTATTAAATTGATATCAACTATTATGAAAAAACTCCTCCAGCGCTTACGAAGTGCATAAATTCCTTTACAAAAAAATTCTTTTGGTAGGCCGCACAACCACTGATGCACCGCGTGACGTACCTCTTCATCAGAACAGAACTTCTTTGCTCCCATTGCGTCTCTGAGTGGTCCAAACATATGCAAATCACTTGGGGCAAGGACTGGTGAGTAGGCTGGATGAGATAGACACTCAAACAGCAGGTCTGTGATTGTTGCAACTGCTGTACGGGCAGTGTGGGGCCTTGCATTGTCATGTTGCAAAACGATACCTGCTGACAGCAATCCACGTCGCATTTATTTCATTGCAGGCCGCAGATGATTGGTTAGGAGATCTGTGTATGATGCACTGGTGACAGTGGTCCCTCTAGGCATGTAATGCTCCAAAATTAAGCCTTTTTTTGTCCCAAAAGAGAGTCAGCACAACCTTCCCAGTGATGGTTCTGTTCGAAACTTCTTTGGTTTTGGTGATGAGGAATGGCGCGATTCCTTGCTCGCTCTCTTTGTTTACGGTTGGTAGAAGTGAACCCAGGCTTGCAAGGAAGCCATCGCCTTCTCGTTCAAATCGCCGAAGAAGTTCCTCACAAGCATCAACACGTCGTTCTATCATTTCAGGAGTTGGTTGCCGTGGCACCCATCTTGTAGACTCTTTGTGAAACTGGAGCACATTATGCCCAATGTGGTGTGCTGACCCGTGACTAATCTGTAAACATGTTGCAATGTCACTCGGGGGTTTTCCTTCATTATGGCTTCAACTGCTGCAATGTTCTGCTGCAATGTTCTGTGGAGTCACAACTCGTTGTGCCTGACCTGGACGAGGGGCATCTTCCACTGAAGTCACACCGTTTGTGAACTTCCAACTCCATTCGTAGACTTGCTGCTGTGACAAACATGCATCACCGTACTGAACCTTCATTTGTCGATGAATTTCAATAGGTTTTACACCACTACCCAAAAACCGAATAACAGAACGCTGCTCTTCCCTGGTGCAAGTCGCAAGTGGGGCGGCCATCTTTATACTGATACTGCGACGGTATGCCTACAGCAGTTAGACTGGGAAGAGGTGTACCGTGAACCTGATGCCAATTTAAAATATAATTTATTTCATGACACTTTCGTAAATGCATTTGGAAACTGCTTCCCCAAGAAAATAGTTAAATATACTCGTAAGAAACCATGTAACAAACCATGGCTTACTAAGGGTATAAAAATATCTTGTCACCGGAAAAGGGAAATGTATCTGACAGCAAGAAAGAGAAGTGACCCAGAAACTATCGAACATTATAAAAACTACTGTGCTGTATTAAGAAAAGTTATTAAAAAATCCAGAAGTATGTGTATCATGTCTGAAATCAGCAACTCTGATAATAAAATTAAAACAATTTGGAATATTATTAAAAGAGAAACAGGTCAACCAAGAGCACAGGAAGACAGTATTACCATCAAATTGAATGAAAACTTTACGAACAAAAAGTCAGAAGTTGAAAATATTTTTAATAATCATTTTCTAAATGTTGTGGATAAAATAGGATCCAGGTGTTCATTAGAAGATGCTAGGCTGTTAATGGAAGAGGCCATACCTATGCAATTTGATACAATCGAAATCTCACCCACTTCTCCCTCTGAAATTAGGAAAATAATAAACTCACATGGAATTGATGCCATTTCCAGAAAAATACTAAAAGCTTGTTCTCAACAGATCTCAGCCACCTGTGTAATAGCTCTCTGGAACAGGGCATTTTCCCTGATAGACTGAAATATGCTATTGTTATACCTTTGCATAAAAAAGGGGATAGATCTGATGTCAACAATTACCGTACAATCTCCCTTCTAACAGCTTATTCAAAAAATTTTGAGAAAGTAATGTATTCATGAGTAGCTTCACATATCTGTAAAAATGAAGTACTAACAAAATGTCAGTTTGGTTTCCATAAAGGTTTTTCAACAGAAAATGCCATATATGCTTTCACCAATCAAATTTTGAATGATCTGAATAACCGAAAACCACCCATTGGGATTTTTTGTGATCTCTCAAAGGCTTTTGATTGTGTAAATCATGAAATTCTGCTAGACAAGCTCAAGTATTGTGGCATGAGTAGGACAGTGCACAAATGGTTTAATTCATAGCTAACTGGAAGAGTGCAGAAAGTTGAAATAAGCAGTTCTCATAATATGCAAAAATCAGCACAATCCTCAAACTGGGGAACTATCAAGAATGGGTTTCCACAAGGGTCGTTCTTGGGTCCTTTGTTGTTCTTAATATACACTCCAGGAAATGGAAAAAAGAACACATTGACACCGGTGTGTCATACCCACCATACTTGCTCCAGACACTGCGAGAGGGCTGTACAAGCAATGATCACATGCACGGCACAGCGGACACACCAGGAACCGCGGTGTTGGCCGTCGAATGGCGCTAGCTGCGCAGCATTTGTGCACCGCCGCCGTCAGTGTCAGCCAGTTTGCCGTGGCATACTGAGCTCCATCGCAGTCTTTAACACTGGTAGCATGCCGCGACAGCGTGGACGTGAACCGTATGTGCAGTTGACAGACTTTGAGCGAGGGCGTATAGTGGGCATGCGGGAGGCCGGGTGGACGCACCGCCGAATTGCTCAACACGTGGGGCGTGAGGTCTCCACAGTACATCGATGTTGTCGCCAGTGGTCGGCGGAAGGTGCATGTGCCCGTCGACCTGGGACCGGACCGCAGCGACGCACGGATGCACGCCAAGACCATAGGATCCTACGCAGTGCCGTAGGGGACCGCACCGCCACTTCCCAGCAAATTAGGGACACTGTTGCTCCTGGGGTATCGGCGAGGACCATTCGCAACCGCCTCCATGAAGCTGGGTTACGGTCCCGCACACCGTTAGGCCGTCTTCCGCTCACGCCCCAACATCGTGCAGCCCGCCTCCAGTGGTGTCGCGACAGGCGTGAATGGAGGGACGAATGGACACGTGTCGTCTTCAGCGATGAGAGTCGCTTCTGCCTTGGTGCCAATGATGGTCGTATGCGTGTTTGGCGCCGTGCAGGTGAGCGCCACAATCAGGACTGCATACGACCGAGGCACACAGGGCCAACACCCGGCATCATGGTGCTGGGAGCGATCTCCTACACAGGCCGTACACCCCTGGTGATCGTCGAGGGGACACTGAATAGTGCACGATACATCCAAACCGTCATCGAACCCATCGTTCTACCATTCCTAGACCGGCAACGGAACTTGCTGTTCCAACAGGACAATGCACATCCGCATGTATCCCGTGCCACCCAACGTGCTCTAGAAGGTGTAAGTCAACTACCCTGGCCAGCAAGATCTCCGGATCTGCCCCCCATTGAGCATGTTTGGGATTGGATGAAGCGTCGTCTCACGCGGTCTGCACGTCCAGCACGAACGCTGGTCCAACTGAGGCGCCAGGTGGAAATGGCATGGCAAGCCGTTCCACAGGACTACATCCAGCATCTCTACGATCGTCTCCATGGGAGAATGGCAGCCTGCATTGCTGCGAAAGTTGGATATACACTGTACTAGTGCCGACATTGTGCATGCTCTGTTGCCTGTGTCTATGTGCCTGTGGTTCTGTCAGTGTGATCATGTGAATTATCTGACCCCAGGAATGTGTCAATAAAGTTTCCCCTTCCTGGGACAATGAATTCACAGTGTTCTTATTTCAATTTCCAGGAGTGTATATTAATGACTTGCGATTCTATATTCATGAAGAGGCAAAGTTAGTTCTCTTTGCTGATGATACAAGTATAGTAATCACACCTGACAAACTAGAATTAACTGATGAAATTGTCAATACTGTCTTTCAGAAAATTACTAAGTGGTTCCTTGTAAACGGACTTTCACTGAATTTTGATAAGACACAGAACATACAGTTCTGTATAGTAAATGGTATGATGTCATTAATAAATATAGACCTTAATCATAAGCATGTAGCTAAGGTAGAATATTCAAAAATTTTAGGTGTGACCACTGATGAGAGATTAAATTGGAAGAAACACATTGATGATCTGCTGAATCGTTTGAGTTCAGCTACTTATGCAATAAGGGTCATTGCAAATTTTGGTGATGAACATCTTAGTAAATTGCTTGCATATGGCGTCATACTTTGGGGTAATTCATCACTGAGGAATAAAGTATTTATTGCACAAAAGCGAGTAATCAGAATAATAGCTGGAGTCCACCCAATATCATCCTGCAGACATTTATTTAAGGATCTAGGGACATTCGCAGTAGCTTCTCAGTATATATACTCTCTTATGAAATTTGTTATTAACAACCAAACCCAATTCAAAAGTAAAAGCAGTGTGCATAAGTACAATACTAGGAGAAAGGATGATCTTCACTATTCTAGATTAAATCTTGCTTTGGCACAGAAAGGGGTGAATTATACTGCCACTAAAGTCTTTGGTCACTTACAAAATAGTATAAAAAGTCTGACAGATAACGAACAAATATTTAAGAAGAAATTAAAAGAATTTCTGAATGACAACTCCTTCTACTCCATAGAGGAATTTTTAGATATAAATTAAGAAATAAGAAAAAAATAAAGTTGTTATATTAACTTAATTATGTTGTTAAACTAACTTAATTATGTAATGTATTGGAAAATTTGACTCGTTCCACATCATTACGAAATATCGTATTCATGATCCATGGAACTAGTATTAATCTAATCTAATCTAATCTGTGTGCATCTGCACATGCTGCCACCTACAGGCCATTCTGCACGGTGTATTTAGCACGCTTCCAACTTACAGGACAGCAGTGCGAAATTTCGATTTGTTATTACAAGTTTAAGGTTTTCATTTGACTCACCCTCGTATAAAGCTTGTACATTTTGGATCTATACTTGAATAAATACGAAGTTTTGAAAATGGGTCCATCATTTAGAATAACCCTGTATTTACAGTGGGCAACCGATATTTTTATAAGCCCGCACGTCGATGTCTTTTGCGTCTATATATCGATACTTCTCAATATATCGACGCCGGTTAGTGAGACTTTTAATATCTGTACATCGAATTCCCAATATTTTTAAAGATAGTAGCAGTGCTAGTACAGACGTGTCCTTTGCCTTCGATAATTGAGAGACTGGCGGTGTTGGGTGTTGCAGGCAGCCAGTACGGGGAGCGGTGCCGCTTCGACGAGGACTGCGGCTACCACGATGAGGTGCTGGTCTGCTCCCGCGCAGACTCCAGGACCTGCCGCTGCCCCAGGGGCCTCGTCTGGGACGACCACTCGCGCAAGTGCTACGCCGTCGGCGACACCTACGGTAACTCGCGCTGTACATCTACATCTACATCTACATGACTACTCTGCAATTCACATTTAAGTGCTTGGCAGAGGGTTCATCGAACCACAATCATACTATCTCTCTACTATTCCACTCCCGAACAGCGAGCGGGAAAAACGAACACCTAAACCTTTCTGTTCGAGCTCTGATTTCTCTTATTTTATTTTGATGATCATTCCTACCTATGTAGGTTGGGCTCAACAAAATATTTTCGCATTCGGAAGAGAAAGTTGGTGACTGAAATTTCGTAAAAAGGTCTCGCCGCGACGAAAAACGTATATGCTGTAATGACTTCCATCCCAACTCGTGTATCATATCTGCCACACTCTCTCCCCTATAACGTGATAATACAAAACGAGCTGCCCTTTTTTGCACCCTTTCGATGTCCTCCGTCAATCCCACCTGGTAAGGATCCCACACCGCGCAGCAATATTCTAACAGAGGACGAACGAGTGTAGTGTAAGCTGTCTCTTTAGTGGACTTGTTGCATCTTCTAAGTGTCCTGCCAATGAAACGCAACCTTTGGCTCGCCTTCCCGACAATATTATCTATGTGGTCCTTCCAACTGAAGTTGTTCGTAATTTTAACACCCAGGTACTTAGTTGAATTGACAGCCTTGAGAATTGTACTATTTATCGAGTAATCGAATTCCAACGGATTTCTTTTGGAACTCATGTGGATCATCGCACACTTTTCGTTATTTAGCGTCAACTGCCACCTGACACACCATACAGCAATCTTTTCTAAATCGCTTTGCAACTGATACTGGTCTTCGGATGACCTTACTAGACGGTAAATTACAGCATCATCTGCGAACAGTCTAAGAGAACTGCTCAGATTGTCACCCAGGTCATTTATATAGATCAGGAACAGTAGAGGTCCCAGGACGCTTCCCTGGGGAACACCTGATATCACTTCAGTTTTACTCGATGATTTGCCGTCTATTACTACGAACTGCGACCTTCCTGACAGGAAATCACGAATCCAGTCGCACAACTGAGACCATACCCCATAGCTCCGCAGCTTGATTAGAAGTCGCTTGTGAGGAACGGTGTCAAAAGCTTTCCGGAAATCTAGAAATACGGAATCAACTTGAGATCCCCTGTCGATAGCGGCCATTACTTCGTGCGAATAAAGAGCTAGCTGCGTTGCACAAGACGAAGTTCTTTCTGCGTTAACCACACACTTCCTCTACGTCTTTATTTCAACACCTGCCTTGAAAGAGTGAGAATTGCTGTTAATTATGAGGCACCCGCACTGTTTGAAGGAAGCGTTCTGACGCAGATTTTAATATTTTTAGAAACAGGTGGAAGTCAGTGTATAAAAACTACCAGTTTCTGTCAAACAACAGATCATCCGTAGGGATAAAAAAAGACATTAGCTAGAGAACATGCGTTCACTCATAATAATTCTACATCTATGTCATACTCCGCAAGCTATCTCATAATGTGTGGTGGAGGGCACTTTCCGTAGCGCTAACTGCGCCATCCAGCCCTGTTCCAATCGCGAATAGCGCGTGGAAAGTATTATTGTAGATAATCTGATATGGAGAAGAAATTAAAACTCTGAGGTTCGCCGACGACGCTGTAATTCTGTCAGAGACGGCAAAGGACCTGGAAGAGCAGTTGAACGGAATGGACAGTGTCTTGAAAGGAGGATATAAGATGAACATCAACAAAAGCAAACGAGGATAATGGAATGTAGTCGAATTAAGTCAGGTGATGCTGAGGGAATTAGATTAGGAAATGAGACGCTTAAAGTAGTAAATGAGTTTTGCTATTTGGGGAGCAAAATAACTAATGATGGTCGAATTAGAGAGGTTATAAAATGTAGATTGGCAATGGAAAGGAGAGTGTTTATGAAGAAGAGAAATTTGTTAATATCGAGTATTGATTTAAGTGTCAGGAAGTCTTTTCTGAATGTATTTGTATGGAGTGTAGCCATGTATGGAAGTGAAACATGGATGATAAATAGTTTGGACAAGAAGAGAATACAAGCTTTCGAAATGTGCTGCTATAGAAGAATGCTGAAGATTAGATGGGTAGATCACATAACTAATGAGGAGGTATTGAATAGAATTGGGGAGAAGAGGAGTTTGTGGCACAACTTGAATAGAAGAAAGGATCGGTTGGTAGGGCATGTTCTGAGGCATCAAGGGTTCACAAATTTAGTATTGGAGGGCAGCGCAGAGGGTAAAAAATCGTAGAGGGAGACCAAGAGATGAATATACTAAGCAGATTCAGAAGGATATAGGTTGCAGTAGGTACTGGGAGATGAAGAAGGTTGCACAGGATAGAGTAGCATAGAGAGCTGCATCAAACTAGTCTCTGCACTGAAGACAACAACAACAATCTGATATGATCCATTGTAAATGGTCTTTGAAAGCCTGCGACTGTGAAAACAATAAGTTTGTTTATAAATGATTCTTCTGCTACTAGTCACGATTTTCTTTACTTACTTTTCACACGACGCGTTTTGAGAAATTATTTCCATTTTCAAGTGCGTTCTTTATGTGTATTATGCCATTTCTATGTGATGTTGCCGATGTGTGTGTGTCTACTTCATTTCGTTGACTTTACTACAATTACGAAACACGTGTTTTTATGGTTAGTTATCGACCTTTTTGTGAAGTTGGTGGTGTAACTTGGAATAATTTGTACTTACAGTTATCTTATGGTCCATTTGTGCAGAGAGTCACACACACTGAACATCACACACAACTTGCTGTACACTTTTAACATCGAAAATCTCTTACATAAACAAAACAGTTGCAAAGATGTTCCTACAAGTAGTTCACAGAGATAACATTATAGGTCTTCCACAGAGTATTTTATGCTTCTGTGCCGAGGTTATTTATCTTAATAACACATAATACAGGACATCCATCTCCAAAAATAGAGCAAAATGTCAAAGTACACCACTGACTAAATAAAGGACATAAAATGGATTTGCTGGAAGAACTGGAGATATATTCACATTACATAAAATATAAAGATAAAATATTAAAGGAAAAGCTTGAAAGTGAATCAGTGTATTTCTTCAGATGTTTCGATAGTATACTTAAATAAAAATAGTACAAGGTGTACACCTTTGATTCTGTCGTTTTTCCCCAAAATTTAAGGCTTTAACGAAACAAATTGTTTACACATGTATCATTTAAAGTATTTTCCATCGCTAGCCACTACTTTTTCCTATCTTTCTGGCAGTGTACGAATCCCCCGTCGAAAAAATTGTTCATCTGTTGAAGCGATCCACGAATCGATCCAATTTGTGACTTCTTCGTAAGATCGGAAGTGTTGATCAGCCAGGCCATGCGCCATTGATCTTAACAGGTGGCAGTCAGAGAGAGCAATGTCTGGAGAATACGGCGTGTGGGTAGGAATTCCCATTTTAACGTTTCCAAGTACGTTTTGACCTATTTTGCAACGTGGGGTCGAGCGTTGTCGTGCTGTAAAATCACTTTATCGTGCCTCTCGCTGTATTGCGGCCGTTTGTCTTTTAATGGTCTGCTCAAACGCATAATTGCGTTCGATAACGAACACCTGTGATTGTTTCACTTGGTTTTAACACCTGATAGTACACGACGCCGAGCTGGTCCCATTAAATGCAAAGCATGATCTTGGAGCCGTGAATATTCGGTTTGGCCGTGGACGTGGAAGCATGGACGGGATATCCCCATGATTTTTTGCGTTTAGAGTTATCGTAATGAACCCATTTCTCATCCCCAGTCACAATGCGATGTAGAAATCCCTATCGTTTTCCCCTCTGGAGCAATTTTTCACAAAAACACAAACGCCGTTTAACAACTCTTGGTTTCAGCTCACGCGGGAACCAAGTTCCTTCTTTCTAAATCATGCCCATAGCCTTGAGACGTTTTGAAATGGCTTGCTGTGTCACTCCCACTAATCGTGCCAATTCGTCTTCAGTTTGACGGTAGTCTTCACTCAGCAATGTCACAAATTCTGCATCTTCGAAAACATTCTCCTTTCCACCACTATGCCGGTCTACGACGTTAAAATCACCGTTCTTGAAGCGTTGAAACCACTCACGACACGTTCTTTCACGAAAAGCGTCCTTACCATACGTACTTGAGAGCATGAGAGCATTCGATGAGACTCTGCGGCTGTTTTCTTCATATTGAAACAAAACAGTAACACCTCCCGCAAATGACGAGAATTAGGCTCGTAAACTGACATTTTCAATCAAGAACAACTTTATGATTCACACACAAATCGACTTACGTTTGAATGAGGTTATGCTGACCGGGGTCCAAGCTAACTGCCTGACGTCTCTAATCTTTTTCTTTCGACCGCAACTTACCGTTGTCGTCATCTATCGGCAAACGGCGCAAGCAAAGTTGTACACCTTGTAACACCCAGAAATAACCGTAATTGTAAAATCGATATAAGTAAATTATGATCCAAATTGTTAGGATAAATGATCTCTGAACAAAAACATCATGCTCTCTGGAAGACCTATAATGTTATCTCTGTGGACTACTTTGAGGAACATCTTTGAAACTGTTTTGTTTGTGTAAGATATTTCCGATGTTTAAAGCGTTCAGCAAGTTGTGTGTATTGGTCAGTGTGTGTGAAACTCTGCACAAATGGACCATAAGAAAAGTGTAAGTGTAAGTACAAATTCTTCTAAATTTCGCTACTAACTTCACAAAATATCGATAACCAACTAAAAAATCACGTGTTTCTTACACACTGCAGTAAAGTCAACGAAACAAAGCAGACTCACACATCGACAGAATCACATAGGAAAGGCATAATGCACACAAAAAACGCACTTGAAAATGTGAATCATTTCCCAAAACGCGTCGTGTGAAACGTGAATAAAAAAATCGTGACTAGTAGGTGAAGAATTATTTATAAAGAAACCTATTATTATCGGCAAGGCTCTGTATTGGTATAATTTCTCATATTTTCTCCTCGTGGTCATTGCGCGAGACATATGTGAGGGAAATAATATGTTGTTCGACTCCTCCCAAAAAGCTCTCTCTCGAAATAATTTGCACCTAGATCAACGTTGTACGTTCAATGCATCAAAATCATACAATTCGACCAGACTGAAGTGGCTCGTTCTCTTCAATGAGTACCTGCCACTACAGTCTGGCCTTGCGCTCCGCCCTCCGAACACAGTAGCTGGTCAAAAGTATCCGGACACCTATTAGCGGACATAATATGGAGAAAGTCCACCCTTCGCCTCTATGATAGCTTGAATTCTGACGGAGATAATTTCAGTGAGGCGTCTTGAAGGTCTGTGGAAGAATAGCAGCCTATTCCTATTCAAATATATATATATAACGCGATTCGAAGATTTTAACACATTTTACAGCATTCTGCACTATGTGCCGTAGAGGGATAGTTTGGCGAAGATGACTGATTGTATCAGCATGACGATGCATCCTGTCGCGTAGCTACATCTGTGAGGCACTGGTTTGTGGAGAATAACATTCCTGAAATAGACTAGCCTGCCCAGAGTCCCAACCTGAATCCAAATGGTTTAAATGGCTCTGAGCATATGGGACTTAACATCTGAGGTCATCAGCCCCCTAGAACTTAGAACTACTTAAACCTAACTAACCTAAGGACATCACACACATCCATGCCTGAGGCAGGATTCGAACCTGCGACGTAGCGGTCGCGCGGTTTCAGACTGAAGCGCCTAGAACCGCTCGGCGTCACCGGCCGGCACCTGCACCCAGTGGAACGCTTTTGGAATGAGTTGGAATGTCGACTACGCTCGAGACTCCTAGCATCCAACATCACTACCTTCTCTGGTTTCGGCTCTTGAGCAGTAATAGGCTGCTATTATATTAACTGCTACATATAACAACTATTGTGCCAAATCGAGATTTTTGAAAAATAGCATGAAAAAAGAAAGCCATCCGCTATGCTGACGTGAACCGATTGTGAGGAGTAATTGTAACGGTGTGTTGCGTCTATTTTTTGGGTAGACAGGTATCCATATGTACAAGACAAGCAACTGACGTTAGATCCAGATGTTGCATCACGTTTGTATTATATCGCCTGAGAGACTGAATTTTTAAGTTAACCAGCAGTTCATATGCTGTTGCTGTTGTTATTTTAAGTTCTGCAGCGGGGCGGGCTCTCCCGTCTTCGTTCTCTCTCTGAATTTTCGGAAGTCCATCTACCTCGATATTCCTTCCTTCCGACGTACCTTCACTCTGTAGTAGCAGATACGTTCTAGGCAGTGTAAAGCAGCGTTGATGAAACCACTATCTAATGCCTACCACACAGGGGCCGCATAACTCGAGTTGAAAGTCAGTTCCTGAAAGATCATATTTAAAAAATCGGGCGTTCGGAGGACGCAGTCTACTTGCAGAAAGCATTTAAAAGTTATATTGAATCTGATTTTTATTCATATGGAAACACATGAAATTAAATTTTATGTTTAATATTTATATTAATATTTAATATGGTAAACTTCATCCTTCAAAACTCACTGTACAACAAATTTTCACTCGAAAAGCAGCCAGAATTTTTGTAAGTTCGACCCGACTAATTTACACGATCTAACACGTGGTTCAAATGGCTCTGAGCACTATGGGACTTAACATCTGAGGTCATCAGTCCCCTACACTTAGAACTACTTAAACCTAACTAACCTAAGGGCGTCACACACATCCATGCCTGAGGCAGGATTCGAACCTGCGACCGTGGCTGCAGCGCGCTTCTGGACTGAAGCGCCTAGAACCACTCTGTCATAGCGGCCGGTCACGATCTAACAGTCACTGACTCACCACTCTTCACGAGTTAAACATTCGGTCGTTTCAGTGCTCTTCTTAGTAAGAAGTGCTCGATAAAGTATTGCGCACAGAGCACGAAATATGCCACGCGGAATTGTTACTACGATCAGGAAGTTCACACCTTCATCAATCTCCAACTGTTTAATTTAAAATCAAATGGCTCTGAGCACTATGGGACTTAACATCTGAGGTCGTCAGTCCCCTAGAACTTAGAACTACTTAAACCTAACTAACATAAGGACATCACACACATCCATGGCCGAGGCAGGATTCGAACCTGCGACCGTAGCGATCGCTCGGTTCCAGACTGTAGCGCCCAGAACCGCTCGGCCACTCCGGCCGGCCGTTTAATATAGAAACACCAAACTTTCATTAAATTGTTCGAAACTCCAGTCGCTTCAGTCATAACACGTTCTAATCGAAATGAACTCATTAGTTCTTCGTCTTACAGACTATTTTTACGGAGCTATCTAGCATGGTGTTATCCGTAGGGAATGTTCCTTCCATATCATTCTCGCGGCAAAACTTGCCTTATCCAATCACTAATCTGATAGTAATTAATGTCATTAAAACTTCAGTTTCTAGTATATTGTATAATCAAAATAAGCGAAGTTCAGATTATTCTCCAAACTGATAAATAAACTTATTCTGCCTCTAAAGTTCATTCTAGCTGCTTTTATACAAAAGCAAGCTCACACCGACATATGTCATCTGAATCGTGTTTGCACCATAACTTTCCCACAGTTCGTTTGTACAAGGTCTTACATAAAATGACATTAAGTTTTAATGTATGTCCAACAAACAATCTCTCAATCATTCTCAAGCACTCACACAGCAAAATTATAAGCCAATGATAATTTTGAGCAATTTTTCTATTACGTCATGTAAAGTAACTAAAGTTTTGAAAAGAAAATTCTAATTAATTGATGATCTGACAACCTTGTAATGGCTTCAAATGATAATGAAAGTCAATTTGTTATTGTTCCTCACTGGGTTTTAAAACATGAGCGTCGGTTTTAGAACTCTTAGGTAATTTTCATTACCTCCGGAACCATAATAAATAAAAATCTGAAATTTTGACAGCATCATTCCATTAGTAACAAAAGTCTGTGTACCAAATTTGAACAAAATCTAATAATAACTAATATGGTTTATTTAGATTTGTAGAGGGTATGAATTTTCGTACCGACTGAACGTTACTCTATGCAGTTCTCACGGCAGGCAGCGTCGACTGCGCTGTGAGTAAAGCGAAAAAAAAAAACGTAGCCATCCTGCAGTGACCGTACCAAACGGCTACGTGCCTTACAGCAACGAATGTCATCACGTAATAACTTGCTACGTTACAGTACGAAGACTAGTCTGAAGTAGCTATCTGTGCTATGCTATGCTGTTCAAGTCTTTTCTTCCCCATATAAGTAATCAAACTTACATACAGCTGAATCTATTTATTATAGTAAAGCCTTGGTCTCCCTCTATAATTTTGACCTGTCAAACTTCTCTCTACAACCACTTTTTAGTGCCTCTAGTGTGTCCTATTAATCAATCCCTCCTTGTAATCACTTCATGGCTTAATTTTTTCTGTCCGGCTCAATTCATTACCTCTTCATTAGTTGAACGACCTCCCAGTCTACAATTTTAACTCAAAGTGGGAAGGACTGGAGTTTAAACTCTCATCTGTGTACTGATCATTAGAGGAGAAGCTGGAAAAATATGAGATACAAAATCGTTAGTAGTTTTACTGGCGGAATCACCAGGGCTTTGCCTGGAACGATTAAGATAAAATACGGAAAAGAAGAGCAGAGTTTCTCCCAAATAATGTCATTGTCGTAGTCACTGCATCGCAATGCTCCGCAGATGTAATTCAGGCTCCTCCAACAGTTTGGTGGACCCCACTGCTCTGTAGATTTCTTTCCCTACCACGCACTGACCTTTTTGGCACCCTCCCCTCTCCTCCTAGTGACAACTTCCTCCATGTCTCTCACATGTATAGCTGTTAACGCTTGAGCATCGGAATTAGATGCTCCACTGCAAAAATTTAATGCCCAGAGAGGATCGCTGGTAGATCGCTGTAGCGAGTGTTTATAGAGCTCTCCAGAAAGCTGTTCGGATGTACTGTCGCTGATATTTCGGCGATCAAACCTCGCACCATTCTCAAGGTAAACAACTGGTGAAAAGTTCGCTCCGGGAGGGCGGCGGGGTTTGCCCGTAAAATGGGTCTCTACGTGGTTGCATTTCCGAGCACTTGTAAACATTTCATACACAATAAAGAGCCCAAATTGTGAACTTTAGCGAGGATTGGCGAATGTCTGATAATCACAAGTTACGGTATTGTCACTAGGCGAACAAATTCTTTTCAGTGGCATTTTCGAAGCATCTAAACTTTCTTAATCACAGTGAAGCAAAACACAACTCAACACAACGCAAGCATGCTGTAGAACCCTTATACAGCGCACGCTGTTTATGTTCACACAAACAAAGCCGGCAACGCTGGAGAGCTGACGTCACGACCGGCAGCGATTACTGCGCTGTGATTGGTTCGCGTCCCACGTCTAGCGCCTCGCGCTTCTCGTTCTTTACTTATTAAACTTTTACACTGCCAACTTGAAAAGCGTACGTCAAGCGCCAAGTTTCAGCAGCCTCGTTATAGGCATGTTACTGCGCGTTTAGAACTGTCAAATGTGACGTGATGCGATCGACGTGCATACTACAGATGCCGCATAACACATCTGCGCAAAGATTCATCGGAAAAAAAGCCCTCATATAATGTAAATGCTCACTTCGCCCTTTTTCGTTGACTGTGGTGGTGTGATGCAAAAATATGTAGGACTATTTTTTTTATTACGTCTTCGTCTAAGGTCACACAAATGTTATCGTAATCGATTTCCAAGTGTGTGGCACTACTCTGGATGATGCATTTACCGTACAGCTGGGCCACTGCAGAGATATTTCTTCCTCTTGCTGCTGATCCTGGTCGGAAGTCACTTGCTGGGGACAGTCAAAACGTGAAATCTAATCACAGGTGAACACATGTGCCACATTCTTAGCAATTGATGTTTCTAGTGGGGATACCTCTGGCTGCCTGGTGTATTTGTCAAAAGTTTTGATATTGTACCAGTAGTTATGTGTAGCTAGTAGTGATCCTACCACGTCCAAGTTGACGTGTGAGAATTGTGCCTCCAAACCTTCCAAATTGAACTCATACATGCCATGTTATTTTGCGTTTCTGGGAGAGAATGCAAGTCTGAGACTGCGTACGTTTGTCCTTCTGGATACTGGGTCACACAAAATACTACACCACTAGCGCATCCACTGAGCAGATCACCGGATCGCTGAGGCTACGTTGAGAATCGAAAACGCCCCCATCGTAGAAGCGCGGAACATATGGCCACAACCAGCCTGCCGACTCATCGCCGTGTATCAGCTCCACAGTGCCTGACAGTGGTACGTGATGCTTGTGCAGGACCATCTTGCCTTCCTGCAGGTCCTTTTACTCATCATCATTTTGTGCTGCCACCAGCTCAGCACAATCGGCAGGTACGGAAATGTTTTCCACTGTAGATAAAGCGTCGGCAGTGACTTTACTCGAACTCTTTGCAAGTCGGAATTCTGTCGCAAATTGCGAAATAAAATTTAGTTGGTTGATTTGCACCGAAGGATTGTATTGTATTGTATGTTAACTGGGGACCTAGAAACGACGGAGAGACTCCCGTCCTCACCGCAGCCGCAGTGGTCCACAACCCCACGACGACTGCCGCAGTCCACTTCACCCCTCCGCCGCCCCACACCGAACCCAGGGTAATTGTGCGGTTCAACCACCGGTGGAGCCCCTAGGAAATGTCTCACATCAGGCGAGTGTAACCCCTATGTTTGCGTGGTGGAGTAGTGGTGGTGTACGCGTACGTGGAGAACTTATTTGCGCAACAATCGCCGACATAGTGTAACTGAGGCGGAACAAGAGGAATCAGCCCGCATTCGCCGAGGCAAATGAAAAACCGCCTAAAAACTATCCACAGAGTGGCCGGTTCACCAGACCACGACACAAATCCGCCGGGCGGATTCGTGCCGGGGACCAAGCGCTCCTTCTCACCCGGAAAGCAGTACGTTAGACCGCACTGCCAACGGGGCGGGCACACTGAGGGATAGTTATTTCGTAGCTGCGGAAACTCTAAAGTCAGCGGCTGATGGTCTGTACATGTAATAAAGGAATGTGTTTCCACCATGAATAGGAAGTGCCTAACTGTTACACATACCGCTAAAAGTTCTGCGTAAAATAATAGGAAGTAGCACTGCTTCTCTTTCAACTTCTCAGAGAAAAAAAGCCAAAAGGTTGCCAGTACTAGAGTGCTGCAACGCTCAATGTTTGACCGGTCACGGCTCGCCTATTGACGGGGGACCGAGCCTCTCGCGTCGGGCCCCATACGACTCGGCTCGGTCACGTACTCGCCCCATGTCTGTTGTCCGGATTCGGACACGCGGATAACCGAGCATGACCGGTCACCGCTGACGTCTCACCTCGCCTCGCCTCGGCTCGCTGCACTGTACTGTACAAATCCAACGCCTCTCTCTCTCTCTCTCTCTCTCTCTCTCTCTCTCTCTCTCTCTCCCTCTCTCACACACACACACACACACACACACACACACACACACACACACAAAATGTATTTATCTCTGTCTCTCTCTTTTAATACAAAAGTAACGTTTTCAAGAACGGGTACGTGACACATCTAAAATCATAAAGCACTTGGAAAGTAAAATGATATTTCAGTACAATAGCGGATAGAAGACGAGTCTCATTTCCGAACAGAAGATGTATTTTTCCTTTCATTAATTGGAAATATTAAATAAGTGCTGTCCCTGTAATCTAGAAGGCAACCATCTTCATAAACAAAGCATACAAAGAACATTAAACATTTATAGACGTAGCCTGTCATACTTTTCACTTGTTTGCAACAGAAACAAAATTATAGTTATTGTTGATCAGCAGTAAATCACTTACGCGTTTTGGATTTAATTGGCTGCTGCAATTTGTTAGTAACATGCCGGCTTTACTAAAGCATCTTTCACTAAGTGCACTTGTTGCTGGGATACATAAAATACGTCTTGCAACTGCAGCCAGGCCTGGCAGAGCTGTTTCATGCCTGCTCCACCACTTTAGCATGTCATCATCATCATGTCTGGGATGCATTGAAATGTGGAGATCTACTTCATCTGCTACGATTCCTTCCTTGAAACGATCTCTCTTTCTGGGTGGTAATGACACAGTACTTGAATGACCTATGATAAAAAACAAAAGAGACGGGTAATACAGAACTGATGTGGAAATCATCGAAACGTTCCCGTAAAAACTAGGTGTTTTACGTTAATGAAATATTATACGAATTATAACATTCCCGTTTCTCTGTAATACGCTATCCACTAACTGAGCAAAAACGATTATGTTCAAATGGCTCTGATCACTATAGGACTCAACTTCTGAGGTCATCAATCCCCTAGAACTTAGAACTACTTAAACCTACCTAACCTAAGGACATCACATACATCCATGCCCGAGGCAGGATTCGAACCTGCGACCGTAGCGGTCGCGCGGTACCAGACTGTAGCGCCTAGAACCGCTCGGCCACCCCCGCCGCCTCGATTATGTTAATGATTGCATCTTGTACCTGCGTAAGTAGCACACATTTGTCGCCCATTGCTAAGAATTTCCTGCTTTTCATTTATTTCAAGCATATTAAGATCACGGAAAGACGGCCGAAGAAATGTAACAATTTTATGCCTGAAGTGATCACAATCTTCTCACAAACGAAAGTCAAGGCTCAATTTTGAATTCTTTGTTCCTCTTGTTAAAAATACATATCTGTTAGTACACATCAATTACGTTAGTTAATTTTAAATCTATCGCGTATCATAATGAAACAGTACTTTTAACTGCAGTAATTACTCACCTAACTGGATTGTCGGTTCTTTTTCGCCTTCTAATTCATCAGTGGCCTCTTTAAATGGTCTCAGAAAATGCGCAATTTTTCCTGCAAGCTCATTATCATATCCTTGCAATCTGTAAGCGGAGTCCTTTTCAGCAAAGCAGCAACTTCGTTACACTGAGTGTGTAAGGATTCCAGCATAGTGTACAAGCTGTTCCAGCGTGTGCAGGCCTCTTGTTTCAACGATGATTTCAAAGACGAGCAGAGGCCACTTTTCTTAATGTACTTTACAATGAATTTTGCAGTATTTATTGTTGATGGGATGTTGGGGGCACGATTTAACAAGAAGTTATCTTCATCGAAAATATGGCTAAGTGCTGTGTTTATACAATGAGCAGCACAAGGAATCCATTCGTGATTTTCCAAAGCCTTTTTTCATTGGCGCCCTGTTAGGAGATAAAAACAAAACTGCGCAACATGTCCGGCGAAATGTCCTAATCTGCCATCCTCCCGTCTTCTTAACGCCCGGGAATTTTGTTGAAAATAAAACATTGTTCACAAGAGACCAATCTGTGTTAATGTAGTGTGTTGTAAGCGTCAAATAGTGCACCTGATTATGCGAATCAGTCCACATATCAACTGTCGCAGCACATGTTTTATTAATAACTTCCGCAATAACAGGAGGCATTATCCTGTTTCGTATTGCATCAGCTTGTTCTATGATATGTCTCCTTGTAGTAGAGGGATGTGGCATGACATCTGCCACGTTAACTTTTCCATAAAAAATGGTTCAAATGGCTCTGAGCACTATGCGACTTAACTTCTGAGGTCATCAGTCGCCTAGAATTTAGAACTACTTAAACCTAACTAACCTAAGGACATCACTCACATCCATGCCCGAGGCAGGATTCGAACCTGCGACCGTAGCGGTCTCGCCGTTCCAGACTGCAGTGCCTAGAACCGCGCGCTCACTCCGGCCGGCAACTTTTCCATAATGCGCACCTAGATGCATTAATTCTTGGCCTAGTTCCTTGAAACCTTCACCGGAAACAGTATTAAAAAGTCTCATATCTTTATCACACTTTGCTGTAAAACTATTTTTTATTACTGCCGGTATCACTGAAGGAGCTATATCTTTGTGAGGTTTCTTGCAATTGCGTTTCTTTAAATGAGTGGTTCCCGACTGGAAACACAATAATGTTTGGGCACGATACGTACTCAGTAGACGCACTGTTTTCGTTTACAACCAACAGAAATGTACTCCATATTTGGCTTTTTAGACCTTCCCGTTTCTTCAATGAGTAAAAATTGGCTTCAATCTGACGTCTTAGTGCACTAGCTTCCTCGTGCTGCATGATTACAGAGAGAGACACACCACAAATGAGAAGCTCCTACTGGCTGCAGTCTCACACGAATAACAGCACGTGTAATGTGTTTGAAGTTTCGTGCTACGTATTCGGTTACGGCATCTATGCTGGGTCACTATTATTAGTGGGGGCAGCCTATCCAGTTAGGGTGTGCTCGCATCTCGCATTTTGTGCTCGGTTACTCTAGCCAGTACCTTTGTTACATTGTGCTGGATCACGCACCGACAGCACAGGATGACGTGTCCGAGAAAATTGCTAGCGAGGCGCTAGCGACTGGAGGGTGGCTTGCGTGGAGCATGTGATGCAGGCTTCAGTGTTGCGTGCAGTAGGTCAGTCCAAGTGACAGGAGTGGAGCCACGCACTCTGGGGCCAGCAAGCACGTCGTGGAGTGGCCGTCGGGCCTCGGCAGCTCTGGGTAAAAGATGGTGTTAAATGTTTATCATCCCCAGGTATCGACACACTTAGTGCACCTTTCTCGAAGCTGGATAAGTTGGAAGTGTGGCGATGCACTCAGTTAGCTTATAAGAATGGGCCGCAGAAATCCGTAATCCCAGGAATCCAGAATGAAATTTTCACTTTGCAGCGGAGTGTGCGCTGATATGAAACTTCTTGGCAGATTAAAACTGTGTGCCGGGCTGGGACTCGAACTTGGGACCTTTGCCTTTCGCGGGCAAGTGCTCTACCAACTGAGCTACGCAAGCACGACTCACACCCCATCCTCACAGATTTAATTCTGCCAGTCTCGGTACGGCACACAGTTTTAATCTGGCAAGAAGTTTCATATCAGCGCACACTCCACTGCAGAGTTAAAATTTCATTCTGGAAACATCCCCTTGGCTGTGGCTAAGCCATGTCTCCGCAATATCCTTTCTTCAACGAGTGCTAGTTCTGCAAGGTATGCAGGAGAGTGTCTGCGAAGTTTGGAAGGTAGCAGACGAAGTACTGGCGGAATTACAGCTGTAAGGACGGGGTGTGAGTCGTCCTTGGGTAGCTCAGTTGGTAGAGCACTTGCCAGCAAAAGACAAAGGTCCCGAGTTCGAGTCTCGGTCCGGCACACAGTTTTAATCTGCCAGGAAGTTTCAATTCCAGGAATGTTACTTTGTTAGCACCTTGGAAGCATTTAGCCACATTTATGAGGATTCCAGTTACGAGTCCCAAAGCAGACTATGCGTAGATGTCTTTCATGTTCTTATGACGATGACAGTGCCACCAAAATAGCATCAACGTACCATAGGAGAATTCCAATCCCCGCAAAACTTAATCAACATAGTGCTGAAAAGTCTATGCAGCACTCGTTAGGTCATAAGACGTGTTGGAACTCAAATAGTATAAAAAGTGTAGTTACTGCAGCATCATGGATGTCCTCTGTTACATAGGTATTTGATTATAGGCTTTTACTAGGTGCAATGTTGAGAAAAAGGTGTGCCACGATAGTTGACGTACAGAATTTCTGATGTGACACGGTAAGTCGGCTGTTGTCCAAGCGTTGAATCCTCCGTAGTTGCTACAGGGGCGTCAGCTGTCTGGATTCTTTGGCACCAGATGAATGGAAAAGTAGAGTTGCTTTCCGATAGTCACGATGTGCGTGTTCGGATCACTGAGTCGAATTTTGCTTTTGCAGTTTTGCATTGCAGAATTTCTTGGGCGCCGACAGCTACAAGAAAACAGGGGAACTGGGTATATTCGTTATGTGATGCACTGTCGAGGGGTGAAGCAATTTCACTGATGGGAGCTCTTGTAATTGACAGCCAGTCGCCTGTGGCAGCAACGCGGCGACAAACTAGTTGCAGGTTGCCTATGTACGAACTTCCAGGGGCAACAAAAGTTTGAATATCAAAATTATTGACAGACTTTAAAAATTTAAACTGTCATCATTATCTTCTCGTTGAGAGGTACTCTTATATTAAAAGTTTAATACAGTGAGGCAAGTATTACAGTTAAAATAGCGTGTTTTTCTAAAGACAGCGTAGCTGATGGCGCGCAGATACAGTACCTACACTTCATTCATCCCTTCATTCATCCAATATTTGAGAATGAGAGCACTTAGTGACTTTCAACAAACTTTACACATCATTTCAAACCTTTACCAAATTTATTCTCGTTGACACCATCCACAAAATGATGAAAGGAAAAAAAAATTATCATTCACCACATTTTCGCTATTCATGCAGTAAAACTTATGCCTCGGTCATGACATTTTAATTTGTTAGTCATTTACTGCTAACTCTACTCGCAATATACAGGGTGATTCAAAAAGAATACCACAACTTTAGAAATTTAAAACGCTGCAACGACAAAAGGCAGAGCTAAGCACTATCTGTCGGCGAATTAAGGGAGCTATAAAGTTTCATTTCGTTGTACATTTGTTCGCTTGAGGCGCTGTTGACTAGGCGTCAGCGTCAGTTGATGCTAAGATGGCGACCGCTCAACAGAAAGCTTTTTGTGTTATTGAGTACGGCAGAAGTGAATCGACGACAGTTGTTCAGCGTGCATTTCGAACGAAGTATGGTGTTAAACCTCCTGATAGGTGGTGTATTAAACGTTGGTATCAACAGTTTACAGAGAATGGGTGTTTGTGCAAAGGGAAAAGTTCTGGACGGCCGAGAACGAGTGATGAAAATCGACTCGCAGAGCTAGCAGAGAGCTGCAAATTCCACAGTCAACTGTATGGAGAGTCCTACGAAAAAGGTTAGTTATGAAACCTTATCGTCTGAAATTGGTTCAAGCACTGTCTACAGCTGATAAGATTAAAAGAATCGATTTCTGTGATTTTATCCTTGCTCAAATGCAAACAGATGAATCTTTTGTTTCAAAGATAGTGTTTAGTGATGAAGCAACTTTCCACACTAACGGGAAAGTCAACCGTCACAATGTCTGTATATGGGGCACTGAGAATCCGCGGGAAACAACTCAGTATGAACGTGACTCGCCTAAGGTGAACGTTTTCTGTGCCATTTCAGCCAATAAAGTTTTTGGTCCCTTTTTCTTCGAAGGTGCTACTGAACTGGACTACAGTATCTGGAGATGTTAGAGAATTGGCTGTTCCCTCAGCTCGAACAAGAAGCACAACAATTCATATTTCAGCAGGATGGAGCGCCACCACATTGGTACTTATCTGTCCGTAACTACCTGAACATCAACTACCCGAGGCGATGGATCGGCCGCCAGGCAGCCCGTGACAGAGCACTTCATCACTGGCCTCCAAGAAGCCCTGATCTTACGCCCTGCGATTTTTTCTTATGGGGGTATGTTAAGGATATGGTGTTTCGGCCACCTCTCCCAGCCACCATTGATGATTTGAAACGAGAAATAACTGCAGCTATCCAAACTGTTACGCCTGATATGCTACAGAGAGTGTGGAATGAGTTGGAGTATCGGGTTGATATTGCTCGAGTGTCTGGAGGGGGCCATATTGAACATCTCTGAACTTGTTTTTGAGTGAAAAAAAACCTTTTTAAATACTCTTTGTAATGATGTATAACAGAAGGTTATATTATGTTTCTTTCATTAAATACACATTTTTAAAGTTGTGGTATTCTTTTTGAATCACCCTGTATACTGACGAGACAAAACATTTTCACCGCCCGCTTGTTTGTCCGCCTACAGAACGAAATGCATCACTGATTCTGCGTATCAGGAATTCAACATTTTGTTGGTACGTAGTGGAGGTACGTGGCATTAAACGTCTACGGACATGTCATGTAATTGGCGTAAATAACGGGCCGCTGATTTGCGAGCTCGGTGACGGTCCCCTATAGTAACCAGGCGGGTTTCATAAGATTTACATCAGACGAATTTGGTCGCCCAGACATCAACGTGAGTTCATTCCAGTGCTCCTCAAACTGCTGTAACGCGGTTCTGCCTCCGAGAGACAGACAGTTATACTGGTGAAAGATGGTATCGCCATCGGGAAAGTCATCAAGCATGAAGGGATGCAGATGGTTCGCAGCTGTTAGCGTGTCTTCAATTACTACCACAGGTCCAGTGGAAGTGCAGGAGAATGTCTCCCATAGTATAACACTGCTCCCACCATCAGCCTGCCGCACTGCACATTTCGAGCCGCCCTTCTCGATAGCGGAATGTGTTGAGACGACTATCGACATGGTGTAGGAAAACTGTGATTCATCCAAAGAGCTGAAACATATACAATCACCAATGGTTCAATCTCGATGGTCCCGTGCCCACTGCAACTATAACCGGTTATGTCGTTGTGTCAACATACGAACACATGGGGGTGGTCTGCGGAGGAGCTGCAAGTTCAACAATGTACGATGAACAGTGTGCTCCGAAATACTCGTGTGTGCACCACCATTGTGCTCTTTCGGCAGAGATGCCACAGATCATCATCTGTCCTACATTAAGGCAGAAAAGCCTCCGAACCAGACGTTATGTGAAGACGTCCAACCATGTGAGTACTCTACGGACTTGGCCCCTTACCTAGATTGCATTTATCATGAATCTCTCACCCAGAACAAAGTCCCAAGCGACTGGAAAAAAGCGCAGGTGACTCAAGTATACAAAAAAGGTAAAAGAAAGAGCCAGCAAAATTACAGACCAAAATCCCTAACTTCTGTTTCCTGCAGAATCCGCGAACTTACTCTCAGTTAGAATATAATAAACTTTCTTGAGTTTAAGAAGCTTATGTCCACGAATCAGCGTGGTTTTAGAATGTATCGCTCTTGCGCAACTCAGCTTGCCCTTTACTCACATGATATTCTGAGAACTATGGATGAAGGGCAGCAGGCAGATTCCACATTTCTGGATTTCTAGAAAGCATTTGACATGGTGACCCATTGCACGCTGTTAATGAAGGTACGAGCATACTGAAAAAGTTCACAGATATGTCAGTAGCTCAGAGACTTCTTAAATACTAGAATCCAGTATGTTGTCCTCGATGGCGAGTGTTCCTCAGTGATGAGAGTGTCGTTACGAATTCAAACCTGCGACTGTAGCGGTCGCGCAGTTCCAGACTGTAGCGCCTATAACTGCTCGGCCATCCCGGCCGGCAGGGAAGTGTGATAGGACCGCCGTTGTTCTCTATATACATACTCATAAATGATTTGGCGGTCAGGATTGACTACAGTCTACGGTTTTTTGTCGATGATGTACACTGAGGTGTCTAAGTTAAGTAACTGTAGCAAGATGCAAGGCGACTTAGAAAAAATTTCCAGTTGGTGTGATGAATGTGGAAAAATGTAAGTTAATTCGAACGAGTGAGAAGAACAAACCTGTAATGTTCAGATACAATATTACTAGTGTCCTGCCTGACGTAGTCGAGTCGTTTAAGTATCTGGGCATAACGTTGCAGAGTGATGTGAAGTGGAACGAGCAAGTGAAAACTGTGTTAGGGAAGGCAAATGGTCGACATAGGTTTATTGGGAGAATTTTAGGAAAGGGTGGTTCACATATAAAGGAGACTGCATATAGGACACTGATGCAACCGATTCTTGGGTACTGCTCAACTGTTTGGGATCCGTACCAGGCCACATTGAAAGAAGATATCAAAGCAATTCAGAGGCGGGCTCCTAGATTTGTTACCAGCAGGTTCAACAACACGTAAGTGTTATGGAGATGATTCGGGAAGTCAAATGGCATTCCCTTTATGGAAGGTGATGTTCTTTTCGAGAAACACTACTGGGAAAATTTAGAGAACTCGCATTTGAAGAGGCTGCCGAACGAGTCTACTGGCGCCAACACACATCGCGTGTAAGGACTGTGAAGATAAGATATGAGAAATTAGGGGTCATATGGAGGTTTTTCCCTAGCTCTGTTTGCTAGGAGGACGGAAAATGACAAGTAGTGGTACAGGGTATCCTCCACCACGCATCGTACAGTGGCTAGCAGCGTATTTATGTAGTTGTAGATGTAGGTCTGGATTTAAAGCTTAGTGGTAGTTTCACTGTTCTTCTACCTCTTTCCGTAGACGCTCGCGACACTAGCGCATGACAATTCGACCATTTCCGTCGTTTTAGAGATACTCCTTAACAGGATGTGCGTAATAATAATCTGCCCTATGCAAAACTAGCTTTAGCTCAATGTATTTCTCCACTTACCGCCCATATCTTCTCTAGGGTGATCTCCTGGCCGTATCTGCTACGCTTACATACTTCTGTTACGGTGTAACATGCACGGAACGCCACCAGGAGACACGAACGTTGCGCGTTGCAGTGTTCATAATGATTTGGCTTATCAGTGTATTTTGCAGACAGTATTCACATATACACTGAATGTACCTGCAAAATTACACTACTGGCCATTAAAATTGCTACCCCAAGAAGAAATGCAGATGATAAACAAGTTTTCATTGGACAAATATATTATACTAGAACTGATATGTGATTACATTTTCACGCAATTTCGGTGCACAAATCCTGAGAAATCAGTACCCTGAACAACCACCTCTGGCCGTAATATCGGCTTTGTTACGCCTGGGCATTGAGTCAAACAGAGCTTGGATGGAGTGTACAGGTACAGCTGCCCATGCCGCTTCAATACGATATCATAGTTCATCAAGAGTAGTGACTGGCGTATTGTGACGAGCCAGTTGCTCAGCCACCATTGACCAGACGTTTTCAAATGGTGAAAGATCTGGAGAATGTGCTGGCCAGGGCAGCAGTCGAAAAGTTTCTGTATCCAGAAAGGCCAATACAGGCCCTGAAACATGCTGTCGTGCATTATCCTGCTGAAATGTAGCGTTTCTCAGGGATCGAAAGAAGCGTAGAGACATGGGTCGCAACACATCTGAAATGTAACGTCCACTGTTCAAAGTGCGCCAATGCGAACAAGAGGTGACCGAGACGCGTAACCAATGGCGCCCCATACCATCACGCCAAGTGATACGCCAGTATGGCGACGACGAATACACGCATCCAATGTGCGTTCACCGCGATGTCGCCAAACACGGATGCGACCATCACGATGCTGTAAGCAGAACTTGGATTCATCCGAAAAAATGGCGTTTTGCCATTCGTGCACCCAGGTTCTCCTGTCTGTGATGCAGCGTCAAGGGTAACCACAGCCGTGGTCTCCGAGCTGATAGTCCGTGCTGCTGCAAACGTCGTCGAACTGTTCGTGCAGATAGATGTTGTCTTGCAAACGTCCCCATCTGTTGACTCAAGGGTCGAAACGTGGCTGCACGATTAGTTACAGCCATGCGGATAAGATGCCTGTCATCTCGACTGCTAGTGATACGAAGCCGTTCGGATCCAGCACGGCGTTCCATGTTACCATCCTGAATCCACCGATTCCATATTCTGCTAACAGTCGTTGGATCTCGACCAACGCGAGCAGCAATGTCGCGATACGATAAACCGCAATCGCGATAGGCTGTAATCCGGCCTTTATCAAAGTCGGAAACGTGATGGTACGCATTTCTCCTCCTTACACGAAGCATCACAACAACGTTGCACCAGGCAACGCCGGTCAACTGCTGTTTGTGTATGAGTATTAGGTTGGAAACTTTCCTCATGTCAGCATGTTGTAGGTGTCGCCACCGGCGCCAACCTTGTGTGTATGCTCTAAAAGCTAATCATCTGCATATCACAGCATCTTCTTCCTGTCGGTTAAATTTCGCGTCTGTAGGACGTCATCTTCGTGGTGTAGCAATTTTAATGGCCGGTAGTGTATATCATTGTACGATGTATAGTTCAGGGGATATGAAGTCATAAACATTGAGATAGGTGAAAAACTAGCTTTTGTTGAAAATGGAGCCCAAATTACAAGTGGCAGTCAGTTATAATGTGGTAATACGCCATAACTGTCGTATCCTGTCCACTCGCCTAACATAGGGTGCCTAGGAAGCTGTTTTCTCGTATAGTTAGACAACAATTGGAGCAAATCTTAATAATGGAGTTTATTACAGTAAGTTAAATTGACAGTACTTAACTTTGCGTTTTCACAAAGAGGTGTCGCAAGCAGTAGGCGATGTGCAAATAATCAAAGTCCTTTTGTATAAATAGAATTTCAATGCAAGCAAAACACAACAGTTCATAAGTCACGGCTTAAGCGTTTGGATGACTTCTCGTCTTCTGGTGTGACCGCGGAAAGGGGGAGCAGCGCTTATATTCTCTTAGTATAGGACCGAGCGAGGTGGCGCAGTGGTTAGCAGACTGGACTCGCATTCGGGAGGACGACGGTTCAATCCCGTCTCCGGCCATCCTGATTTAGGTTTTCCGTGATTTCCCTAAATCGTTTCAGGCAAATGCTTGCGCTCCGTCTCTAATGACCTTGTTGTCGACGGGACGTTAAACACTAACCACCACCACCACTACCATCTTAGTATAGGGGCCACTCCCGTCGTGGTGTCGTCCTAGTCGGCGTACTGCTGGCTGATGTCGTCTCACAGACTGACTCACCATATAGAAAATTCAAAACAACTTTCGGTGAAATTAAAAGGAAGGATGGTAATTTTATGAGTGATATGGAATTCCACTGTTAAATGCAGAGGAGAGAGTGGAGGGGGAAGACTTGTCTGATAACATATAGAAGTAGAGACAGGAGTCGATATAGAAGAGATAGGGAATCCAGTATTGGAGCCAGAATTGGAAAGAGTTTTTGAGTACTTAGGATCAAACATAGATAGATAACATTCCATCAGAATTTTTAAAATCATTGGAGGAAATGGCACAAAACGACTATTCACATTGGTGTGTTTAATGGATGAGTCTGCAGTATAATCATTCACACAGTTCTGAAGATTGCAAGAGCCGGTAAGTGTGAGATTTATCACACAATCATCTTAATAGCTCATACATCCAACAAAACGACTATTCAAATAGGTGTGTTTAATGCATGAGTCTACGGTATAACATCTGACTTCCAGAAAAAAATCATTCACACTGTTCTGAAGATTGTGCGATAAATCTCACGCTTATCGGCTCTTGCAATCATCTTAATAGCTCATGCATCCAAGTTTCTGATAAGAGTAATATACAGAAGAATGGAAAAGAAAATTGAGGATGTGTTAGATGACGATCAGTTTGGCTTTAGGAAAGGTAAAGGCACCAGAGAGGCAATTCTAACATTGTGATTGGTAATGGAAGCAAGGCAAAAGAAAAATCAAGGCACATTCATAGGATTTGTGGATCTGGAAATAGCGTTCGACAACGTCAAACAGCGCAAGATCTCCAAAATTCCAACAAAATTAGGGGTAAACTATTAGGAAAGAAGGGTAATATACAATATGTACAAGAGCCAAGAGTGAACAATAAGTGTGGAAGACCAAGAACTAAGCGCTCAGATTAAAAAGGGTGTAAGATGGGGATGGAGAATTTTGTCCCTAGTATTCAATCTATACACCAGAGAAGCAATAACGGAAATTAAAGAAGAGCTCAAGAGTGGAACTAAAATTCAAGGTGAAAGGATATTAATAGTATTAACTGTCCAATGAGTACAGAATACAGATTTAGAGTACATCAAAAAAAGATGATAATAATGAGAAGTAGCAGAAATGAGAACAGCGAGAAACTTCACGCCAGAACTGATGACCACAAAATAGACAAAGTGAAGGCATTATGCTATCTAGGCATCAAAACAAAATATAGCACAAGAAGCAAGGAGAACATATAAAGCAGACTAGCAAAAAAGGGCAATCCTGTCGAAGAGAAGTCACTAATATCAAACATTGGCGTTAACTTGAGGAAGAAATTTCTGAGAACGTATATCTGGAGAACAGCATTGTATGGTAGTAAAATGTGGACCGTGGGATAACCAGAAAAGAAGAGAATCAAAGCATTTGAGATGTGGTGCTACAGAAGAATGCTGTAAATCATGTGGACTGATAAGGCAGGGAATAAGGAGGTTCTTGGGAGAATAGGTGAAGAAAGGAATACATAGAAAACACTGACAAGAAAAAGGGACAGGATGGTAGGACGTCAGTTAAGTCATTAAGGAATAAATTCCATGGTACTAGAGCTAGTGGGAGAGGCTAAAAGCTGTAGAGGAGAACAGAGAGAGTAGTAGGGCAATTGAGGTTCTGACACACTTTTGATATCAAATTAATATCAAACCAATTATGTGAATTAATTAATTGGCCAATTAATTCCCCCTCCTCCTGATGATGTCATGTGTTTCCCCAGCAAGCACATGTCCCCTTCTCCCACCATCCCTCTGGGAAATCCCCATCCCTTCCCACCCCTCTGCCCCTCGTGGCACTGAGAAAAAAATGGCAGGGAAAATCGCTCAATCTGTATTGGACTTTGGGACAGGGAGAATCTCACAACAGTATGCTGATATATCATTAATCGCATTGCATTAAACAACTTCAGGCATTGGGATACTGTTCAAACAATTTGCAGGGATATTGTTTATTAAAATAATTTGCAGGAGCCAAGGCAGTGTGTAATATTGTTTATTTGACCAATTTGTAGGGATGGCCTATCACACAGTTTTTTAATTTCTAAAATCACAACACAGTCAAATTTATGATGTCACACAACTGGTGTTATTGTGTGAAAGAAATTCAGAATTTCACTCAGAATAAATAGTAAATCTACATAGGACGCTCCCTTCATCTGCAAGTCGAATTAAATAAAATGCTATGTGGGCTAAATTTATTTTTACCGCTCAGGTGATGGGTGTTAAAGTACTTATTTTTTTTATTTTTCTCACTTGACAAAGCACAGTTCTACAATGGGAAACCCAGCTGCTGTCTAAGCATAGCCGGGAAAATCAGAACAATTACATATCTAAAAGTACACGACATATTTCGAAATCCACAACAGATTGTGGGAAAAAAAACATAGATACACAGCAGATGAGAGATGCTTAAAAGAAATTCAAAGTACTGTCCTATAGACAAGAAAAATCTGTGGAATTTTTGATGTCCTATGACTGCTGGTCTGGAGATGCTCTAAAGCCACAATGGTGGGGTGGAGACAGCATCCCACATGTTCGAACCAGATGTGGCTGGTCTGCCTGGACTTGTCTCTGAACACTCGAAAATAGAAGACTTCGCATGACTTTCTTACATCATGGAATTTTCCGTAGATATGTTGTTCTGCCTTGTTTCCTTCAAACCAGTCTGTAGAGACTACTATGCCCTCCACGAAGGATGTCTTGTTTCTCTCTGACATCATGCAACTTCCTGTGAATGAAACGTATTCATTTATTCTTATTGAATTTATCCATCAAAACGTTAGTGCTGATGCAGGAGTACTGTCTGACACTTCAGCAGAAAACTATTTTTCCACAGATCAGAAAAAAACATACTGCAGTCATATTTTACAGACCCTGCCATATTTTACAGAACCCTGCAAAAGTGGTCAGATCATGAAATACAGAAACTATTGCCAAATACACTTAGCCAATTACACTTCTCTGCTGCTGTCAAATAAAACGTGATTTTTTCGTCGCGATACCGGTCTCCAGCAATGCTATATCACCACAAACAATTGCATCACCATGCAATTTCGCTAAGCAGCTGTAGTAAACCATGCACCACGCAAAATCATCACTACCGAATCCTGCATATAGTTTTCAACGGCCAAGCACTCCTATATATATACCGCAGAGACATATAGATCTCAAAAACAGAAGCACATGCACCATACATAGTTGCAGTGCTAGATATCCCCCATGAGGCTGGTCGGTCATGCACTGTGGCCAACGTTCCCTAGACAAGTGCTCCCGCACTTGCCTGCAACGAGTAGCGACCATCTCCAGGATCTCTGATTGCAAGAATATCTACCTTCTCTGCTCGGTCGAAGAAAAATGCTTTGGCAGTCGCGAATTAGTTTACCAATATCAGCTGCAATATCTGATTTCACAAGACAGCAAAAGACAATATTATGCTGAAATCATCGAGTAGCATATGAAAATTTCCGGAATTTGATGCATTTGTGAGTTAATAACGAGCATCAAAACCGATTCAGCGATTAGTGAAGACAGGGGTGTCGTAGCGAGATTGAATATTGTAACCCCCAAATCCTCGAAAAATAAGCGAAAAATATACCTTTCAAAAAAAAAAACCAGATAAAAATTCACTTGACGCCTTACTGAGAGACAATCTCCACTCATACCAAATTAATAATATAAGTGTCGACCAGATGTGGCTTAAATTCAAAGAAATAGTGTCGGCAGCAATTGAGATATTTATACCAAATAAATTAATAAAATCCTCTTTTGTACACAAAACGGGTTGGAAAACTGTCGCAGAAACAACGAAACAAACATGCCAAATTTAAACAGACGCAAAATCCCCAAGATTGGCTATCTTTAACAGAAGCTCGAAATTTAGCACGGACTTCAATGCGAGATGCTTATAACAATTTCCTCGACAAAACTCTGTCTCGAAACCTGGCAGAAAATCCAAAGAGATTCTGGTCGTATACGAAGTACGGTACCGGCAAGAAACAATCAATGCCTTCCCCGCGCGATAGCAATGGAGATACTATCGAAGTCAGTGTTGCCAAAGCAGAGTTACTAAACACAGCCTTCCGAAATGCCTTCATGATGGATTAGCTCAATTCTTAACAATCTTATACGACCGTTCGTTCGACGAAAGATCCGTACCCAAAGATTGGAAAGTTGCAAAGGTCAGACCAATATTGAGGAAAGGTAGTAGGAGTAATCAACTAAAGTACAGGCCCATATCGTTAACGTCGATATGCGTCGATATGCAACAGGATTTTGGAACATATATTGTGTTCGAACATAATGAAATACCCCGAAGAAAACGGTCTATTGACACACAGTCAGCATGGATTTAGAAAACATTGTTCCTGTGAAATACAACTAACTCTTTATTCGCATGAAGTGTTGAGTGCTATTGACAAGGGATTTCAGATAGATTCCGTATTTCTGGATTTCCGGAATCCTTTCTCAGTTATGTTACTGAATTTGTGATTTCCTGTCTGAGAGGTCACAGTTCGTAGTAATTAGCGGAAAGTTATTAAGAAAAACAGAAGTGATTTCTGGCGTTCCCCAAGATAGTGTTATAGGCCCTTTGCTGTTTCTTATCTATCTAAACGAGTTGGGAGACAATCTGTTTGCAGATGACGCTGCCGTTTATCGACTAATAAAGTCATCAGAAGATCAAAACAAAGTGCAAAACGATTTAGAAAAGATATCTGAACGGTGCGAAACGTGGCAGTTGACCCTAAGTAACGAAAAGTGTGAGGTCATCCACATGAGTGCTAAAAGAAACTCGTTAAAATTCGATTACACGATAAATCAGTCTAATATAAAAAGCCGTAAATTCAACTAAATACTTAGATATTACAATTACAAACAACTTATACTGGAAGGAACACATAAAAATGTTGTAGGGAAGGCTAACCAAAGACTGCGTTTCATTGGCAGGACACTTAGAAAATGTAACAGACCTGCTAAGCAGACTGCCTACACTACGCTTGTCTGTCCTCTTTTAGAATACTGCTGCTCGGTGTGGGATCCTTACCAGATAGGACTGACAGAGTACATCGAAAAAGTTCAAAGAAAGGCAGCACGTTTTGTATTTTCGCGAAATATGGGAGTGTCACAGAAATTATACAGGATTTGGACTGGACATCATTAAAAGAAAGAAGTTTTTCGTTTTGACGGAATCTTCTCACGAAATTCCAATCACCAATTTCCTCTACTGAATGTGAAAATATTTTGTTGACAGGACTTACATAGGGAGGAACGATCACCGCAATAAAATAAGGGAAATCAGAGCTCATATGGAAAGATATAGGTGTTCATTCTTTCCGCGCGCTATACGAGACTGGACTAATAGAGAATTGTGAAGGTGGTTCGATGAACCCTCTGCCAGGCACTTAAATGTGATTTGCAGAGTATCCATGTAGATGTAGATGTGTTTTCACGTGGTTTGCCAGAATATTATACCATTTACGTGACTGTTCAAGATGTCAACCACGTGGCAGTATGCACAGTATAATCCTGAAGGTAAAGAATGGAAATTATATCTCTAGAGAACCGAAGCTTTAGCGAGGTAATTATGTGGGATGTGCCCCAAACCACTGAGTAATTAGAAATTTATCTCATCTGCGAAGATTTTTACGTGAAACCTCGAAAATAGAGATAACTAGTAGTTCTGCTCGTATTTTTTTTTTTTTTTTTTTTTTTAACGAATACTGGTGTTAGTGATACAAAAAATTCCCAGATTGAAATCATCCTTGTATTTTACAAAGCCTTCTAAGGTTTTGATATTGATAATCATAAGTGTATATCACGTCTAGAGAACCAGCAAATGTCTCTTCCACCTGTGTTTCACCATCTAAACGCAAACAAAACATCATTGTCAATTTTTTCTCAACCAAATAAAGATGCTGTACAAGCAGTTAACTGCTCAATTTACCTAGGGGAGAATAATTTCCAACGCAAACACTCACCATACTGAATCATGTCAAATTTCCACATAAAAATCAGAGAATATTCGCAACACACACGAACCCAATACACACTGAGCATTATTTCGCCATTCACCCACACAGAGAGCGGCACGATAAGGTGAGCTGCTTGCTTGCACCCCGCCTATCCAGTTCGGGAGGTTTAGCGGCGGCTCGCAGGAAATATCCATTCGTTCCAGTCACTCACTACCTTCACCACGCCCTCGGATGCCAGCCAGAGTCGTTCTAAGAAAGCAGAAACTTATTTATCAGCATAATTACAATTAAATGTTACGATTGTAGCGCCAGTCTGGTGACATTCGACAATGAGCAAAATATCAGAAATACGACTGTGGCTCTAGAGAAATCAGTTCCCCACGTAAATCTATATCCTACTTATGACTGAACGTAATTTTCCATGCAGAATCGTTCATACCCCTTAGAGGTATCGAAGCACTGAAATCGCAATTTTCTAGGTTAAATCTATACCCTTCTTAGAACCTTACATAGTCCCAGCCCCATCAATTTCTTCACATATGTGGGGAGTGGCAGGGATTTCCCAGAGGGGTGGTGGGGGAAGGGGATGTGTGCCAGCCAAGGAAAACCCATATCATCAGGAGGAAGAAGTAATTAATTCATCAATTAATTAATTTACAGAATTAGTTTGATATCAATTTGATATCAAAAGTTTGCCAGAACCCCATTTACTCTTAGCTAGAGGGTGGAATATATCCAGCAAATAACTGAGGATGTAGGTTTCAAGTGTTACTCTGAGGTGAAGAGGTTCGCACAGGAAAAAAATTCGTGGCAGGTCACATTGGACCTGTCAGGAGACTAATGACTCGGAAACGTAAATAAATAAATAATGTAAATGTTCTTGACTAATTGCTTTGAAATTTTGACACAACATTGAATTTTATTATGATTGTGTTTTCAAATACCTAATTTTTAATATATGATGTCTAATACATGTACACATAGCTCTTTCCGCTTTTTGTAAGAACATTTGCCTTCTATTAAATTTATATAAATTTATGTATTACATGTGTTTAAAGATAGCTAAATAAAAACACACACATAACCAATGGAACATTTTGTCAACATTTAAAAAGTAATCACCAAAAATTTAGGAGATTTGGGATTAGGAACATCTCCATTTTCTATGTAAGTAAAAAAGTTAATGTTTGTTTCTTCAGAATCACAAATCGCCGAAAGTTCTTCAGGATTGTTTAGAAAGTTTGACACACCATTGCATTCGAATACTCAGTTGTTTTTATATACTGGTACCTACTGGAACGCCATCTGGTATATATGTAATATACATGTAATAAAAGCAGAAATGGTATAAAAATGTGAATGTTGGTTAGTTCAAAATCGTTAATCTCTGAGAGTCCTTGATTGATTGCTTTGAAATTTAGATACAATGTTAAATTCCAATATGTGCACATGTTTAGGAACCTAATTTATTAATACCTGTATGTTTCTACTACATACAATTATACATACATACATGTAATATATAAAGGGAAATCATTGTTACCAAAAATCTTGATATGTACATTTCTTACTAACTTCAGATTTTTATACATTACTGTAATAAACATTTAGACACATGTAGACTACATACTTTTAAATATATATATAAAATAGAAAGAAACTTCCACATGGGAAAAATATATTAAAAACAAAGATTCCAAGACTTACCAAGCGGGAAAGCGCCGGCAGACAGGCACAATGAACAAAACACACAAACACACACACAGAATTACTAGCTTTCGCAACCGATGGTTGCTTCTTCAGGAAGGAGAGGGAAAGACGAAAGGATGTGGGTTTTAAGGGAGAGGGTAAGGAGTCATTCCAACCCCGGGAGCGGAAAGACTTCCCTTAGGGGAAAAAAAGGACAGGTGTACACTCGCACACACACACACACACACACACACACACACACACACACACACACACATATATATATATATATATATATATATATATATATATATATATATATATATATATATATATATAATAGGGAAACGTTGTTGGAAAGCAGGAAAGTTGTCTTTATGGCTCATTGATGTATGGTTGGAATACTACTACAGAATATGAATTACATTAACAATAAACAAATCTCAAGGTCAGAAAGAGAGTGGGGAAGAGGAGATGGACAGAGGGGTGGGAGGAAATGTACATAGAAGACAGGAAGGAGGAGATGGGGAGAGAAAGGGGGGAGGAAATGATGGACTGAGAGAGGGGGAGACAGTGGGGCAGGAGGAGACGGAGAGGGAACGGGGAGGAGAAGATGGACAGAGAGAAGAGAAGAGGGTGATGGACAGAGGGTGGGGGAAGGAGGAGGAGGAGGAGGAGGAGGAAGAGGAGGAGGAGGAGGAGGAGGTGGACAAAGAAAGAGGGAGGTGGAGATGGACAGAGACAGGGGAGAGAAGCAGGTTAAGACATACATCAAATTAGCATATATCTTAGAAAATTTGTTTCTCTTTTCTTTCTTTTCCATTTAACCAAACTGAGCCACAGCAAAGCATGGCTGGGTACAGCTAATTAATTATAAAATTTCAGTACATTTAAACAATACATAAAATTAATACATTGTAGTTAGTTATTAATATTGCCATTGTAAGTAAAAAGGCTATGTCATCATGTTGTAGCAAATTGGTTAAATTTTACTTGACCTACCACTGCAAATTAAATTACCCAGGCCATATTCATCCAGTGTTTCATAAGCACAGCCCATGGCAACTTTGAACAAACTTCAAGCATAATTTCAAACTTTTTCTCACTTGTGTTTAACATAAAATATTTTCATGCTAACTCATTTGTAAAGTTATCAGACTTTTCAAGTTTTATAAATGGGAATTCTGTTCTTTAAAGAATCAGGAGTTTACTGATATGTAGCTTTGAGTGAACCATTGGTAGCTGCTAATTCACAATTTGCACCCAGCTTCAGTTCTCACAACAGACATCTGTGAAACACACACTCACATTGAGCTGGTATCCAGCAGAAACAGCATTCTAGTGGTCAATCTGTCACCATTGAATGTTGCAGTAGTTTCCCAGGCTTGTGCTGCTGGTAGACTAGTGAGAGGCTGCCATTCAGTTTCGTGTCCAGAAGCCCAATGACCTGTACCTGATCAGTCAAAAACTTGTTCTGGTCTGTCGAGGGTGTGTTTGCACACTGTATGACCCACGTGATGACGTGCAGTCTCGTCATTTGTATATGCTGATGGCTGCAACTTGATGTGTCAGCTCGGCAAGATGTGAGGTGGTGTCCTTCAATCTGTATCTGCCAAGTGTGTAATAAACACGTTCAGAGTAGCGGCTGTGGATACCTGGTTCACAATTTCTGCCATCTTGCTCAGGTTTGCCTCTTGCATTACTGAGAGCAGGGTGTAAGTCATCTCCAGCAAGCTAGATATCCATGTGGATCCTAGGAGTGGGTCTGGTATGTCCGGTCCAGCCAAGTTACAGAGATGTCTCGTGAATTGTGACTGTTTCCTGTCATCAGTTTCCTCCCTGTGCAACAAGTGTCCTAAGCATTACATGTTAGAGAGGGAAAGCTACCAAATGAGCTTGCTTTTCAGTAATTTTCCCTTTCCAGAGGCACAAGTGTTTTTGATAAAGACCTCACTGCCAGAGCTGTACAAATATTAACTGACATGGGTAATAAAATAAGATATAACAACACAAACATATAACTCAAACTAGAAGGAGCAGATAAAAAAAATGTAAGTCACTAACAATCATCAGTATCATTTCAACCATCACTTATTCCTTTACACAGTGGTTTTTAAAAAAATTTTAAAGTGGATGGAGTCATTATGTTCTGTAGTGAGAAATGAACTTACATAATTAACAGCACATCATTTACTGTTTTAATCTATAATGAGTAGCTGTTAAAATTTATGGACAACTTACATGCAACTGAAATTTTGTTTTGATTTTTCTAGGCAGCAAATTTGATGCTGTGAGGGATCTAATCATACCTGGTATTATTGTGATGACTATAGGAGCAATGGTGTATCTTGGTATCAAACTCTTCTGCAACTGGTAAGTTGTGTTATTATCAATACCATTTTGCTTTCTCCAGTTGATGTTTGTAGCTTTGTTCATTGAATGAGCTAAAGATGGGGGGCGCTATATCAAATAAGGTACTAAAAATAAGGTAACCATTTTTTGCAATCATGTGGTTTCCTTTTCCCATTAGTCCCTACCATCATTATTTGCACCATTTATGAGTACAAAATATTTTATTTGGTCATATTTAAATATTGTAATGCAAACAGTGAATTCTCTACAGTACATATTTATCTTGTGAACTAGTTTTTGTCTTACAAGGTCATTATTGTACATTAATTGAGTGTTCGATAATTATTCATTCCCGAGACAGTGATAACCGATGACTTGTGATTGTACTTTTTGTGTTAGTTTTCATATTCTTTGTTGATATTCATAATATCTATACATGTGGCAAGCACTAAATAGTTATGACTTTATGGGATTTTCATAAATGTGACTTATTAACTCATGTGTAGGTGACAAAGCTAGGTAGTGGTTTGAATAGGAGAATACCCAGATACATACCATTCCTGTGCTACAGGAAATACATTTAAAAAGTGTGTTCCACTCTCTACATCAGCTGGCTGAAAAAAAGACAATTGTTAAATGGTAATTACTAACTTATTACATTTCTATCTAAGTACCTAATGTAGTACCAGTGTCCAATACCAGTCACTGTAAACTGGTGAGGATCATTGGAGGAGAGAGAGATTGAGTGTAAAATGTGACATCTAAATACTATATACTTCATGTGTACTGTATGTTGTCATTGGACTTTGTTACAATACTGGTTAGCCTGTCAGAAATGTAGAAATTATCACAGTCACATTAAATTACTGTTGCTGTTGCATCCACCTGATGTAAAGTGGAACACATTGTTTTCATGTTTTCTCCGGTTTAGCAGAAACTGTTCAGCCCTTGATATGAGTTTCTATTCACGTATTTATCTGCCCATTACTGTCAACACATAATAGAAGTTAATAAACTCAACTCACAATTGGTAAACAGAAATTAAAGATTCGCTAACTGAATTGACCATCTATGTTGCAAGTCACAGTCCCGGTCAGAAATCATAAGCAAATAAAAAGGACAATTTTGTTTTTACGACATGTCAGACATTTTAGCATATTTGTTAGCAGTATAATTATACTGCTTGTCTTGTCTAATGAAAATCGTCATAAAACATATTTCTATATTGTGTGTGTATCTATATTTCACCTGTTTATTTTCACTGGACTACAAGTATGATGACAGTTTCTATATCACTGAGAGATGATTCCACAACAACAAAATAAAATAATTAAATGAGCTTGTTACTGGCAGTTGATAACAGTTCTTAACTGGAGTATGTATCACAATGTAATGTGTGGAAACATTCATTGCCCTATACTGAATACATCTACAATTCCAAAATTAATTACTTTGACTATGATTAACCTCATTTACTGTTGTTGTGGTGGTCTTCAATCTGAAGTCCAGTTTGATGCAGCTCTTCACAACAGTCTATGATGCAAAGGCATCTTCATTTCTGCATAACCACTTCGTTTGAATTTGCTTACTGGTCTCCCCCTACATTGGTAATCATTTCATAACCTCTTTTCAAAAAAAAAACTATACATTCCTTTCAACTGATCTTTCAAATCCTTTCATGTCTCTCTTAGAATTACCATGTCATCAGCAAACTTAAATGTTTTTGAATGAAATTCTAGCATGTCTTATGATAAATCTCCCATAAGTTGGGAATGAGCTATTTCTCGGTGCTATCCTTTCTCCTATGAGTGCTAGTCTCACAAATTATGTAGCAGAACTTATGTGAAGTTTGGAAAGTATGATAGAGATAGTGGTGGCAGCAGATCTGTGAGGACAGGTTATGAGGTATGCCTCGTTAGCTCAGTCAGTAGAGTATTTGATCACAACAGGCAAAGATTCTAGTTTTGACCTGTCAGGTCTCGAAGTTTCCCTTGACTTTAAGTCCCTATGCAAATTTCTTCTTAGTTTGCTTATTGCTTATTCAACATATAGGTCGAGTAACATCAGGGATATGTTCCAACCCTGTCCCACTCCCTTCTCAATGACTGTTCCCTCTTCACACTAAAGTTGGTTGCTGGGCTGATTATTCCCATACTGCCTTCCCCCCCCCCCCCCCCCCCTTCCAATCCCTCCTCCACAGCAGAACACTGGAATGTAAGGAGACTGAAAGTTTATTTACTGTCTGCCTTTCATGTGGGCTGCTGGTCAAGGCATTGGTGCAGCTTCTGTATGCCCAATGGGGTGGCTGCTGGTGATGAATGGGGATGGTAACTACAGATGATATCTGCAAGAGTGTCTCCAAGCATGGTGAGGCTTGCAGTGTTGGCATGGTGTCTTATACAGGTGAAGGTAGGAACCACATTGACTTGAATTGCGCAATAGGGTTTTGCCACTTTGCAAGATCTCGATGGTGTGGGCTCCTCATCATAACAAAGGAAAGAGACCAGTGTACAATGGCTGAAGCAGTAATTTAATGAGATCTGTGCAGAACATGATGTGTGGTCTGTTGTCCAAAGCTTTATGGATAAAAACAGGGTGCTGTGGTGCAAAGCAGGTGGGAAACGGATATCGGCTACATGGTCTCAGAGTTGTACCAACTGCGGCAATTATACTGCAAATAGTATTGGTGCACACATAAGATAATCTTCCCAAAATTTTGGTGGTTCCCATTACACCATTTCTGTTAATGATGGTCTGCCATCTGGCTTGCATGCCAGGAAGGATCTCTGTCCATTTCTCACTGTGAGAAATGAAAGCTGTCTTTACGGTCTGATCCGATTTTTGCTGGCACATTGCTGGTGGGATGGTAGCTTGTCACATGTAGACACTGAATACTGCACAAATTTTACATCCTTCAAACAAAACAGAATCAAGTTGCTGGCCCTGATCTATAGTGATGTGGAGGTGGCTACCGAATTGTGTTACCCAGGTGATGACATAGATCTTTGCTATTGCCTCAGCAGATGTGTCCATGATGCGTGTAGCTTCTGCCCACTGAGTAAGGCTTAAACAACACTTAAAATAATGTACACACAATTGAAGTGTACCTTTTTTTGTTTCAGTATTTGTTTCTAGAACCACAAAATATAGATCCATAAAGGAACATAGATCACTCAACAGTAAGAATAACTTCAAAGATACTTCTTGCTCTGCATATAACACACACACTACAGCTGGCTGCTGGATCAGTTATTTCCACAAGTTTTTCCTCTTTCTGTAAATAATTTCTGTCAGTATTCACAACTATTAGTTATTAAACTAATAGTTCTGCAACATTCACACCTTTATAATAAATTTCTTTTAGTTTCATCTGTGATCACAAAATTGTAAGTTCCTTAGACTACAAGTTTCGGTCAGTGATGACCATAACAATGGTCCAGAAACGAGTATGGTGTAGTCATACTAACACAAAGAGTGTTTTCTGCAAATGAGAGGTGCAGTTTTTGGGATATGTAGTCTAGAGCCAGTTTGTCTCTGTTTTCTGGACATGTGGCAGCAGTGTACGATGTGCCTTTGTCTACAACCTACAGAGGATTGTGCAGATTTGTAGGAATGTTAAATTACTTCAGATGATATCTTCCAGGGCTGTCAAGTCAGCAGGAACCATTTACTGCACTTCTCTCAGGCAAGCATACAACTGGTTGTCAGAAGATACCTTGGATTCCAGCAAGTAAAGCGGCATTTCATAAAGTCAAGCAATGTTTGGCACAAGTGGCACTGCTGGATCAGCTGCACATGAGTCTCCTATTAGCCTTCATAGTGAACATGAGCCAAAATGCAACTGGCGCAGCACTGCAATGTAGAGAAGATGGTCAATGACAACACATCACCTTATAGTCACAGGAACTTACATCACAGCTGAAGGAATGGAGTGCTATCACTCATGAATTGCTGGTGATATACAGGGCCATTACATTCTCGATTGTCTGCATAAGGAAGACATTTTGCAGTGTCTGCTGACCAAAAACCACTAACGTATTTCTTCTGATGTGCAACAGAGAATGGGTCACTGTGGCAGTGTGGATAAGTGGGATATATACCCCAGTTTATGACCAATGCAAGTCAGATTTCAAGTAGAAACAACATTGTTGCAAATTGCCTGTTGCAAAATAGTGCCAGCCTACATGTGGTGCCACGGACTGAGATAGTGTCCGAGCACCGAGAGGACACAGTGCTGCATGACTTGCTCAAAAGTGAACACACAGCCCTGCAGCTGTGACATATTTCTGCCCCAAATTGTGCCATGAGTATCTGCTGTAACACATTCTGTGGTAAACAACATCTGTATATTACCGCAGAATTTCGGGGTATAGTTTTCTGAGCATTGCATAATCTGCCTCATCTAGGAATCTGGGCAACAGCAAAGGAAATAGCAAGTCAAGTAGTGTGACCACAAATCAAGTGGGACTGCTGAGCTTGAGTGCACTCGTGCCTCAGTTAACAGCACAGCAAATTCAGCCAATAAGCCTTCACACCAGCTGTGCATTTTCCAATGTGGAAAGCAAGGTTTTCACACATACATATGAACTTTGTAGCATCACTACCTTATTCTGGTGGTTGCCACTATCTATTTAATGTAGTGGGTCATTTTACAAGCTGGCCCAAAACTACTTCCATAACAGGCATCTCTGCTGAGGCAGACACAAAGGCATTGTTGTTTGTTTATACGGTTTTCGAGGTTTGACATTCCTCAAACCATTGTGACTGATCGCAGATTTCAGTTCAAGAAGCAGCTGTTTAATAAGCTTCTTCAGTCATGGAGCTGTAACCATCTTCACACCACTAGCTACCATCCTGTTAGTAATGGAATGGTGGAGAGTCTGCAGTGCATGCTAAAGGCCGCACTGATGTGTTACCCATAAACATGGATGGAAGTCTTTCCATTTGTGTTGTTAGGCTTGTGCACATCAGTAAAGGAGGGTCTGCAATGTTCAGCAGCCCAACTCGTCTACAGCAAGCAGTTGTGTGCACTAGATGAACTCACTGTACCATCACCAGTTCAGCTGAATGCTTCAGAAACACTGACCGAGTTTGCACCACAGTTCAGCTCCCAAATGAGAGGTTTTCACGCAGCCCCACCTTTCAGGCACAAAAGAGAAAGGTTTACATCCATAAAGATCTTATTGCAGCATCACATGTCTAACTCAGAGCTCATACTGTGCGCCCACTGTTATGTCCACTGTATACTGGTCCCTGCAGGTGCTTTTGAAAGAGGATGAACCTTTCAAGATTGACCAGAAGGGCAGGTACCTAACAGTCTCCATAGAGTGACTGAAGCCGGCCTACCTCTGCCAGGACTGACCTCCACAGCACTGTCCTGTCAGTTTTCCATCAAAATGAATGCCAAATGTCATTGCAGCATTCCTGGGGTGCCAGAGGCCCACACTGTTCTGCCAGCTGCTGCTGAGATCAAACATAATAATGTATCTCACGCAGAATGATCTCTATGCCAACCAGGATGGATTCCAAAAACATTGATCCTATGAAACCCTTCTCACACTTTTCTCACATGAAATCCTGAATGCAACACATCAAGGCAGTCAGATAGATGCAGTTTTTCTTGATTACCCAATAGAATTTGACTCAGTACCACATCTATGCTTACTATCAAAAATATGAGAGCATGGGGTATCAAGCGAATTTGCAACTGGACTGAGGTTTCTTTTGTAGCAAGGATCCAGCGTGTTATCCTGGATGGAGAGCCATCGACAGGTGTACAGGTAACTTCGTGTGTGCCCCACAGAAGTGTGTTGGGAACCCTGCTGAAACTGTGCACTTTAAAAATGTAAAAATATAATATCCCATGACTACATTATTGATAAGCCACAGCTGGAATTGGTCAACTCATAAAAATACCTGGGTGTCACACTTTTCGGGGATAAGAAATGAAACAATCACATAGCTCATTCACAGATAAAACAGGTGGTAGACTTTGGTTTATTGGAAGAATACTAGGGAGGGGCAATCAGTTTACAAAGAAGACTGCATACAGATCACTCAAGCAATCCATCTACATTTATACATCTGTGCCCTGCAAACCACTGTGAGTTGCATAGCAGAGGGCATATCCTACTGTACTAGTTACTAGGATTTCTTCCTGTTCAATTCATCTATGGAACATAGGAAGAATGATTGTTTGAATACCTCTGTGCATGCAGTAATTATTCTAATCTTATCCCCATGATCTCTGTGTGGGCGATACATAGGGGGTTGTAGTATATCCCTAGAGTAATAATTTAAAGCCAGTTCTTGAAACTTTGTTAATAGACTTTCTTGGGATAGTTTACACCTGTCTTTAAGAGTCTGTCAGTTCAGTTCCTTCAGTATCTCTGTGACTGTCTCTGATGGATTAAACAAACCTGTGACCATTAGTGCTGCCCTTCTCTGTATATATTCAATCTCCCCTATTAGTCCTATCTAGTATGGATCGCACACACTTGAGCAATATTCTAGAACCAGTTGCACAAGTAATTTGTAAGTAATCTTTTTTGTAGACTGATTGCACTTCCCCAGTATTCTACCAATACACTGAAGTCTATCACTTGCTTTACTTACTTCATGTCCTAACAGAAGTGTTACACCCAAGTATTTGTATGTGTTGGCTGATTCCAATAGTGACTCATTGATATTGTAGTCATAGGATACAATTTTTTTTTGTGAAGTGCAAAATATTACATTTCTGAACATTTAAAGCAAGTTGCCAGTCTGCACTGCTTTGAAATCTTATCAAGATCTGATTGAATATTTATGCACCTTCTCTGAGATAGCAATTCGTTATAGATAGCTGCATCATCTGCAAGAAGCCTTATTTTACTATTAATATTGTCTGAAAGGTCATTAATATACAACATGAACAGCAAGGGTCCCAGCACTCTTCCCTGGGTCACACTCAAAGTTACTTCTGTGTCTGACGATGCCTCTCCAACCACGACCATATACTGTGTTCTCCCTACCAAAAAATTCTCAATCCAGTCACAAATTTCACTTGATACCCCATATGATCATACTTTTGATAACAAGCATAGGTGTAGTACTGAGTCAAATGCTGTTTGTAAGTTAAGAAACACTGCATCTATCTGATTGCCTTGATCGAAAGCTTTCAGTATGTCATGTGAAAAAAGAGTGATTTGGATTTCACATGATCGATGTTTTCAAAATCCATGCAGGTCAGAACTGACATGATTATTCTTTTCAGAGTACCTCATACTGTTTGAGCTCAGACTACGTTCTAAGATTTTACAACAAATTGATGTCAAGGTTATTGAACAGCGGTTTTGTGGATCAGGTCTACTACCCTCCTTGTAGGCGGGTGTGACTTGTGCCTTTTTCCAAGAACTGGGAATGGTTTTTTGTTCGACAGACCTACAATACACTATAGTTAGAAGAGGGGCTAGCTCAGTCACAAATTCACTATAGAATCTGACGGAGATTCCATCAGGGCCTGGAGCTTTGTTCAATTTTAATGATTTCAACTGTTTCACAACACCACTGACACTAATACTTATTTCATTCATCTTGGATTAAATTGGGGATGTTATACTGGGTTTTCCTTTGTAAAGGAACATTCGAAAACTCAGTTAAGTGTTTCAGCTTTAGATTTGCTGTCCTCAATTTCAGTTCCTGTCTCATTCACTATGGACTGGAAACTAACTTTGGTGCCACTAGCAGCCTTTACATATGACCAAAATGTCTTTGGGTTTTGTGAAATGTCATTTAATGTTGTTCTTCTATGGTAGTTATTGAAGGCATCAAACATTGCTCTCTTGAAAGCCAAATGTGTTTAAACCAGCATCTCTCTATCTATAGCCCTACACTGTTTTACGCCTATTATGCTGTAATCTCTCTTTCTGTAGAAGTTTCTTTGCATATATATCTTTCTACTTGTTTTAGTTGTCCTTTGTACTTTGGTAATCATTGTTACCATAATCACATCATGGTCACTGATACCAGTTTCAATCTGGACATCCCTAAAGACATCAGGTCTCTTTGTTGCCATTACATTCAGTATATTTCCATCATGAGTGGGGTTCCTAATACCCTAGAATATTACTCAGTTGTGTGGGACCCATACTAAATAAGATTGATTGTATGCAGAGAAGGGCACCACAAATGGTCACAGATTTGTTTGACCCTTGGGAGAGCATTGCAGAGATGCTGAATAAACTAAGCTGGCAAACACCTGAAGACAGACACAAACTATCCCAAGAAAGCCTGCTTAAAAAGTTTCAAGAACCAGCTTTAAACAATGGCTCCAAGAATATACTATAACCCCCTATGTAGCACTCTCAGAGGATCTCTGAGGACAAGATTAGATTAATTACAAATCACATGGAGGGATTTGAACAGTCATTCTTCCCAAACTCCATACTTGAGTGGAACAGGAAGAACCCCTAATAAATGGCATAATGGGAAGTATCCTTTGTGATAGACTTCATAATTGTTTGCAAAGTAGGGATGTAGTACAGATGCCTGGCATGACTGAGTGATTAATGTATCTGAGTCAAAAGCAAACAATGAAGTCCTTGAACAGTCCTAAGTTATAGGAAGTTCATTTACACAATTTAGGTACTAAAATGGATGTAACACCAAGCCTTCTGGGACTCCATATTTTATGTTCCTAGGTACTGAATTTAGTTTCACTCTTGGGATGCAGTTTGGAAAAGGTGGTCCTCTACTTTGTGTTTTGATAGTAAGATCTCAGCCATGAAAGAAGAGTGATGGCAACTAAGTCCGTGACATTTTAGTTTCCTTAAGTTAAATTGTATGATCTGAACAATCAAAGACTTCAGAAAGTTCAGATAAGACAGATTGGTCTTTGTTGTCTAAATCTGTCAGGGTTTCATTTTTTAAGTCAAATATGGCTTTTGCTGCAGAAAAATTAAAATCTGTATGAAGAAGATATAATGTTAAAGGAGACACAATGGCTGAGCAATACCTCACTTCAAAATTCTAAGTGCTGCTGAACCATGTAGATAAGTACAAAAAGCTGTCCTAGATATCAGAAATGCTAGTTCCTTCCTCATGATTGGTAGAGGTGTAGGCTGGGGAAGCCCAGAAAAAGAGGGACATGTCACTTAGACCCAAGGTGAGTGTCATCCTTTAGTTGGATGGATGAAAGATTGTGAAGATAAAGGGAAAAGTGCCACAGAGAGGGAGCAGTGGTCCGGCTTGGGTCCAGACAAGATAAATATGTTTTCTTTGTTTAATGTATTACTTAATATAAAAAAATTATTCTAATTATTATCTTACTGTATAGTGTATAACTGATTTATTCTATTATAATTTACTTGTAACGTGAGTGGATTATGAAAGGACAGAGGCAAAAGTAAAAATGGATTAAGAGGAGAAGAAATGAATAGTGAAATTAAGAACTAGAAATAAAGTGAAGTAGGGGATCTGAGAAAATCCAAAAAGAGAGAGCAAAAGAAACAAGGTTAAAAAAGAAAGGGGGAAGGTTGAGTGTTAATGTGGGATGAATCCAGGATGTGGCAGGATGTGAGGATAAATTAGTGGGCTGATTTTTTAATACTGTTTCCACAATAGCCATGTTGTTGTCGCATCTACATCTATACTCCAAAAGAGACCTTGCAGTCTGTGGCAGAGGGTACTTTGTTTACCAGTGTCACTTGCCCCCTTTCATGTTCTAATCACGAATAATTTATAGGAAGAACGAATGCCGGTAAGCCTCCATGTGGGCTTGAATCTTTCTAATTTTTCCTCATGGTCTCTCTTTATTATATATTTTATTTATTTATTTATTGTTCCAGTGATCCATGTTGTGACAATATCAGAGGATATGGAACTTATCAGAAATCTATAGTAGCACATAAAAACAAAACAAAATGATTTCATATTACAGTAAAGAGTATCTTAGGTTCTACTACAGAAATTCAATTTTGAGACATAAATAAATATTACAAAATAATAAGTGTTACAGAAAATAAATATTGCAAAATATGTGTTTACAACAAAGAATAGTCAGGATTACAAATGTAGATTTGGACATATATTTGCAGTTAACAACACAAGAAATGCTAAACACTGTAGTTCAGGAACTCTTCTATCATATAAAATGATCCTTGTAATAGGAACTGCCTTAAAGTGTTTTTTTTTTTTTTTTTTTTTTTTTTTTTTTTTTTTTTTTTTTTTTTTTTACACGCCCTCATCTTCTACTAAACACTAAATTATTGAAGGGATGGCATTAAAAATCTTAAAGCCAGTGAAATGGACTCCTTTCAGTAGCTTACTTGGATTTGCGTGTTCATATCAGATATCATGTTTTCTTCTCATCTCATGACTATGATACTCACTATTCAGTTTAAAAATGGATTTCTTTCTTTATGAAGCACATCAAAGGGGATATATATTGCACAGTAGATGTAAGGATTCCAAGTTTCTTACAAATATTCCTGCATGTGGCTCTTGGATGGACTTCACACATGATCTTTATGGCTCTTTTTTGTGCACACAATACTTTTTTAGCCAGTGACTGATTTCCCCAAAATACAGACATCAAAAAAAGGTTTTGCTTCACCCTGGTTCCCAAAACTCCTGAAGACAGACGTTGACTGTGGATATTGTATTGCGGGCACAGTCCCTTTGACTGTTCAGAGATGTCACTAAACCCGCCCAAAAATGTAAACAACCATGCATAAGCAGTGCATATTAGACAGAGGGGGTCAAACAGTCAATCAGTTCCAGTCATTCCACCAGGAAGAAGGTACACAGCTCATGTTGTCTGTAGTTGAACGATGCCTAGATGGTCAATACTGTGGTTCGATCATGTCTTCATTATTACTTTGTGCCAGGAAGGACTCTCAACAAGGGTAGTGTCCAGGCATCTCAGAGTGAAACAAAGCGATGTTGTTTGGACATGGAGAAGATACAGAGAGACAGGAACTGTCAATGACATCCTTTGCTCAGGCCACCCAAGGGCTACTACTGCAGTGGAACTCAAACAGTGTGTAATAGGCTGCATGATGCGTAACTTCACTCTTGACATCCATGGCAAGGTCCATCTTTGCAGCCATGACATCATGCAGTGCAGTACAGATGGGTCCAACAACATGCCAAATGAACCACTCAGGATTGGCATCACGTTCTCTTCACCAGTGAGTGTCGCATATGACTTCAACCAGCCAGTCATCAGAGACATGTTTGGAGGCAACCTGGTCAGACTGAATGCCTTAGACATACTGTCCAGCGCGTGTATCAAGGTGGAGGTTCCCTGCTGTTTTGGGGTGGCATTATATGGAGCAGACAAACGCCACTGGTGATCATGGAAGGCACTGTAATGGCTGTATGATATGTGAATGCCATCCTCCAACCACTAGTGCAACCATATCGGCAGCATATTCGTGAGTCATTCGTCTTCATGGACAACAATTCACGGTCCTATCATGCTCATCTTATGAATTACTTCCTTCAGGACATCGCTCGACTAGAGTGGCCAACAAGCTCTCCAGACATGAACCCCTATCAAACATGCCTGAGATAGTTTGAAAAGAACTGTTTATTGACGACATGACCCACCAACCACTCTGAGGGACCTACACCAAATTACTGTCGAGGAGTGGGACAGTCTGTACCAACAGTACCTTGATAAACTTGTGGATAGTATGCCACAAAGAATACTGGCATGCATCAATGCAAGAGGACGTGCTACTGGGTATTAGTGGTACTGCTGTGTTCCGCAATCTGGACCACCATCTCTGACGGTCTCGCTGTATGGTGGTATAACATGGCATGTGTGATTTTCTTGAGCAATAAAAAGGACAGAAATGATGTTTATGTTGATCTCTATTTCAATCTTCTGTACAGGTTCTGGAGCTCCCAGAACTGAGGTGATGCAAAACTTTTTTTTTTTTATGTGTGTATAATTCCATCTGTCATAATAGTGTGAAAATAACCATAATAGGCTGACTTCATGATTTCCATACTTCCATAAGAAGAAACAACGTGTAATGCGTAAGTTGCTGAACTCAATCTTTTGCATAGATCCAGGATGTGGTTTGTCCAGTTCAGTTAGCTGTCAATTTGCAAGCCTACATATGCACCCTGGTTATCATCTGCTCACTTACTTTTACTACTATTTCTTCATCTTTGAATGTTATGTGGAACTGAACATAGTTTGTTTTCGTGTAATTTAAAGAAAGACCATTAATGTTAAACCAGTTTACTGTTGTGATATGTATTAGGAAGAAGCAATGTAGTTGTTGACTCTTCTAGGAATGTGCACTCTCAGAACTTTAACAATAAATCACACTTTGATGCAGAATGGCTGTCTTACAGTGCCTGCCACTGGAGTTGCTTGGTCACACCTGTGATGTTTTTGTGCTTACTAAATGAACTTGTCACCTTGTCAGTACAGAGGCTGTGTGAAGTCTTAGACGCAACACATGGTAAAAATTGACAAAAATTTAACTTTTTTTCATTTTTGACATGTTCTGTTTCTGATTGATACATTAGAGCTGACAACTGAGGTACAAAACAGCATACCTACTATATATTATAGCCATCTTCTTCAGAGCTTACTATAATCATTCTGCGGTATAAAGCTGAAACTAGTAACAGTGAGCCACCACAGGTTAAGGCTGTGAAGAGCAAACCAGAAGGCATGTTGATAAAATTGTACAGGAGAAAGGGGCTGTCCTTGTGGGAACTGGTGACAGATATTGGTAAGGTACATGACAGAGATGTCTAAGAAATTGCTGACTGATTCCATGCACTGGGGTGTTTGAAAAGTCCACATATGAAGCTCAGTAAGAGTGCTTATGAGGAAGAGGCAGAAAAGATTGGGAATGCTGTACTCTATTTTGGCACTGTTCCGAAAAACGTTCATATTCATCTTCATAATAGGATGGTGCTGAGCATACATGAATACTATGTCCACCAAACAAAGCTGACTTAAGCAACAATTAGTTAAAACATAGTATTTCCAGTGTCATTCAGCAACATAAAGCAAGTAAGGCTAAACCAATACTTTATTGAAATCCCAGATAACTATTTCTAAAAAAGTCTGAGATTTCTGTAATGAATTCCATGAGAGAGCATGTACACCCTATCCTCCTCCAACTTCCAGGAACCTATTGATACGGTAGAGTAAGGGGTATGTAGTGAAAGTTAGGAGCCCAAATCATGCTGCAAATGTTTCAGGGAGAAATGGGGGAAGGGGTGTCCGTATCCCTCCCCTATGGACACCTAAGCCTTTGAATCCAAAATTTCACAATTACCTCCTTCTTATACTTTTCTTGTCAGTATTTTTCTAAGTCATTGAGAAGGAAATCATTAAAGCAATATGTTATTGCTACCTTTCTCCTTCTCCTCTGTAGCCCTTATCTGATGGGCCTTTGTATCCTTCTGCTTCTGTATTTGGAGTTTGCAGAGACATCTCCTTGTCTGGCAGTTTTTTCATTTATTTTAAAATGCTTTTATATTCCCAGGTGAATGCAGGTATTTTTTTTAAAAAAAGAAAAAAACAGTCTCTGTTAAATCTAGCTGTTGCTTTGAACTGAACTTGAACAAAGGGTTGAGTGTGGTACAAAATTCTTCATATGCTTCTTACAAATTATTGTAGGACTATTATCAATAAATGTTGAATATGAAACATTGGAAAATCCGGGATGGAATGTAACAATATTATGAGAAGGAAAGATGCTCCTCACCATATTGTGGAGGTGCTGAGTTGCAGATAGGCACAACAAAAAGATTTTCACGCTTAAACCTTTCAGCCTATTGGCCTTTGTCAACAATAGACACACACACGCACACATACACTCATGCAAATGCAACTCACACACATGACTGTAGTCTCAGGCAACCGAAACCACACTGCAAGCAGCAGCACCAATGCACAATGGTGTTGCAACTGGGTGTGGAAAGGAGGAGGCTGGGGTGGGGAGGGGGAGGGATAGTATGGTGGGGATGGCAGGCAGTGAAGTGCTGCAGGTTGGGCAGCAGTGGGCAAGGGAGAGGTGAGGCAGGGGGGGGGGGGAGGAGAAGTGGAAAAGGAGAGACATACAGAGAAATAAATAAAAAAATTAAATAAAAAGAAGGGCTGGGTGTGATGGTGGAATGTTGGCTATACAGAGCTGGAATTGGAGCAGGGAAGGGGCTGGAGGAGGAGGAGGAGATTAGTGTTTAACGTCCCATCAACAACGAGGTCATTAGAGACAGAGCACAAGCTCGGATTAGGGAAGGATGGGGAAGGAAATCGGCCGTGCCCTTTCGAAGGAACCATCCCAGCATTTGCCTGAAGTGATCTAAGCAAAACACGGAAAACCTAAATCAGGATGACCGGGCGCGGGATTGAACCGTCATCCTTCCTAATGCGAGTCCAGTGTGCTAACCACTGCGCCACCTCGCTCGGTGGTGGAAGGGGTTGGATGGGTGAGGACAGTGACTAACGAAGGTTGAGGACATGAGGGTTATGGAAACGTAGAATGTATTGCAGGGAATGTTCCCATCTGTGCAATTCAGAAAAGCTGGTGTTGGTGGGAAGGATCCATATGACACAGGCTGTGAAGAAGTCATTGAAGTGAAGGATATTATGTTTGGCAGCATGTTCAGCAACAGGTTGGGCCACTTGTTTCTTGGCCACAGTTAGTCGGCGGCCATTCATGCGGACTAACAGACAGACCTTTCCCGTCATGTTATGCCAGCAAATTATGCTTCAAAACACACTTCTTTGAGACTACATTCATTTTATGCTCCCCCTACCTTCAGATGTTTTCATTTATTTACACGTCATTAATACTGTTTCTTTTCCTATGATGTTTTGCAGTAGCTATCTTAAATATTTCCATTGCAAAATTCTGCAGTGCCATTATTGCATTGATGCATAAGTTCATAGAATTTTTCCATAAGTTTAATAAAAACAACAGATACACATAACAGAGACTTCAGTCAATAATAATATATTCCCCTTCACTATTTATAACTGTCTCCCAATGTTGGGATAATTTTTCAATTCTGCGACTGTAGGAATCGCATGATTTTGTTAGCGAAGAACTCATTGAGCCACTGAATATTGTTCAATAGAGAGCCATAAAGGTGAAAATCTGAGGGCAGAGGATCAGGTGCATATGGTGGACATGGAATGAGTTCCCAACCCAACTCCTGTATCGCATTTTTTGTCAGTCTGCTAGGATGTAGGTGGGTGTCACCGTGGAGTAGCATTACTTCACATAGTCTTCCTGATTGTTGTTCTTATACTGCATCTGCAAGACGTCTCAGTTGTTGACAATAAATGTCAGCAGTGATGGTTACACCTTGGAGAAGCAGTTCATAGTACACCATATCATTACTGTCCCACCAGATGCATAACATTATCTTTTGTGGATGTGTGCAGGTCTTTGTACAGGGAGCTGGTGCTTTGTTTGGGATCAACCATTCCTTTCTTTTCCTTATGCTTGCATAAAGACACCATCTATCATTACCAGTAACAGTACAGAATAGGAACAGACAGTGTTGTTCATGAGCCAAATGATGACAAGCAAGCAGAGATGCACATATGGCCATCCACTGTTTTTGTGATATTGGCTTAGGGAATGCAGTACCCATACACCTGATTTTTGAGCCTTAGCCATACGATGGTGGAACGATCACAGTTCATCACATTTGCCAGTTCTCAAGTACACTAGTGTGTATAATTGTGGATTAATGCATTAAAATGGTCTTCATCAAACCAGAAAGGTCTTCCTGGATGTGGAGAATCACTAATGTCAAAACAATACTCCTTAAAATGAGAAAACAAATTTTTGCCATGCTCTGTTGAAAGGCTTTATCTCCATAGGCACAAATGTTTCTGTCTGCCTTTACTGTTGTTATCCCTCTGTTGAAATCAAATGGTAAGAATATGTTAAAAACATTCAGATTTCTCCACTTGACACTCCGTCATCTACCATCCACAATTTCACTCCCTGTGTGAACTCAAATAGCAACAGTGAACTGCAAATAGAAAATGAAACTCGATAAATAAATCCATAGCAATTGGAATACCAAAATGCAAAACAAAATGCAACAAATTTATGCACAGTAAGGAATTGATGTTCCTTGTAATAGCTGTAATGCTAATAATTCTTCTGTTATGTTGAACTCAATATCTACACCGTGAACAAAAATTACTAACTGAGCGGGGTCTAACAAACCAGTGCTTTTGTCCTAAGCAATGGCAAATGCTTCAAATGTGTCAGCATGAGCACACAAACTATTGTTAATGTCATCAGCCATCATGCCATTTTGTCAAACAACTGTTATTTCTATAAAATTATTTCTTTGAATTTCTTTTTTATCAAGACATAGTACATCTGGAATGTCCAAAAGGCATGCATTTATGAATTCACCTTCAGCAAAAGGCTGTAATGCTTTGGGAATTAATCTACTCACTGTAAAATTTGCTTCAATGAAAATGTCACATGAGTCCTTGGTTGGCAAAACATATGCTGCTGCTTATCCAAACTGGAAACTAATACTTTAATTGTTTTCTTTCCACAACCACACTGTAAGCTGTTGCTGAGTACTCAGTTTTGTAAAAAAGTGTCTTTCTATATTAAATATAGTTCTTCACACCAAATAGTGATTCACTACCCAACAAGCAACCAGATTTATCTTTGTGCATAATAAAGAGATAATCATCTGTCCATTTCTCCTGGAATCAGCAACACCTTGCATCAAATTTTCTTTTCTTAATGTCAGATTTTTGTGAATCAAGTTAATAAAGATGAAATTAACAATCAACTAGTACAGAACATTAAATGTGAACCAACAACAGATAAATAGTTTGTCCGCCAAGTTTTTGCTCATGATGCCCCTCTTCAAATCGGCACATTTCATGACTAGTCGATAATTTTTGTGTTGCTGTAGCCTATTATTAACAACTGTCATTGTGTTGCACAGATAGAGGCAGTAAGCAGTAAATAATGTGTGTGTGCTGTTAGCACTGAACCAGAGGCAAGAATACTTCTCCCCGCATCCCTTCAAGGTAGTGAGCTGTTTCCCTTGCTCTCCACACGCACATAGCCAAATACGCTACACCGTAAATTTGTTCACTGACTGGAAATGTATTTCTCTTTGTTGTACAAATCCAAAGACAGCAAAATGGCTTGTGCATGCATGAATCGGCATGTGCAGATTAAGCAAATCTTTCAGCAGTCTGCCTCATGAGCTCCAAAACCAAGGGAAGCTGAGTGATGATGGAAATACTGAAAAATGTGTCTTGGGTGGAGTACAATGTGAGCACCTTGCTCTCTCTCTCTCTCTCTCTCTGATGTATTTCTTCCACATTCTGAATTGAAACCAATCGCGGACCTGATCTGGCCCACAGTGAGCCAGTTGCCCACACATGATAGACACAATGAACAAAAAAGGCCCAAGCACTGAACCTTGTGAGATTTCTCTTGGAATTGTTGATCCACTTCAAATACACATGCAATTGATAAGCAATTAACATTTTATTTTGCATTAATTACACGTTACACAACTAAAACATAGTCCATCACACACAAATACCGAAGAAGCTACCATTAGCAAAGACAAAAACCATTTTTATAATAGTGATGAATCACTAATGAGCTTATTGATGCCTCCACATCAGCCCCTCCCCCCACCCTCCCCTCTCAAAGAGCTTTGGCTCAGAAGGTCTTGCCATGTAACAATAATTTTTCATGCAGTTCCCTCCTTACTTGACACAATTACAAAACCCAGGAGCTCTTCTAACTAGTAAGTAAAAAGTTACGTGACTGCCAGGCCACATATACACTAACTGGTTTTTAGAAAGAACTGGAATAGGCACTGTGTCTCATGCATTTTGCATTACATTTTGTGACTGAAATATGGGTTGAATTGGATTGTTCAATGCTGTAGACAGTGTTTTCTGTGTAAGCAGGCTTGAGACTCTCAACCAATATAGTATCTCATTTCCCATTTCTCTAAATTATGAATGTTTTCTCCCTGCAGTCTATAACCTTAAAAGAGCCTGTAAATTGTGGAGATAGAGGTATTTTAACTGTGTCATCTCTTAGGCACACAAAATCGCACCTGAATAAATCTTTGTGAAAGAAAATAGGTCTACGACATGTCGAACTGGATTCTTTGGCAGGAGATGATGAACATGTGCATGCAGTCTGTGCACGAAAGCATCTGACTCCCCTGCTGGTGAGACGTTAGCTCATGGTTCAAATATTTTTGCAACTGCTCATTCTCAAAAGCTGTTTGAATAATTGTCACTCGACTTGCCTACACCTGTCCGTTGTAGTAATTTGTGGAATGCAAAATTTTGAGAACCAACAATTTAGGAGGGCCTTGGCAATCAAAACTGCAGAAATATCTGGTACTGCCGTGGTTTCAGGCCACCTTGTGAATCTGTCTAGTACAGTCACCAAAAAGCGAAACCCATTGTAGGGGGGGAGAAGACCCATAAATTAACATGTAAGTGCAAGAATCCTCCCGAAGGTGAGTGAAAGAAGTCTATGGGGACAAAAACATGTCTAAAAGTCTTGCAATTTTGTCACTTCCTACAACGCTGTATCCAGTGCTGACTATCTTTTGCATCACTGGCCAAACCACTTTGTCTGCCAGCAGTTCAACAGAAGTTTTGATACCAGGGTGTGGTAAGTTATGAAATGCATTAAAATGGTGCATTGCCACCTCACAAAACTGAAGGGATGAATATTATTATTTGAAGTGTCACACTATACCTGTTGACTGATGCCGTGCATTGACCAATACTCAAGTCATAATCTTGTCAATCCAGGATTCACAGGACACAGCAGCAGGAATGTATTCATCTCTTGCTCTGCTACCCAGTCAATAGCAGTGACAGCTGCCCAGATTTGAGACGAACCATCAGCCACAATATTATCTTACATTAACTTTAGCTAACTCATGTACCATTTGGCTCATAGATGGCTCTGTCTGCAGTAGTTGCATTTGTGGCAAAGCAATGTGCAGGTCCAGGCTCCCTGCCACTGCAAATGGCTGATTGCACAGATGTGAACTGAGCAATAAGCTCAGTGCGTCTACACTGTCATGGTGAATTAAGTTCGTCACATGTTGGAATATATACATTAAAGGCTTGTGATCTGTAAAAATTGTAGAAATTTGTCCCTCTACCCAAGGCTGGAAATGCTTTACAGTTAAGTACATACCAAGAGGCTCCCTTCAGATGTGCTCTATTGTTGTTGCTCAATAGAGAGGTTTTTGAAAAGAATTCCAGAGGCTATCACTTTATGGAGATGTACTCTGTTGCAGTACAGTGCTCACAGCTCTTGATTATCCATGACACGATAACTCTTTAGCTGTTTGAAAAGTGCACATAAATGCTTGAAGTGTCCATCTTTGGTTTTAGAATATACCAAGATGTTGTTCATGTGACAAAATACAAACGAAAGCCCTTGTAGCACATTATACAAATCATGCATGTTCACAAGTTTGGGCAGTATTTCATAGCACAAAGGGCATTGTATTATGTCTGAAGAGTCCAGAAGTTGTAGTAACTGCAGTTTTATGCTTATCATTTTTCTCCATGGCGATCTGTCAGAAAGCCTTTGCACAATCAGATACAAGAGTCTGCCACACTGTTGTTAAAGTCAGGAATGTTGGGAACTAGTCATCTGGCCGGAACTGTGCAAGCATTTAAGCCTTTGTAATTGCCACACATTCTCCAAGAGCTATCCTTCTTCTTTACTACCTGCAAAGGTGATGCCCGAGCACTGTGAGATCTTGTCGTGGATTTGACAGAAATCTTCTTCTTGAACTCAGATTGTACAGCCTGTAGCTTGCCAGGACTTAGCTGCTAGGTCTTGGTGGTCACTGGTAGCCCTGGTACAATTGAAGGATATCTGTTTACTGTTTCTGTGAGTATACAGTGAATCACACACAAGGCAGGGAAATAGCAGTTTGTTGTTTTGATTTTGGACATCAGTGTATTACTGTATTAATTTCTGCATTTTACCTCCATCAATTCTGCTTGTTTATGCTGTCAAACTCTCTTTAGTTCCATAGGTGTTCACTTTCATTTCTTCGCCCTCATCAACTGTACCCTGTGGCTTAAGTATGACTGAAACAGTTGTAACGGTGTATCTACACCACCACAACGCTCTAGCTTTTTTATCACTATATCATGTGTGATAGTCAAATGCTTTGCTTAAATCTAACGGTGTTGCGCAAGTGAGTGTTTTGTTCTCATATTCTTCATACACGTTACTGAGGAGACATTCTGCTGCTTTTATTGTTGATAGCTGAGATCAACAATTGTAAATCTGCATGTGTATACTACTTTCTATGTCTTTTGATGTAATGAGAACTTTTGATGTTAGTCTGTAACATTTTCAGACATTCAGGAAAGACAATTACGAGTACAAATGTCTTTTATACCATTATAAGGTATTTGCGGTATGAAATAAATAGGTAATTATTTGCACATGTGTAATTTGTTCAGACTGGAGTGTGTGTGTCATAGCGCATTGCTTCCCTGGTTTAGTGGGAATTGATGTTCTGTGGCAGGAATCTCTAGCACTATTTGGCAGACAACAGGCAGCTGGTTCCCATATATAGTTTACTGCTACGTCTTGCGGTTATGCATTAAGTTGCCTTATGTGCAATGACTGCTGACTCCAAAGGAAGCATGCTGAAATTTATAGATAATTATTGGCAAAGAGAAGTCATTTAGAAATCCGTTTTTAAAGATTATTTGAACAAAAATTTGAGATGTGATGGCCAGATTGCTGGTATGGGCATGGCTGGGCAGTAACAACAGGTAGATGTAAGTCTTGAAGAAGAAAAACAGAGAATCCATGGCGTAGCAATTTATGAAAAGTGCATGCGAAAATTGTGGATGAACATTCATGCCATGGTGACATAATAATGCAACAATTGAGAACCCTGACAATCTGAAAAGTGAAGAAAATGACACTGTTGGAGCTACTCAACAAAGAAGTTGAAAAATCTGATGATTGTCTAAGAAGCTGAAAGACGGTTCATAAAGGATACCCCAGGCCACCTTCTGTGATGACCATTCCATCCCCAGGCTCTGTCTGCCTGTCTACTGGGCTGGACCCGGCCTCTTTTTCTGACTTTTCCAGACGCCTTCTTTTCCTTGGTGCCGGATAGGAACCGTCTTTTTTTCCTTCTCAGGGCCTCTTCTACTCTCCTGGTTCCTGATTCTGCTGCTGGCCTGTGTACAGGTTATTCAGGTGATGCAAAAGTGGTTCTCAAAGCCATGCAGTCATTTTACATAATGTTGAGCTGGGCATGTTTGATATTCCAAAGAGAGGTGACCTATTGCTTTAACTCGTGGCATGATAACTGCACACTAATTCCACAACCACCCCCACATACCTGGTACCAGAAAAATGGTCCCATGTCACTTCCCGTGAGTGGTCTAGATGTTCAGTGACATTTGAGACTGGAAAAAGCCCACACAGTCAGCTAACATGAAGATAGCTAACTGGAAGTTTGAATGCGTTATGGAACTCAGTCAGGAAATAATCAAACAAATACAAGACTCAAATAACTACAATCTTTAATTGCTCATCCGAGCAAGAATTGGATAGTGATTTGAATGAAAATACATTGCTTCTGATTGCAGAACCCCACAGAGGGAGGTATGCTGCCAAGTATGAGTGTGAGCAGAGCCAAAGTGAATACTACAAGTCCAAGCCCCGTGCCTGACCTATACAGACATTCCTCCTGGAATACTGTCTGTACTGTACTCTCCCGTGGGCTGCACCACCCCGCCTTTTTGTCTGTGCACAGGCTGCATTGCCCCTTCCATGTTTGCACTTCCAGTCACCATCATGCGGGGCCTCATGTGATCATACATGGTCACCGCCAATGCACTGCCGTGCCTCCTGGCTCTCCAGCGAACTCATGTGATACCTCATGAGTCTACGTAGCATTTTCGGCCAATGCCCAAACTAACACCCTTCCTGTGGCATCTCCTCTATACTTTGAGAACTTTCTAGAAAACTTATTCAGTCTGGCGGCTGCTCTGTTGCCTTCTAGGCATTGCATTTTCTAAATATACAACACCGATGCCCCTTAGGGAATAATTAGTAGGTGCTGTCGTCAGTGGTTACAGGTTTTTGATACAAGGTTTTTCATAAATTTTATTCCATTAATGGTGAAACATAAACATTTGCTTTATAATAATGTTCAAAGGACACACAAAATTGCTTTACAACTGTCCACAACAGAAATACATATAAATAAATATTTCCCTGTATGAGAAACATTTACATTTCTACATTTTACACTTAATATCATTGTTAATGACGATGTAAATAAAACAGAAAGAAACTTCCACATGGGAAAAATATATTAAAAACAAAGATTCCAAGACTTACCAAGCGGGAAAGCGCCGGCAGACAGGCACATGAACAAAACACACAAACACACACACAGAATTACGAGCTTTCGCAACTGGCAGTTGCTTCGTCAGGAAAGAGGGAAGGAGAGGGAAAAATGAAAGGATGTGGGTTTTAAGGGAGAGGGTAAGGAGTCATTCCAATCCCGGGAGTGGAAAGACTTCCCTTAGGGGAAAAAAAGGACAGGTGTACACTCGCACACACACACACATATCCATCCGCACATACACAGGCACAAACAGACATATTTAAAGGCAAAGAGTTAAGGGCCCTTAACTCTTTGCCTTTAAATATGTCTGTTTGTGCCTGTGTATGTGCGGATGGATATGTGTGTGTGTGTGCGAGTGTACACCTGTCCTTTTTTTCCCCTAAGGGAAGTCTTTCCGCTCCTGGGATTGGAATGACTCCTTACCCTCTCCCTTAAAACCCACATCCTTTCATTTTTCCCTCTCCTTCCCTCTTTCCTGACGAAGCAACTGCCAGTTGCGAAAGCTCGTAATTCTGTGTGTGTGTTTGTGTGTTTTGTTCATGTGCCTGTCTGCCGGCGCTTTCCCGCTTGGTAAGTCTTGGAATCTTTGTTTTTAATATCATTGTTACATATTCTAATACCTGGAATAAAGATAATTTTATTTTACGATATGAGACATTTCGTATTATCCTACCAATTCTCTCTTCTGATAGGATGGGCATACATACTATTTTACAATCAACTTTACAATGAATTACACTTGATACATTGATGTACACTTCACAATACAATTACAATTTTAGTACTTGAAAGTATTTTTTCAAACTTTCTACCAGTGTCATCATTCTTCAGCGTTTGTCTGTTTTTGTCTTAACAGTTTAATAGACACCACTTCTAACTTCACTTCCAATGTGTCTAGCAGGCATTATACATCTGTCAAAAATTCTCTCTTCATTGTCTTTAGATGTGCTTCTTGAAGGATGACTACGTACCCCTCTGGACACTGATTTATGATGGTGTTTTTATCATATATTTTTCTGCAAAATTTTTCTGCAACAATTGTAACCCATTGTTTTGCACACACATTTAAAACAGTCTTGGCAACATTACAATATCTGTGTAGACAACATAATATTACTATACCAGAGCCCATGAAACTCCAGAAAGAGAAATGACTTAATGAGAAGTTGCTGAAGGCATCTCTTTCAAGATATTCAGTCTCACTTTGTAGCTCATCCAACTTACATCCCACAGCTGTTAGGTCAACTGACTGCTTAACTGCAGGTTGTATTGGCAGTTACAGCTTGAGTTCACTTATATGCTTCCTCTGACTACTGGAGGCATTTGTTCATATTATATGTTCATACTGTATTAGCATCCGAGCACTATACCCACGACCTTTACTTAAAAATTTTATCTTCCTTGTGCCTCGGAGCATGATATCTGTGGGAATTCCATCATGACAGGTGACTGTAATGCCGTGATTTACAGGGGCAACAAACAGCCATTCATTATTACTTAATGATGTCCACAGACTTTCGTTAAATACTAGTAGCTTCTGCATGCAATCCTTCAGAGTTTCTCGCACTGGTTTTAGCATCTTAGCCTCACACTTCTCATGATCATACATGAATGAAAGTACAAAAGTGCACCTGCATATTCTGGGGCTCTGATCTACTGTCTTACACTGTACTTGCTCATTGCTTAACTACACATACTGTCATTTTGCGTCATCAATTAGCAACAGCTCTTTCTCAGGTCAGTATACATAAATAAATGTCTTATTCTGTCCACTTCTGATGGGAATGGTAGTATTTTGTAGAGGTTATACATATCATTCTCTATCATTAGGACAATTAACACATAAATGAAGATGTTTCCATTAATGAAAACATCCAGAGCAATGATTCTGATTCTGAGCATTGACAAGTGTTGATATTAACATATTGTCTTCCTGTTTTGTGTCATTGAAAATGCCTGTCAGTTGTATCAGCTGTTCATTAATGGTGATCAGAATTATGGCTCTCTGTAACCTTTTGAAAGTACTGTTCTGAAATGCTACTATGTTCATTTTGTTATATGGGATTCATGCCATGTCAATTACCCAATAAGACACAATGTCTTTTCTATTTTTCCTATGTGCCATTTTAATGCAAGTTCCACTTTTTTGCATTCGTATTCAATAATGCCAACCTGTATTTACAATCCCTGATTGCCTGCCTAGTGAGAACCTCAGTATGCTCAAATTTATCTCTCAGTTCCATTACATTAAAATAACTTACAATTTTCCACATTACACAGTAAATTTTCTCTCAACCCACATTGTCATAATACAGTCCAGGTGACAACTTGAACTTCATTACTTGTGTGCATGTTTCTTGTATGGTATGCTCAACCCCAATGAGCAGCAGGATAACACTGATGAAACAGTATGATGCTGACATCTGGAATTAGAAAGATTCCTTCAGTATGTTTGCATGTACTGTGAGATATTTATTTCTTTTCAAACAGATTACAACATTAGGCTCCTTTGTTCATACCACCATGTACAGACCTTCCCATTGTGTATCCAACTTATGTGATCTGCCTTGTCCCACATTCTCATCAAACAATAGAATCTTATCACCACAATGGAATTCCTTTGGATTCTGGGTCTTATAATATTCATTTTTTTGTATCTTACACTGTGTATTCTGTATCCTTGCACATCAGTGCATTTCTTGCATGTGCTCCTTTAGCTCTCCCACATTATCATCAAAATTATACTTCACTCCAGCCGGATCTTTCTGCACTATCCCTGCATTGTTACCTGTTCTTCTAAAGAAGAATTCATGTGGCGTATAACCTGGCGCACTATACAATGTTGTATTATACACAAAAACTGCGAATGGAACCCAACTGTCCCAATTTGACCGTGCTCTATTTGCATAGCATCGGAATGTAACCATTAATGTACTTCCCATGTTACTTAGCAATACAGATGGTATTACATACCTCAGTGTAATGTTCTCAACTAACAACCTCGCTACTGTGTTGACATATTACCTCTCAGAGAGCTCAGCTACTATAAACTTTGACAGCACATCATACCACGTCAATGTCACATCTTTCAAAAATGTGCTCAGGCATTTTCATTATCTCTAGAGGCATCTTTACATGCTTCCTGGTGGGCTTATTCTTTTGACAACTTTCTCATTTCTGGATATATTTTTCTATGTCTTTCTTCATATCACTCCATTATTGGTCCTTCTTTTTTCACTCATAGGTTCTTCCTGTGCTTTGGTGTCCTCCAGTGGGAGAATCATGAAACTATTTTAATGCTGTGGCTTTTCTTCCATCTTTTCCAACCCAACTGTCTCTTGTTCTTAGATACACTTTTCTATATCCTTGATACAGTTTTTGCATTCCTAAATAAAATCTTTTACTGTTCTCAGATCAGCTGTTTTGTGTCCTGCGCCCTTGTCTGCCATGCCTTTCAGCTGCTCATGTGCACCAACAGCCCCATTGTTGTCGCCTGCCAGTGAGTCCCTGACCCATGCCACGGCTTCCGTTTCTGCCATGTCTTGACCTAGGCTATTGCACCAACCACCCTGACCTTTCTCACTCATGAGAGTGCGTTGGTGACTCGGTTTCATTTGCCACTCCTGTACAGGATCTGATAGTCATATTCCGCCAGCTTTAACCTAAATTTCATCAACCTGGAAGAGGGATCTGATATACTACCTACCTATGTTTGGGGTGTGGTCATTACATAGCAGGAACTTTCTTACAAATATACAGTCAAAATATTTCACTGCCCAAAAAAAGGGCCAACATCTCCCTCTCAATCATATTGTACCCTCTTTCTGCCTTGTCCTATGAACTCAAGGTGTACGCAACACGTATATCACTTCCAATTTTTTCCTGGCTTAGAACTACTTCATTACTAGACTGAATAGTGTCTGTGGGAATTATAAAGTCCCTTACAAAGTCGGTGCTGTAGTATAGGTGGACTGATCAGCTTCTCTTTCGAATGCTGAAAAGCGTTTTCTTGCTCAAGACATAAAGCAGATTTTTCTTTAACAATTCATGCAATGGCTTCATGATTTTGATGAAGTTGCTTATAAAATGCCAGTAGTATCCCACAACCCCTAAATAAGCCTTTAATTGCTGCATTGTTTTGGGCTATGGATACTTCTTTATCACCTTGACCTTCTGTGGATCTGACCTCATGCTCAGGGATGACAACATATGACCCAAATGGTACTCTTCCTTTCACAAAAACTTGCTCTTGTCCACTTGTAGCTTTAAATTGCAGAGTCCAAGCTTCTTGAATAGCTTCAGCAGCTGCACATTGTGTTCCTCTATGGATGTCCACAAGGCTTACTGAAACCTGTCTCTTCTCTATACTGTTTGCCTAATAAGACTTGATAACAGCCCTTTGCTAAGTTGAAGGTTGAGAAGTACTTTGCCTTTCCTAGACCATCAAGAATTCCACCTATTATTGGCAATGAATACACTGAATTTAGGGAGATCTCATTAAGTTGCTCACAGTCAATGACGAGTCGCCACTATTGCTCTCCAATGACGTGCGTATTTTTTGGAATTAAAATCAAGGGAAAATTCCTTTACTTGGTACTATAACATGAGCTTCCCTCCAGCATTCCATGCTGTCTGCCTGTGTTGCTTTCCGACAGTTAATGAGTTTCTGTCACTATTTGCTCTTGTCTTTCCACATGTTTCTTGCTTAAGAGTCTCTCACACGCGTTTTCTATTTTCTTTGAATGTACTATCTAGAGCTCACCCTGTGACTCTATCTTCCTTTCCTCACATGCCTTTTGCTCTGTCTCTGAGGTTTCTCTTAAAGAGCCTTTTCTTCCTTGTACTTGCACAACTGTATTAGCAAGTTTCAGACTTCTAATACCAATCTGCACCAAGCAGAGTATACACTCTTGCTCCGCCTTCATTCTGACCTCTTCCCCATGAACCCACAGGCTTCCAGTGGCACAACTGATTATAACTCGTTCCTTGTAAAAGTCTCAGCCCACCAGCCCATCAAATGAAAGATCTGCATCTTCCCCAGTTGTGGGGAAATGATGCGTCACTTACATTCTGTTTTGCATTCATAAATCGGGAATTACAGTTCTCTCTGTCCTTGCAACTGTATTAGTGATTCCCCGAATCTTAATACTTTCAGCTGGACCACACTTTCTGCCGTTTCTCAAACTACTTCTCCTAACTAGGGTTATCTGTGCACCACAATCCACAAGAAATCTCAGGCAAATAGTAATGCCATCATGACATTCTAATTGTATAAACTCATTTTTACTTTCACAGTTGACTGTTAATATCTTTCCAGGTAAAGCATAAAGCGACTACTTTCTTACACTGTTACTTAGTTTTCCTGGCTTTTACTGCTCCTATATGCACTCTGTGCATGGCAAACACATTCTGGGCAGTCTCTCATGTAATGACTATTTTGTTTCCATTTAAACTTGCTATAGACTTCAGATGCACACATGGGCCTTTATGACTTGGCGAACTACACTGTGAGCACCTGGTCCATCTCCCCACCTTCTCTTGGTAGAACCTGGTCCCATCTATCATATTATTTTATCTGCACAACACTCCCACGCCATAAGGCCTGGCTTCCCATATGGGAAACACTTAGTAGATTTCTTCTCAGTCCACAGCACCACACCAGCACCATGGGCGATTATCATTTCTCAGGACGAGGCTCTTGCACTGTCCTCTGTCAGAACTAACTATATAGCCTCTGTTAACGTTAGCTGATCATCTCACACATGCACAGTTGTATTTATCCTGTCCTCATACACCCCTTGGATAAACACTGTTAAGCTGTTCTAGTTCCAGTTCTCGCATGGTACCTCTGATCACTTCCCTGAAATGGTGCCACACGGTATCCAACCTCGAGCCCCATCAAGCTATACTTTTCCCATGTTCTTGCTGACTTGCAAACATCTGACATGCATAGAAGTCTAGTGACCTTTCACCAGCATAGTTTTCTAGTTAAATGGCGTGCACATCTCGCCAAGTGGCACTTAGATCTCTGATTAATAGCGCTATACAGTAAAATAACAGATCACAATTGTCAAGGAACTCATTCAGAGTGTTCTTAGTGCCATCAGACAATTTCAGTAATAATGTTAGCACATCTGTCAAACTAACAAATTGCCTACTTTGTGACTCAGGCACATCAGAACCTGTGCCACAAACATTGTCTCCATATTATGACATGCCTGCAAGTCTTTTAACTCGCCATCGGAATTCTCACAGCTGCAGCTACTTTTGTGTATCATCTGCTGCAAAGTGTTGCCCTTGCCCCACTGTCCATTGTTGCTGCTACTGATGTGTTCCCTCTGTGACTGTGCACTGCACCACCATCTCCAGCACTGCCGCTGCCTGCACTTGCGCCGTGTGTGAACCACGCTGCTGTCTGCCGTTGCCAGTGCTGTTGCACCACCTCTGCATCGCCTGCGACCTCACGCTGCCTGCTGCAGCTGCTAATGCTACTGGCTGCCCTCACACTGTCAGCTGTAGCCTCACGCCATTGTCCGCAACTGCCGGTGCCACTGCACCACCTCTACACAGCACCTGTGACTTCACGCCACTGTCGGCAGCCCCCGGTTGCTTTCTGGAGTGTCCGAACACCCTTGCCCAACTTCAGTGATGACCGCTCCGTGCCCAGGTGCCGTCTGTCTGCTGGACTGGTCCTGGCCTCTTCTTTTGTCTTTTCCAGACACCGTCTGTTTCTTGGTGCGGGATAGGAACTGTATTCTTTTTCGCCTTTTTCTCTGGAGCTCTTTTACTATCCTGGTTCCTGACTCTACTGCTGTCCTGTGCACAGTTTATCCAAATAATGCAAAAATGGTTCTCAAAGCCAGCCTGTCCTTTTACTCGATGTCGGGCTGAGCATGTTTGATAATCCAAAGAGAAGTGATCTATTCCTTCAGCTTATGGCATGACTACTGCACACTGATTCCATGACTAAGCCCACACACCCAGCACCAGAAAAACAGTCTGCATGTCACATCCAGTGAGCAGTTTATACGCTCAGTGACATTGGAGAAGGTCCGTCCAGTCAACTAATGTGGACGTGGCTTACTGGAAGTTTGAGAGAGTTATGGAACTTTTTCAGGAAATAATCAAATAAAGACAAGACTTGAATAACTACAATCTCTAATAGATTGTCTGAGCAAGACTTGAACGAAAATACACAACTCCTGATTGCAAAATCCCATGAAGGGAGGTATGCTGCTAAGTCTGAGTACAAGCAAAGCCAGAGTGAATACTAAAAGTCCAGGAACTGCGCCTGAGCTATACAGACATCTCCCCTGGACCACTCTCTGAAGTGAACTCCCCCACAGGCTACGCCGACCCTCCTCTTATCTGTGTGGCACGCTGCGTCGCCCCTTCCATGACACTGCCCTACAGGGTATCATGTGACCATGTATGGTCACCGCCAAAGCACTGCCACGCCTCATGGCTCTCCACATGAGCTCATGTGATACCTCATGAGTCTACATAACTTCGGCCAACACCCAAACCAACCCCGTTCCTATGGCGTCTCCTTTATACTCTGAATATTTTCTTGAAAACTTATTCGTTCTGGTTGCTGTTCTGTGCCCTTTCAGGTGTAGCATTTTTTAAATGTGTGACATAGTGGAATGTGGGGTCTGTGACACCCGAATTTGTCTAGTCCATGGCTGTTAATCTATAATCTTTTTGAGTGAAGCTATGTAAACAATTTTTTTATGAAATAAAAATGACGTAATGAACGCTAACCAATTTTCACATAAGCACTAAGGACATCCCATAAGTATCTCCCAGTTTCAAGCATTTTCACTAACATATTTGTTTTGAAATGCTTAAGAAATAGCTCAATCAAACTAGTATATGAGTCGCCGGTTGGCAATTAACAATGTTATTGCCACGATTACGGCCACAGAAAATGTATTACGTACAAAAGTATCTTGCCTAGAGCGAAAAGTTCTCAGTTTCACAAGCAGAGGATCGAAATCGTGTTCTGATTTCTCAGATTTGCTAGAAAAACTTAGCCATTCCAGTACTTTGTATTTTTCGCAGATAGTACTTCTGTTATTTAGATACTGTTTTAGTCATAGTCGCCTCCGCGTTTCCTTTTTCTTTTGCATTGCATTTCAAGAAACGCTGCTAAGAATGGGACGCGGTGCACATTGCTTGAAGCTTGAACGATAAGGCAATGAGTTGCGCATGCCTACAGTATACTTAGTTTTACGCACGCGTCTAGTTTCCCATGCGTCTGCGCAGACGACTCCACGGGGCTGTGGTACGGGCGTAACTACATGAGAAAGCGTGAGTTGAATGTATCTGTATTGATCGTATCAGCATGTAAAGACGACGGGCAGTATCATGCATTGTACTTTAGCCGTTTAGCTTTACCATGTGATTATTATTTGTTCAGTTGTGTGCATTCCTCTTTGGTAGGCATGTGGTTTATCTTTTTAACAACTTTGGCGCAACTGATCTTTGCATGGCAAGTAGCGCGCATCTCTGCATCAGTGGTGTTTACGTGCGGTGTAAACAGTGGGTTGTGGTAGAAAATGCGTTGAAATTTGTTGTACAAAATGTCAAAGATTTTTAAACGATTGGAGACATTGAGGTGTATGGTTCGAGTATGTGATAAAAGGTTTGCGTCATCAGATACTAAATCGGGACTCCCAAAAAGAATTCCATGGCAGAAAAAGGAAGGTGAATGGAGAAGTAAATTGACAGCATTTGCACCGGATGAGGGGAAGGCTATAGGCCCAGACATCATAAATTTCTTTCGTGGCCCTCTTTCATTCAAGCAGTGGTTCGCCAATGTTAAAGAAGGTCACGCAGATCACCTCCAGCGTTTTATTCCAGAGAGACACGATATACTAGGATGTGATTTAGCCACAGCACATTTCATCGTGCATAGAGGCGGTTCTGTAAAATTCTGTGACCATTCGGAGTGGATTAAGAAAGATGAAAACGACGAGTATGATTTGCCTAACAAGTATGTACCTAATATGTATTTGGAAGCAGTTGACGCTTCCAACACGGAACTGAGATACGAAGGTCTCCGAAATTTTGTTAACCTTAAACGATTGAAGTGGCTTAATTTAAGTAATTGTGCACACATTGATGATTGGTGCCTAGACAAAGTAAGTGGCGAATTAAGGACGCTGGAATATTTGGACATCAGCGACTGTAAACAAGTAACCTATCGTGGCTTATCTGCCTTTTACCGGTTTGAAAATTTGAAACGTTTGAAAGTTAATAATATTGCTTCGTCGAGAGAATTTGAGTTCATGTGCCTTATGTTGGAAGACATATTTCCTAATTTGGTTATCGACGGAGTCAAATACATTGATGTTAAGTCTTCATAAACTTTACAATGAGGAAATCGACGTGTAGTTAATTAATACTGAAGTTTGTAATTTATTCAAATTTTTTAAATGTTGCTAACTACCCTTTCGGTATCGTGGAGTTAGATTTTGTGCAGAAAGCAACTGATAGCGACATTCTGCAATCCTGGTGCGCCTAAGCAGCACGTACGCAAACTTCTAGGAAAGTACTTGGGTATTGGAAGTTGTAGGACATCGATATACAGTCATAGTGTTCGAGTAAAACGTAAGAGATTTAATCCACTGCTCATACGAGACAGTGAAAAAAATAAAGAAAATGGGACTGCACTCACTCGAGGAAACAAGGTGCATACATATGTACATCTAAACATAAATGAATGTGTGTTTGACTTACACAATTGTAGATTGCACTGGTATAGTAGTAAAATTGCAGTTGTAGACAGTGGTGAGCTTCCATATTTTTGCAAGTGTTCTGTTTTTTGTTTGTGTTGTTAAAGAATTGCACAGAGGGGAAAAAATCTTTGTTTCAGCGGTAAACTGTGGAGAAGACGAAGGAGACGGCCTGATTTATCCCATGAGCTGGATGACTCACATCAACAAGCCACTTGGGTAGCTTCTTACAGAGGTAATTACACCTTCAACAATTTTGTGCCATGTTTTTGCATGGCTACATCTATGTATTTGCTGCGCAAATCACCATTAGATGCATCCAGAGGCTATGTTCCATTGTACCAGTTTTAGAGTTTCTTCCTGTTCCATTCACATATGGAGTGTGGGAAGAATGATTGTTTGAATATCTCTGTGCATGTAGTAACTAACCTAATCCTATCCTCACAATCCCTGTGTGAGCAATACATGGGGGGTTGTAGTATAAGAGTAATCATTTAACCCTTTCAGACCTGACTTTTATTTTCTTGTAAAAAAAAATGTCTGACATCATTTTTACATTCCGGTGAGTCTCCTAACAACATTTTTCTAAGAAAAAATTTCGTATGATCTCTACTTTTCTAGATATTTAATGTACACAAATGTGTTCGTCAGGTCTCTAGCCTCATGTCATACATTAAGGAGGTTAACAGTATGGATCAATTATGAGACTCTTTATTCCACTTTAAAACAGAGGGAACAATAAAAATTATTCCATATTACATTCTTGTTTAAACAACAATGGTCAACACCTGATTTTAAGGTTTAGTATGAAACTGCAAAAAACAATTTCTGTCATTTTGGAGACACAAATGTACTTTACACTTTCTGCACTGAATTCTTGGACACCCTGTACATTTTGGAAATTTGCAGCGACTTGGAGCTCCTACATCATGCAAAGGCAAATGGTCAATGGAATCAAACTGTATCTCTGTAGCTGGTCGTAATTCTCCTCTTTTTCTTGGTATGACTCTCATGTCTGAAGCCAGTCCTTCATCATACGGACACCCCCTCTTCTTTCCAGTCACTTTCTTTTGGCACAGTATCAATCCATCTGCTGCCCTGATACAAAAGGAAAGAAGGTCCATTTGCTTCTTCTTTGGGTTAGACAGATTGTCTGCATCTCATCTGTATTCCAACCATCTTTGCACGATGGCAAAGCCAACAGGGTGAAAAATCATACGCAAAGGTCATTTTCGAGATCTGATGAAAACTCTGTAGTAGCTTATCTATTGATCAAATAGATCCACACCACCCATTGCATGATTATATCTTCTCACTATTTCAGGTCTTTCTACTGTCACACATTCATGGTGCTTTTTGTCCCAACGCTTGACTTCATCCACTAAGCCTTTACCAACAAAGTTTGAACACAATACAACTGGCCTATTGTCTAACAACTTACACATGGTAATGTCATCAGCACTAGTGACTTCTTTACAGTAACCTCTGGTTTGTTTCATTATTGTTCTATCATCTGAAAAAGGCAAGTTCTTTCCAAATCTGTTTTGATGGACAGCACGTGCTGCATTGATGCCTTGAGATTTCAGAACTTGAAACAGATGATAAGATGAAAAGAAGTTGTCAAAGTATAATTTATGACCTTTACTTTTTGAGAGTGGAACAGAAAATCCTAAAACAACAGCAGGACCTAATCCAAATTTTTTACAGCATGTGGCATTTAGTTCAGTTGTAGCACCTTGATACAAAAGGAAATCATGCACTATTCCACTCTTGCCACACAACATGAAGACTTTCATTCCCCATGGACTTGGTTTCCCCTTGACATACTCCTTTGCAGAAAACTTCCCAGTGAAAGGAATAATTCCTTCAACCACACAAACATTCTCATCTACATCTACATGACTACTCTGCAATTCACATTTAAGTGCTTGGCAGAGGTTTCATCGAACCACAATCATACTATCTCTCTACTATTCCACTCCCGAACAGCGAGCGGGAAGTTCACTGTAGCGTTTTCGAGTGGCTGTGTAAACTGGCCTGAATTTGTAAAATTTATCTTTATTTTCAGGTGGCTTCTCCAGATTGTTCACCAAGTGTAAATTTGTTCAGGCTTGTAACCCAATACATTCGTAAACTGGGAAATTTCAAAGCGCCAGTCAATATTTGCAAACCAAATAGCACCTCTAATTCTTGAGTTGTTGTCTGCTTGAATGAGGATTTGCCTTGATGTAATGCGTAAATATTAGTATGTGCTGTCATGCTAGTTAACAAATCATCTGGTATATATCTTTTGAAGTATTGTATTGGAGAATACAAGACAGATTCTTCAAAATTTGGAGCATTGTATGTTTCTGCCATGGTACCTAGAGGCTTGCATTTCCATTTTATGGGTTCTTTAGGTGTCACATTATGTTATCACACGGGTTATTCAATTCTGGGTTGTTTTCATTGCATAAAGAGTTCATTTCAGCATCCACCACGTCTCCGTCATCTTTATCTTCAGATATTGTGTTTCTACACACATCATTCACGTCCACTTTATCTGCTCCGACACGTTTCACTATTTGTGGTGCTTGCCTTTCAATAAGTGGTACACTGTCATCCTCATCTCCACTCAAACTAATGTCAGAAACATCACCATTTTCAACTATGTTCATAATCAAGTCCCAATCTTTCTCCACGGAAAGATATTCCTTACCCATATTTGTAAATCAAAGGCCAGAAATATAAAATAAAATCATGTGTACTGGTCAGTTGTTCTCCTCCTTGCTGCTGGTACTGAAATTACTGAAAAAAAAAATACCGCACATAACTACCATCACCATGCAAATACATCTGAGGCAAAGTTTAGGTTATGTTTCCTATTTTACGCCATTAAGGACCTGTTGTACACAAATGTGTACATTAAATTTACCTGATACATAACACAAATATAGACTTTTCCTCTGAAATAAAGTCTAATGTTTCCAAAAGAAGGAAACCACACAAAAAATTCATTAACAAAACCCACAATGTGACTGTTACAGCAATAAAGTCAACGAGTAATGGCTTCCCACAGAGAGACAACACCAGAGAGTATATTTTGCTATGTAGTTAACTGACTGCTCACAAGAGAGCATGGCTAAAATAAACCTACACAAATGTGCACAGTGAGTTTTGATGCACCTGACATTTCTTGTCAGCGAAATATTAGTGAACAAACTTTATGTACACAATTGTGACCACCAGGTCTGAAAGGGTTAAAGCCGGTTCTTGAAAGTGTGTTAACAAACTTTTTCAGAATAGTTTACGTCTGTCTTCAAGAGTCTGCCAGCTCAGTTCCTTCAGTCTCTTTGTGACACTCTCCCACAGATTAAGAAAATCTGTGATCATTTTTGCTGCCATTCTCTGTATAAGTTCAACATCACCTGTTAGCCCTATCTGGTATGGGTCCCACACTCTTGAGCAATGTTCTAGAACTAGCTGCACAAGTGATTTGTAAACAATCTCTTTTGTGGACTGCTTGCACTTCCCCAGTGTTCTACCCATAAACCAAAGTCTACCACCTACTTTACTCAAGGCTGAATGTATGTGATCATTCCATTTCAATGTAATGGTGGACTCCCAGCCACCTTAAATCTTGGTTGTGATGACAGGATGATCTTTGGCATAGCGTGAGGTCTAGAGTAGGTTGGAAGGAGATAACTCGAAAGATAGTTGACAAGTACCAGATGGTCATGCGAGCCTCCATCGCTGGCTCGCTCTCTCTCTCTCTCTCTCTCTCTCTCTCTCTCTCTCTCTCTCTCTCTCTCTGTGTGTGTGTGTGGGTGTGGGTGTGTGGGTGGGTGGGTGGGTGTGCATACACCACTTGATTGACTGGAAAAGTGCAGAAATATAGGCTGACTGTTAGCAGCTGTGTAACATGGCATAAGAATAGTGGTCTTCTAGTTAGGAGAGACCTGACTCTGATCCACCATGAGAGATAGCAGTTTTCTTCACAGGGCTGCAGATGCACATTCCTGGTTTGACAACCTTGACTAGCCTGCTGAATAATCTGACCTTAATTGCATAGAAAATTTCTGGTTGAGCAAGCAGTGAAGGAAACAAACGAAAAATTTGGAGTATGAATTTAAGCCCAAGGAAAAGAAATAAAAACCTTTGAGGTTTTGCCGATGACATCGTGGTTGTGTCATAGTCGGCAAGGAATTGAAAAAGCTGTTGAACAGAATGGACAGTGTCATGATAGGAGGATGTAAGATGAACACCAACAAAAGCAAAACAAAGGTAATGAGTAGTCGGCAAAGGAATTGAAAAAGCTGTTGAACAGAATGGACAGTGTCGTGATAGGAGGATGTAAGATGAACACCAACAAAAGCAAAACAAAGGTAATGAGTTGTAGTTGAATCAAATCAGGTGATGCTGAGGGAATTAGATTAGCAGTTTAGACACTTGCAGTAGAGGATGAGTTTAGCTATTTGGAGAGCAAAATAACTGATGATGGTCAAAATAGAGAGGGTATAAAATGTACACTGGCGATGGCAAGAAAACTGTTTCTGAAGAAGAGAAACTTGTTAATATAGAGTATAGATTTAAGTGTCAGAAGTCCTTACTAAAAGTATTTGTATGGAAGTGAAACATGGATGACAAACAGTTTAGACAAGAAGATAATAGACGCTTTTGAGATTAGATAGGTCTCAATCACATAACTGGTGAGGAGGTACTGAATAAAATTTTTGAGGATAAGAGGAATTTGTGGTGCAACCTGAATAGAAGAAGGGACCAGTTAGTAGGACACATACTGAGGCATCAAGGGATCACCAATTTGGTACTGGTACTGGAGGGAAGTGTTGGGAGCAAAAATTGTAGAGGGGATAAGGGCCTTAATGGCCGAAAGCTTTAATCGTGCCTATCGCGACTCAGAATCTCCGCTATATGGTGAGTAGCAACTTTCCTTCTCTGGTCTTGTTACATTCCATCCTGGATTTTCTACTGTTTGATTTTTACCTGACAGCATTCGTAATGTGTTTCATAGTACAAATTGATGATGAAATTCCTTAAATGCACCTGGTGCACAGAGATTTGACTTACTTAATTAAAACTTACGTGATTGGATGTTGGGTAATTCATCTAGCTACATCTTCTGTGTCATGGAAAGGAGCTATCAGGACGATGCAATCTTACATTATGTTAAAAACAATTGTGTTTTCAGAGGACCATTTCATTTCACAGTGTTATATAATTGTGTACTCATCCCCACTTCAGTCTAACATAGATCCAGTAAAAATATAGTTAAGATCATGTCATATATTTTCAAATGTATGTTTTCCTACTGGGCTAAAATTGTTGATAGTCAGTTTCATCTGAGGGTAAAGTTATTGTGCAGATGTTCCAGATATTCAAATTTAGCATCACCGGAAGTTGTTTAAATGGCATTGTACTTTAATTTGATTCTTAGTATTAGCCACCAGTACTGTTGGAAAATAAAAATCTGCTAAGGTAAGCGGTATAAAATTTTAAGTGTTTGGTATATACCAGTGAATGAGATTCTCTTTGATCAGAATTGTTTTGTCAGATTTGATGGAACTTGTGAATTGCTTCAATTTTAAGAAATGGATTGTTGCCTCAGTGCAAGCGGTCACAATTAGAAGAGTGTTAGTTTAATCATGTTAGCTCTCTTCAGTGCTAATCTCATCTTTTGCTACTGAAATCAGCACAATATATATGGTGTTGAGTTTGCTTTTGATTTGTCAGTTGACATGGTAGAAGAAGAAAATGAAGTCAGTATGGAAGACCTAGGAGATCCAATATTAGAATTCATAAGAGCTCTGGAAGACTTGAGATCCAATAGGGCATTCCATCAGGATTTGTAAAATCATTGGTGGAAGTTGCAACCGAACAACTATTCAAGCTATTGAGTAGAATTTACGAGACTAGCGACACCATCAGACTTTCAGAAAGATACCATCCCCACAACTTCGAAGATAGCAACAGCAAATAAGTACGAGAACTATCACACAATCAGCTGCTCATGTATCCTACGTACTGACAGAAGTAATGTACATAAGAATGGAAAAGAAAATTGAGGATCTGTTGGATCACCATCAGTTTGGCTATAAGAAAGATAAAGACGCCCAAGAGGAAGTTCTGGTATTGCACATGGTCATGGAAGCAAGGGGAAACTACAGCCGTAATTTTTCCCTAGGGCATGCAGCTTTACTGTGTGGTTAAATGATGATGGTGTCCTCTTGGGTAAAATATTGCGAAGGTAAAATAGTCCCCCATTCGGATCTCTGGGCAGGGACTACTCAAGAGGATGTCGTTATCAGGAGAAAGTAAACTGGCATTCTACAGATCAGAGCGTGGAATGTCAGATCCCTTAATCGGGCAGGTAGGTTAGAAAACTTAAAAAGGGAAATGGATAGGTTAAAGTTAGATATAGTGGGAATTAGTGAAGTTCGGTGGCAGGAGGAACAAGACTTCTGGTCAGGTGACTACAGGGTTATAAATACAAAATCAAATAGGGGTAATGCAGGAGTAGGTTTAATAATGAATAGGAAAATAGGAATGCGGGTAAGCTAGTACAAACAGCATAGTGAATGCATTATTGTGGCTAAGATGGACACGAAGCCAACATGTAATACAGTAGTACAAGTTTATATGCCAACTAGCTCTGCAGATTATGAAGAAATTGATGAAATGTATGATGAGATAAAAGAAATTATTCAGGTAGTGAAGGGAGATGAAAATTTAATAGTCATGGGTGACTGGAATTCGAGAGTAGGAAAAGGGAGAGAAGGAAACATAGTAGGTGAATATGGATTGGGGGAAAGAAATGAAAGAGGAAGCCGTCTGGTAGAATTTTGCACAGAGCATAACTTAATCATAGCTAACACTTGGTTTAAGAATCATGAAAGAAGGTTGTATACGTGGAAGAACCCTGGAGATACTAAAAGGTATCAGATAGATTATATAATGGTAAGACAGAGATTTAGGAACCAGGTTTTAAATTGTAAAACATTTCCGGGGGCAGATGTGGACTCTGACCACAATATATTGGTTATGACCCGTAGATTAAAACTGAAGAAACTGCAAAAAGGTGGGAATTTAAGGAGATGTGACCTGGATAAACTGATTAAGCCAGATGTTGTACAGAGTTTCAGGGAGAGCATAAGGGAACAATTGTCACAAATTGGGGAAAGAAATACAGTAGAAGAAGAAAGGGTAGCTCTGAGGGATGAAGTAGTGAAGGCAGCAGAGGATCAATTAGGTAAAAAGACGAGGGTTAGTAGAAATCCTTGGGTAACAGAAGAAATATTGAATTTAACTGATGAAAGGAGAAAATAAAAAAATGCAGTAAATGAAGCAGGCAAAAAGGAATACAAATGTCTCAAAAATGAGATCGATAGGAAGTGCAAAATGGCTAAGCAGGGATGGCTAGAGGACAAATGAAAGGATGTAGAGGCTTATCCAACTAGGGGTAAAATAGATACTGCCTACAGGAAAATTAAAGAGACCTGGAACCACTTGTATGAATATCAAGAGCCAGGTGGAAACCCAGTTCTAAGCAAAGAAGGGAAAGCAGAAGGGTGGAAGGAGTATATAGAGGATCTATACAAGGATGACGTACTTGAGGACAATATTCTGGAAATGGAAGAGAATGTAGATGAAGACAAAATGGGAGATATGATACTGCGTGAAGTGTTTGACAGAACACTGAAAGACCTGATTCGAAACAAGGCCCCGGGAGTAGACAACATTCCATTAGAACTACTGATGGCCTTGGGAGAGCCAGTCCTGACAAAACTCTACCATCTGGTGAGCAAGATGTACGAGACAGGCGAAATACCCTCAGACTTCAAGCAGAATATAATAATTCCAACCCCAAAGAAAACAGGTGTTGACAAATGTGAAAATTACCGAACAATCAGTTTAATAAGCCACAGCTGCAAAATGCTAACGTGAATTCTTTGCAGACGAATGGAAAAACTGGTAGAAGCTGACCTTCGGGAAGATCAGTTTGGATTCCGTAGAAATATTGGAACACGTGAGGCAATACTGACTCTACTACTTATCTTAGAAGAAAGATAAGGGAAAAGCAAACCTACATTTCTAGCATTTGTAGACTTAGAAATAGCTTTTGACAATGTTGACTGGAATACTCTCTTTCAAATTCTAAAGGTGGCAGGGGTAAAATACAGGGAGCGAAAGGCTATTTACAATTGTACAAAAGGCAGATGGAGTCGAGGGACATGAGAGGGAAGCAGCGTTTGGGAAGGGAGTGAGACAGGGTTGTAGCCTCTCCCCGATGTTATTCAGTCTGTATATTGAACAAGCAGTAAAGGAAACAAAAGAAAAATTCGGAGTAGGTATTAAAATCCATGGAGAAAAAATAATAACTTTGAGGTTTGCCGATGACATTGTAATTCTGTCAGAGACAGCAAAGGACTTGGAAGAGCAGTTGAACTGAATGGACTGTGTATTGAGAGGAGGGTATAAGATGAACATCAACAAAAGCAAAACGAGGATAATGGAATGTAGTCGAATGAAGTCGGGTGATGCTGAGGGAATTGGATTAGGAAATGAGGCACGTAAAGTAGTAAAGGAATTTTGCTATTTGGGGAGGAAAACAACTGATGATGGTCGAGGTAGATAGGATATAAAATGTAGACTGGCAATGGCAAGGAAAGTGTTTCTGAAGAAGAGAAATTTGTTAATATCGAGTATAGATTTAAGTGTCAGGAAGCCGTTTCTGAAAGTATTTGTATGGAGTGTAGCCATGTATGGAAGTGAAACATGGATAATAACTAGTTTGGACAAGAAGAGAATAGAAGCTTTCGAAATGTGGTGCTACAGAAGAAATGCTGTAGATTAGATGGGTAGATCACATAAATAATGAGGAGGTATTGAATAGGATTGGGGAGAAGAGGAGTTTGTGGCACAACTTGACAAGAAGAAGGGACCAGTGGGTAGGACACGTTCTGAGGCATCAAGGGATCACAAATTTAGTATTGGAGGGCAGCGTGGAGGGTAAAAATCGTAGAGGGAGACAAAGAGATGAATACACCAAGCAGATTCAGAGGGATGTAGGTTGCAGAAGAAGCTTGCACAGGATAGAGTAGCATGGAGAGCTGCATCAAACCAGTCTCAGCACTGAAGACCACAACAACAATGGAAGCAAGGCTGAAGGAAAATAAAGATATACTCTTAGGATTTGTCTACCTAGAAAAAGTATTCACCAGTGTAAAATAATGCAAAATTTTCAAAATTCTGAGTAAAATAAGAGGCTGATAATATGAGGACTGTACAAAAAAATTACAGAATTTTGTCCACAAAATTTTTCTACACTGGTTTCCTTCAAAATACCCTCCTCCACAATTGATACACCATTCCCAAGGCCGTTTCCACTTCTGGAAGCATTCTTGATGTGCCTGTTGCTGTATTGTGCAAAGTGCCGTCTGCGAATTTCCTTTTATCTCGTCTATTGTTGCAAATCTTCAGCCTTTCAATGGGATTTTCAACTTTGGAAATAAAAAAAGTCCACGGGGGACAAGTCTGGTGAGTATAGAGGATGAGGCAGCACAGCAATTTCATTTTCTGTGAAATAGTCAAGCACCAACAGGGATGAATGTGTGGGTGCATTATTGCGATGCAAGAAGCATGAATTGTCTCACCACATTTCACACTGTTTCCTTCTAACATTTTTTCACAACACATCCCAATAGCATCAGCGATTATCAGTTTCTTCCTATGGCATAAATTAATGGTGAACTAATCCTCCAAAGACAAAGAAAACTATCAGCATGGTTTTAACATTTGACCTGACCTGATGAGCCTTTTTTGGTCTTGGAGAACCATTACCTACCCATTGTGAAGATTGAACCTTGGCCTCAACATCATAACTGTAGAGCCACCTCTCATCAGTTATGATTCTTTTAAGGAACACCTCATTCTCATTGGCACGATCCAAAAGGTCTTCACAGATTGCGAGAGGCAAGTCTTCCTGGTCTCGGCTCACGAGCTGTGGGGGTGATGTGGCGGCAACACAATGCACTCAAAGATGCTATGTCAGATTTCATGACATGATCCAACTCAAATGTTACATTCTTCTGCAATCTCTCGGGCAGTCAGTCTTCGACTGGCATGCACAGTTTTGTTGACATTCCTGACAATAATGTCGTCGTTAGACACTGAAGCGCATGCTGAAGGGGGGTTATCTTTAACTTCCGTCTGGCCATCTTAAATTGTGTGAACCATTCGTAACACCAAGTACAGCTGAAGCACTCATCACTGCAGGCTTTCTGCATCATTTGGTGTGTCTCTGTAAAGGTTTTCTTGAGTTTTGCCCAAAATTTAAAGCAGGCATGTTTCTCCTGTAACACTGCCGTCTCGAAATTCACAAACTGTGTGACACAACGTTCTACTTAATACAGCAGTGAACGACAACTACCAAACACGCCAATGGCACGAAACTGTAAATATTACGGAATTTTTTGGACAGACCTTGTACAATACAAGAGGGAACAATAAGATAGGAAGATGAAAAAAGTGCTCGAATTAAAAAGTGTTTAAGATATGCATGCAGTCTACTGTTCAGTCTATATACCAAAGAGGCACTGACGGAAATAAGAAGGAGAGTTCAAGAATGGGATTAAAATTTAGGGTGAAAGGATATTAGTGTTAAGATTTGCTGATGACATTGCTCAGTGAAAGTGAAGAAGTGTCACAGGACCTGTTGAATGGAATGAAGAATCTAATGAGTACAGAATAAGAATTGAAAGTAAACCAAAGAAAACGAGAAAAGCACTCAGAAGTAGTAGAACTGAGAATAGCGATAAATCCAACATCAAAATTGGTGACCACGAAGTTTAGGAATTCTGCTACCTCAGCAGCAAAACAGCCCATGACATACAAAGGAAGGAGGACATAAAAGTGGATTAACATAGGCAAATAGGGCACTCTTGGTCAGATGAAGTCTATTGGTATGAAACATAGACCTTAATTTGAGAAAGAAAATTCTGAGAATTTACAGGTATGTTTGGTGCACAGCATTGTATGGTAGGGAAATGTGGACTGTGGGGAAACTGGAACATAAGAGAATCAAATCATTTGAGTTGTGGTGCTAATGAAGAGTGTGGAAAATTAGGCGGGCTGTTAAGTAATGAAGAGGTTCTCCGCAGAATCGGGGAAGAAAGGAACATATGGAAAATACTGACAAGAAGAAGGGACAGTGTGATAGGACATGTATTAAGACACCAGAGTATAACCTCCATTGCACTAGTGGATGTTGTAGAGAGTAAAAACTGTAGGGGGAGACAGAGAGTGAAATACATTAAACAAATAATTGAGGATATAAAGTGCAAGTGTTGAATTTGTGGTGGGCTGCATCGAACCATTCAGAAGGCTGAAATACTTAAGACTCGAGCAGAAAAGAGGAAATTCTTTATTTTTATTTAACTTTGTCTTGGAGTTGATAGCAAAATTAAAGTTAGTAATTGATAGTAACAGTCTGCTAATTTTTAACATTAATTTATTATTTTGAGTTTTTAAAAATTGTCATTTTGATTTTAAGTTTTCAGTCCATTAAGCAACGGTGAGTCAAGACCATCACCAGTTCTCTCTCCGAGTTCCTCATTCCCACTGCACCCGGCGCCGTGCATGGGTCTCTTCTTGCCAGCAGGATCACTGCCAGGACCAGGTGCTCCTGCAGCACCGGCTGCTGGCAGCGCACCGTCTCCACCGTCGTATGAAGAATCTCTTAAGCACAAGGTGATACTCAGTAGCTATCCCCTGACTGTGGTGTTGCCACCAGCAGGGACTCCAGGGTCTGTGGGAGCTGCCCTGGCTCCTATACCAGCAGTTCCAACACCTGCACCCAGCCCCGGCACTCCTGGTGACTGACATGTGGCTCTGTGCTGCAGTGGCTTTCTGCCTCTGTGTTTGTATAGTGCCTTTCAAAGCAGCACTCCAGGTGTCATAAAGCCAGTTCTCTGAGAAAGGCAGTGTGCCATTTGCTGTGGAGTCATGTTGTCAGAGTGTGTCAGTACTTCAATTTTGTGGGTATTATACTTCTTAAATTCCTATACAAATATGTATTTCGCAAGCAGCATTTTTTCACAGCTGCAAGAAATCACAAAGCTTATGACATGAGCAGCTATTAGGACTGAGTAATGACAAGGCACTAATTATTTGAAATCGAGATTTGTTACACTGTAAAAATATTATTCTGTCTTGTATAGGGGCATTTCCATATTCTTTCTTACACAATATGATGTGAGGACTGAAACGTAACTGTAGTTATAAGAGCACTGAAATTACAGATTAAGATGTCAAAATGTACTGGCCATATGAGCTATAAAAGAAAAGACTGTATTAAAGCAGAAACTGTGAACAGGGTGTAAAGCAACATAAAACTTTATAATAAAATAATTTGAAGATTTTGCATTTTTCTTGTGTGCTAATTATTGCCAATCGTCTGCATTTTAATAAAAGCCGTATGTTTGCAATGATGTGTTTGTTTACCATACAACAGTATCTTCTTTGTTTCATCATAAGCAGTTTTTAAGTCTATACAGTATTTTACTTTTTTACACAAGACTGGAAAATTCTGAGCGGAAAACAAATAAATAGGTACAGGTAGTTACTTGCCATACAGCTAAAGAGCCAAAAGGCACCAAAAGATTGACATTGTAGCAAAGTGTTTATGTGATGTCTTCTGTTATGGTTGGCAGGAGTGTCAACCGTATGGTTAAAGGAGGCCGAAATGCACGCGTTTTAGCTCACGCAGGCTAGCGTGAGGTCTGGAACATGACAAGGGAATTAGAATTGAGAAAAACGGACGTAGCTGGTGGAATACTTAACTTTAATCCATTAACAGAGAATGTCGCTCTTTATGGTACATGATTCACAATATCAATAGTACGGATACTGGATGCTAGGTCGTAGCAAATAACGTAGCTGAAGGCTATGCTAACTATCGTCTCGGCAAATGAGAACATAGAAGTCAGTGAACCATCGCTAGCAAAGTCGCTGTACAACTGGGGCTGAGTGCTAGGAAGTCTCTCTAGACCTGCCGTGTGGCGGCTCTCGGTCTGCAATCATTGATAGTGGCGACACGCGGGTCCGACGTATACTACCGGACCGCGGCCGATTTATAGGCTACCACCTAGAAAGTGTGGTGTCTGGTGGTGACACCACATTCCTCCCCCACAAATCGGCGTACGGTTGTGGAATAAGGCTTCCGCCCGCCGTGGGGAGGACCGCATGTTGATGTATGTGACGAGGTGAGGAGCCTAACAACAGGCGAGGCTGTGCCACCCGCACCCTGCCATTCGGACTGCGGGGAGCTAGAAAACGTCTGAAAACCTGCTCCAGGGTGCACGCCAACATGCGGTGTATGCGCCCTTAGAGAGACAGGAGGGGCCGAAGGGTCGACCTCCATCGGGCCGGGGCACCTGACTGGCGAAGACGACATATGGTCCGGAGCAGGCAAGAGTTCCATGTCGGAGGACAACTGGTCACGGGAAGCGATCGGCGGCGCATAATCCAGGGAGGCGGCCAGCAGTTGCAGCGACGCGTCGACTGCAGGCGTCGCCGGCAGGAGAACAGGCGGCGGTGGCGTGTCGCCATGGGGCAAAATGGAAGGCAGCCGTTGGCAACACCTGGGGCTGAGGCGAGCCAGTATATGGGTCCTTGGGGCGCTGACCGGATGGCACCGTCGCTGAAAGCAGACGGCGAGCGGCTGATCCCATGCGACGACGGAGGCGCAGCTGATTGAGATGTCGACGCACCGCACCAGAGGCCCCCAAAACCAGATACATAGCGCTTCCGAGGCAGCGAAGAATGCGCCCTTCGAGCCAACACCGTGAACCTCGATATTGGTGATAGTAGACAAAGTCGCCTGGAGCAAAAGCAGGTGTCCGCTGCTGTACAGGAACCTGATGCGGCAGATGTAGCAAAGACATCAAGGTTTGATGATGACGACCGTGGAGCAACTCAGCCGGCGAGCGACCATCTCGGGGCTGAGAGCGATACGAGGACAGAAAGAGCAATAACGCGTCCTCCTGAGAATGCGACTCTTTCAATTTCAACATCTGTGACTTGAAAGTCCTAACCAATCGTTCAGCGGCACCGTTTGTGGCGAAAACGGCGCGGACGTCAGATGTTAAATACCATTGGCCTTGCAGAATGACTGAAATTCTGTGGACATATATTGTGGGCCATTGTCCGAAACAATAGTCTGTGGAAGACCTTCAATGCAAAAGATAGCGGATAACGCTTGGATGGTTGCAGATGACGTCGTGGAAGACATCCGGACAACAAGAGGAAAATTACTGAATGAATCTACCACAACCAACCATCGAGCATTCCAGAATGGACCAGCAAAATCGATGTGTAAGTGTTGCCAAGGGGAAGTGGCTTTTGGCCATGCAAAGAATTTCCGCAGTGGTGCCGATTGTTGTTCGGCACACTCCAAACAAGAAGAGCACATATTCGTAATCGCGGCATCAATTCCGAACCAAGTACACTGCTGACGAGCAAGTTGTTTCATTCTTACTATACACCAATGTCCTTGGTGAAGAAGCTGTAAGACAAAGGACTGTAACGAACGTGGCACCACGACCCTGGACTGATCATTATCAGAACGCAACAGCAAAACACCACGTCATACAAAAAGTCTCTCCTTGTGATCAAAAAATCGGCGAACCAACGGGTCCCTCATCCGCGACTTTGACAAGGGCCATTGCGTAGCAACAAAACGCAGAACGGGAGCAAGGACGGGGTCGGCAGCTGTGGCTGTAGCTACACGACGAAATTCAGTCGGAAATTATTCGACCACGTCATCAGTTTCTGCATCAATGAACATGCAAGCAAGTTCGGAGGAATCGAATGCCCTATCCTCAGCAACAGGCAAGCGGGACAACGTATCGGCGTTTCCGTGCTTAGCAGTGGACCAATACAAGATATCGTAGCAATACTGCGAGAGGAAAATAGACCAGCGAATGAATTTCTGCGCTGTACGTGGAGGTACAGGCTTGGTCGGATGAAATAGCGATGTCAAAGGTTTGTGGTCTGTGATTATGGTAAAGTGACGACTATACAAGAAATCATGAAACTTTGTAACACCAAATACGAGAGCCAATGCTTCTTTCTCGATCCGTGAATATTTTCTTTGCGCAGACGAGAGCAATTTGGACGCAAAGGCAATAGGGCGATCGTGCGATCCATCTTTGTGCGCAAGCACAGCACCGATCCCGAAATCCGATGCATCCACCATGAACAAGGGGGGCTTCTGGGGATCGAATGGCGTAAGGCAAGTATTGGAAAGCAACGCCGATTTCAACTGGCGAAAGGCGTGTTCGCATTCTGTTGTCCAGACGAACCGAACACCCTTACAGCGTAAGCGATGAAGCGGAGCTGAAATGGAAAAGGCGTGTGGAACATATTTGTTATAGGAATTTATTTTTCCCAGCACACTCTGTAGCTGCTTCAAATTCTGCGGCGACGGTAAGTCTTTTATGGCATGAAGGTGCGTGGGACTGGGATGTATGCCTTGGGCATTGAGTACATGGCCCAAGTATGGCAAGTCCCGAGCAAAAAACACACATTTGTCCTTTCGCAAGCGGAGACCATTTTGTCGCAAGACCTGAAATAATGTTCGAAGATTGGCCAAATGTTCTCCTTCCGTCTTTCCGGAGATCACAATATCGTCCAGATAATTTGCTGCAGTAAGGACCGACACACAAACAGTTTGTAGATATTGCTGAAACAATGCAGGGGCGGATGCACACCTGAATGGCAGTCGTTTGAATCGATACAACCCAAGATGCGTGTTAACCACCAAAATGCGGCTGGGATTCTTCGTCCACCGGTGTTTGCATGTACGCATCTGCTAGGTCCAACTTCGAAAAATATTGACCCGGGCACAGTTTGTCAAAAAGATCTTCCGGGCGGGGTAAAGGAAAAGTTACAATCACTAGTGTGGATTCACTGTTCCTTGAAGTCCACACAAAGTCTCAATTTGCCGGAAGGTTTTGGCAACATTACTAAGGGTGATGCCTAGAGAGAAGCCTGCACACGTTCAATTACACCTTGTGATTCCAAATCGTGTAATGTTTTTGCAACCTCATCACGGAATGCGTGAGGAACATCGCGCACTCTCAGTTCCAAATGAGCTTTATAGTTCTTAGCGCAGCCGAGGCCCGGTGCAAAAGTGTCTGCAAATTCTTCACATAGACGAGAAACACTGTCTGAAGGCACAGTCTGGTTCACTGATAGGACCTGATTTACTATAGACAAGTTAAACAACTGAAATAAATCGAAACCAAACAAGTTCACTGCAGAAGAAGAACGAAGGACGTAAAATGACACAAGTTTTGTTTGTCCTTTGTATGTTGCAAGAAGGCTACACTGTTCTAACACAGGAATCTTTTGTCCTGAATAGCTACGTAATTTAACATTTGCGGCGCGCAACGGAGGTGTGCCCAGCAGTTTGTAAGTGTCTTGATTGATCAGTGAAACTGCAGCTCCTGTATCGAGCTGGAATGGTATCACTTTGCCGTTAATGTCCAAGTCTACAAAAAGTTTATTGTCCTGCTGACGACAAGAGCGACTGTCTCGTGCAACGTGAACTGACACTGGTACATAATCACTTGCAACTTGACGGGAGTCCCGGCGACGTCGACGCAAACTATGTTTGGGACGAACACAGTCACTCTTAGAGAGAGTGGCACTGGGCACAGTGGAATGAACTACATGAATTTCCACGGGCGAAGTTTCGCGAGCCTGAGTATCCTTAGTTAGATTCCGATTCCAGCGCGAAGCAAAGGGCCCGTATCAGTTTTGAGCTCCCAATCTGAGCTTTTTCTGGCAAACACTCTGAATATGTCCTTTTTTATTACAATAAAAGCAAATAGCTTGGCGTGACGGGCAATTCTCACGCAAGTGTTTAGTAGCACACCGAGGGCATTATTTGATCACTGCATTAGCTTTTCTGCGCGGCACACGTGGCTGAGAGCCTGGCGGCAACGGCGCAGCCGGGCGCGAGGGCTGTTTACTGATCCGTGCAGCTCGCCCGGCGGGCCGGTTAACCTGACACACTGCTGGCAAAGTTTCAAATGATTCCTGAGCAAAGTCAAGTGTGTCCTGCCGATCCAATATGTCCATCACTTGTTGAAGGGAGGGATTGACTAGTTTCAAAATCTGTTCCCCTATACGAACATCAGAAACGTTCTGTGCAATTGCATCACGTACCATAGTATCTGAATAAGGGAGTCCACATTGACACTCAAAAGCACAATCCCTAGTAAGGCCTTGCAACGTTGCAACCCACTCCTGATTAGTCTGACCTGCCGTACGTTTCGTATGAAAGAAGGTATACCGTTTGGCAACTACGTTGACTGATTCTTTGAAATATGTATCTAATGCAGACAAAATTTCTTCGTAGGACAGAGTAGCTACGTCGCGTCGGGGAAATAATTTGACTATCATACGGTATGTGCTCACACCGACGGATGAAAGAAGGAAAGGCTGCCGCTCGTTACCTTGAATTCTGTAGGTGGTGAGATGGCATCCCAATTGGCATGACCACTCCGTCCAGCTTTCCAGTGCAGCATCAAAAGGTCGAAAATTTGGTGCAACAGCGTGTTGTGGCTGCGTTAGTGGTGAAGCGGCTGCTGCCGCATCATTTTGCATCGCACGTTGACCCTGGATGAGCTGTCCAAGGGCATCCAGTAAGGCCTGTGTCTGCTGATTCTGTAAGCGATAAAATTCGGACAGTATATCTGGAGATTGTGGCGAAGCCATTACACAAGTAAATCAGGGCAATATCGATATGAACACTTTGACTCTCGTCGCCAATGTTTTGGTTGGCAGGAGAGCCAACCATATGGTTTAAAGGAGGCCGAAATGCACGCGTTTTAGCTCATGCAGGCTGGCGTGAGGTCTGGAACATGACAAGGGAATTAGAATTGAGAAAAACAGACGTAGCTGGTGGAATACTTAACTTTAATCCATTAACGGAGAATGTCGCTCTTTATGGTACATGATTCACAATATCAATAGTACGGATACTGGCGCCTTGCTAGGTCGTAGCAAATAACGTAGCTGAAGGCTATGCTAACTATCGTCTTGGCAAATGAGAGCGTAGAAGTCAGTGAACCATTGCCTTGCAAAGTCGGCTGTACAACTGGGGCTGAGTGCTAGGAAGTCTTTCTAGACCTGCCGTGTGGCGGCGCTCTGTCTGCAATCATTGATAGTGGCGACACGCGGGTCCGACGTATACTACCGGACCGCGGACGATTTAAAGGCTACCACCTAGCAAGTGTGGTGTCTGGCGGTGACACCACATCTTCCCTCACAGCTAACTAGTGTGTCCGTGTGTGTTTGTTAAGAGACAAGTTTCAATTCTGTTTACATTGTATCGGAAACGTAATGCCTCCCTTATACTATGAGTGCCTACCTTTACTCTTTCCATCATGAAGCTGATCATTATAACATTCACATGACTATTGTTCTCTTGCCTTTCATCTGCATCATCAACACGGCTGCATGTTTCACAGTTTCTTTGTTAGGATTTTTTGCCCTCCAGTAGATTACGAATGTAATCGACACACAAAAAATAGTTATCTATGCAGAAATGCCACCATATTTGTTGCTAATTAGTAGATGAATTAACTTTTCTGCTTCTTTCTGTTGAGTGAAACAAACTGAGGTTCATGACAGAAGTATGTTGTATTATATACTTTGTTGTCTATGCAGTACACAGAACAGCAGATATGTTGAGGAGTGGAGTCTTGAGGGGGGGATTTATTTATTGCTTTTTTAATATAAAATTAGTAATGAACTTTTTAATGTGGATGACAAGCCCTAAATACTTGCAAGCCTACTACTGCATAAATGTGAATATGATGCCTCTGCTTAGAATTCCACAAGATGGACTGATGGAAGTTGCAAAGTGGTAATCACGTTTGTGAGAATTGTGGTTCATATCCTTTTCTTGCCATCATGATTTAGGTGTTCCATAATTTCTAAAATAGCATATGACAAATGCCCCCTCACATGGTCCATTGTCTGTTAGGACATGCCCAATAGGCCGAAAGGTTTTGCATCACACAACCAACCATCCTCCTCAAATTTGTCGAACCACTACATTCTGCTGCTGTAAACCGGTGGTGTCTCGCAAAGCTTTCCATTGAATTGTGCACACTCACTACTAATTGGCATCAGGCAATTGCTTGACCACAGAATGCTTTCTCTGCCAGGTACGTTACCATTTTAAGCAACTATAGTCTGTGGCACCCATTGGCAGTTTTCAAAGGTAACATTTTATCACCCCCTAAAAAAAAAAACAATTTATCTTTCAGGTGCTGTATCATTTGTTAAGTTGTGTTTATTTATTTAACATTACTTGTGCGGGTGATGCGACCTGCTAATCTTCTTAACAGTCCGAGGTAATAGGCTGCTTTCACAGTCATTGCTTGCAATACAAACTCTGAGCCTTTCATGTCAAAGGTGGTGATAAGCAATATTTTCATTTTCAATTCACTCACAGTCCATCCAAACTTCATGAGGTACCTCATTCTGCAGAAGGTGAAATTGATACCTTTACAACGCACAGACTCTTCGAACTTTCTCTTCTGCTAGGATTATTTATTGGCTCTATGTGGGGTCTATCATTTCCTCCCACGCAGGAAGCTTGGTGCCCTTATATGCAATGAGTCTTGCAAGTGATTCCAGCAGAGAGTCATCTGGCATAAATATGTTGCAGTTGTACAGCAGGAGTCTTATTTTATATTGTTAGAAACGTATTAACCGAGAGCATACAAGGTGTGATCAAAAAGTAATGCAATTGTCTGTTTGACAAAATTTATTTATCTAAATTGTACAATCTCTTAAAATCCTTAAAAGTAGTTGCCATGAGCAGTGATACACTTCTTCCAATTCCTCCGTACCTAGTACCTTCCTGGAAGGCTGTGACTGGAATTTCCTTTAGAGCACATATCTTCGCCTTTTGAATTTCCTGATTGGTATCAAAACAGCATGCCTTCATCTCGGTTTTGATGCACAGGAACAGTGAAAAGCCTGACAGTGCTATGTTGGGCCTGTATGGCAGCTGCAGCAGTATTGTCAAATTGCATTTAGCTAGGAACTCCCTAATCAACATAGCGGTGCGGCACGATGCGTTTTCCTGATGCAGCGTCCACATTGAAGTGGACATGGGCCTTGTGTGGGTGACGCAATCTGCTAGTATTTTTAAGAATCTGAGCTAGTAGGCTGTGTTCACAGTCGTTCCTTGCAGTACAAACTCTGAATGGGTCAAGCCTTTCATGTTGAAGAAGACGATGATGCATGGTTTTCATTTTCAATGTGCTCGTTCCTGCTTTCTTGGGTTGAGAGTGTGCCTCTCTAAGCTCTGGTGTTTCATATCTGGGCCATTCCGTGTCTCATCGCCAATGATTACATCATCTAAAAAAATGGGTCTCTTTCCATACTTTCCACAAGTTCTGTCGCAATCTCCAAACAGTTGTGCTTCGGGTCATCACTCGGCACTTTTGGAACCAGTTTGACACACATTTCACCCATGTTCAAATCATCGGTAATGCTGTTAAACATAGTCCCATGTGACATGTTTAGCCCATCTGCTTGTCACCAAAGATGCACATTTGTTGGCTTTCAGCACCGCCCACACATGAGTTTTATTATCGGTTGTTGAACTTGTTGACGGCCATCCAGAGGGGGGCTTCATTAGTAAACTCTTTTTTGTTTTGGCCACCTGAAAACTTGCGAGTAAGACATTGGTGACTTCCCACAGGCCTCTTGAATCATTTTGTAAGTTTCAGAAAAAGATAGTGTTTTTTGAACAAAAGTTGAGAATAATGTTGCTCCAACGTTGGCTGCATCTTGCACAAGGACACAAGCGCTGAACAAGGATTTACGCAAACAGTGATACTGACGCTTCCACAGCTCGGAGCAGACTGTGGACGACAGTGTTGTAAAGCTAATACCCCCTCCTCCATTCCCCGCCACTAGGGTAGTGCTTGGGCCAATAGGAGTGTCAGGAAATAACCAATTGTGTTACTTTTTGATTACATCTAGTACAATTTCAGGAATTTGATAGAATTATTTCCTTGTTAAGAATACTGCAGCTCTTAATACTCTAGGCTCCTCATTCTAGATATCTTGCCAAGGGGTTGTTATTCTCTCCAACAGTATGGAGCCTGCTGTGAGCAATGAAGGAATTTTTGTTGGTTCATATCGTGCCCATCACTATCAGAAAATAGAGCAACATGCAAGAACTATATTTTGCTTCAATTATTTGAAAGCTACATCAGAATCATTTGAAATGATGCTGAGAGCATATGTTTAAAACAATTTGTTTTATGGATAACAGTGTTAAGAGTGATACAGAATGGGAATGGCAGTTATTGGATGGTGACATGAAGAGTGGACATCATTTCACAAAAATCACTGAATAGTATGTGTGTGTTTTGTTGTTCACACCAGTTTTTGCAACATCCTGTGGAACAAAATGATGCTCATTGTCCTTACTGCAATTTTTGGCCTTGCACATACTATTAAAGAGAAGAATGGATATGAATGTTGTTTTTATTGGGGTCTTTAGTCCAAAGACTGGTATGATGCCGCTTTCCATGCTAGTCTATCTTATGCAAGCCTCTTTACCTCTGAATAACTACTACAGCCTACATACGTATGAAACTTCTTATCGTAATCATTTCATGGTCTCCCTTTACAATTTTATGCCAAATGCTTCCCTTCAATACTAAACTGACAATCCCTTGATGCCTCAGAATGTATCCTACCAACTGATTCCTTCTTTCAGTCAAATTGTTCCACAAATTTATTTTCTTCCCAGTTCTATTCAGTGCGTCTTCATTAGTTGTATATCTTAAACATTCATCTGGAGCACCACATTTCGAAAGCATCTACTCTCTTCTTGTCTAAATTGCTTATTGCCTGTGTTTCACTTTCATACATGGTGACACTCCACACAGATACTTTCAGAAAAGACTTCGTAACACTTCAGTTTATATTTGTGTAAAATTTATCTTCTTCAGAAAAGCTTTTCCTGTCTTTGGCAGACTACATTTTATATTCTCTCTAGTGTTTTTTTTTTTTTTTTACCTGCTTGAGGTGTATGTCGCAAGACACCCGTTTCAGTTCATAATTGATCCATTAACACAGTTTTTTTATTACTGAGGGCACCTAACCCTATGACCGAACACGCTGAGCTACCGTGCCGGTGCTCTAGTTTGGCCATCAGCAGTTATTTTACTGTCCAAATGTCAAAACTTGTCTATCGCATTTTCTAGTCTAATTCGCTCTACACGATTTAATTCGTTTATGTTCCATTGCCCTTGTTTTGCTTTTGTTGATGTTTTTCCTGAAGGCTAAGGGTATTCCACCTGTCTTGTACATCCTACATCAGGTGGAAGAGTTTTGTCATGGCTGGCTGTTCCAACAATATCAGTAGTTCTGATGATAGGTTGCCTACCAGGAGCATGTTCTAACTTAGGGCTTTCAGTGCTCTGTCAGACTCTTCTCGCACTATTATATCTCCCATCTCACCATCATCTACATCCTCTTTCCCCTCTATAATATTGCTTACAAGTTTCTTTCCCATGTATAGCCCCTTTATGTACTTCCACCTCTCATCTTTCCCTTCTATACTGAGTACTGGCTTTTCATCTGAGTTTTTGATATTCATATAGTTGCTTCTCATTCCTCTAAAAGCTTCTTTAATTTTGCTATATGCAGTATCCCCTAGTCATATATACCTTCGTAGCCTTGAATTCGTCCTCTAAGCATTCCTCCTCAGATATTTTGCACTTTCTGTCAATCTCATTTTTTAGAAGTCTGTACATCCTTTTGCCTGCTTAATTGCTGCATTTTTGCATGTTTTCCTTTCATCAGTTAAATTCAGTATCTCCATTTTCTCCTTTCATCAGTTAAATTCAGTATCTACTGTGGTATCCAAGCATTTCTTCTAGGCCTTATCCTTTAATCTACTGCTGCCTCACTATTTTATCTCTCTAGGGTATCCATTTGTCTACAGTGAGCAGTCAAACAATGGAAAATCCAGGATGAAGTGTAACAATATTATGAAAAGAAAAAGTTGCTACTCACCATATAGAGGGGACACTGACACACACACACACACACACACACACACACACACACACACACACACGACTGCAGCGTGGTCAGTCTACATCTGTTCCTGCATCTGTTAAAGTTTAAAACCTTGTCCTGAAATCTCTGTCTTACTATTATATAATGTTTGAAACCTTTCAGTATCTTCAGGTCTCTTTGACGTATGTAGTTTTCTTTCTTGATTCTTAAAGTGTTAGCAATGATTAAATTATGCTCCATGCAAAATTCTACCAGGCAGCTTCATCTCACATTCCTTCCCTCCCCTGGATAGTAGATTTTTTTATCTACCCATACTATGAGCATATTACATTTTCAATCAGGTATTTTGTAACATTTGTTGTCTGGTTTCATTCATTTTCACCAGTGTTGAGTAAGACACACATGCATTGAACCTTTACATAGACAGAGAGTGGAGGTTGCTTTTTGTTTCTGTTGTAAATCCTGTTGGCTGGAAGTCGGGTCAGGTATCCGGTTTGTGGGAAGCCACATTTCCAGAATGTCCTCAAAGCTTTGTAGAGTATGTAGACTTTTCAACTGACTTATTGTTCATGTTTAGTTAACACCTCTATGTAATTATCGTTTTCAGTAAGTGTGGAGGAGAACATCAGGTTGCTAGTACTTGTATTTTGTAGTATTTAACACATATACATGGCTTCACAGAGGCACATACAAGTGCAACAGAATAGATAGTAGCTCTTTGGTGAACTGGCAATGGGAACTTGATGGGTATCTATCACAGCTAATGGGCTTATTGAGCAGTGCTCCCCATTGTGCTAGTGTCAGTGCTGGTAATGTACATTTACACAGGGAGACGTCCATTTCTAGGGAGCTGTAAGGTATTATAACTGTACAAACACTGTGCCGAGGTTTTCAACTTTATTCTGAGAACTGATAGTAATTAAATCTATATTCATTCATGTCAGCAATGCACTGCTTAGACAGTGAGGTTTTGTTTGGCAAGACAGTATAATTTTTCCAGAGCAGACATTCAGAGTGACTATTTGTTAGCATTTCTACATCAAGACACTAAAACCAGATTGAGACGTAGTGATTTCTACACTTGGCTTTGCATTAGTGAGTTTCCGATATTGTTTAGCTTTCAGACATGTTGATAGCTTGTTGGCTGAATAAGTTAAGTTTCTGATTGTAGGACTACTACTTTCATGTTCTCTTGCAATTCAGGGACTGAACGTGTCTGTAATAATCAAATTCTTATGCCGACATATGTCTTTGTTGAAAAGAGTATGTGACCAACAGTAAGAAACCATATTACTACTCTCAGCTTAATAATTTTCTTCCCTGGCCCAGTCTTTTGCAGTATTTTTTTAATGTTGATATGTTTATAAGCAAGAGTTAAGCTACGTGGTTACTCTCGGTTGCCAAATTAACAGTAAGTGTTACTATGGCACTGTTATGAAAATGATAGATTGCTACTCATCATGTAGAGATATTAAGTCGCAGACAGGCACAACAAAGAGACTGCTACACATTTGAGCTTTTGGCCAAAAAGCTATCTTCTAAAGTAGCAAATACACACACATTCACTCAAGCACACATGACCACTGTCCCTGGCTAATATGGTCCCAGTGGCCAGAGACAGTGGTCATGTGTGCGAGTTGTGCTTGCATGAATGTGTTGTTGTTGTTGTTTTTACTTTAGAAGACATTTTGTCTGAAAGCTCAAATGTATCACAGTCTTTTTGTTGAGCCTTTCTGTGATTTAACATCTCCTCTGTATGGTGAAATATTATCGTTATTCCATCCTGGATTTTCCATTTTTTAATTACATCAGAGTTAAATTATTGATAGAGCCTTCAGTGCACTGGTAGGTCTGTTGGTATGCTGGCTTCACCAACAGTATAGATAGCAAGGCACCAATTTATCCAAATACTGCTCTCTGGCATGGACAAAACATACTAGATCTGTCCCAGTCATGTTAGTAGTATTTAGGAATAATAGCACAATAACAGTAGAAGTTTTAAAAGCTCGCAATGTTCCCAGTCGTTCAGTTTTGTGTTATACTTCCACTCAAGGGGGTTGTCAAACTCGTCTCACAATGTTATCTACAGTGTAAGGTTGGTGAGCAGCCCATCCAGATTTGTTCTGCACAAAGCATTTGGGTGGTTATCTGGACGCCAACAACTATGTAGCATGAACAGCTGAATTGAGCAACAGCATCTGTTCTGTTCGATTCCCTTAATCTTCGTGAAGGTGTGATTACTTTTTCCATATTTTTGAGCAACTGTTGTTTGATTAGTATTAAGATGAAATCTGGTCCAGTGTTTGGCCATTAATGTAAGTGACAGTGCAAATAAAATGGCAGCATGAACACACACTATCAAGAGAAATGCTTAGCCCTCTTAACAATGATTCTCATAAAATGTAATGGGGTGGAGAGACAAGCTAGCAAAGTAATGTGTGAAGTGTGGTATAAATCATGGCCACTCCTGTAAGGAAGCTTCTGAAAATAAAGCAAGCAAGTAATGAAATTATGTATAACATCTAGAATTTCAGATGCCCTATACATTTATCAATCTGTGGTATATTGTAATAGTGGGTTTTAAGAAGACAGTGGTGGAAGGAACTTGATTGTCATAAAATTTATGTATTATCAGTGGTTGCCCCATGTGTTAATGTTTGCAAAATTGACTTACAATGCATTACACAGTTGAAGGAGACAGTCTTGCTACACATGTTCTGATAACATTTGTGCATAGTAACATGTAACTTGGTATTGTCCTGTAGGGATGGAAATTTGAGAACCTCGAGAAAAATAGTCAAATTGAGTATCTCATAAATCATCTTGAGAAATAATGATCTGAACTGTGTATATCAATGTACAATTAGTGAACAAAATATTCCATGGGAGTGCAGCTATTGGGTTAAGGCTAAAGCCCTGTTCACAGAGTTTCAGTTAAGCAATGTATTGACTAGTCGTGGATCTTGTGGTCCCAAACGTGGTGTGATGCTACATACGACTCCCAAATGTGTATCCCTATGAATTCTTACCAATGACTGATAAGTCACAAACAGACAAGCTGCAAAACAAGTTGTTATAGAGGAGAGTGCAAATATTGTCCAGTTTTGTTGTTTTATTTGTGTGTGAGGAGCCATGCCAAGGGACGATGCCACTCCAGAAGAGGTGACTGCAATTGCAGTAACTTTGAGAGAGAGGTAAGTACCTGCACAGAAGCAAATATAAAAGCTCCTAGCACTTCCGGTATAATTTGGAGAAGTGTGAAGTCTTCAGAAAATAAAAATGTTTTCAGCAATACAGTAAACTCCACAGTAATGTAATGGGGTTGTTTGAAAACAAAAATTAATTTCAATATCATAATTAAAATCATTAATGTTTATAATAAATTCTACCTTAATCATCATGGCCTATGTGAAAATTCGGTATTTACAATGGATACATTACAATCTAGCTTCACATTACCATACACTAATTTGAAATGAAAACAGTCCAACTCTTGCTTTGTTCAAGCAGCACATTGTTTATTACACTCACGTTGTAATGTGAGATTATCGCTCACCCACAACCACTCCCTGGCTAATGGAAAATTTTCAGCAACAGAGAATAGGGAGAAAATGGTCACAGATAATCTGCCTGCAGATGGTCATGAGTTTACTGACTTACAATATTTATTTAGAGAAATTAAGTGCCATTTAGATTCATTTATTTTTTTAGACATAATTCTATGTAAATATTTCATATTGGACATTATGATTTGACAGGAGTTCATCAGGTTCACGTTATAGACAATATACACATTAAAAATCATGAAATGTCTTCATGTATTCTTCAGTAAAAGTTAGAGTAGCAGTATTAAATTTCCTTACACTGACAACTGTGTGAGGAGGAGACGAAGTCTGTCATAGCAGCATACAAGGCCACAGTTGAGTGAGTAATTAGAAACAATATTAAATTTTCATTAATTAACCTACAGCCAACACTATACAGGCACTACTACAGTTGCTACATGTGCAAAACAAAGTCATTCTCTGCAGTTTCCAGTATCAATAAAGGACATCAGTAACTTTTTTGGTTGATCACCAGAACATTTCCTCTGAATTAATATGAAAATAAGTCTATTTGCAAGAAGAAATGACATAAAAACTAAAACCAAGTTTTGGTGGTATTCAGAACCAAACACATTTTCATTGAATAAAGTTGTATTTCCTCTTGTGCATAATTAATCTACAATTTTCCTTTGTTCTAAATTTTATGTTCAAAATCATAAATTCTGAATATTGACAAGGTAAAGGAAAATGAGCATGCAAAGGTGAACAGAACAATTGTCATATAATCAGTACAAAATAATACAAGAACACAGTTTATTCAGCTCATAATGAAATCAATAAAGAGTTTTGTCAGAGATTTTATGCAGTGACTTCCCCTTTATTTTTTAACTTTACAACTAGGACATCCTGAGCTGCAGCTCTAAAATACATAATTACTCCAATCATGAAGTATGGATGTGACTCAGCACGTTTTCATGGTTTTTCTTAAGTCGGGTTGCAATTGGAGACATGTATTTCATTGAATAAGTTAGGCAAATGTGTGAATGTGAAGAAATTGGACTTGAACTGGAAACAGTTGTACATGAAGTGTCCCCTGCCACACACTGTATGAAAGATGCCAAGTATAGATATACATGAAAATAAATTTATCTTCTAACTGAACAATAGTATTAAGAATGCAAACACAAATTCTAAAATGTTAGTTCTGCACAAAACACCAAAGCAGCAGAAGAAAATCCATTTTTTTTAATATTCATGTATTGAAAATTTGTGGAACATTTGAGAACCTTGCACTAAAAGCAATTATTTTGCAAATAAAAGCAATATGATGAAGCCACTTACAGAAACCTGGAGAAAAATACCAGTCATAGAGACATCAAAACTGATAGAAGCACTTACGAATAGAAGAAACAAGATACCTGTTTAGATGGAGGTCAGTATGACACTATACACCGCTATGTTTTCATGTGGCTATTTTTTTCTCCTCCTATAGAAGTTACAAATTTGAATTTTCAAACTACTGTATGTTAATAATGTTGCAGTCGTTCACACCCACAGAAAAATCAGCTTTATTTTCTATTCACGTCAGAAAATTTTTCTTTAATTCCCATATATATTCAATTAGTCTTAGGAAAATTTTACTATTAAAAAATTTAAAAAAACAATCCAACAGAGTTTTATTTTCGTATGTAAAATAATTACTACAGCATCTAACATCTGTGGGCATTTTCCTATTAACACAGTGAACTGTCTCCTAAAAACATTCCAAAGCAGAAATATCTAGTTATATAAATACATTTAACACATAACATAGAGCAGAGGTTTAGGTAAATTACTTACATCAGGCTTTTACAAAGAAAACCAATCGAATGAATTAGTATAATATTTATGGAAAAACAACTGAAAAACTTTCGCTCCCAGCAAATGAGTAAAATATTGTTGTCATTCGTCTTTCCTCCACTAGCAATCTATAGATAAGTTACTACTTGACACCAACTGCCGTGATATATTTTTTGGTTCTTCAAATAGCAAATCATGCCCATTGTACTTTGTCTTTTGAAACTAATACAATTGTGCCAGGGACAAATAGGATCTCGCATCGTATTTTCTGGGACATTCATGAAATGTTCTCGAGCTCATTGTTTCCTCTTCACTGCCATCAATGTACACTATAAGTTCTGAATTTAACACAGCTCACACACTCATCAGACGATTGCTATAGCTCAAATGAAAAGATCAGAGTTTCTTCATGTGTTGTTTAGCATTGCAGACACCAGATTTCATGTTAGCTATTTAATGTAATTACAGAGCCATATCTCCATTTATACTCAGACCAGTGGCTAATTTTGCAAGAGTCTAAGCATATTGTTCTCAGACTCTGACCCATTTAACACTAAAAGCACTGTGTACAAGACTGTGGTTTGGGGAGAAAAATGGTGGTTTTCACATATACAGAGGATGGGCTGTTACTGTCCAAATGGCACTTGACAGCTACGGAGCGGCCAAGCACTCCAACTGCTATGCCTTTAGCACAGTGATTTGTGAGGTAGTGGTTGCATATCAGACATCAGCACCTTCATGTCTTTCAGGCACTGCAGTCTTCAGAGGCAACAACAATGTGCACATTAGTTAATTCAGTCTAAGGTTATTTGCCTGTCTGCAAGTAGACCTAAATGTGTCTTCGAAAACAGACACTGAGCGAATAATTTCTCTATTGGCACAATGGCTAGTTTTGTGGGACAAAACTCCAGAAAATTATAAGGCCCAGAGTCATACAAAAATATGTGTGGCTCGATATATTCAAAGGATTGAGTGGATCATTTCAAAACATGGATTACAAAGAAAAAAAATTAATATGGTAAGTTGTTCACTCACTTAAAGGGTTTTATTGAACCATTTTCAAAAACGTGTTTACACTGGATGAAGTAATAACAATCTTTCCAAAAATTTTACATTAGAGAACAATTATGAAAAGGATGGATGCTGTTCGGCGTACAAATAACATGTCGAGTTGCAAACAGGTGCAATGAAAAGACTGCTACGCACTTAAAAGGAACCCCTTGAGTACGAGCTCACAACTTCAATCTTTAGTAAGGCTAATTTGAAACTGTTGTGTTAACAATTATGACAGGAAAAATATTACCTGCTAATGATGCACCATGTGCATCAGGAGGGCAACAGAAAATAAGTGTTCAAGAGGTGCTATGGGATTTATGTATTATACTTCACAAAACGGACATTGTCCACATTCAAGACGTGTTCAAAACAAATCATTAACTTGCACCATGAACACCAAGAGAGAAATGGCACCCCACAGTAGTCAAAAAGGTTTGCACCATCAAGACGGAAGGCAAACTCATTGGGAGTTACAAACTGTGCAGGGTGTTCAGGTAGATATTGACTCTTAAGGAATGTATATAGAATCATATTGGCACAACGTAGTAATGAGAACTGATGGGATGCAACTGAACGCAAAACAGTATTTTGTTGAGCATATCGTGAAACTGGCTATCCTTTAAGGCATGGCCACAGGCAGTGTGATAATATGTTTTACAGGCACAGAAAAAGCAAACATCCAGAAGCTCAATATATCCAGTGGTTCCAGGTGGCATGAATTGCAGGAGGAATAGTTTGCTCTAAATAAGTATGACTTTTATATGCGGACCAGGAATCAAGCAAAAGCGAGTTATTTTGACCAGCTATTGGCCAAAACCAGTGCTCATACCATAGTTATAATGCTCTTACAACCATTTTCCTATTCTTCCTTACTGACGTAAATATTCCATACTGCCCTTGCAAGATCATGCACACAAGAAAGAATCACCATAAGGAGAGGAGCACCTTCAACTTCTCGTAGCACAATAAGTAACTTTCCACCGAATTTACCATCCAGTTTATACAAATCTGTTAAGGCACTGATGTTACTTGATCTTGATACAACTCTCTTGGTACCTCTAATTTCCAGGCTTCCTTTCATGTGCATTTCCTCTTCAAATTGTCAGAGCTGAACACTAATTCCTTACTGAATGATAGGATAAGTTTGTTTATCTCATCTAAAAATTTTCGGGCTGACTTTGCAATTTGCTGTGCATCATCAAGTTGACTCTTCATTTGAAATTTTGTTATCTTACATTGTCCAATTCTGTTGCACTGTTTGAAGTAATGCAACCAGCCACCGTTTCCCTTGAAATCACTGTAATCTATATCACACACAATTTGATGTGCATAACATAGTATGTCAGTATCATGCACATTCTGTAAATTGTATTGAGTTACTTGAAATGCGCAGACACCAGTTTTTGTAACTGCAGTATCAATCATTATCCGGTCAGCCGTACTTTCAAATATGCATGCCACCAGTTATGCTGCTGTGTTTCCAGCCAGCACTGGGGCATGAGGGCACTGCCACGAAGGATTAGGCCGCTGCTAATGAGATGCAAGCATTCCCTCTCCAGAACTACTGCGGGCGGTGTACTTACACGTGAAAACATTCATACACTAAGCTATTTTATGTGCTTGCCAGTTCATAACATTTACAGATTTTGATAGTGGCCAGGGTTCGAAATCCTCTGAACAGACATTGGACTGAAGAGTGACAGATTTATAAATCTTTTGTATCTTTATATATTTCTACATTCTGGTCTACTGTTGGAAACTGACACTGCATCTACAGCAGCAAATTTATGTATTATTTTTACTATTTGATATTAGATGTAGAATAAATTAATATCTGAATTTTCTGTTCATGATCAGCATCTGCTCATCACTCCTTTTTTGTCCACTAAAAAATAACACAGGGTGCAAAGAAAGACATAACTGTAACATGTGCATGTTGTCCTTCCTTGAATATCCACTTTTTCTTATGCACTACACATTCATATTGCTGTATACTTATTCAAAATCTGTTCATAATTGTTTTTTTACTATGCTACGAATGATCTTCCATGTACTTAATTATGTTTAGTACCTGCTCCTTGGAGAACAACTTCCTTTACTATGTTTCAGTGGAGACAGGATTTGTGACTTCTTGTCCAACAACGATAATAAACTACATGGTTCAACACCTGTTGCAATATCACTTTCACTGGTTAAGCATGTATCATCATCATTGTACTCCTCACGTAGATTGTTCGCACATGCATGACACCATACACTGCATTGACTCATCTTGCACAAATGCTAATATTTCATCTGCCACTCCTTTCTCGGTCAATGAAATTCCTTTGGTTCCTTTCCAATGAAATGTCAACTTCAGCAACTGTTGCAGTGCATAAAATGCAATGTGTGATCCCCCTCTCCCTACTTCTCTGCTTTGTATCAACACCACTAACACTGTAGCACTGCTACTCATTGGCCAAACAGTTCCAGTATGCTCTGTAGCCTCATGCTTTGCTCACCATTCGATACCTCCAGTCCCACCCCATTGCCATTAACAGCCAGTATTGTGGTTGCATGGTAGACAACATGTGGGGTGTTGAGTGCCAGAAACACCATTGGCCTTTTGCGACCTCACACTCAAGGGGTTCCTTGTTAGCTTTCAGCCAAAACTTTCTTCAAAAAAGCAGGTCAACCTCGTGTATAAGTGGCCACTATCTCCTGCCACTATGAGGTGTTGTTCTTCAGCTGAAAAAATATAATTTAATGGCTGTGTTAAGGTAGAAATATTACTCAAATGAATACCTTCCGTCACCTCGGCTGCTTCAGACAATGGTGCTGCAAGTGGCTCTTACAGGTCATTTGTCATCTGTATTAAAATTGTCGTCAATGTTGGAGCACGATCCTTTGCGTTGCTGGCTCATGGTTCTCATCCTATCTTTTTAATAGAAAACAGTTAGTGTCTGTCGCAGGCTTACTACATCACAAGTCATTTAAAATATGAAACCATCAGACAAGGGGTGCCCAGGGCTCTATTTTAGGTCCCTTGTTGTTCCTATTATATATTAATGACCTTCCATATGCAGTGTCACAAAATGCAAATTTTGTCTTATTTGCAGATGATACAAGTGTCGGCATAAAAAACATTACCCGTGATCTCACTGAGCACTCAGCTAATGAAATATTTGTAAATATCGATGGGTGGGCCACAGCAAATGGATTGTCACTGAATTTTGACAAGACCCAGGACATACAGTTTAGTACCCATAAAGAATGCCTCACCCTATAAGTATAAGGTATTCAAACAATGAAATTAAAGTAGTTGACAGTGTCAAATTTTTAGGGCTACAAATTGACCACAACCTAAACTGGAAAACCCACACTCTAGGCTTAATTAAATGTCTTAGTTCAGCTACATTTGCAGTACTCATGGTAGCAGAAATAGGTGATTTAAAAATGAAGAAATTAGTTTATTTGGCCTACTTCCATTCATTAATTAGTTATGGTATCATCTTTTGGGGAAACTCCTCTCACAAAGGGAACATTTTCAAAATTAAGAAACGAGTCATTAGAATTATATCTGGTGTCAGCTCTAGATCATCATGCAGAGACTTCTTTAAGGAACCTGGTATTCTAACTGCTACTCAGTACATATACTCACTGATGGCCTTTGTCATTTCCAACATGTCTCTTTTTACACAAAATAGTGCGAAACATGATTATAATACCAGAACCAAAAACAATCTGTATAAGGACTATAAAAGCTTACATTAGTGAAAAAAGGAGTCATATACATGGGTACTCATATATTCAATAACTTACCAGAGCATTTCAAAGTAGTTGTAAGTGATAAAGATCAGTTTCAGAGTGAATTAAAGAACTTCCTGTTGGCCAATTCCTTCTACTCTGTCGATGAATATGTTCACAAGAATTATAGCTCGTAACTCTGTCTGGGAGATGAAGAAGCTTGCACAGGATAGAGTAGCATGGAGAGCTGCATCAAACCAGTCTCAGGACTGAAGACAACAACAACACAACAACAACAACAACAACTCTGTCTGCATTAGAATTGTACATTATCCATGTATCTAAGTAAAAAAAAAATAATTTAAAAAAGCCTTTGACTCTTTCCACATACTTCTCCCCAAGGGATCCATGGAAAACGATAAATGTAATGTAAAGGCACAGTTCCGTGCAGAACAGTCTTAGTGACCTATACTCACACTGACCTTGGCAACCTACCTAACATTTGCTTAAGAAACTGCCCGGGAGCTGGGGTTTCAGGATGGTAATGGGAGCCAACCTGTATTTTGTCAACTTCCACCCCTACTGCTCCGGATCCAAGTAGATTCCAAACCACTGCCACACATAATGGGAACTCTAAAAGTGTGCTGTTGAGCTGGGAGATGTGGGAACTGTTTCTCCTGATGCCTTGTAGGCTGGTGACATGTATTGCTTGTAACTGAGCTTGTTGAGATTTATGGTTGTATGTCTACTCCCATAAAAGGCAATCAGAAATTTCGTTTGGATAGTCTGAAAGATCAGCAAATTTTGTAATGCACGATTCGAGATCTGTATTTTTGGAGTCTTCAGTAATTTAACCTCACTGTTGTTGAATAACGCACAAGCTGCGTTGCAACCATGTGGTTGGGAACACTTCTCGACTGCACTTCCCGGACAGTAGAGGAGCTGTACCTCTCCCTGGTTTGAGAAAATATACAATGCAGAGAGTTTTGAGACCTAGCTTTATGATCAGAAGGTCAACATCTTCCTCCACAATTCCGACATTCTTATGAGCCGAATCCTGGGATTCTGCCATCCACATTATCAATGCATCTGTATCAGCTACCTGCTTTGAGGCGATTCCATTTTCATTGTGTTTTGCCATCAGCATGGTAATGTGATTTGGCTCTTATTACCGAACTGAAACCCCACAGGTCCAAAGAGGCTTTTTCAGCTTATATCTTGAAAATGCAAGACAGATAGCCAAAGTCAGTGTAGGAGTCGGCGAACAGGAATGTTCTGCACAAAACTAAGTCAGCGATGTGAAGGGTCGTGCTACAATATCGACAACTCTGATACAGAAGACATACACACTGGAAGAGCCCCTTGCAGTACCACTGTCTGAAGCACTACAGGCAACAGAATGTATTAATTTGTGTAATATGTTTTTATAACATGTACTATTTTCCACGTTCTAGAGGCTGAGAGTGGGCATTTCTGACAATTTCACAGAGGTGCCAAAAAATCACTGCTTTTCAGTGCTGCTCTAGCAGCGACACTGCACGACAAAAAATCAAACCGCACTCCGAAAAATGACACCTGACTAGCGCATTTTCGAAGACATTTTCTGTACTTTAATTGTGTATCGAGTGGCCGTCTTCAAAAAATGCATAGTTTTCGAGATACACTCCTGGAAATGGAAAAAAGAACACATTGACACCGGTGTGTCAGACCCACCATACTTGCTCCGGACACTGCGAGAGGGCTGTACAAGCAATGATCACACGCACGGCACAGTGGACACACCAGAAGACATACACCAGGAACTGCGGTGTTGGCTGTCGAATGGCGCTAGCTGTGCAGCATTTGTGCACCGCTGCCGTCAGTGTCAGCCAGTTTGCCGTGGCATATGGAGCTCCATCGCAGTCTTTAACACTGGTAGCATGCCGCGACAGCGTGGACGTGAACCGTATGTGCAGTTGACGGACTTTGAGCGAGGGTGTATAGTGGGCATGCGGGAGGCCGGGGACGGACGTTCCGCCGAATTGCTCAACACGTGGGGCGTGAGGTCTCCACAGTACATCGATGTTGTCGCCAGTGGTTGGCGGAAGGTGCACGTGCCCGTCGACCTGGGACCGGACCGCAGCGACGCACGGATGCACGCCAAGACCGTAGGATCCTACGCAGTGCCGTAGAGGACCGCACCGGCGAGAACCATTCGCAACCGTCTCCATGAAGCTGGGCTACGGTCCGCACACCGTTAGGCCGTCTTCCGCTCACGCCCCAACATCGTGCAGCCCGCCTCCAGTGGTGTCGCGACAGGCGTGAATGGAGGGACGAATGGAGACGTGTCGTCTTCAGAGATGAGAGTCGCTTCTGCCTTGGTGCCAATGATGGTCGTATGCATGTTTGGCGCCGTGCAGGTGAGCGCCACAATCAGGACTGCATACGACTGAGGCACACAGGGCCAACACCCGGCATCATGATGTGGGGAGCGATCTCCTACACTGGCCGTACACCTCTGGTGATCGTCGAGGGGACACTGAATAGTGCGCGGTACATCCAAACCGTCATCGAACCCATCGTTCTATCATTCCTAGACCGGCAAGGGAACTTGCTGTTCCAACAGGACAGTGCACGTCCGCATGTATCCCGTGCCACCCAACGTGCTCTAGAAGGTGTAAGTCAACTACCCTGGCCATCAAGATCTCCGGATCTGTCACCCATTGAGCATGTTTGGGACTGGATGAAGCGTCGTCTCACGCGGTCTGCACGTCCAGCACGAACGCTGGTCCAACTGAGGCACCAGGTGGAAATGGCATGGCAAGCCGTTCCACAGGACTACATCCAGCATCTCTACGATCGTCTCCATGGGAGAACTGCAGCCTGCATTGCTGCGAAAGGTGGATATACACTGTACTAGTGCCGACATTGTGCATGCTCTGTTGCCTGTGTCTATGTGCCTGTGGTTCTGTCAGTGTGATCATGTGATGTATCTGACCCCAGGAATGTGTCAATAAAGTTTCCCCTTCCTGGGACAATGAATTCACGGTGTTCTTATTTCAATTTCCAGGAGTGTATAAACAAGAAACTGAGAAACAGTGCTAAAATTCTGAGTTTTTTTGCGTTTTTCTTTGTGAAGCCGACCCTCTAAAACGCAGCAAACATAAAATTCAGATTCAGCGCCCCAAGAAAGACATGGAACGCAGCTTCTGCAATTTTGTTATGGTAAAAGCACTACTTGACTGGACTATAAGGCACGCAATGCAAGAAATGCAATGAGACGCTCTTGAGGTATGCACTTTCATTTTCCATCCTGTATCCTGTGCTGTATACGTTAGGGTGGGATCTGAGATCCTGTCTTGTAGGTTGACTGCATTCTCTTCAGTATGTAGAAAGTATTCTTCCAAACGTTGTTCACACTCAAAAAAGAAACAAACATCATAGATGTTGACAGTACTTCATGGTCTTATGTGGTATGATTTTTGTATAAAATTGCCTTATAGTTAACAAACTTGTCAGTTTGACCAAACCAAGATCCATTCCGTTTGAGATTTTGCCCACCACAACTAGAATAGCTTCTCATCACCCTCCCATTCTCCTCAATATCCATGTCACACCCTATGCTCCTTATGCACCCATCTCCCTGCCCTATGACTCCTACTCTTGCGACCATCCCCACTGCAAGACTTGCTGTATGCACCCACCTATTCCAGCCCTGTAACTGGCAAAACATATATTATCAAAGGGAGAGCCACCTGTGAAATGACACGTCATATACCAGACGTTATGTAAACACTATTCAGTATTTTGCATCGGCATGACTACCACCAAGTTATCAGTCAGAATGAATGGGCATTGGCGCAAGGTATATACTAGGAATACAATAGCCTGTTTCAGAGCATGCTCTGTAACATGACAGTCATGACCTCGGTGTCTGTTTCGCCACACGCACCATCTGGATTGTTCCCCCAGACACCAGTTTCTCAGAACTCTGCAGGTGGGAACTACCATTCCACCACCCACCTGTCAGGCCCCGGCAGCTGAGTGGTCAGTGTGACAGAATGTCAGTCCTAAGGTCCCGGGTTCGATTCCCAGCTGGGTCGGAGATTTTCTCTGCTCAGGGACTGGGTGTTGTGGTGTCCTAATCATCATCATTTCATCCCCATCGACGCGCAGGTCGCCTAAATGGCGTCCACTCGAAAGACCTGCACCAGGCGAACGGTCTACCCAACGAGAGGCCCTAGCCACACGACATTTCACCACCCACCTGGCCTTAATTTACGTTAATTCCTTCCGTCTCGGCATCTCTTCACAGTAATTACTCCTTTCTTCACTCCATTTTAGTTTTGTATATCTTTCATTTTGTGACCTGTCTGTTTTCGTCTCCCTCCCACATCTGTTGCGTACAATGTACTTAGCTCTTCACTCTTATTAACCCTTAAATGCACTGTGTAGCTGATCAGCTACAAGCCATTCCTCTTCGATTCATAGCGCACGAGATGTTTTCGTTTGTGTACATCCGCAGTCCGCTGTTTGCAGCAGTGGGGCAAGGTCGTTGTGCCTGTGTCCCTCTGTTAGCGCACCGCGCGCCCAAGTCTTTACTGTTTACCTTCTGCTACGGCAAGTGTCACGCGACCGTGTCTCGCTAGTGCCATGGCGCACTCATATCGCAAGTCCACAATTAAGATCACATTTCAAGTGGACTATGCAAGACCTCGAGCACTTAACATTGAACGTTTCATCCGAGAACTTCATATTGCACCTCAAGACATCATTGGGATCCACTTTTCTATAACACAAAGTGTCGTCTACATAAAAATGATCAATGAAAAGGCGTGCAATGATGTGTGCCGACACGCTCATGGACTTAAATTTAAGCATTCTGATGGTCACATAGGAACTGTCACGATCGACCACACTGGATTAGGCCTTCGCACTCTGAGGGTCTTCGAGCTGCCATTCGAAGTCCCGCCAGATGTTGTGATGACAACTTTCAAACCATACGGCAACGTGCTAAGCCACTTAGCTGAAAAATGGCAAATGTTTGAGACGTACCCCCTCTTAAACGGAGTGAAACAAATTAAGATTGAACTGACGAAGCATGTGCCATCCTATCTAGTAATTGGCGGCTTCAGAGCCATTGCCATGTACGACGGACAACCGCGTACTTGCGCCGGCTGTGGCCAGGAAGGAAATGTCCGATCGGCCTGCATTCAACTCCGACTGACTCAGACACCGGTTGGTGAAGTTCCATCCCCGGCGACGCCTACTTCACTCCCCATCATATATGCAGTGGCTGCAACTGCAGCAGCTGTTCCTGCCCAGGATCGTAACACCATATTGCAGTCAGTGGTCGATGACAGTGTGGCAGAGAGCATATCCCCCTCTACGACGTCTTCGGCAGACTTGCCTCAAGACAGTGATCAATTGTGCCACCAAGACGAGCCTAAAGAGAAGATGGAAGTAGAAACTAAAATTGTCCCGACCTCTGCCTTCCTACCAATGGAGACCGCATCAGATGATTGTCGCCCGCACTCTGACACAGAACAACATGTCTGGAAACAACGGTCCCCTCGAAAACGCAAGAAACGGCACCATACGCCATCCGATGATTGCCTACTTCGGATGTGTGACCCAGACAAATATCCGGCGTCGGACGACACTCAGGACTCTAACACCACAACTCAACTTTCCCATCACGATGTTACGGCGGATACAATTTCTGAGCCTCGGTCTGACATCACTTCTGCTACTGAACATACGCACAAGCGCTCTACTGACAGCACTAATCAACAGTTACCAATTGCTGCATCTGATTCTTGGGCGGATGATGTTGAGGATGAGCCACAGCACCAGGAGGATGCCAAAGGCAGAGATGCTCCCTCAGCTGTACCCAGCACCAGCCAATAACAGTGACTTCGGCTGTATCGTCCGCCTCTGTGGGGCCGCCCACACCTGGCCTCCTACACAACCTAGTTGCCGACCTGGCTGACCAAACATACCGTCTAGCAATGATTAACATCAACAATATATGTGCCCGACATAAACTAGCGATGCTACAGGATCTACTCAACACAGCAGACATCGACATTGCGCTCCTTCAAGAGGTGTATGTCGCCGACTTCAAGGGACCCTATGGCTACCAGACTTGGGCCTCACATGCGTCTGCCAATGGCAGTGGTGTGGCGATACTCCTCCGCAAAGGTATATCCACAGAAGACGTCAAGTATCTCCCTGACGCCAGAGGCATGGCTCTTACTATCCAAGGAGTCAAACTTATTAACATCTATGCACCGTCAGGATCTGGTCGGCGTCGCGAACGATACACCTTTTTCGCTCATACAATCACACCCCTCTTCATGGGCAGTCAGGACGCCTTGATAATGGGAGGGGACTTCAACTGTAGCCAAGCACCTAAGGATCAGTTACCACATCATTCTCCCTGCGCAGAACTTACGACAATTATAAATAATCTTCAATTGGTGGACTCGTGGGAACATGTTTGTGGCGATCGGCCCGGATTTACTGACTACACCTGCCATTCCTCCAGCCGCATCGTCCGGATTTACATCCGCGCTCCATAGCTGTAGGGACAAGAGCTGCCGAAGTTTGGCCCACAGCTTTTTCTGACCACGAGGCCTACATCTGCGCTATTACCCTCGGCTGCCAGAAGATATGGCACAGCCGTGGTCCTTGGAAGTTGAACGTCGCCCACCTAGCTTCTCAGGAATGCCGCCGCCTTATAGAGAACACGTGGGACTCTTGTAGCCGCCGGCATGGCACCTACCGGTCTGCGCTGTCGTGGTGGTTACTCTGCGCCAAACCAGCCCTCCGGAAGACCTTGATAGGCTACGGCTGAGATGTTGCAGCATGGAAGAGACATACCATGGACTTTTACCACAGCATCTTAAGGGAATGTGCAACACTACCGTACTCACCTGCACGGCAGGTGACGGTGAACCGTGCCAAGGCACAGATCATCAGATTAACACGTTGCCACCTTGAGGGTGCGATCGTCAGAGCGCGCACTCAAGACAGAGTGGCCCAGGAGGAACCGTCTATGTACCACGTCATTGCAGAACGACGGCGCTGACGCAGGACACTGATCCAAGCTATCACGACGGAAGACGGACGACGCCTTGATACCCAGCGCGACATAGGAAACGCCCTTCATGCTCACTACACTAGGATGTACTCGGAACATTGACATCGCCCAGAGTTGCTCGCCGAAGTCTCTCAACTCACTTATGGCTCGATCTCTCCGACAGTTGCGGCGGATTTGACTGCAGATGTAACGGAAGAGGAAATCATTGAAGCAATACAGGCTGGGGCTGCTCATAAGTCCCCGGGACTTGTGTTGTGTCGCAGGACCTGGCATCGTTAGGTGGTGACCATAATATTCGCACTGCATTGTGCCGATATAGAGATATGATCGCGCTAGCCAAAGCTCGCCAACTGCCAGGAGTTTTGGCCTCACTCGACTTTAGCCAGGCCTTTGACAGAGTCGACCACACATTTTTGATGGAGGTACTGCAACACATGGGGTATCCGGACGTCATAGTTAATCTACTGATGCGTCTCCTACGCGGCGCGACATCCAAGGTGTTATATAATGGCCGTCTTACGCCGCCAATACAGATCCAGCAGTCGGTGCGACAAGGCTGCCCTCGTTCGGCGATATTGTACGCCCTCGTCTTGGAATCACTCCTCTGTGGCCTCCGACAACGCCTGACTGGGATGTCCCTTGGTGGACACACTTTTTGCTGCACTGCCTATGCGGATGATCTGGTACTCCTTCTTCGCAATAATGACGATGTTCATGTAGCACTGGCGTGGGTGGCGACCTACGGAACGGCATCGGGGAGCCATCTCAATCTCCACAAATCACACGCTCTGCCTATAGGCAGAGGCCTACCCGACGGGAGCGTCGCACTGCTACGAATCAGTGACACAATCCGCTGTCTTGGCATTGATTTCACATCTGACATGAAGCGTTCAACAGCCCTTAACTACAGACGTTTATTGAATCAGATGAGAGCAGGAATAAGTGACCATCGTTTGCGACATCTAGACCTCCTGCAACGGACACGATATGCTAATGTCTATTTGGCGTCACGTATCCCCCATTTTGCACAGATACTCCCCATACCACCTACCCTGGCTCACCGCATGTTGGCGGTTTTGGGATCCTTTGTTAATACAGGCATGTTACTTAAGATTCGTTACGAATCCCTAACCCTCCCGAGGAGCAGAGGGGCTTTAGGCCTTTGTCATGTTCAGAACAGAGTGAAGGCCCTGTTCGTCAGCTGTCACCTGCAACTGTGGCAACGAAGTCTGACGTGCCTCACAAGTCTCTTACTGGAAGCCTTACGACCAATCTCACTCGCACCCCCTGTGATGATATCAGACATCCCAGCACCTTTCTTCTGCATTAGCCAATTCTTCCTTTCTTCCTTGAATTAAGCTACATCCGCACTGCACTACTACCCACACGCTTGATGATGACGAGGGCGATATATGCTGCCATGCAAATGAACATGACGCCGAATGTGATTGAAAGCAAACACCCCAATACAAAGTGGCGCACTGTGTGGCAGGCAGTAAATGCCACCACCCTTGATACTGACGTGCAATCTGTATGGTACATAACTGTTAATGGGAAACAGTTGTGCCAGTCCCGCCTACATCACATCCACCTCGCTGATTCCCCCTTGTGTGCCACATGTCAAGTGATTGACACCAATGAACATCGTTTCGAATGTGGGTCGGCATAGGACGTATGGTATTTGGTGCGTCAGATATTGGCTTTTCTCACACGCACGACTCCCGACAGGATAACTACCCGATCACTTCTTTTCCCCAATAAGATTTATTTCCCAAGAGCAAAAACGAACTCTGTGACGTGGATCAGTGGCCACGCTGTTCACTACCTCTTCGGTAATGGCGAAAAGACAGTACCCGATTTTTGGTATCACCTCAACGATCAACATTGTGCGATTGTCAAGAACCCTAAATATAGGCAATATTTTTCTAATTTCCTTTGGAGCACATTCCATAATCCGCCTCGCAGCTGGATTATCGATGACATGAGAAGATAACTATAGCACCTCTTCCCAGTTCCTTTTTTTTATGAGATTGAACAGACAACGGAAACAACACAGCAACGAGAAGACGGTCATCGAAAAATTCGCAGCGGGCTATAGTATGGAGCATCCTTTGTCGTAACGGGACGACTTCCTATTATTCTGTTTATGTAGCCAAAGAGGACCGGCCTTCCTTTTATCCATTTGTATAAAAATAAAATGAAATAAAATAAAAAAAAGCAGAAAAACAAACCTTCCAAAATCCTTTTTCCTTTTTTTTCATTTTTATTAAAAAAAGTGGCTAGGATAGCTGGCTATTGAAAAAATGTGTTATGTATGCATTTTTTAATTTTAAGTAGCTTAAAAAAAAAACAAAAAAAGAAAGATGGTTGAGCACTTGCCCGTGAAAAGCAAAGGTCCCAAGTTCGAGTCTCGGTCGGGCACACTATTTTTAAAAAATGTGGTCAGCGTGACGGAATGTCAGTCCTAAGGTCCCGGGTTCGATTCCCAGCTGGGTCGGGTGTTGTGTTGTCCTAATCATCATCATTTCATCCCCATCGACGCGCAGGTCGCCTAAATGGTGTCCACTCAAAAGACCTGCACCAGGTGAACGGTCTACCCGACGGGAGGCCCTAGCCACACGACATTTCACCACCCACCTGGCCTTAATTTACGTTAATTCCTTCCGTCTCGGTATTTCTTCACAGTAATTACTCCTTTCTTCACTCCATTTTAGTTTTGTATATCTTTCATTTTGTGACCTGTCTGTTTTCGTCTCCCTCCCACATCTGTTGCATACAATGTACTTAGCTCTTCACTCTTATTAACCCTTAAATGCACTGTGTAGTTGATCAGCTACAAACCATTCCTCTTCGATTCATAGCGCACGAGACATTTTCGTTTGTGTACATTCTCAATTCGACACATAGTATACAAGAAAACTGCAACAGATGGCACCACAAGGCCGCTACAATTAAAACTTCGTACAGTTGTGTTTCTGCTGTATCGCACTTTTTGTTTGCGAAAAAGGAAGTCCAGAAAGTGTATTTGTACGCCGATTACTGTGTTTAAAAAATTTTTGGGACATGAGTAAGGTATGTGGAAACTATTTAAATCATAAAATGTTTATATTCTAATGTATAAATACTGTTTGTAGCTAATCAGCTACAATGTGCATTTATCGTATTTCAAAACACAACCTAACATGACAAGAGAGATCAGGAGAAAGAGATATTAGAGTGGGTGGAGATCCCTTTATGCAGTGAAGATAGTTTGGACTCATCTACTGATGACTCTTCACAAGACTCAACTTACTTTATGCAAGAATGTGAAGATTCTGGCAATAGCAATAATAATAATGATAGACGAGCTGTGGGAACACTGCAGACTCCACAAAGCTTACAATCTACTCCTGGGACATGTCTACCTACATCTTCCTGGAATAGCGCACCGATAATATCATCATATAGTAAAAGAAATAATCAGGAATCTGCAAATAGTAACAATGAATCAGATTTCACACGTATGAGTGTGCCAAAGAAATGCAGGAATGTTGTCCGGAAAGGGAAACATGTAGTTATTTCTGAAAGCCAGTCAAAATTTGACGGAACCACAGAGCTACCAGCTGAAATAATTAACTTAGACACCCCTTATCAATTTTTTGCCCACATCTTCATGCCAGAATTTTTTGAAACAATTGTGGGTAATTTCCAAGAATGATTTCCTATCGAAAACGGGGGGGTCCAAACGATACGCATCGAACGTGCGATGGTAAATCGATTATGGAAGTCTCGTGGCGGGCGTTATGATCAATTATTTGTGATCGTCATTTTTATCAGTTTTCCGTTGTTCATTTAGTTCGTGTTCATTGCATTCGCGTCGTAATTATTTGTGATTTGATTGGGAAACACACACGGATTCTGTTGATAGTGAGTGTAATGTCTCTTGTTTCACATGTTTCTTCTGCGGATTGGCTGATATGGAAAACTCTAATTCCATGCATATCCAGCATAGACAAATGCTTGACTTTTTGCGCAAATATGGACTTCTGCTGGACAAGGAAAGGAGTGACTGTGTTGACTGTCTGGCAGATGCCCATATTTTCGGCAAAAAGTCAAGCATTTCTCTATGCTGGATATGCATGGAATTAAGAGTTTTCCATGCCACACAATCCGCAGAAGAAACGTTTGAAACAAAAGACATTACACTCACTATCAAGAGAATCCGTGTGCTTTCCCAATCAAATCACAAATAATTACGGTGCGAATGTAATGTACACGAACTAAATGAATAAAATTGTAGAAGTAGACGGATCTCATACTGCTAGATGAAAGAAAGTGAAATATCTGGGTATTCGGGGGGATAGAAAGAGAGTCCCGAAAGTGTTTCATTGTGAGGGTATTGTCCCAAGACAAGGTGACTTTAGTCGGTCTCATAAAACACTTCATACTGCCCGGAAAAAAAGTCGACGGGTTTCTGTCACACAAGACTTTAAAGGCTGAAGGGTTTGACCATGAATTCGTGACCCATTCTGTGGAGTTCGTCTCTTCAGATGACGCCAGTGTCCGTACACAGAATATTGAGCGGCTGTGGAAGTCTTTCAAGTCTACCATAAAAAGAGAAGGACGTCCAGGACAAAGAGACGAACTGTACCTATACTTCTACAACTTGCGTTTGCAGGGAAAAGTCGACGCATGCGACACTCTGCTGATATTCCTGTGCAATATTGGCAGCGTTTACCCTGGCTATGGGAAAAATGGAATTGCCCCTGTAGCTTATACATCATGTGGACTGTCACAAGACGATAACACCAACGATGAATAAGGTAAGTCATTTCCTTTGAATTTACAAGTGCTTCTCTAATGCTTTTCTTTTTTCGTTGCTGTAGTGACAACTTAAAACATACTCAAAAACATACAAAAACAAGAATAATAATGCCATGTCCTCAGTTGATGAAGTTGTACAACAAAGATATGGTGGGGTGTAGATTTATTAGACAGTATATGGGCAAACATAAAATTCTTATGAGATCTCAGAAGTGGTAACTTAGAGTATTCTATCACATGTTAGATATGGGCTTAGTAAATGCATGGATGATGTACGGAAGAGCAGCAGAGTGTAAAAAGAATCAAAAGACTATAAAGCTAAGCAAATTCCGCATTAAGGTTGCTGAATGTTTATGCCTTGCTGGGACCACACCACCAAAACATAGGAGACCAAGCAGTGAACTGGAACAACAAATCCAAGCAAAGAAGAGTAGAGACCAACTGCTCATATTCCACCACAGAATGTAAGACTGGACCAAGTGAGTGGTAAATCAGTTAGATGCTAAATGTATTTTGTAGCTGATCAGGTACAAACCAATAATTTGTATCTAAGAGCCTCAAATTTTGAAATAATTTTTAAGCTATTTTCCTGGCTTTTAACACCCCTAAACAAAACAGTGGGCATTTTTTTAAAAATAAAAAATTCATGCATGTAAGGATTAACTCGTGCACGATGTCATAATAGTCTTGTAATCTCTGTCTTGCATATTACCCTGTCGTCCAACTTTAAACTCTCAGGTTTTCAAATCTTGCCCTGAGCAGTCCCCAACAATCAGTCTTTCCTTCTCATCCCATCCAGTAAGTCTCCCCCCAACCTGGGGCTCTGGCTGACTTTTCTGAACTGTTTCTCTTTCCCTAAACCTCTCTAGTCCTTTTCCTTCACCACTCTTCCTTTCCTTTCAGCTCTTCTACCAGGAGGAGGAGCCACTGGCTCCAAAAGTTTACAAAAGTTAAACCTTTTTGTGTGTGTTCGCCTGCAGCCACTTGGTGAGTAGATTTTTTATGTATACATTTACATTGTATTGTCAATAATTGATTATTTTTGTTGTTAAATTATGGAGTTTGATAATGAATTTAGGCATTACTATTGTAAAAATCAGTATAAGGTGTTTTTACGTTTTCCATTGTTTTGAATTTTTTTGTCTGTTGCTATTGGAATTTTCTTTCTCATCTTAGCACCATCATAAACACATGGCACTTTTTTCACCTTAGAGAAAATTGATAATTGTCATTTCTGTTTCATGTTAACTGTAACTAACTGCCATATTGTTTGCTGATGTTAAAAATGTCTATCTTGAGACGAAGAATCCAGCTGTCATTATTACCCCACAATACACCTCTTATCATATGTTGCTCTGGTAGATTGTAACAATATTGTGCAAAGCTCTGGCCAATATATGTTGAAATCATTGTACTTGTGATAAATTGGTTCACTTCATTCATCAGAAGCTGTACCATAGGATGTGTGTTAGGAATAATTTTGGTAAAAACACCACAGGATGTAGGTGCATAGGCTACAGTGTACAAAACACTTGGAAGATTCCCATTTTCTATCAGCTATGTAGTATCTCCACTGAAGCCACTCTCTTATGAGAAGGCTGGGGAAAGTGAGTATGTGTGTGTGTGTGTGGGGGGGGGGGGGGGGGAGGAGAGGATAATGAAGGAGGAAAAACATAAAGAAAACGTAAAAAAATAAGACGACAAACAACAGCAGTTAAGAAAAGCCGAGGCAAAATATCTATAAAGAAATGTACACCAATCAAGATACTAATAAGGGAAAGTCCCCGTTGCACCCTCCTCAGATTTAGTGGTAAGGGGGATCAGTGGACAGCCCATCAAAACCTGAACACAGATACAGCATGAAAACAGGAAGAAGGTGTGCTGAATTTGAAATTTCAAATTTTTCTGACCTTTGGTTTTTGAGTTTCAAGGGTTTAAAAATAAAAAATAACCTCTGTTTTTGATCAATCGATGATTGTTTTAAAATGCTGTAGCTCAAAAACTATACAACCTAGAGAGCTCAAACTTGCATAATTGTTTTCCTCTAAAAATTCCCTTCAATTTGATACGTAACATGACTATGCTACCTAAATCTGAAAATTTTAAACTATTCTAAAAAAACATTTTTTTTCATTTCCAAAATATGTACCCTCGGATTTTTTTTAATAAAAATTATATATGTTGTCCATGCATGCAAAATTTCAAGATGGGATCTCAATGGGTTCTTGTATAAAATAATATTTTACTACCACAAAACACACTAGTGAGGTGAAAAGCAGACTATTTCTAGGCTATGAATACCAAGGTAGGCTTATGTAATTCTAACAAACTTAAATTATTATGTTAGTCTTTTTGTGCAACATTACCCTCTTACTGTTTGTTAATTCATTAAATGATGTAGTGTTGTTTCAATTTAATGTTCATGATTCTTTTAACTATGCATCAGAAGGAAGTGAACACATTTTAATTGGTAATATACACGCTACAAGTTAAAATTTTGAATAAAGTCACTCACCTTCATTCTTAGTTATAAATGGCAGAGATTATCTTTTTCTTGGTTTTCCAGTGTTATTTGTAATCATTTACAACAAGTTCCTTATATTAGAAATTGGCATATAAGTAATTTCACTTGGGAAAAAGATTAACTTGTTGATATTTGCATGGATATAACTGTATTTATAATACTAATTGGTATTTACAAATTTAATACACATGGTATTTATACAAATTAGTATTTAGTGACGGTAGGTGTAACATAATTTAAACGTGCTTCTTTTATGATCTTTTAAGATATTTTTCCAAAGCAAGAGAAGACAACTTCATTCCTTAAGCACTTAAAGTGTAGGTTCTTCCCGTAGCTGTTGTTGGATTCGCTGTTTGTAAAAGAGTATTTCCTGGAACATCTAATATATCTCTTATTTGTGGATGGTAAAAGACTGGGATGGACCCTTGGGGTGTAAAAAATTTATTGGGTACACGTTATTGTATTTTTCTTCAATGCATCCTAGCCACCAAGAGTCATCATACGCTACTGTCACAAAACTAGCAGTAATATTTTCCATATGTGGCCGTGTTATTTCGTTTAGTGTTGTCACATATTCAAGAGACTCATCCAGACTAAAATGATAAGGCTTGACAGTAATTTCACTCTCTGTGTAGGCTTTATATGAGTGAAACTTTTGTGTTCCCAAAATCGCTTTTGATTCACTAAACCAAGGAAGTAAGTATTCGTTGGTCAGTTCATGGTCCTCTGTTGTGCAAAATTCAAAGTCAATGTTTTTTATGTTTTCCATGGCAAATACATAAAGTGATTTGGGTGTTAAGATTTGTTAGTCATATGGCCTTTGTAAGCTTGCTTCAGCAGCTAGCTGCTTAACAGTTCCGCCAAGGCCATCACATGCACTCTTGCCATGGGATGTTGCAAAAAAACTCCCACTCTGCCTCAACTTCAAAATCAGTTTTATGCAAACACAATTTAAGGAAGTTTTTCTTATTTTCATATTGTGCAGCACTGCCATCAGAAAAGTAAGTTATCTTTTTAAGTGCAAAAAGCAAGGTTTGCTTTATGATTTCTAGCAGTTTTTTCTGGAATACATAGAAAGCGACTGTATTATGTTTCAGGCAATTTTATATGAAGACATACTGCAGATGTTTTAGTTTTCCCTTCCATTTATAATATATGATGAAAGGATGCAGTTTAGTTCAGGTGGTAGTCCAGTGGAATGATTGTATTTCATCTTGTACTACGAAAGAGTAGTTTTCTGTAAAATCACAGTTGACTACTACATGGTCTTCAGTTAAATTGTCCTTGATTTCGCTGTAGTATTCTTTCTGCTGAATAGTTATAAATGAATGATTTTTTTACCTTCATTAGAGTGTCCCAAAACTCATCCATAAAGTCATCAGTACTTTTAAAATTGCACCCGTTACATCAAGGTGGCCATAAGTGGGGTAGTGACCAAAACTAGAGCCTTGACCCTATAAGAAAATCTCACGTTTTTTTAAAATAAAAAGTGAATGTCGTATAAAATCGTAAGATTCTTAAGTTATTTTTTTAAATATATTTTCTTCTTGCATTAAAATATTATTTAATTTAATTAACAAAGAATAAGAGGGTAATGTTGCATAAAAAGGCTAACATAATAATTTAAGTTTGTTAGAATTACATAGGCCTACCTTAGTATACATAGCCTAGAAATAGTCTGCTTTTCACCTCACTAGTGTGTTTTGCGGTAGTAAAATATTATTTTATACAAGAACCCATTGAGATCCCATCTTGAAATTTTGCATGCATGTAGTCAGTTAGACTGGACAACACATATAATTTTTATTAAAAAAAATCCCAGGGTACGTATTTTGGAAATTTTAAAAAGGTTTTTGGGAATAGTTTAAAATTTTCAGATTTAGGTAGCACAATCATGTTACATATCAAATTGAAGGGAATTTTTAGAGGAAAACAATGGCGCAAGTTTGAGCTCTCTAGGTTGTATAGTTTTTGAGCAACAGCATTTTAAAACCATCATCGATTGATCAAAAACAGAGGGTTTTTTTTATTCTTAAACCCTTGAAACTCAAAAACCAAGGTCAGAAAAATTTGAAATTTCAAATTTAAACTAGTGTTAGTTGGTACATTACCTGAGAAAAAATTCATCAAAATCTGAGATATCAAGGTTCAGGCTGTTAGTTGATTTGAGATGGAATGACCAAGTGGCTTTCAAATCGGAACTGCAAAGGTTCGATGACAACAAGACAACTGAATCATCTTCTGGAAAACATGTCTGGTGTGTCATACGTGGCATTAGTGACAGTCGTGTGTCTTTTGACAAGAGTCTCTTATCAATGCACCTAATGTATACGCCTGGTGAGTGAGTGATATAAGCCTCCTTGAACAATTTAGGTGTTTGTACAAATGTAAATGTAATCACTCCCAACCAAATGATGAAAACATAACAAATTGTCACATAAGCTGCAACAAATGAATGCAACAGTTTCACAATCATGCAGTTTCTTTGTGCTCTGTCAAAACATGTTTTTAACTTTTTTTGAAGTTGCATTCCATTTTGGAAATTTTGACTCTTGTATTCCTTTGTTGTAACTACTTGTCACCCATTTATTTGTTGTTTTCATTGCTGTGAGACATCTGTGTGGTCTGATGCCTGCTCTCACTATTCATCACATTTACTTGTGACATTAATTTATTCCACAACTCATGTATAGTATAACTGCCAAGACTACAGAAAGAGAACAAATATTTCAGTGATGGGACAAACAGTTCATAATGCTGTGAAAAAAAATTAATCAATAAAAATAAATATCACAAGAGAGTTCTGAACATGGCTCTTCCACTTTGCAGTCCAATGCCATGCCCTTTTAACCACAATGCGTGGCTCTTCCACTTCACTCAGTGTTGGGCAGTTCGCTGTTTGTATTTTCTATTTATTTATTTTCACAGTCCACTACACCTTCTTGCTGTTTCTATGCTTCATCTGTGGTCAGTTTTTGATGGGCCATCTTACCAATAAATCAGGAAGGGTGTGATAAGGTGTTTCCCTTGTAAGCTGTGTTCAAGTGTAGTTTTGTATTAAAAGGTTTTGGTAATGAAATTCTTATTTAATAAATATTTTTATTTAAATGTCACAAAGATGTAGTAATATAGTTGCTGGACTGCTTTTATCAGGCATTATTGACTGTATGACTGTTATGCAACCAAATGCAGTAAGATGTCACGAAAACATTTCTTGTTAGTAGTTGCTATGGCAGGGTGCTGTGAGTTACTTCTTTCAAAGTATTGAAAGAAGCTGTACATAGACAAGCATCTTTTCATTTAAAAAGTGTAAGAGCTCCAATATGGATCAAAAGTCAACACTTTATCTTAAATAATGCAGAGTTAAATGTCTTTACACTGATGAATCAAAACATCATACCCACCTGCTTAACAGCTTGTTGATCCACCTTTGGAACGCAATAAAGTAGCAATTATGTGTGGTATTAATTCAAAAAGCCCTTGATACGTTTTGTGAGGGAGTGGCACCAGATACTTCAGCATAGGTCACGCAATTCCCATAAATTACAGGCTGCTAGTTTGTGCACATGGAGCTGGCACCTGATAACATTCCAGATGTGTTTTATCACGTTCAGATAAGGCAAATTTTGTGGCTTAAATATTGTGAATTCACTATTGTGCTCCTCAAACCACTGTCGCACAATTCTCACCATAACATGGAAAGTTATCCTGCCCGATGATGCCATTCCCATCAGAAAAGACATCAAGCATGAAGGGATTCAGATGGTTTACAATAACATTCATGTAGTCCACAGTTGCCTCTGTGCCTTGATCACACCACACATCCCACAGAAAGCAATGCAAATATGCCCCATAGCACAATACTGCCCCCACCAACCTTCATCCACGGTGCAACTTGTTTCGAGCAACCGTTCGCCTCGATGACGGCATGTCTGGAAACAATTATCAACCTCATGTACAAGAAATAGGAATAATCTGACACTTCCATTGATCTGTGGTCCAGTCCTGATGATCTAATGCAGTTTTAATTGCCAATGTTGTTGGGTCAACATGAGAACACACAGGGGTCATCTGCTTCAGAGGTCACTTTCTGTGATGAGACATGCATGTCCAACACCTCTTTGCCTACTCTTAGTTCCTCTGTCCTTCACCATTTCACAAGATGTTCACAACAGCAGCATATGAACAGCTGACCAGCTTTGCCATTTTCAATATGCTCATTCCAGGTATCAGGCCACAAGAACCTGCTCTTTGAGAAAATCACTTATGTCAGTAGGATTCCTGCTTTGCAGCCAGTACTGTCACTGGAATGATTACCCACTTTGTCTCTGCTTAGCTCGCAGGTCCACCAGGTGGCATTCAGTCTGACAGTAGGGAGGGGGGGGGTTGGGGGGGGGGGGGTTTGGTCATAATGTTCTGGCTCATCAGTGTAAATCAGTATGACATAGGAGTGGTTTAAACGGAGACTGGCCTTTGGGCATTTCAAATTTAAATTATTTACTGACCTGCAACAACACTGCATAGCCTTTTGTACTGGTATAACTACCAACCAGCTGTCCACCAGGATGAATGGTCACTGCCAAACTGTGGCCAAGGTGCCTAACTGTGGCCAAGAGCAATGTAGATACAACATGCAGCTGAACATAACATGCTTGAATTCAGTAGCTGCTTCACTATCCATGCCAGGTGAATCCTCCTCTCAAACACCAGATTTTCTGAGCTGCAGAGATGGGAGTTATCCTTACAACACAGTCTCTGCTCCCATAATTATCCTAGCCTCTGTCTACAGTAACATACTGTTCCCACACCCTCTGTCCTATCACCTCCTTCCCATTCTCGTCTCCCACCCTTATTGTTTGCTGCCCTTTGCCAACACAATTACCCATCTTTTCCTGCTCCTCTCCTTTTTCACTCTGTTTTTCGCCGCACCTTCTGCCCCACAACCTCCTGATACTGTGCCTTTTGGCAGTCTAGTCTCTGCAAACTCTGCCAGACCGCACTGCCTGTTGGCAGTCTAGTCTCTGCAAACTCTGCCAGACAGTGCTCCTCTCTCCACCTACCCATGCATTGCTCTCTCTTAACCTTTCCCACTCCCTCCTGGCTATTGCTTCCATTTCACATGAAAGCTGCTGCATTCTGGTCTGAGTTGCCAGATTTGGCAGTCATGTGTGCATGAGGTGCGCTTACTTATGTAAATGAATGGCGCGTCTTTCTTATTATTTTTCTGACATAGGCGGTGGCCAAAAACTTATATGTAAGTGTCTTTTAATTGCGCCTGTCTGCAACTTAACGTACCATCTTTATGGTAAGTAGTAATCCATCTTTTCTGAAATTGTAGATATTTTGAATGGTTAAAAATAACACATTTAAAGAGACTACTGAGTGGCTTGCCTTTCCTAATTAAAAGTCCATAACCCCCCATCCCCCCATCCTAAATACAATCATGTAAAAGCCAGTGCAATAAAGTGCCTGTTCAAAAATGTTACACTAAAACTTGATCAAAGTGGAACATGTATAGTTTGGAAATATGCCCAAACAGTACAAGTGTTTCAGTCCCAACGTATTTAGTACACTTTTAATATGCTAAATTTTTGTATAAAGCAGAACGTGCCTAACACGGAAATTGAATGCAAATTTTAAGACCTAATTAATAATTCATTTTATAGTTAAAAATATTTTAACAAGATTGCAATCAAGACTGTTTTAAATTTTAATTTTAACTTCTTTTGTGGATCACTGAATATGTTTTCAAACATTTAAAAAATATTGTATAGCGCAGGAAAGAGCTTATACAATACTACTGTACTACAGTATACGTAAGTTATTCACGACTCTACAAGGACACTACTTTTAACACAAACATTGTATAGTCTTGACAATTTCATGACGTGACACAAAACCAAGAAAACAGGTTTCGTACAGAGCAGCACTGAAGGTGTGGACATCGAACTGTGCCACTCTGCGCAACAATGAACAAGTTATAAACAGTATCAGTACAGCAAAGGAAATGGTTTGCTTGTTAGCACTCTGTTGACATTTCTCATTTTTGTTACTACTGACATGCACAGGCACACACTGGAACACTGTAGCGCACCTACAAACATTCTGCTCCAATCTGAGCAGTGTAAAAGGTGCTGAACAATGGTTTTAACTGGCAAGGTCAAACATTCAGAAGAAATTCACTACCTGCATTACTTTCTACCACTTTCAGTTGACTTGTAGCACTTTAAAAAGAGAACATGGTGTCGAACAAGAGGTGTAAGTCGCAAACACTTACCGAAAAGATTAAAAGACAAATTCTCTATGTGCAAAATAATATTGCATTTCAAATACAGTAACACACAAATTTTTAATACTTAAAAAGCAAGAATACAATATGGAATGAATGGATGAAAGGACACGGGCAAAGGAAAGGAAAGGAAAGGAAAGGTGAAGAAGACGGAAATGAAGAAATCAACAGGATAGACTGGAAATGGTCCATAAGTAAAAATTATCAGTATATCGTGATATTACACACAACTGAGGAAGACAGGACTACAAAAGCTGAAGATGGAAATATTGTGTTTATGGCATCCACAGGATGGCTGCACAGTTTCAAAGCTAGAAAGCTCATCGTGTGGAAAGAAGTGTGTGGGGAAGCTAAGAACATGCAGGAAAGTGTAGCAACAGAATGGAAGACAATACTTCCCACCTAACTGCAAATTATGACCCAAAACATGTTCAATGCCAATGAAATGGGGCTGATTTTTTTCGTGTGCTGCTTTCAAAATCTCTAGCAATTCAAGCTGAAAAGTACACCAGTGGAAAAATGTCCAAGGAAAGATTCAGTGTACTGCTGTGTGGACATGTGTTAGTTGTAATGAAGAAGCCACTGTTGATTGGAAAGGCGTCAATACCGCATTGTTTCAAAACAAAGACATCAGTAAGCATCCAGACACATGGCACAACAATAAAAAGGTGTGGACGGTGAGTGGTCTTATGGCAAAATGGCTGCAGTCTTCCAATGCCAAAATGATAACAGGAAATCATCAAGTTCTCCTTTTCCTAGACAAATCAACCTACCACCTGAGAGTTAAGTTATCATACTTACTTGAAATTGGCTTTGTTCCCGCCAGGTTCAATCAACTTAACACAATCCATCAACCAGCGGGTTATTTACACATTCAAGTCCAGTTGTAGGTGATTACTGATGAACTCTATTATTTTAGTGCTGATGAAGCCAAAAGTGCATTTGCTCTTGCACAGTCAGTTTCTATCCTGGATGCAGTAATTTGGATTGGCTTGTCAGCATGGGAAATAAAGCCCAAAACTGTTGCCAAGTGCTTCAACAAAGCAGGGTTTGGAGGTCAAGAACAAGATGCTTCTGCGGCCATCGAAGCTCAAAGAAATGCAACATGAATTGCTAATTAATTAAAACGCAAATCTTTTCATGAAGTGCAGATGACTACATTTGAAGTGATGACTTTCTGTCAACTCATTTCACTTTAATTCCAACAACAGATTTAATAGAAATCCACAACACAGAAAATGATTAAGGTGGAAACAACGGAAGAAAAAGGGGAGCAAAATGGTGTCCCTAGGCATGGTGGTGTGAGGATCCCCTCAACATACCTCAGTCCCCTCACACTTCCAATCCTCCCACCACCTCCAACAATCAGCCACAAAGGAGTGTGCCCTTCATCATCCAGTACCACCCCGGACTGGAACAACTGAATATATCCTTCGCCAGGGCTTTAATTGCCTATTATCATCTCTGAAATGAGGGACATCCAACCCGAGATATTTCCCACACCTCCTAAAGTAGCATTCCATTGCCCGCCCAACTTCCACAATATCCTAGTCCATAATTTTGCCACTCCCATTTCCAACTCCTTGCCACAAGGATCATATCCCTGAGGGAGACACAGGTGCAAAACCTCCTCAATCCACTTACCAGCACTTCCTACTCCAGTTCAGTCACAGGTTTTTCCTACCTCATCTCTGGCCAGGCCACAAGTGAAAGCACTCATGTCATTTACCAGCTCTGCTGCAATCATTATAGGGCTTTTTATATTGGTATGACAACCAACCAGTTGTCTACCAAGATGAAAGGCCAACACCAAACTGCAACGTGCAGCTGAACATCACACACTTGATTTCAGTAGCTGCTTCACTACCTGAGCCATCTGGATTCTTCGCTCCAACATCAGCTTTTCTGAACTGCACAAATGGGAGTTACCCTTATAACACATTCTCCGCTCTTGTAACTATCCCGGCCTCAGACTATGGTAACATACTCCCACACCCTCCATCCAACAGTTTCCATCTCCTCTGTTCTATCATCTCTTCCCAATTCTCATCTCCCATCCAGTTTATTTGCAGCCCTCTGCTAACACATCTGCCTGTCTTTACCTGCTCCTCTCCTTTTTTGCTCATTTTCTCCCCACCTTCCTGCCTCACAACCTCCTGACATTGCGCCTGTTGGCAGTCTAGTCCCTGCACACTCCACTAGACAGCATTCATCTCTCTCCCACCTACTCTCTACTATCACTTCCCCTTCTCCGCCCCCTCCAGACTGCTGCTTGCATCCCATGTGATAGCTGCATTCCAGCCTGAGGTGGCAGTCGTTTGTGCGTGAGGGGTGTGTGTGTGTGTGTGTGTGTGTGTGTGTGTGTCTGTGTGTGTGTGTGTGTGTGTGTGTGTCTATTGTACAAAATAAAGTACATGAACATCTACTGTGTAGGAGCGAAGGGATGTAAACATGTGCATAATTTCAAATTTATACAGGCACTATGAACCACATGACCACAGTAATATGCTGCATTTATCTTATTGTTGACACTCCCAAGTAACGCAATAGTTATAACCTTCTGAAGAAAAGGACAGTAAGTGCTTAGAAATGGTTAAGGAAATAAAAAATATCTTTCATGCAACTGGTTACTGATTATTTTGATAGAAACAACTACAGCTGCTGAAGATGGATAAAATACTAAATTCACAGTTGTGCTACCTTACATAACTTACCTCAGTTTACTTACATTATATGTCCCAATTTTTTCTAGAAATCACAGATAACTGTTACAGAAATCTGTGATGTATCTAAAAATTTCGGCGAGTGGTGTCATATCTGAATGGCAACTTGGCGCATGTGTGTGTGCATGTGTCTTCAGATACTTGAGGAGAATTGATACATGACATGCACTGCATGTGACTGGCCTGTGTAAACAGACTGCGACCAGTTGAAAATAGTCACTGTGAGAGGAAACTTCACAGCGCAGTGGAGCTCCAGTTCTGCTACAGATTGGGGAAGACTGCAACGGGGACACGTGGAATGTTGGTGCAGGTGTACGGGAGGGAAGTTGTGAGCAGAAAATGTGTTTACGAATGGTTTAAATGCTTCTGTGAAGGGAAGGAAACAACTGAGGATGAGCCATGTTCAGGCCGACCACCGACAAGCAGAACCCTTGCAAATATCGAGAAAGTGCGACAAACTCTGTCACAAGCTCAGGAACAGACTCTCAGATTGATTGCAGATGTATTGTGCATTAGCAAGGAAACAGTGCACACCATTGTCCGCGATGATTTGGGTAAGTAGGAGATCTGCTCCTGATTTGTGCCGCACGAGCTCAGAGATGAGCAGAAAGCAAAACGAATGGAAACTTCTGGTGATTCCATTTCCATGTGTGACCAGGATCCATTGCCTCAGAACACCATCGTCACAGGAGATGAGACCTGTTGCTACCAGTTCAATACAGAATCAAAATGGCAATCGATGTCATGGTGTTCACTGCCTTCCATGCAGAAAAAGAAGCCGTCTGCAAAAATCCAAGGTGAAAACACTGTTGACTGCCTTCTTCAATGACATCATCCACAAGGAATTTGTCCCTGCAGATCAAACCATTAATGCTCCATTTTGCCAGTTCATTTTGAACTGATTGCAACAACGTATCCAGTGGGTTCGGCCAGAGTTGCAGAGGACTGGAAAACGGATGCTGCACACTTCGCGACCCGTGTGTGCCAATTCCTGGCGCAGATGGTATCTGTCCTTGAACACCCTCCGTACTCCCCTGATCTGACTCCTGGAGACTTCTTCATGTTTCCCTGCTTGAAGGTGGCCATGAAAGGTGAACATTGTGCAGATGTGAATGCCATCAAAGATGATGTGACAGCCGTCCTGCAATCGGTTTCACAGGAAGCCTTTACTGATAGTTTCCAAAAGCTGTATGAACATTGTCAAAAGTATGTTGTAGTGGGTGGCAACTATTGTGAAGGGCAATGTAGAACATTTGTTTGTATCTTTTGTTTTGTTTCTTATAGCATTCACCAAACTCCTTAGACACACCACGTAGGTATAACTACATAACAAACCGTAAGCTGTAGTTGTTTATATGGCAACTGATTAAAAAAAAAAAAAAGAGAGATTAGAAGAGGGTGGGAAGGGAATAGGTTAAGATCTGACACACTTAAAATAATGCACATAAGACCTTCTGTGGCTGTATGATCATAAAATTGTTTTCTTTAAATAACAAACATTGTAAATTGTCATGGAGCAATGAAAAGAGATTGGGAGGGGGGGGGGGGGGTGAGTGGTAAACAAGATTAACCTTGAACTAATTAAAAAAATCCTGTAAAACCATCTGTCATTCTACGACTACAAATGTTTTATAAAATGAAAACTTTAAATAAAATAACACAAACGGAGCCTATATTTGTTGTGAATCATCTTATGTAAGAAACGAAAAACAAGGAGGATCCACACAAACATGCCAAGCCATGGGGGTAAGGTACAGAATGGTACAGCACTTGTCACAAAAAGAATGCTGTGTAGCAGTGAAATGTAGTGCGTCACCAATTTCTCAAGGCCCTACAGAGCACCTATAGTTCTGCCGCCATACTGGGGCCTCGAGAGGCAGCAATGCACTACAGCTTCCTGCTACACAATATTCTTTTTTGTGACAGACACTGAACTATTCTGTATTTTACCCCCAAGGCTGTGCACCTTTGTGTGGCTTCCCCTGCATGTTTTCTCTTCAAATATAGCCTCATTCGCTGTATTGGTGGTGGTGGTGGTGGTTAGTGTTTAACGTCCCGTCCCGTCCCGTCGACAACGAGGTCATTAGAGACGGAGCGCAAGCTCGGGTTAGGGAAGGATTGGCAAGGAAATCGGCTGTGCCCTTTCAGAGGAACCATCCCGGCATTTGCCTGAAACGATTTAGGGAAATCACGGAAAACCTAAATCAGGATGGCTGGAGACGGGATTGAACCCGTCCTCCCGAATGCGAGTCCAGTGTGCTAACCACTGCGCCACCTCACTCGGAGCTGTATTGGTCATAGGCTGATAGAGTACTCATAAATTGTTAGTTAGCACTTGATGCTCCAAGGTACAAACTGAAACCCTCCTACAACAGTGCTACATAGCTGTTCCATAATGCTTTCGTGTTATTTTCTTTAAAGTAGTCATTTTATAAAACATTTGTAGTCATAGAATTACAAACAGTTTTAAATGATTTTTTTTAATATGTCAATATTAATCTTGTTTACTCCTTTCCTCTCTCCTGCCCCTTTTCATTGCTACATGCATTTTAAAAAAACAATTTTTGGTCTCAGAACCACAGATCTTATGTCATTATTTTAAGTGAGCCAGTTCTTAACCTATTCCCTTCCCACCTCCTTCTAATCCGTGTAATTTAAATTTTTTATCAAGTGCCATACCTATAATAGAATTACAACATATGGTTTGTTATGTAGTCATATCCATTTCTGTAACAGTTATCTCTTATGCCTAGAAAAAACTGTGACATGATTATAAGTGAAAGGCAACAAGTTATGTAAAGCAGCACAGTTGCCAATGTACCACTAGCACTAATATTACACTGGTTTTTAGATGATTGTATTTTGGATGGTGCTTTAGTTAACCAAATGTTTTTAATCAAATAAGGCAATCTGGAATGGTTGCCATATACTATTGATGGAACTGATGTATGTCATTTAGAGTTGCACCTTCTCAAATTTTTTAACTTTTCTTGATGGCGCTTACGTGTTTGCTCCTATTGGCAGAAATGGCAGTGCACGAGTGCCACCTATGCTTCATGAGTGAGTGCTATGTGTCTCAACTGGTATTTCTATACTTTGTAAATTATTATAAAATGATATTTATGAAATATCATGTATATGCTGTATGTTGACAAAAACTGTTTATTAACAAACAATTTGGCTCATGTACCTTAGCACCACTCGGCAGCCTCTTCCAATGTATTATTTTCGACCCTTCACAAGATGTTACACATTTTTCGTACAAAAATTCGTTTTTGTAAAACACTGTAAAGTAAAATACATGCAGTGTTTACTGATGAAATTGTTTTATAGAATGTAATGATGAAACTATAATTGTGAACAAAAAAATTCAGCATGAACCACATGCCCAGCACTGACTATCAATTTAGTCCACTTGGTTTCCAATTTTTTCCTTGCTAACAGCTTGCACTTGGCTTGTGATTGATGATGTTGACGAGATACAATGTACCTAATGAACAATTTTATATGACTAAGTTAACATTGGTAAGCCAGAAAATCATATTTTACTCATTATCAATGGTGAAATGTGACAGTTTTTCATATCTTTTTATATCCATTTTGTGATGTATTTTATAGCCTTTGAAAATGATGCAATGTCAAAACGCTTAAGGTGATTTTGGAAATAATAAAAAGTGTGGCCAAGACATCTGAAAGTTAATTGAAATGCATCCAAATGGCCACTTTGTCTCATAGAACTTTCATGCAAATTGCAATTGATAGTAACTTGAATGGGGTGTTGTTGATGAATGAAGTTTTAGGATTTCAAGAAAAAATCCACGAAAGAAAGGCGATCTGGGCAGTAAACAGATGCAGCATGAAATATTTATTCTGAAAATTAACACTAGAAGGTCCGAGGGGCCAAATTGGCCCCTTTTCGATCTTTTCACTTGTTTTCTGAGCAAATCATAAGTTCGACTGACTTGATATTTTGTGACTTTTCATCAGTCGTATGAAATATTAACCACTGCATTTTGGAGTGTCCTATTTTTATTAGGTTGTGAAATATTAAGCTTACCACCTAGAAGGACGGCAGGGCCAATTTGGCCCCTCCAATATTTCTCTGTATTTAGAGGCTACTTCTTTGCAATACTGCATATGAAATCACATCAACTGTTGCCCCTTTGTTGTTCAAATATGCGACAACAATGTCATTCAATCCAGTGCTGATTGTTTGTTAGTTGACGCAAGGATTTCAGTTATTGTCTGTTGTGACAACATCTGAGTCGTCCCTGCAGTCATGAGCTACAGATACAAGAAGTGGCTAACAAACGCTGAAATACTAGCAGAACTGAGAAAAATAGAAGATGAAAGTTCAGGCGAAGAATTTGAGTTTTCCGACAGTGATCAGGACAATGAAGAAAATGTAGTAGTTCCAGTGTATGAGGATGAAGAATGTGATTCGTGCAACGAATGTGATGATGTAAACACAGCCCAGGACAGTTTTCTGCTAAATTTAGGGGAAAATGAAGCTTCTACATCCAGCATGCCTTCTGATGTTCCAAATTCTAGCTCTATAAGATCAACAACCCAGACAACATTTGCTCCCCCGGAAGTCAGTCAAAAACTGATACCGGGCAACCTACTGAAGAAAAAGAAACAGCAAAAGATGGGACTGTGTGGAAAATTGTAGCAGTGGGTTTTAATGCAGGTCAGTAATATTTCCGCTCTTTGTGTAGAGTTTTAGTTTGTAAAATTACAAGAACAGATAAACTCATATAATATCAGTACATTACATGTTCTAAAAATACTGTTCTTTTTCATATGTTTTTAGGTCGTCTATAAAGTCATAATATTTTGCGGGAGAGCTCAGGACCAACACCATATGCTAAAAGGAAAATTCAAAGTGGGAAACTTCTTAATGCTTGGCGGTTAAGTTTCAGTGCTTCCATGATGCACCACATGAAGCACTGTACTGAAGCCGAGGCTCGTCGTTGAACACGAGACGATTCCTGGACAGTAGACACTGAAGAACTGGATGCTTTTGTTGCCATGATGTATGCAAGAGGAGTGTATGGGGGCAAAGAATTTTCCTCTCAAAAGCCTATGGTCAACAGTATGGGGTCCTCCGTTTTTCAGACAAACTATGGGACGAAACAGAGTTATCGAAATAATTAACTATATGAGGTTTGACACCAAGTCCACTAGATCTGAATGCCTCAAGGCTGACAAATTTACTTTTGTCTCAGATACTTGGAATGCTTTTATACAAAACAGTGCGCCATGCTATAAAGCAGAACCTTATCTTACAGTTGATGAACAACTTTTGCCGTATAAAACAAGATGCCCATTCACCCAATATATTGCAAGCAAGCCGGATAAGTTTGGCATAAATTTCTGGTTACTTGTAGGTGTTTCTAGTAAATACATACTGAATGACAGCTGACCAAGGCGTAGGTGAAAATGTTGCTCTTAGGCTTATGGGACCATACATAGACAAAAGTTTGAAAGTCACTACTCAAAGTTACTTTACTTTGCTAAGCCTTGCAAACTGTCTAAGGGTAGCATCCACAACTTTAGTAGGTACTTTGAACAGTAATCGAAGGGAGGTGCTTCGTGCTGCAAAAGACCAGAAAACAACCACTCCCCTCGACTATTATGTATAAAAATGATGATGGAACAACACTAACAGTTTATCAAGGGAAAACAAATGAGAATGTTTTGTTATTGAGTTCACTTCACTCTCATGTATCCCTGTCTGATAGTCAGAAGAAGACTCCTGAAACAAAATTTGGGGTTGACGTAGTTGATCAAATGACAAGGATGTACTCCACAAAAGCCAGTAAAAGACGTTGGCCAATGCATGTATTTTACAACATCCTTGATTTGGCTGCCATAAATTCCTGAGTGTTGTATAAGGAAGTGACTGGTATGCGATTTAGCAGGCAGAAGTATATTTTTGATTTATGTGAAGAGCTTCAAGCACAATATGTATGATCAAGAAATAAAGAGCCAGACCAGAATCATGCAGACACTAAAGGCGGACCACGGAGGGCAACTAGAGAGAGAAGTGTAAAATTCATACCTCATGTAAAGGAAACCATACTGCTACTGCTTGTTCAGGTTGTGAGAAAGCAGTATGTGGCAAATGTGAGAAGACGAGTGTGGTGCGACAAGTGCAGCAGTAAACAGCAGTGAACTACGGTGGAGAGAGAGAGAGAGAGAGAGAGAGAGAGAGAGAGAGAGAGAGTAGTGTATTTATTGTATTAATAAAAATCAACAAAAGCTATATATGTGTGTTACATTCCATTACCTATCACAATCTGATCAAATAAACAATAATAAGCATGGGGCCAATTTGGCCCTGTTGGTCCTTGTAGGTAGTAGCCTGCTTGCGGTCCTCCTAGTGTTAATAGATTAAAAGATGCAATGAAACACTGTAGTGTGAGCAAGTGAACTGTATTTTCCAAAATAAGAGCAGCAGCAGTGTGCTATGTTGCTCTGTCGTATTCACTTCATATGGTGTGTGTACAGACTAGCAGGTTTCTTTGTAACCAAAACCCACAAGTTACATTCTCACACATAATCAAGTACACCACTTGGCACATATTGCTATGTTTTTTCTTTCCTCTGACATTGCTCTTGGGATGACAGAAAGTTATCCTGAGTAATGCTGAACAATTCAACAATATGTTAACAATTTTCTTCACTGCAAACCTGAAAACACTCCCGTTCTCACATGTGTGACTTTCATAAAGTAATGCATAATTCATATGACTACCATGTGATGAGACCCTGTATGTCATTTCCAGACACATTTACTGGCCAGTGTGCTCAACAGATTTATCTCTATCAGATTACTTCACACACAATTCAGGGAAGGGTCTATATAAATTAACAACACAACTGTTGAACTGATACAGGGCACTCAGAGGTACAATTACTCATCACCATCTTGTAAAGCAGGGTCTGCTTGGAGCACAAACCTCTTCAGCTCTGATATTCCCACTGCCCCTCTGTCGCTACTCTGGCCTAGTCTTCTCCTCTCCTCTGAATACTCGTTTCCACGTCTTTTAACCAACTCTTACTTTTGTGTAAGTACTACATAAACTTCTAAGTAAATTATTAAGATTATTCATAGCCTTTAAGAATTAATCATCATTGAAATGTCTCCACACCACACAGAAACAATGAAATGAGTATTTGTATGTCAAAATTTCAAATTAATTTCTCTGTGCTGTATTCATGTTATACAGATTGTTCCAAATGGACATAAATATATTTCCCATACAAAGCTTAACACAGACTGGAGGGAAAACAATTACAGATGTAAACAAACTCTTGAATCCTCCACTGAAAAATAAACATTGATACACATACAGCATTGTGTACAGCACTGTACAACAAATGAGAGTTTCTTTTTTTTCTTTCATTATTGACTGGATACTGATTAACAGCAGCAGTGTGTATTACACTTTCATTTTCTTTGGCATCTACCAGTGTGCTACTGTGCACGTAAATCACACAATATTTCATAATTTATGTTCTCTTTAATGTATGGTTTTACAGTTCACTGGAACATAAGAGGAGTATTCTTCTGTAACAATTACTGCTTCAATTACAAACTGAATTGTTGTTGGTATGGTGGATTTTCACAAAAGGGATTTGTCTACTTCCAAAGCATTTTAAAAGTTATGATACATTAATATTAACTTCCAGTAATGTGAAGCAAGATTCTGGGGTAAAGAAATGGAAAGAGTCATGAAGATTCATTGCAGAAGAGAAGCACAAGATAAATGCTTATTTTCCATGTATTTTCATTTGTCAATACAATAAAAAAATGATATAACTCAGACAGACAAAAATAATCTTGTACTTGAAAAGAAAACAATAAAATAAAGAGATACATCATTTGCCTCCTGAGAATGCAATGTTAATTTTTACCACCAAACGTAGATCTCACAGATGCCTCATGTGAAAATTGCCATCAGTCTAGTAACCTCTTCATACATCATTTTGATCTGTGCATTGTAAGGCAAATAACTCATAAATTAAGTTTGCTTACTCACTTTTACCCATTAAGGACTTTATTATAGTTGCAGAGATAAAAAATAATAATATTTGAAATTAAGTGACTAATTTTGACTTTTGTGTAGAAAGGGAAGGACACGACAAAGTTAAAATAATATTGAAAAATTAAAAAAGCATAAACACATCTTACAAACAAAACAGTATTATACAATGAATTTGGAAGCACATCTGCATAACAGAGCAACATATAAGAGCATTTATTTGTGACGAAAGTGAGTAGCAATACAGCATGATACCTCTGCGAAATTAACCTTGTTGTATGAAAATAGTGTTTAATTCATTTAGTTTTGTTACACAAGTTTGAGATTTTCTCAGTTACCTGGCTGATACTTGTAACACAAAGCTGTTTTGTCCAAAACAAATCCAGAATTAAAGCAGGCTCTGCATAATGGGTACTGTAGACATAGAGCTTAAAAGTCCAAAACAAGTTAATTGACTCCCAGTGACAACCAAAAGGCACTGATAAGAAAATACGATCCTCTGAACAATTACATGCATCCACGGTTTACTTTCACATGTGACAGACAGGCAACGTATTAAATGGTATGAAAATTTAAATGATAAATGTCGGATGTTTATATGACATGCATCAAATGATTTTTAAGATGTTATAGTCTTCAGTGCTGTGTTCATTAGAATACTGGAACAAAGAAAAGTCAGTTATAGAAAGAATTATGTTGTTACAAGATACTCTGAAAGTCTCAACCTGTTGAGACATCAGAGACGATATGTAATCTCTGTTACGTGGAATAAAGAAAGGATAGTTACATTTTACTCACTTTTTAAGGATTCAGCACACAACATTGATACACTTAAATATCATTCTTATGACATACAATTTTTTGCCTACAATTCAATTTTTCACCATAAAAAAAGTACACAATACACTTGCACTGTTAAAAAGACAAACCGAGTGTCATTCTGAATACAGATATGCATTTGGTGCTTATGAATAATTTCTGTTGCCACGTGTGCTTCCGGTTACCTAAAGTGTTTGTAACTGTTTGCCAACTGTATGCTGTAATGATATATGTTGCTGTTAATGTCCACTTATAAATCCTATCCTTGCATTAAATAAACAAATGCAGTAAAATTATATCTTAAATTTCTTTTGCTTCACAGAGTTATCAATACAGTGGATTTTGTCACATTTCACTGAACATTTTAAACGAGTTGTATATTAGGTTGTGGGGTAAGTAAGGTGTTGCGAGTATCATAAATTTCTGTCAGAACAAGATTCAGTCACTTGCTAACAGTAAAGCATATTAACAAGTGCTTGAAGAGTACTGAATTTGTATTTTCAGTAATTATGTATGTGTGTGTGATATTTTTAATCGGTCTTCTCTTTTGATTTCTGAAAGTTTGTAAGGCGAGACATAAGCTGGTGTTCTGTTGTATTCACTTTACATCACAGTCTTCTATTCAATAGATCCACATATTTCAATGTGGAATACACACTTACCCAGACAGGTGTTTTGTGTATTTTAATGCATATCCTAGCAGAAGCTTATGACCTTGGAATCATTCGATATTGTGCTGATTTGCCTTTAAAAAATTGCTACTATTTATTTTGTTGGGAGAGAGTTGTGCAATGTCTTTATTCCACGTGCACAGTGATGCAATGAATAAGAAAACAAATCATAAACTTAATAAAGTGCCCTCACAGTACTATGATCATTATCCATAATGACAAAGTTGATCATTAGGAAATGAGCCTGTCTTAAATAATATCCAGCATCTTTCTTTACTTGTTCACAAATCAGATACAGAAATGGTATATATACATGTCACTTAAAAAACTTTCATTCCAGTAACCAGAATGAGCACAATGTTTTATCATGGAAAACAAAAATCAATATGTGTTTAACTGCTACATAGCAGTCCTGTACACATGTATTCATTCTCCTAATTCTTTTTATACATTATCTGATAAGTTACAAAAAATCTATAACCCATTAAGTATTACATATCTATGTTTTCCCTCCACACTATAATTACATACAAAAAATACACAGTTTCAACCACAACAATTCACTAAGGACACTTTACTGAGTAACATTCATTGTATGAACATTCCTAATACTAATACTATTAATATTTGATGCCTCCTGCAACAGAAATCAAAGTATAAAAAAGTAGATAACAATTCCCCATAATTAAAACTGTAATACCCTTCATAGAATTTTATCATTCTTAGGCTGCTTCTTATAATACTGTGAAATAAACTGTTCACTGTTATGGAATGGCAAGAAGTAAATAATCTTCCTTCAGGTTTTTCTGCACTAAATGTGCAAACTTTGATTGTGGAGACCACTTATTGTTTTGTTATCATATCAATAATCAGTCTGCATACCTGAGGAAAGTGAAACCATCCACCAAATGATATGCTCAGGAGTCCAACAAATAACCAGGTTATACTAAAACAACATACCTTCTGACAAATTTAAACATTCTAAAATTAATAATAATAAATACAGTTCCAGTAATAAATAGTAGTGTATAAGTTTTGTATGTTTCTTTGTATTAACTGTTGTTTAATGTTTTGAAATCTTACTCTGTTTTCATTTACAATAAAATATTTATAACCGACAATGAACCTAAGAACATTGTTGGAAAAACTATGAAACTATATCTTACTAAGTTTTAAATATTAATCTTAATAACAAGCCACCTGTTACTAAAAGTAGACTCAGCACTCTCTTTTATTCAGCGAGAAACTGATCAGTAATTCTAAAAATTTTGGAACAGTAATGGACAACAGTCCTACTGACCCTCTTGCAAATATTTATGCATTATCCAAACAACACATTTACACATTAAATTCTCCCTCAAGTGGAAAAAATCAACCATGTAGTCCAATTCAAAACTGCAAAATTAAAAAGATGAAGGCATTTGAGACTATAACAAATGGCATAAGGTATGAGAAGCGCTGAGTGAAAAACATTTGCTCCAATTCCTAAGGTCAATTATTTCTAAATTTCCAAATTAAGTTTTAATTTTTCATGATGCTATTGATTTAGGCACAATCTTTGCATTTAGTCAGAATGGCCTTTCCAATTTTTTGTACAGTTGTGGGTTGGTAAGGTCAACTATTAATCAATGTATCCCAAGACAATCAATATTACAAAACTTTTAGTGAATACTTGGAAACACAGCACAAGTTAACAAAATCTCTCCTCTTTCACAAGACAAAAAAACTGAATGTAATACTATGATGTGTTAATTGGAGTAATACAAGGTGAAATTGTGCTCAAATCTGTCATATTTTGTTAATGCTCAGAATTATATCTTAGAAGTTTGGAAACTTTAAGGCTGAAACTAATTAAGTACAATTATGGTCAATTCTACAGTATCAATTAAGTACTATTCGTTTTATCACTAATCATAACAATGATTAATACTGTTGATAACAAAAACTACTGCAAAGAAAAAGCAGAGCCTACACAAATACCTAGAAACATTTAAACAGCCTTTATTCCAGCTGTAATAATACACTTATTTCACAAAAGGAACTGCCTTTAGTGTCTGTATTTGCTTCATGGAAAAATGTTTCTCTTTCACTTATAGCAATGAACAGATATGATTATTAAATAAAACAACATATCAGATCACACTTTTAAAAAACAGAGAAAAATTTCAAATAACAGAGTAAAATTATCTTTTGTTTCCAAAACAGGGACAACATCAAAATAGGGGAGACTGCATAATATTAGGCATGTCAAACTTAAAAATGCATTCTGCTACTGAGCAAACTTTTAATTGCTGGTGGGGAGAGTGTCTTAAAAATTAGAGTGAACAAACTCAGGTAGTCTTTTCTGTGTAACATGAAAATTTTTTCATGGAATTAACACAGTCTTTGCTCTCATGAAAGATCATGATACTCATTCACTTATTTGTAAACAGACCTGCAAGGACATTGGACCTGGATATGACAGTGCCAGTAAACTGTAAACCTCATATTTAAGTAATACACTTTGGGACAAAATATTTTTATAAAATCCACCAGACTAGAAGCAGACAATGCCACTTGTTTGCTGTACACACAAAGGAGTAAAACTTCACTTAACCATCTCTATGGAACACTAGCTTATAGGGACTGACAAAATGTCACACTTTCTCATCATTCTTATCCCATAAATGAACCTCATCCGATTCCAGCAAAAATTTCCCAGTTTAAATACCTGAACACAGTGGGAAGTGCTGTGTAACACACTGAGAAAATGATTATGCATAATACTCAAATAACAATGCTCAAATAACAAACCCCAAAACCACGACAGTACAATCCTATTCCAACCTGGATTCGCAGATAGGCCTATCTAAGGAATCTTTTTTCCTTCTAATTAGGGGGCTTGTCACAAATTCATGTATTGGAGAACAACAAACTCTCCAATCAACATTAAAAACTCTGCTACTGCAAATCAAACTCTTTCCCAGTCATACTAAGAAATACCTGTCATATTAATAATGAGTCGGTGTTCACACTCTCAAAAGTACATACCTGATTCATTCGAAAAAACTGATTCTGCAAGCAAAATAACTACCACTGAACCAATTATGCACTGTGACAGTCAGTACAGGGTTGAGTCAAAAAGGACTTAACAGCTTTGGAATGATATAGAAATTTATTGAGATCACTAATAGAATCGGTAGATGAGTCAGTTTGTAGCAAACAACCTCAAGTTACAGTTAAAATGGCTACTTTCACTGGTTTGGAGCGTGCTCGCAGTGTGTTTTGGTTTCATGAAACAAACTCTGCAACAGCTGTTCCACAGATCAATGATGACATGGGATGGTCTACCCCAGCAAGACAGTTCATCACTTCATTTCCCCATGAAAGTTCAACATTTCCTTGATAATCGCTTTCCGGGTCAGTGCACTGGCCTCGCAGGGCCAATCGCATGGCCACCTCACTCCCCAACTAGACACCAGTGGATTTCTTTCTCTGGGGTTTCATTAAAGACTGTGTATATGTTCCCCCACCACCAAACAATTTTGCGCGTCTGAAAAATCAAATTTGTGCTTCAGTTGTATAAGTTATGCTGGATCTGCTGCAACGAGTGTGGAAGACATTGATTACCAGTGGGATCTTTGCCACATCACTAATGGTAATCACACCAAACCAAAATGACACTTGACACTTTTACATGAAACTTGAGGTTGTTTGCTACAAAATGACATCTACCAATTCTGTAAGTTTTCTCAATAAATTTTTATATCGTTCCAAAGTTCTAATGTCCTTTTTGACTCATCTTGTATGTAGCTGTGTAACTTTAGCAATCAGACATGCAAAGAATATTAGGCACATCCAAACAGTCAATGTCCTTACAGGTCTGTCCACATGAAAGGAAATGAGGGAGAGTACTTCAAAGTCTACACTATCTTTTACAGACAAAAAGAACTTTCTTTCCATTGGAGCAGGATGTAACTGCAATAGTTATTACTTATCACACAGTGGCCATTGAAGAAAGAATACCACACTGAAAAACACAGTATCTGTGTGAAAAATCAAGGCATTCTGGCAAGTATGTGATCCTTTTTTTCCAATTTGCTACTGGTAAAGAGCCTGCATTGGTAAATTTATGTTGTCTCTCAACGGATGCCTCCACTTAGCACCTGACCATTTCTTTACGGGGATGAACCACTGATGGCAAAGCAGACATGAGAATGGAGTACACTGGTGTGTTACCAGCATCTTAGATCTTCCACTGGAGCCATTAAATATCCTGCCCAAAACACCCAGCACATGTCATTATTTCAATATGCTGACAATCTGATACCAATTTACTGTTTCACCCACATTCCTCTGATTGAAAGGTGCAAAATTCTGTGTGGTGGGCTAGTAGGCTCTTACCTCTTTGATACCTTATTAATGAGTTTGCGAAATGACGAGGTCCACTTGGAGCGATGCAGGGCGGGAGGACGATCGGAGCCATCATGCACAGCATGGAGTGACCTGTGGCCCACAGACAGTGCTCCTGCACTGTGTCCACTCGTCTCAAATAGTTCTGATGAAAAGCCCGAGTCAGATGAGAAGGCCCTTGCCCCACCTCCTGAGCTGCCCACTCCTGCAACACTGACACCGTTGCCACCACCGGGGTCAGCAGAAGACGCAGAAGTCAAAGATACATCAGCAGGCACCGAGGCTGAGCAGCGGCGACGTGGATGGTGTTGTTGGCGGCTGCGGTGTAAGCAACAGTGTCGTCCACGTGGGAAGCCGTCAAAAAAGTCATCACAACCACGGCCCGAGTCACTGCCAGAGTCATCATCACCTTCGTCTTCTGAGCTAGCTTCGTCAATGTAAGAGATATAGCCGGTGCTGGTACCAGCAACACCCGCTACATCAGAGCACGGTGTGGCCGCACACGATGACACTGTCTCCGATAGTCCCGCAGCTACTGCAAGAATACACATTCAGAGTAAACAAATTATTAATGTCTGGCAAAATAAATACACTAACTAAATTAAAACTGTTATCTCATTCCATCAAAGATCACCACATAAATAATACTGACTAGTCAGCCTACATTCTAAGAGAGGGGAAAAGTCAACAGGAAGTACCAATGACTAGAATAGGCAAGGAGATTCAGACAAAAGAATAAGAAAGCTGACAATGTAAGGAAAAGATTGTTACTCACCATAAAGGTGATACACTGAGTTGCAGACAGGCACAACAAAAGACAGTTACACGTTTAGCTTTTGGCGAAAGCCTTCTTCAGAGAAGGAAACACACACACATTTATTCACACGAGCAATCACAACTCATGTAAACACAACTGCCATTCCGGCAGCTCAGATTGGAATGCAGCTATCACGTATAATGGAAGCAGCAATCTGGAGGGGATGAGGAAGGGATAGCAGGGTATGGATGTGGGGAGAGAAGAGCACTGTCTAGCGGAGTGTGCACCGACAAGACGTCCAACAGGTGCAGCATTGGGAGGCTATGGGGTAGGGAGGTGAGGAGGGGTTGGGAAATGGATAGCGAAAAAGGAGAGGAGCAGGAAAGCTGGTGCGTTGGCAGAGGGTAGCACAGAATGAGGGTGAGGGGATGAGAATAAGGAGGTGGTGACACGATAGAGGGAGCTGTAAGGTGGAGGAAGCAGGGGACAGTACATTACTGTACTGTCCCCACACCTTCCATTGAACAGTTTCCGCCATTCTGTCCAGTCACTTTTTTCTTATTCTCATCCCCTCACCCTCTTTGTGTGCAATCCTCTGCCATTGCCCCCATCTGTCTTCCTGTCTGCTACTCAACGTGTTGTTTTCACAGTGAGTAGCAATCTATCTTTTCCTTACATTACCAATATTCCAACCTGGAGTTTCCATTGTTTAATAAGAAAGCTGAATTAAGTACAGTACCTAAAAAAAGACACAGAATTCACTTGTAAAAATGCTTTATATTGGCAGGATTGTATTTGTATTGTCCCCATGAACAGAAAATCCTATTAACTTAAGTTGATCTGGAAGTATCACTATTTGCAAAAGTTGAGTTCAAAGTGCCCAAAAATACCACTGATATTTACAAATTTTTCAGTTTTCCCATCTATAACATACCATAAACAAAAGTATATGCTTTCTACTGAACAAGTCAACAGTTGCCTTATAAAAGAAAAGCATTATCCTTCCTCATACAGCTATCTAAATGTGTCATTTAGACACAATACAGAAATTGTATAACTACACAGTGAGTAAGTATTTTTACTTATAAATTAAGTTGCAGTCACCTAAAATCAGAATACTCTAAAATATTAAGAACTGACTTACATTCAATCCAAATTATAGCATATACACTTTCCATTTTTTAATTCCTAATTGAAAATCCTTTTTGTAAACAGACAATGTGACCAGTAATAAGAAGCTACTTTGACACAAACACAATGTGACCTAACCAAGTTAAAACCAAGCTGTTTAAAATAACAAGAATTTTATGGGCAATCTGGTGGTGTTGTCATAGGTCGACCCTTGACATCACTAGCAGCTGAAATTTATACGTCACGTTTTGAACATGCACCTCTAAAGCCTTCTTGTTGGCTCCACAATGTGGATGATAAATAGATTCCACTATTTCTTGAATGAGATTTACTATAAAATCAACTTCACTTTCAAGGCAGAGAGTGAGGTTGGTCTCCCATTCTAGATGTTTTGGTGTATACAGGATCTGATAACATTCTAGGTATGCAGAGTGTATAGAAAGCTAAGTGACACAAATAGGTATTTCAACGCCACTTCGCAAAAGCACCCAGCCCAGAAGAGAGCAGTGCTCAACAATATGTCTTCAATACCAGTTACAATAACAGCTTTGAATCGAGTTTGATTTCATTAAGAACATACTGACGACAGGGTTTTCACGTGAAATATTAATTACGTTAATACGAAGAACAAGGAAATGTCTTTTTTACTCTGATAGGGTACTGTGTCTCTGAAGCTGCTGACCGCATCAGCAGAATTCCACATATATAAAAAAAGTTTTGCATCACCTCGGTTCCGAGAGTTCCGGAACTTGTACAGAAAATTGGAATAGAGACAAACATAAACATCATTTCTGTCCTTTTTACTGCTAATGAAAATCACACATTGCATGTTGTACCACCATATAGTGAGACCTTCAGAGGTGGTGGTCCAATACCCAGTACCACATCCTCTCGCATTGATGCATGCCTGTAGTTCTCATGGCATACTACCCACACGTTCATCAAGGCACTGTTGGTCCAGATTGTCCCACTCCTCAACAGCGATTCGGCGTAGATCCCTCAGAGGGGTTGGTGGCTCGCGTCATCCATAAACAGCCCTTTTCAATCTATCCCAAGCATGTTCAATAGGATTCATACCTGGAGAACATGCTGGCCACTCTAGTTGAGCGATGTCGTTATCCTGAAGGAAGTCATTCATGAGATGTGCACAATGGCGATGCAAATTGTCACCCATGAAGACGAATGCCTTGCAAATATGCTGCCGATACGGTTGCACTATCAATAGGAGGGTGGCATTCGAATCGTACAGCCATTACGGCGACTTCCATGACCACCAGCGGCATACGTCAGCCCCACATAATGTCACCCCAAAACAGCTGGGAACCTAAATCTCGATGCACACGCCGGACAGTATGTCTAAGGCGTTCAGCCTGACCGAGTTGCCTCCAAACACATCTCCGACAATTGTCTGGTTGAAGGCATATGCGACACTCATTGGTGAAGAGAATGTAATGCCAATCCTGAGCAGTCCATTCGGAATGTTGTTGGGCCCATCTGAACCGTGCTGCTTGGTGTCGTGGTTGCAAAGATGGACGTCGAGAGTGAAGTTGCGCATCATGCAGCCTACTGCACACAGTTTGAGTTGTAACACAATGTTCTGTAGCTCCACGAAAAGCATTATTCAACATGGTGGTATTGCTGTCAGGGTTCCTCCGAGCCATAATCTATAGGTAGCGGTCATACACTGAACTAGTAGCCCTTGGGAGGCCTGAGCGAGGGATGTCTCGACAGTTCCTGTCTCTCTGTACCTTGTCCATGTCGAACAACATCGCTTTAGTTCATTCCGAGATGCCTGGACGCTTCCCTTGTTGAGAGCCCTTCATGGCACAGAGTAGCACTGTAGATACTATCGAACCATGGTATTGACCACCTAGGTATGGTTGAACTACAGACAACACAAACTGTGTACCTCCTTCCTGGTGGAACGAATGGAAGTGATCAGCTGTCAACCCCCCCCCCCCCCCCCTCTCGTCTAACAGAGGATGCTTATGCATGCTTGTTTACATCTTTGGACGGGTTTAGTGACATTAACAGTCAAAGGGCCTCTATCTGTGATGATATAATGTCCACAGTCAATGTCTTTCTTCAGGAGATCTGGGAACCAGGGTGCGCAACACTTTTTTTTATGTGTGTATCAAAATATGGTATACAGTCCACTCGCTTCAGTCAGAACAAAATACAAGACTCTTTCTGAAACAAAACAGGTAGACCTGATTATAGTGCACTGGGAGAGTCTATGAAATGACATACGACTGTGACAGAATGTATAGAGGCAAAATGCAGTTAAAATTAAGTGTCAAATCTGTGACCAACAGTGTTCATGTACTGGCCAAGGAAACTAACATTTATAGAAAAGGAGTCCAAGAAATAATGGAGATTCCCATGGATCTAAGTTCAAGAGAGAGGAGGCTATGTGTTTCCAGCTTCTTGGCTTCCTGCCATCAAAGAAGTGAATACGCAGCCACGGTGCACGAGGAACACAAACATCATAAAGGAAACCACCGCCATGGGAAATAATATTTTTTGTAAGCATTTCCCCATCTTGCTCTGCCTGTTTCAATTCTATACAATGACGACGGATCAGCAACTGTAGCCAGAAGACTTTTAACCAATACCTCTCTTTCAGGTTAAGACCAGGAAAACTCCCTTTCTATCCAATGACAATGGCGGTTGCAACAGGAATGGCATAGCCTAACAACTTCGAAGATTTTACCTTCTATGACAACAGCCATGAAAGTCTGTAGACTTACACAAACAAATGTTACAGATACAGGCCAGTGTCATAAGAATGTAATACATCATCAGGATAACAAGAATATGATATAGGTACATCATGTTCTGGGCTTAAGTGACTCCCACGCCAGAGTTAGTTAGGCTAATTCAAAAATTACACAAAATTTAACATGCCATAATACTGGCACAGTTATCAAAGTAGAAGAAAACAGATTTCCGAGACTGAAGGTATAAGGCTAACTCTCATGGGCAGCAGAAATTCATAATCTCCTGCAATAGCTGCATGCAGCTACCTTTATGATTAGAAAATGACCCACAGCCAGATATTTATTTTGCATGCATAAATGGGGTAACTAGTCTGGAGGTTCTACCTTTTTTGTTCACCTGCATTAGAAAAAGATAAGTTAGAAACACACTGAAGATAGTACACTGAAACATTTATGGGTAAGAAAGGTTGTATAAACCAGAATGTCCAAACCAGTTTCTTTACTTTTTCTTTTTATGAACATGGAACTCAAGAGGTAAAACATGACTGTCTGCATACATCGTTGTTTTTTGTCACTTTCCTAAGTTTCACAACTCCTGTGTCAAAACCAACAGCCTCCCTATTGACTTTTAAACAAGCATCAATAAATGCACGACCATGTGTGAAATTCCTGTATCATTTAGCGGTGGCATGCTCACTGAATGGGTTTTTGCATCCATATAACCACCATAGAACTGGGAACAGACAAGATGGATACACAAAAATTGTCTGGCTTGTATATATCCAGCACTCTATTGCTAAGAAAACTGTACAGCAAGAGTCAAGGCACCCGGGGGCTTGTTATGACAGGGAGGCTACATGGACCTCTCCCTCTACACTATTTTCTTTGAACTCTAGATATTATTCTCAAACTGAAAGTGGCATAGTACCTACTGATGTATTTTATATGCACTCCTACTCTCGCTGGTGTCTTTTCCTTCCTTTGTGCCTCTCGTGGCCAACAGACAAGATGGATCCCTCTAAGCCTGTGATCTGGGTGACCCAACCTCCTCCTATTACTTCTCTTTTTTCTGCTGCACAGAAGAACGGAACATCAACGTTTCTGCAGCGAGAAGACAGTTAGACTCAAGTACATGATGAGACTCAGTCACACAGCTAAATGTACTGATTGTGGCCATGTTTTAAATAGATCCTCATCCACAGAGAAAAAAAGGCTTTTTTTAAACTGATCCAGTCATTATAATTTGAGTTTTCCCAAATTATTTCATATGAATTCCATGATTAAGTAATTCCTTACATTGTATGTGTATAATTATTACTACTGCTACAATAAACGGCTCATTGTGAGTGGAAAATCACCTGAAATACACCATCAGTGTGATTTTTGCTCAGAAGGAAGTGTGGATGAACAGAGAAATGTTCTCATTGTGGTTATATGAGACATGTATACCAGCAGTCCACCCTCTCAATAATCTGGTCCACATCTGACATAGCTCAAGCAGAAATGATGTGCAAAACAATGAACTATCATGTGCAGCTATGTTGTTAGTTAATAACATAGTTAAACAATATTACACAAATTTGAAATTATAGCTTTCATTACAGTTCAGTTTTATGGCTTCTAAAAGGAAAACATGTTATGCTAGTAGACCCCAAGCAAAAACTGGAAATTCTAGATTAGTTGAACTGAGGATCATCCTAGAAAGCCATTGCTGTTGGGTATAATGTTTGATGAGCAACTATTTGTGACATCAAAAAAGAAAGATGATTTTATTTGACAGTAGTTTTTGTTGTCTTCAGTCCTGAGACTGGTTTGATGCAGCTCTCCACGCTACTCTATCCTGTGCAAGCTTCTTCATCTCTGAGTACTTACTGCAACCTACATCCTTCTGAATCTGCTTAGTGTATTCATCTCTTGGTCTCCCTCTACGATTTTTAACCTCCACGCTGCCCTCCAATGCTAAATTTGTGATCCTTTGATGCCTCAGAACATGTCCTACCAACCAGTCCCTTCTTCTAGTCAAGTTGTGCCACAAACTCCTCTTCTCCCCAATTCTATTCAATACCTCCTCATTAGTTATGTGATCTAATTTCAGCATTCTTTTGTAGCACCACATTTCGAAAGCTTCTATTCTCTTCTTGTCCAAACTATTTATCGTCCATGTTTCACTTCCATACATGGCTACACTAAATACAAATACTTTCAGAAACGACTTCCTGACACTTAAATCTATACTCGATGTTAACAAATTTCTCTTATTCAGAAACGGTTTCCTTCCCATTGCCTGTCTACATTTTATATCTTCTCTACTTCGGCCATCACCAGTTATTTTGCTCCCCAAATAGCAAAACTCCTTTACTACTTTAAGTGTCTCATTTCCTAATCTAATTCCCTCAGCATCACCCGACTTAATTTGACTACATTCCATTATCCTTGTTATGCTTTTGTTAATGTTCATCTTATATCCTCCTTTCAAGACACTATCCATTCCGTTCAACTGCTCTTCCAAGTCCTTTGCTGTCTCTGACAGAATTTCAATGTCATCGGCGAACCTTAAAGTTTTTATTTCTTCTCCATGGATTTGAATACCTACTCCAAATTTTTCTTTTGCTTTCTTTACTGCTTGCTCAATATACAGATTGAATAACACTGGGGAGAGGCTACATCCCTGTCTCACTCCCTTCCCAACCACTGCTTCCCTTTCATGCCCCCTCGACTCTTATAACTGCCATCTGGTTTCTGTACAAATTGTAAATAGCCTTTCGCTCCCTATATTTTACCCCTGCTACCTTAAGAATTTGAAAGAGAGTATTCCAGTCAACATTGTCAAAAGCTTCCTCTAAGTCCACAAATGCTAGAAATGTAGGTTTGCCTTTTCTTAATCTTTCTTCTAAGATAAGTCGTAGTGTCAATATTGCCTCATGTGTTCCAACATTTCTGCGGAATCCAAACTGATCTTCGCCAAGGTCGGCTTCTACCAGTTTTTCCATTCGTCTGTAAAGAATTCGTGTTAGTATTTTGCAGCTGTGACTTATTAAACTGATAATTCGATAATTTTCACATCTGTCAACACCTGCTTTCTTTGGGATTGGAATTATTATATTCTTCTTGAAGTCTGAGAGTATTTCGCCTGTCTCATACATCTTGCTCACCAGATGGTAGAGTTTTGTCAGGACTGGCTCTCCCAAGGCCATCAGTAGTTCTAATGGAATGTTGTCTACTCCCGGGGCCTTGTTTCGCCTTGGGTCTTTCAGTGCTCTGTCAAACTCTTCACGCAGTATTGTATCTCCCATTTCATCTTCATCTACATCCTCTTCCGTTTCCATAATATTGTCCTCAAGTACATCACCCTTGTATAGACCCTTTATATACTCCTTCCACCTTCTGCTTTCCCTTCTTTGCTTAGAACTGAGTTTCCATCTCAGCTCTTGATATTCATACAAGTGGCTCTCTTTTCTCCAAAGGTCTCTTTAATTTTCCTTTAGGCAGTATCTATCTTACCTCTAGTGAGCTAAGCCTCTACATCCTTACATTTGCCCTCTAGCCTTCCCTGCTTAGCCATTTTGCACTTCCTGTCGATATCATTTTTGAGACGTTTGTATTCCCTTTTGCCTGCTTCATTTGACAGTATGTAATTCAAATGAAGAGTAAGTTGGGAAAATGGAAGGTCATGCAAAAGGGTGAAAATGAAGAACTGGACATAGCTCTTTGCAGATGGTTCACACAACAAAGCAGTAAGCGAATTCCATTAAGTGGCCCAGTAATAAAGAAAATAGCAGTTGTATTTAACAAAGAACTAGGCAGGAGAAACTTGTTTGTACCAAGCAGAGGCTGCCTATCAAACTGTGAAAAACGACATGGCACGCGGCAGCTGACATCACTGGGGAAAGTTGATCAACTAACAAAAAAGATGCAGAAAGGTTTGTAAAGAAGATACGGAAGATAACAGAGGCAGCAGATTTACCTGCTGATACTTTATATGGTGCTGATGGAACCAGCCTCTTTTAGAAGACACTTCTTTCAAAGCACGAACGAGGAGAATGTTTGCAGGTACAAACAACAGAAAGTGTGTGTTTTGTAATGCAAATTGGAGTCATGAACTACTGTTCATTGTGAGTGGAAAATCACTGTGATCTGAACACAAACCTGGCCACCAACATAGTTAGAAAATTCTTTCCTCCTGAACTCTAGCTGCAACAGTTCTAATCATTAGTTCTTCTAGTTCTCGGAAAATATTATATTGTGGGCCTGAAATGTAAAATAGAAATTCTTATTTTCAAGTGTTTAATAATAACACTTGATTCATCATTGTATCTGAGCTTGTTTTATTTTCAAGAACAGAGACGTAGTGACTGAAACCATTTCGCACAGGAGTTACTTGCAAGACGCTCACAAATATAGTGTTTTGTAGGTAATGAAGTGATGCAGAGTTTCAATGGGGCAGTGTACCATGCAAAGCAACAGCTGTTAGTGTCATTCTACCATGTCTGTCAAACAATGGGGGAAAATGTAGGAAAGAGAGCAAGAGTTCACTATGGGTGGGCATACAGCAGTCAAAACAATTAATATGTTAAAAAGTGACACTGAGCATTTTCTGAGCATACAATTTTTTGTAAGGGAGCCAGAAACAGAAGCAGTCGCCACACATGACACTTAACCCAGTGTTGTGAGTTACCAGGGTACACAATGGCTAGAGGATGTGGTGTGGGACAGACAGACAACACACTGGCGACACTGAAAATTAATCTTCATATCTCTCAGTGCAAAGCAAATGAAGCACCTACCTTCTTCTCTGAATGTCACTCTAGTATTACGTAGATCATAAAAACTGTACGTAGATCATAAAAATTGGTGGATCATGAAGTTTGACCACTCACTGAGAGACACTCAGCTGTATGCTATCACAGGGGGTAAGAGATGACATCTCTAAGAATGTTACACTGATTCAGTACACTAGCACTAATCAACTTACAAGGTAAGTAAACAATTTTTCTCACAATTTGCACAACTGTAGTACATACATATAAATACGAAACGTTTAACGGTGGACTTTTGGGTGACCAGTCGAATTGTTTCCTTTTCATGCACAATATTTTGTTGACATTTTGCTGTTAAAGAGTACTCTCAGCCTGGTATCCAACCAGAGTAATTGGAGTGCAGGAAATGAGTACACTTTAAAGCAAACCTCACAGCTTCTGGCAAAGGCGACTGAATTGCCCATCAAAATGTTGTGCTTAAAATGGAAACAACTCAGCTGATCACCTGGAAGTACACTATTAATAAATCCTGCCAAGAAAGTCTGAGAGACTGTGTGACAAATGCTGCTGTAATATCAATTGATTTTGAGGAATCAAGGTTCAGGGTTTTATGAGAACACTATCCACTGAGCAAAGGTGTTAGTGGAACCAGCAGTCTACTGTTTGCCCATACTGCATACCAGTCTTGTCAATTTCTTTCTTTCTTCCTTTTCCCCTCATCTCCCAACAATGGCTGCATTATAACACTGTTTTGGAAAGAAACAATAATATTGATAATCACTGTTGTATGTCTGTGAGAAGGCATAATCAAGGTATAATAAGGAAATGTATTGAAATAAGCAATTATTTAGCAATATATTCATACATCTATCACAGTGAAGTCACACAGGACTATACTTTCTTTGAAAATGTGTTTTATTTGTGATATAAGCATGAATGTATCAATAAATAAATGTTCATTTGATCATGAATCCTTTTTTTTACCTCACCATGAGTGTACCACAATCATCATCATCATCATCATCATCATCATGTTAGAGGTATGTCATCATTTAGCACAGTCCACAAAGTGTTCTTGAAGATTCTCCAGATAAGATTGGAACTATATCTAAAAGAGGTAATGGATGAGAAACAAGTTGGGAATTTATGAGAAACAAATCCGCCACTGATCAGATGTTTGTACTAAAAGAAGCCATATCAAAATATTGAAAATACAACAGAGCAGTGGCCATATTGACTGTTGATTTTTTTTTTTTTTTTAATTTATAACAGCATAAACAGATAATTACGTGCTAGAATTTGCAGAAGTTTTGAATACAAAAGAAGATAAAAAATCTTGTAAAAGATGCGCTGCAAGGCTCAAACAGAATCATGAAACTGGAAGCAGATTATTATATCACTTCTGATGTAAAACCAGGTGTCAATCAGAGATGGAATTTCACCACTCTTGTTCAACATAATAATACAGGAAGCACTGGATACAGCAAACGAAGCAGAAGAGGGAATTAGCACAGGATCAAATATGATTGCACTTCCCTATGGACACGACACAGTGTTAATCTAGATGACTTGAAAGTACTGGCAAGAAAGTTATGTACAAAAACAAGGAAAGTTAAAATAGAGGTAAATTCTGAGGAAAATCATAAAGGTGGAAAGAAATTACTAGACAAACGGGCAGGAAACCATGTGCAGTGTTTGAAGAAGCAGATGAGTTTAAATGTCTGGGGTTGGTAGCAAACAACAGAAATTATGAGAAACAAGAAATAAAAGCAAGGATCAAAGCAGTACCCAGAGCATCATATTCCCCGGACAAATTAATGTTATCCATTTTTTTTTCTTTCCAATGAGGAACCAAGAAAGAATATACAAAACTACAACCAGGAAAGTGTTATAATATGGAGAACAGGTAAGTACAAAGGGAAAAAATAAAATGCTACAGAAGAAAATTGGATCAATTTATGAGGTAGGAGAATGCTGAAGAGGAAATAACAGGAAGCTCAGAGAGATATATAATGAGCCAGACTTCGTTTGGGAAGCCAAGATAAGTAATTTGAGATGGGTTGGCCATGTCTATAGGAAAAAGAAAGGATCAAGACAGAGAGAAGTGTCAGAGAAGAAACCTGAATGACAAAGACCAGGTAGCAGAGGGTTTTCGGTCACTATGAGCAATGAAATAAGATCCCAAGCAAAAGATGCTGTGGATGAGCTACTCCACAAGACCAAGAACTGGCTGCTGTTCTCAGGGCCAGAAGAGTAAGTAATAGAATTATTACCATTCCTTTCCAAAGAAACACAATTTGTTATAGCGATACTAGCGTTTGGTGAAAGATTCGGAAAAAAATGATGTAACTGACTATCAGTCTACCACTTTAACCAATTGCACTAATGCTGCTGCATGACAGCTGGCACTCTCATATAGTATTCGACACATACGTAAATCTTTGAAACTCAATTTCTTGAAACTGCTTGAGAAGTGCATAATGCTAGAACAGCAACAGCAACTGTTGCCTGTAAGTATGTGTTACAATTGTGTGTGGCTTCCTCGATTAGTGGACAACATTCTGTGTACGATGACAGTCAGGTGCGTACCCCGTCTAGACGCGTCTGCCTCCGCTGGAAGTGACGGTGTCGGTGACGGTGAGCTGCCAGTCTCGTCGGCGTCGGCATCTGGCGAGTAAGCACGCCGGAAGGAGTACTCTGAACGCGTGGAGGGCAGTGGCGACGGCAGTGGCAGGCCCAGTGGGTAGCCAGCACCACCAGAGCCACCACTGCGTGTGCGCATGCGGCTGCTGCCAGCCATGGCCCGTGCCCCTTCACGTGATAGCTGAGGGCACGACGCACCCTCATCCTCCGAGCAGCTCGCAGACAGTGGCACTGGCCGGATCCAGTTGCGCAGGTCCTGCAGCGGCGCTTGGAAGCACGACAGCAGCTTCCTGCTGCAATAACACACACACAACCACTCTCATCGGAACTTCATTTCACAGAGTCAAGATTAAATGTACACGGATGGAACATTACGGGGCAGGATGGGATGGGGCGGATTGTAAAAGCTGTGAATATCAGGGTTTCTTGTGAGAAACAGGACGGAATAACAGAAATGTCGAAAAACCTGGAAAGCAGATACTTGAAGGTAGATGCAATTATACCGTGAAAGACTACTTACAAAGTTTCAAGAATCAGTATTAAATGGAAAAGTCTACAGATGTATTGCTCTCTAGGGAACATCAAATATAAATCTGATTAATTACAGCATGCACAGAGGCATTTATGCAATTTCTTCCCACACTCCATACACAACTGAAATTGGAAGAAAACCTAACAAATGGTAGGATGCTAAATACTCTTTGCCATGCAATTCACAGTGGTTTGCGGAATATGTGGAATAAAGTTTTGAAGTTCATGGGGGGATGGTGGCATCATCTGGTAACATTGGAATTTACCCTATTCTTGCCATGTCAACTTGTGTTATAGTTATGCATTTTGTGCTTTTGAGTCTTACTAATCTTTATTTTGTTGTCTGCTTTGTTTCCGTGGTACACTGTCAAGGTTCCATGATGACTGAGCTATTTTTACACTAAACAGCCCAATACAGTACTTTATTTTACTTTATCGACTATAAGTTTGCTGTATGAACCTCTCCCATCTCAGCCTGTCAAGTGGATTGGTTGCTCTGAGTAGGTATGCATCCTAATTGTACCATCTCAGGGCTTTTCTCACTACCTAATTCAGGATCTTCCTCTCAGTCCAACTACTGTCCTAGAGAATGCCATTGTAGGTAGTCTATTCTCCGACATTCTTGTTGCGTGACCAGCCCACCTCAACTTTCTCTTCTTTACCACTTCAATGTTGTAAAGGTCTTTGTATACCACCCACAGTGATTTATTTTTTCGTACTCTCCATCATGTGTTATTCTCATCGATTACAGGTACCAAATCTTTTCTTAATATTTAATTCTGTCTTTCTTGCTACATAGTAAAACCTCACATTCATAAATATTACTAGTACAACAGTTGACAGATAAATGTGATTTGAGGTTAGTGATCTTTTCTTCAAGTTACTGATACAACTGTAAAATTTTGTATTAGTTGTTGTTAGATAGGTAAATATTTCTACATTCACTCTGTAGTCTTCGCTAAAAAGGGAATCCATCTTAGGATCTTTCAAAAAGCACACCCGTTTTGATATTCAAATTGAACTTTATTTTCTTCAAAACACATGAGCAAAATACACAAAAACGTTCACCACCCCTTCCCGTTTCCAGTAAGGAAACTGACATTTGGTATATCACCTTCTATACTATGCTAGCATGCAAGAACTTTGTCTGTGAAATTTGCTTTGACTGCCTAATGAGACTCTTCGTGTTTCGCCAACAACACAATGAATTTCCACCTTTAACTCGCGAATGTTTCGGTGTCTACATACACCATGGTTTTAAGATAAGCCAAAAGAAAAAAAATTGCACAGGGTTATGCCGCATGACCCAGGTGGCCTTGTCAATCACCATTATGAAAGAACTGGTGATCCAAGAAACTGCCCATGGAGCAACCCCATTGTTCCACACGAACTATCACAGGTGGCACCATCCTGCTGAAACAACAACTCTTTAACATCGATTCCACTGAAATGAATCCACAAAAATCTCTTGTCATCACATGGTATTGGTTTCCATTATTTGTCATGCATCATTTTCCCTCTCTTGAACCATACTAGCATTCACTGACCTCCAAGACAGGGTAGTTCTGTTTATTCATTCCATTTAAATGGAAGTGTGCCCCTTCACTAAAGATGATGATCCTTGCAAAACTGCTGCTGCATTAACAGAATTCTATAAGGGTAGTAATGGAGATAATAGTGGAGAATTCACTGTACGAAAGAATACCTTGTCCCAATTCTTGGGTATGGCAAATATTCAGCTTCATTGGACTGTCACACTGTCATGAACTACCAAAATGTTTTGCACCATCTGGTCTTGAAATCTTAACATCTGCTGTAGAACCCATTTCATCGAATGCAAAATATTGATTCATTTGATGCTTCATTGCACCCCAGAGTCACGTGAAGACATCTCACAGTTGCTGCATAACTTTCTCCAGTCTGATAAAATGTTCTGTCTATTACCACATGCTATGTGATAATAAACCGCTCCATCACCACACACACAATGAAGAATTATGAGAAATTCAGAACAAAGTAATAATGGAATGCTTACAGAAAACAAAATCATACAAAACAATGTGGCCAACAGACAAACAAAAATAAACTACACAATTCAAAATCAGAACGCTTTTTGAAGGTGCATAACTTTGGATTTTCTTGGAGATATCTGAAAGCAAAAAATGAGTCAAGTGTTTCAATACCAGAACAAAGAAATATCTTGGACTGTGCATAAATAAGAACCTAAACTGATAAAACAATTTTAATTAAATTTCCTTAGACAGTGATAAAGCCATCTCTCCTGAATGGGAAAAATGCAGTTGGTTCGGACATTATTTGGTTCAGGGCTTCAAAATATGTCCAACATGTGAGTAAGTATATATTTGGTGAGCAAATATATGTCTTTGTTTTCAAGCATTTGAGTGACACTTTCCCTGTTCTTTCACTTCGCGACAGTTTATCATGCCAACACTGTCAAATAAGTCAAAAGCTTGTCGTTGATGAAGCTTACCATAGGTAGTTCCTCAATTCTTTATGTTCTGATTTTTTTGTTTCTCACAACCTGACTTTCAGCGTTAGGTATTGGGCTAGGTGAAGTAACACAGTGTTGACATTTGATCTAGCGAGGAATTACCCTGTATATGCATATGTGGTCAAAACCAAGGCGCAATCATCCCAATGGAAACAGCCAAGAAAAAAAAATAAATAAATAAATAAATAAAATAAAATAAATAAAAATTAAAATTAAAATAAAAATTAAAAAATTGACAAGTTCTTTCACAGGTGAAGGTTCTTCTCACCGTTTTCTTCAATTACAAGGGGTCAGTGCACAATGAGTTCGTGCCTTATGGCTGTTGTACAGTCAATAAGGAATACTACCTGGAGGCTATGAGCCCTCTGCATAAATCAAGCCAGAAAAATGACCAGAAATGTGGCAAGATCATTCATGGAAAATGTATCATGATAATGTTCCCACTCACACCTCAATGCCTGTTCTCGATTTTTTGGCAAAAAACAAAAAAACATTATGTTGCTTCATCCACTGCATTCACCAGACATGGTCCCCTGTGACTTTTTATCTATTCCTGAGGCTGAAGAGAACTATGAAAGGATGTTGTTTCTCCACCACTGTCAAGATAGAAACAGAATCGCTGAAGGAACGGAACACCATATTGAAAAGTGAGTTCCAGAAGTGCTTCCAAAATTGAAAAAAAGTGCTGATGCAGTTGTATTATACACTCCTGGAAATGGAAATAATAACACCGTGAATTCATTGTCCTAGGAAGGGGAAACTTTATTGACACATTCCTAAGGTCAGATACATCACATGATCACACTGACAGAACCACAGGCACATAGACACAGGCAACAGAGCATGCACAATGTCGGCACTAGTAAAGTGTATATCCACCTTTCGCAGCAATGCAGGCTGCTATTCTCCCATGGAGACGATCGTAGAGATGCTGGATGTAGTCCTGTGGAACAGCTTGTCATGCAGTTTCCACCTGGCGCCTCAGTTGGACCAGCGTTCGTGCTGAACGTGCAGACCGCGTGAGACGACGCTTCATCCAGTCCCAAACATGCTCAATGGGGGGACAGATCCGGAGATCTTGCTGGCCAGGGTAGTTGACTTACACCTTCTAGAGCACGTTGGGTGGCACGGGATACACGCAGACGTGCATTGTCCTATTGGAACAGCAAGTTCCCTTGCCGGTCTAGGAATGGTAGAACGATGGGTTCGATGACGGTTTGGATGTACCGTGCACTATTCAGTGTCCCCTCGACGATCACCAGAGGTGTACGGCCAGTGTAGGAGATCGCTCCCCACACCATGATGCCGGGTGTTGGCCCTGTGTGCCTCGGTCGTATGCAGTCCTGATTATGGCACTCACCTGCACGGCGCCAAACAAGCATACGACCATCATTGGCACCAAGGCAGAAGCGACTCTCATCGCTGAAGACGACACGTCTCCATTCGTCCCTCCATTCACGCCTGTCGCGACACCACTGGAGACGGGCTGCACGATGTTGGGGCGTGAGCGGAAGACGGCCTAACGGTGTGTGGGACCGTAGCCCAGCTTCATGGAGACGGTTGCGAATGGTCCTCGCCGATACCCCAGGAGCAACAGTGTCCCTAATTTGCTGGGAAGTGGCGGTGCGGTCCCCTACGGCACTGCGTAGGATCCTACGGTCTTGGCGTGCATCCGTGCGTCGCTGCGGTCCGGTCCCAGGTCGACGGGCACGTGCACCTTCCGCCGACCACTGGCGACAACATCGATGTACTGTGGAGACCTCACGCCCCACGTGTTGAGCAATTCGGCGGTACATCTACCCGGCCTCCCGCATGCCCACTATACGCCCTCGCTCAAAGTCCGTCAACTGCACATACGGTTCACGTCCACGCTGTCGCGGCATGCTACCAGTGTTAAAGACTGCGATGGAGCTCCGTATGCCATGGCAAACTGGCTGACAATGACGGCGGCGGTGCACAAATGCTGCGCAGCTAGCGCCATTCGACGGCCAACACCGCGGTGCCTTGTGTGTCCGCTGTGCCGTGCGTGTGTTCACTGCTTGTACAGCCCTCTCGCAGTGTGCGGAGCAAGTATGGTGGGTCTGACACACCGGTGTCAATGTGTTCTTTTTTCCATTTCCAGGAGTGTATATGGGGGTTACTTCAAAGGGGACAAAGTTGAATGATGAATAAATAAAGGTACTTTACGAAAAACAAAAATTCACATCACTTTTTGATCACACCTCGTATGATAATTGGTTATTAAGTCACCTAGTCACACGTTACTTTTAATAACTTCACATTTTATACAATATACTTATGAATAATTACATGCTTTTGTATATAGATGTAATGTACTGTACTGTTTTAGGCTGTGTGCAAGTACAGCTTTTCGATTGCTGGTAGTCAGTCCCCTAACAGGGTGTTAGTACAACCTTTAATTGATAAAATGAATTGCATTATGCTGACTGCCCACCAGACCAAATAAGTCACCCTCTTAAAAGAACATGCTGGTCACTTAGGAGTGCCACAGATGATGTAAAACTACCAAGCGGTCATGTGACCATGCATCATTGGTGTAAGTCATGACTGTGCCAGCTGGTTGTAGAGAATTAGTGCAGTAAGCTGTAATGTTTGCTCAAGTGTCCATAGCCACACTGTGAATAAAGTTGCACAATTTGTTGTTATATAAACCCTGACTGTCCAACGTGTATCCCCGGAATGGAGAACCACTCATCATCAGCAGAAAGTTCCACAGGACTGGAAGAAGGCCCATGTCATAGCAATCTATAAACATGGTAGAAAATCGAATGCACATAATTACCGGCCAATTTCACTGACATCGATTTGTTGCAGAAGCAGCAGTCATGCGAGACGCAGCTGGCCCTCTTTCTGCATGATATACAACAGGCTCTAGATTCTGGCTCCCAGGTTGATGGCATATTTCTTGACTTTCGAAAGGCATTTGACTCAGTTCCGCATTGTCGCTTGCTCCAAAAAGTGCGCACTTACGGTCTATCCAATGACATATGCGGTTGGATAGAGTGTTTTCTAACAGACGGATAGCAGTATGTTGTCCTGAAGGGGAAGACTTCAACGGAAACAAGCGTAACATTAAGTGTGCCCCAGAGCAGCATAGTAGGTCCACTGCTCTTTACGATTTACATAAACAATCTGATTGATGGTATTTACAGTGGCATTAGATTGTTTGCCGATGATGCTGTAGTCTACAGGAAAGTAGTGTCACATGAAAGTTGTGAACGAATCAATGAGGATTTGCAGAAAATAAATGTGTGGTGTAATGACTGGCAGTTATCTCTCCATATTAGCAAGTGTAACCTACTGCATATAACAAGGCGAAAATCCCCATTAATGTATGAGTACAAAATAAATGCCCAGTCTTTGGAAGCAGTTCCAAGAGTCAAGTATCTGGGTGTGACTATTCAAAAGGATCTCAAATGGAATGATCAGATTACACAAGTAACAGGCAAGGCAAACTCTAGATAGCGGCTTATTGGTTGAATCCTGAAGTGTGCAGTCCTTCAACAAAGGAAATTGCTTTCAATATGTTAGTTCGTCCAGTCTTAGAGTATTGTTCGTTTGCATGGGACCCTTAACAATTGGGTCTCATTCAAGAGATTGAGGAGGTCCAAAGAAGAGCAACAAGATTCGTGACTGGTACATTTAGCCATCACGAGAGCGTTACAAATCTTATAGATAGTTTGAAGTGGGATACATTTGCAGATAGATGACACGCTAAACGGAAGAGGCTGATCACTAAATTCCAAAGTCTGATCTTCACTGAAGACATAGAGCATATATTATTACCACCAACTTTCAAATCGCGCAATAATCACCACTCAAAGATAAGGGAAATTAGAGATCGTACTGAGGCGATCAGACAAACGTTTATAAAATGATCCAAACCAGCAAGGATCAGAAGTGAGTGTCACTCTTTATCAATAACAATCGGTTTAAAACCTGACAGGAATTACTAATGACAGTGAATGTAGGTTTTGAGTGAACATGGCAAAGCGAACTGCATGCAATGGACATTTGCAGTCAGGTACCTCACAGAAGACCATTGATCACAGTAGAATATGAAGCTGTAGGTGGGGCCACAAATACGACTGGCTGCTGAATCGCCCTATCTTAATCCTACAGATACAGAAAATGTATGGTACCATTAGGAACAGTGGGTGAAATACAGCAATCAGCACACTAACAATCTCACAGCTCTGTGGAATGTAATCCTCAATGAATGTCATCAGCTAGATGTAGTATACCTAAACTTGTGGATTATCTTCCCAGCCAGATTGAAGGCACTGCCAAGGCTAGAGTCAGTGTGAAAAGATATTAGTGTGGAATCTCTCACGTGTTACAACTAACGCAATTTTATTTATTGACAAGGCAGATGACTCTGTTGCTCATATGAGATTGCATATTTTGAGACAATTTTTGTTCTCCCATAAATGAGAATATTATAGGTTCATAAATAAAGTAGTGGAATCAACTCACTCATTTCGGTCTGCATATTCGCCAAATGTCGCCTTGGTGTACACGCAGACAGAACATTTCTTCCTTTTACAAGTGGCCAGATGCTTCATCCCCTTCTTGAATTGGTTGTTCAGTGATGCACTCTGCCGGGCAATGAATTTCAGTTCTGAAACCTTAAAAAGCAAAAACTGAATGCAGATGCCAAAGTTAAACACTAATATGTTATAAAAAAAATGGCAACCATAATCGTGAAAAGTAATAGCTTTAAGTTGTGTATATAAAATGACAAAGATATGCAAGATAAAATACACGAACATAAAAATAGATGAGGGAAAAATACTTACTTCCTTCTCCAAGCCACAAACATTTTGACTAATCCGCTTCTTCTGCTGAGATAGATCAACCAAATAGTGACCAACGCCCTTCCTTTCTTCTTTCAGGGTCTCCTTGAGTTTCTCATTCTACAACAACATCAATGCTTCATTTAAAGCACTATGGTTTGTTATCCAAATGGCAACTCAGAATAAGATCAGAAGAAAATTTTATTTCAGCATCTACTTGTTGTTTAAAGCATCCCAGAAAATTAATTCATTTTGATGAGGGTATATCGTTTATAGCCTGGAATTCGCGTGAAATGATTTAGACACTGTGAAAACCTCAAAAATAATGACCAGGCAGGACTGAAAACTGTCTCCTGCATGTTAGGAATCCAATATCCTAATCACTCCACTACTTAGATCACTGGGAACCGCAGCCCATGATAATGGAATTTGACTGTTGTGAAATTACTTCTAAAGCCCCTCCCTTTACATCGAAGTGAACACAAGTGAATGTGCAACAGCAAACAAGAATTCTCTCTGGCGTAAATGCTGCTGCATGGAGTTTGGTCACACACAGGTCACATTCGCAAGTATTTTCTTGTCATTTCCTGGGTGTCAGTTTTAGAGTGTGACATCAAAGGAAGTTCATGTCCTCTCGGCTTCGGCACTAGTTTCAATGATAGACACAATGCATCCACTTTGCCACAAGTGACGCTTCTTGCACACGAACTGTTGTAGGTGTTTATTGCAAGTGTTTTTTGTAGTGATGGTGTACTTCTCTTGACAGAAGAGTACAGACCACACAGGTGCTTGTGGGATACTAAAGATCCATACACAAAAATGATGTTTGACAAGAAATTGCTGAAGGGATCTGTTTTAACATTGCAGTTTAACTACTATTTTACAAAATTTAAATAAAGTAATGGAGTGTGAAATTGTACACACTTTCTCTTCCATTTGCTCTAGTGTAAATGCTTATTTGCAGGTAGAAGTCAATGAATGTGCACACAAACAAACCCCTGCGCAATGCTTGTGAATTTGCATTCGCTTGTGTTTACTCATGTTCACTTTAGTGTAAAGGGGGCTTAATATTACCTGACCCATGGTCAGTAAAAAAAAAAAAGAAAAACTTGGCTATCATTTTATTAGAGTTCTTCAGATTTTAACGAACAAAAATATTTAAGACACCCACAAACATTCTTCCAAGAATGTCAAGTATTTGCTGCCACATGCTGAAAACTTTTTGATGGGCACCATTGAAAACTAAGGAAAACTGAAATAGCATATACAGAAATAACAGTTTCACATTCACAATCAGAATGCCACATAGGTGGGACTAATTCATTTACACCCATTATATCAAAATAATTCTCCTATTCCTTCCGAATTAACAGCGTGTTCTGTTCAAAAATTACTTTCACTTGATATAGGATATTTACATGACTACTTTTCTGATAATGGTGTAATTATTGTTAAAGTGTAAGCAATACAAATTGAATTAATTTTGTACAAACTATCAATTTTGCTAAACTACACCTACATCAAACGAAAAAGGCTCTATTGAAGAGCAACATTCACCTGGAGTTAATAATGCTTTGCAGGTGTTAAACTGTTACTTTACAATGTTTCTATGGTATAAAAGACTACTCTCATCTAAAACTTATTACAAAATCATGGGCATTCAGCTACTTTACTACTGGTATGTCAAGCTTGTGTTTAATGATGCTATTATATGTCTCCCCTTACGTAATGTTAATACCCGCTTAAGCAAACAAATACATAAAAATAGATACGGCAGTCGCAAATTCGCCATAGAAGACATCGCCTGTAGAAGTGAGCTACCACAGAGGAGCTAATGAAAACTGTGTGGGCATGGCGTGGACCAGATGCAAGTATGCTGCCTAGAACAGAAATATAAGTCACAAAACTGAAAGTCCCTTCATCAGAATCCTCAAAAAAGAACTATATCTATAACAGAAAAGACAGACTAGCTACAACTGTATCAGAAAGACGAGGTAATTCAGTCACACATACAGAAAGAGCAAGGGAATAACGTAAGAGCATTTAAGAAAGGAGTAAAAAAAAGAATATTCAAAGCGGAAATGCGACGCCTCAAAGCAGTTTCTTACTGTTGGAAACATATATTTAATTATGTCTTGAGCACAACAATTTCCCAGAAATATTTATCATTAATCTAAGTTCCAACTAAACATTGTTGATGAACCCTATTATTGGATAACAAACTACTTTTCTTCCATTTTATCGTAGATCTTGCTCAATCTGTCTTCTGTTTTATAAATATGCAAGTTTTGTTGCTAATACTTTTGTCTGATAGTGTATAATATCATGAATATTACTTCCAAACTTTTTGTCAACATATCATATAAATTTGCTACACAAATGTGAAGTTCTGTGTATTTCTCTTTTCAAAGAAGTGAAGTAACAATTTTTTAATCAACTAAATCAAAAATAATATTGTGAAAAAGATAACAAAATGTGTCATTTGAGGTCCAAAAGTGCTTCAGTCTCTTTTTCACTGCCCTGAGTTATTGCAGTTTTGCTTTCTCTGAAACTGCCTGCAACAGGTAATAAAGAGACACCTTCAGTAAATATTTCAAAGACCTTGCTACTGTGGTGATACTGGTTCCCATCAGATCATCGAAGTAAAACACTGTTGGGCTTAGCTAGCACTTGGATGGGTGACAGACTGGGACTGCTGCGCACTGTTAGCAAGCAAAGTAGCAGCTCCGATCACAAAAACTGACAACGGCTGGAAGAGTGGTGTGCTGACCACATGGTCCACCATGGCTGCATCCAGTGATGTCTACTGACTGAGGATGACATGGCAGTCGGTCGGTACCACTGAGCCTTTCCAAGGCCTGTTCGAACGCAGAATATTTTACAGTAAGTATCAAAAGTACAGGGTGGGCCTAAAGTCTTTGCGTAATATCAATATATACTTTACAAAAACTACAGTACTTACAGGTTTGCAGTTTATGGCAAATGTAAAAAAGAACCACCAAATTTTTGTTACAATGTCAATAAACTTTAACAATTGCACCATCTGTTGCTTGAAGAATATCTAATTGATATTTGCCAACTTTTGACAACATTCCTTGTTTAACACCACCAGCAGCATCTATTATCCTTCTCCTGAATGTATCCAGATCAGGTACTTGTATAGTGTAAACCCTGCATTTTATGTAGCCACACAAAAAGAAACCCATAGATGTTATAGCTGGTGATCTTTCTGGTGAGGCAGTAGGATTGTGACTTGCCAGGAAATGTTTCGTCAAGAAAATTTCTAAAATTTAATCCCCCAACGTGATAGTGCACAATTTGTTGCAAAATCAAATCAGGCTGCAAGTCACTCATTTTTGGTTCCACAAATGGTTCTAGCAAATCCAGATAAATGTTAGCTGTTACAAATTTTTAACAAAAAAGAAATGGCCAATGACTGTTATGCATTAAACAGCACAAACATTCATTTTAGGAGAATCCCTAATGTGATCTATAGCAACGAGTCAACTTTTCGAACCCCTTACCCTCACACTGTGTTGTGGATAGTAGCCTCATTTCAAAAGCAAATTCATTGAATATACTTATTGCTAGTGTCAATTTGTGCTGATATCTCAGTCAGAAAAGCTGTTCAACAAGTTTCATCGCCTGGTTGTAATGTGTGTCTTATCTGGCTGGACCTTACGTACATGAAGGTGCCCGCAGCAAAATTTCATAGAATTCGGTAGGTGTATGTTGCTATGGCCCACCTACGATCCTTGACCCCTTGCTTTGTCTTGGGGGCTCGAGTACTTAAACTTATCCATAGTCCATCCACTCATTAGTGATTAGTACTTTTGACATACCTAGGTGCCTGTAATGACCTTATGGTTTATCTGGTGTAACTGTGATGTTCCACTTTACACTGCTCCAGATTCAATGTTTTGTAAGCATATATCCAGATGCCTGGACTCATGTCCATATGCACAAGGTAACTGTGATACTGCAATAATGTAGGGCGTGTTACATTTAATGTGGGGCCTGCCAACAATGTAACACAAACAGAATGATGAGAAGCAAGGTATACTGGAAAGCTGGATATGGACTGCAATGCAATGTACAGTATGTGTTGCCTCACTGCTGCTGCTGTACAAAAGTCATTACTGTAAAAAGTGTGATGACTTTGTGTGACAAAGCAGCATGCAAAAGAGGTTCCCATACAGTGGATAAGGAATCCAGCATAGTTTGCGGTAATGCTCCCCATTATCAGACAAGAAATTCTGGATATCAGCAACAGTCTGTGTTGGTGGTGTCCAGACTGTTCTCTGACCTAGAACATCCCACATATGTTCGACCAGATTTAACTCCGAAGAGTAAGCTGGACACTAAGCATGAGAAGTCGTCATTTTTCAGGTGTGCTATATGGTAGAACATTACCATCTGTCAAATGAAACTCACATGCATACACTTGTACCGTTGCAAAATTGTGTACAACATGGAAGGGGCCAGGTCAAATCCTGGTGGTGGAAGAAATTTTCATAGCTATTATTGAGCCAGAAATGGGAGGACAGATTGTGGTGTAAAGTACTTGACCAGCAGGCTTAGTGCCAATGTCCTGGATTAAATTGCACTGTCTCACAGAGTGAGGACATGTGATAGTGCTGATGATGACATGTCTATCGGACGTGACGTTAACACCATTTTTATTTTTATTTTATTTTTATTTATTTATTGAGGTGTTACATTTCAAGCGTATTAATCCAACTGCATTCCTGCTTTGCTGATGCAAGTTGCAACCCTCTGCTGGTAGAAGGCTCTGAACTGTAGCATGTAACAGGGTGGTGTGTAATTTAATTAGGTTTGTGCATGAGAAACAATGTTCTGTAATTGAGTTTATAACTACAGAAAAGTGGCCCCAACTGCAACAGAAGAGACTGAACACCTGTCAACAATTTCTTTTGAGGACGACTGATTCCTCAGCAACAATGAGACAGGTGATGAAAGCTGGGTTCACTATGTCAAACCAAAACACAAGGGGGTCATAAATGGGGTTCCACCACAAAATATCAACACTGTCACAAAAGTTCAAGATCATGCCATCAGCAGGTAAAGTCATGTTCACAGTTTTATAGGATGTTCAAGGTGTAGCACATTTGGAATTTGTGCCTAAATAAACCACCATAAACTCTGTAAGATACTGCAAGACCCTCAGAAATCTGAAAACATGAATTTGAAGAGTTAGTCCACACATGGAGTTCATCCTTCAGTATGACATTGGCACAGCACACATGAACTCTGCAACACCTGTAACAGTCCAACTCTCGGGATCATCACCGTCATCATCATCATCCATACAGTCCTGCACTGGTCCCATTCATACACATTCGAGGCCTTCATTCTTATAACGAAGGATCAGCGCAAGCAGAGGTGAAGTTGCAGCTGTGTAAACGGAAGTCATACATTCTACAGTGATTGTATCAACCAATTGGTCTCTCATTCAGAGAAATGTGTTCATTGCCAGGGCGGCTGTGTTGAGAAATAAATATCTGGACATTAAGAGCACGGGTGCAGGATGATGATAAAGCTTGTTTTATTTTAAAAGTTTTAACGGTTTGCACACAAAAATTTGGAGGCATTACTTTGCAGCACACCCTTGTATTTCTTATTTTGAAATGAGTAAAGAGAGTTATCCAGGATTGTGAAGACCATGCGTCAGATGTGGCTTTGTAGAAGCACAAGCCCTGCAAGAGGGAACTGGGGCTTGGTGTACTAACATTTTATACTCATAAGGCACCTAAGAAACGTTGGATCGATTTTTCTCGTGATTTTCCGAGTAGTGCGTCCTAATATTTTAACCACGTGAGGTGTTAGGTGTCCTCGTTCACCTCACAAAATTTCGGACAAATCCCTGACCCCACGGTCGTGCCGTCTCCTTGTCAGATCAGACACAATCCACTCACGACGACACGTAACACTGTTCGGACCACGACTGACACTAGCAACGTACTGAGAACACCGCTCGGGAGTTGCTCGCGGTCAGTCGCCACGACGCAACCTGCAGTTTCCGCTAGTGCCCGCATTTACGTTCGAGCGTGCATTTTCCACGGTGTTTCCATATTTTTGTCCAAACCCTGTATTTCTTGTGACTAATGGCACATAAACAGATGAAAATTTGTGTCACAGATGCTGCAGAAGATGGGAGACAGACCAATTAAAAATGGCTGTGTGCAGAAAACGTTTCCAACTTTGAGAACATCACGCACTGACCGGAGACCACAGGGGAAAGCAGCGACAAAGATGCAGAGTGTCGGGGTGGAAGGAGGAGAAGTGACGCATACGGAGCTGGGCAGGGGAAGCGGTTGGGCGTGCAGGGTGTCCGTGCACTGGTGGCGTGACGCCGGGCCTGGCTGTGGGGAGCAGTCGCAGCGGCGGCTAGACGCACCTCCCTCTCGAGGCTGTCCTTCTCGGCCGCGATGGCCGTCACTTGGCGCACCACCTCCTGGCGCGCGCGCTCCAGCCCGCGCCGCGTCGCCTCCGACTCCATCGCCTGCCGCTTCAGCTGCAACACATAGCACTCACACTCTTCAGCTGCACCGCCATTCGTTGCCAACACTAACAGGCACCCACGTTTACAAAGGTTCTCCCCAAAAGATAAGGCAGCACGTAATTCACTCGGCGAATTGTTTATCGCGGGCAGCAACGAGAACTGTGAAGAGGGGGGACAGATAAGAAAAACGTCATCTGTTACCCCCTTATCCGTATCTGCAAGTATTTTTATCCGCACGTGAGAATGTTAAAACTTTGCAAACTACTTCATCCCTAACAAGTTTGTTTGTGTGGACATCCTCCGCAGCAAGCAGATAAAGACTTGTTTTGCAAATCAAACTGCCTTTTCCTGCTGCTAGTTACTTTACTTATCCCATACGCGTTTCGCCGCCTTCTGTTCTAAGGCATCACCAGTGGGATCTATAACGATACAGTTTTGTTAGCTATAGATTATCAAACAGCTCACTTCACGATTTTTTGTAATTTACAACTGATGACGCCTTAGAACAGGAGAAGGCGAAACGTGTATGGGATAAATGGCAGTTTGATTTGCAAAACAGGTACTTCATGCCTATCTGTACTCTGAAGACGGCCTTGCGCCTAGCCTGAATAGTCGTCTACTGAAGTTGGATCACGTAATTTACTTTCCGTGGACTATACGATGCCAAAACCCCACCACCCTCTTGAATTCTTTAAAGAATCAGACTTCCGTACACAAAACAGCTTCAAAAGATGTGTGCGTTAAATATTTTATGTTAGCATACAGGCGAGAAAAAGTTTGGAAAGGGTGAGAAATTACGTTTGAAGTTTGTTGGTAGTCGCTTAGTGCTTTCGTTATCGACCACTGGATGACAATAACGTGGGGAAATTGTGCTCAGTTACAAACAAAAGCTATTTTTCCATACTCTCAATGTCTATGGCGCCATATTTCCTGAAGTATAACAATTTTGCACGTGCATTTGTAGGTATCTCTGGCTACTGTTCGCAAAATACGTTGCGTACAGCGTTAGTAGCGAATAATTAATAAATTAGAACGTCCTGCGTATTTGCTGCAGGTTTATCACATGAACAAAGAAAATTTAGTAAGTCATAAACTATTCCATTCAGTTCGAAATTATGTAGGGAATCGTTAAGTGGTCTCAAGATAAGGTAACCAATATGAAGTTGCGTGTGCAAGCTATTCACGACAAGAAATTTAGGAAACTTACAGAAAAAGCTTCACATCATTCGAAAACAGTTCCAATAACTAATATAAAATTTGCAGAATGAGTAGTGAATTTAACAGATATAGTTTTTTGTCAACAACAAGAGGAGTTGCGTAGCAAAGGTTTAAAACACAGTATTCCGCAAAACTGTAGCTCTAAGCAACTTAGCGAAGATTGAGTTACAAGTAGCACGTTTAAAAGAGAATGAAGTAACGGCCACAGCCTTGAAAGTAAGTTATTTAGGGATAATATAGCGCTAAGAGAGAAAACGGTTTATTATAAGAGATATGTAGATGATATTATAGCCCTCGTGATAGGTGATAGAAAAGGCATCAATGATTAATTAAATGCGCCGAATGCTATGCAAAAGCAGATAATATTTGCAGTAGAAATTGAAAGTAACAATAGTAGTGTTAACTGCTTAGACCACACTATTACTAAAGCAGCCGGCCGTGATACACTTAGCGTTTACAGGAAACCAGTAGCTACAGATGATGTTATCCATGCGCAATCCAACCATCCAAGTATAAAAAGTCATATTTTTACTCAATGATACACAGGCTCAAAAAAGGCTGCCGTTGCAACGGAGCAGCGTTAGGCATGTCCTCAAGTATATAGCCTGTAGCAATGGTAATGATGCGGCCACGGTGGGCAGGTTGTATACAAAAAAGGATGAGAAGGAAAGGCCATCTAACAATAATAGCAGTAAAAAGTATGCTCCAATGACATATCAGGGCCGGTTTCTGACAAAATAGACCCATAATTTCGTAAGTGGGTCTGGCACTTAGCACGAAAAATAGTTTGCGTTCGAAATTTAGGCACACGATTGAAGACAGCACTGATAAATTAAGAAACACAGGGGTATACAGATTACAATGTGGCGGGTGTGAAGGCTTTTATCGGGGCAAACAAGTCCGCTTTGGGTGACCGTCTGCGTGACTCAACCCATAAAACTGCTGATATGCAACAATGTATGAAAATCTTGCATAAAGCACCTAAAGGAAGCAAATTCAACGTTTTGCAAAACATCGAAATTTACAAAAAACAGAAAGAGGTCTCCAAGCAAATTGTTGAACGACCAATTAGAATCGGCGAACCATAATTTCTTTGACTTTTTGATGCGGTGCTCTAGAGATACTGTGCGGCCTATTCACACACTATGAAGGGTGTTGCGTATCTCTTATGATCGGAAAACCACCTATAGAATACTACCAACGTCATTTATCGGTCACCTTTTTTTGCAGGGCGTGGCCTGCCATGTTAAGGTAAATGCTTGTTATGAGGCTTGACGTGTAGTTGGTCAGCCTAGCCAGTAAATCTTTGCTTGATGATTACCACTGCCCCCCAAATGTGTCTTCGTCTCGTTTCTATATTCCACAGATATATTTGTGTATGGTCGGCCAGAATGGGTGTTTTCTTGGTATCGTAGTAATATGGTTTTCCCATTACTCCCCATTCAGTGAGATGAATGGACGGAACGAGTGCCATGCCGATGGGAGCGCACGGTTGTGCATCTCGGTACGTATGTCTGTCTCTCCCTACGTTCCGGGTTTGTTTCTGAGTTGGCATTCCTTACTTTCACGTGCTTACGCAGGTATTCATAGTCGGTCCGTTCTACGTTCATAATGAGGGCACAGTCGGTGAGAGCCTTTTATAGCAAGTTAGGACTGTTTTGGCGCTTAAAATACCTAAGACCGTAGTGCCGAGACAGGTAAGGCCCAGCATACAGGTTTTAATCACTCGTCACATTGTATCTAAGTCATGTTATGAACAGCTTACTATGTGTGTTTTCCTGACTTCCATATATCAATAAGAGTAAATTATAATACGTAGTTTTGTATGGCGCTAATATGGATAATGCCTTTGCTTCAGATGTTTTTACACTGTAGCTGACGTACTTTATAGTATGTATAGTATGTACAGTAAGTGTATGCATGGGTATTGGATTAGCAGTAATAGTAAAGTTGTATTGTAGCAGTAGCGAGTGATTATACCGTCGGACTGTGTGTGCATTGCTTGGACAGCGCTATCTAGTGGCCGGTTGTGAACCATTAGAATCGCAGCGGGTATACCTGCGCGGAATAGGGCAGTGCGATGCCGACAGTTGGTCGAGCAGCGGTCATGTACCAGATAGTTTTATCTTGTGGCTGCGGTTTTACATATCTTATGGAAAAGAATGACCATGAGAGCAGTTGTTTTATTTTTTGTGACAATGATTTTATATCAGCCGGTCTGCCTCATGTATCGTTATATCCAAATGGTTTAGAAATGTTAATCTACATTCAGGTATGTGGTACTGTACTAATAGTAATGCATATAGTGTAACTCATGTGAGCCCTCCCTCAAACCTGTCACGTTGTATCTTCACAGATCCTATGATGGCACCTTTAGTGTGTTGAAACCGGCTATCCAGTAAACAGTATTTAAGCGATCGTGGCTTTTGAATTATTTCTACAACAGTGTGATCGCCCCACTACGCACTGTGTGTTCACTGCAAAAAACATGATAATTTAAGTCATTTCGATAAATGATTTGAAAATTAAAAAAAAAAAACTACTACAACCGACGAAATTCGAACCCACAACTTCCTGCGTGCAAAGCTGTTATCCTATCCATTACACCATACAACCAGACTATTTACTGCCAACTTTTTAACGCTCTTGAGTATCGCACAAAATTCCGATTTTTTTCGTCAATTGTTCACAAATGGGGGCTCAGCAAGAAGAATAACTTAGTGAATGACACATGAGATCTTCACCTACATCACCGAGCAGATAGTTTCAAAACGTCGATCGCACAGCTGGGAACCTCTCCTTGTATGTGTGAACAACGTACAAAGAAGTACTACACGTTAAAATAGTCTGAGATGTCACCATAAATATAATGCGTTAACGCCAGTATCAACAACATTAACAAATAGACATTGTTGTTCTAACCAGCAAATCATGTTGATAATACCGCCAAAGAAATAGGACTTTCACTTTATTAACAGAAATAGAAGCACATTAAGAGCACTCTATATAGGTATCTAGTAAAATTTGGTATTGCATCCATACACGTACTATCACCGTCCTTACCAGAGTCTCAAGTGTACTGCATAACGCACAGCCGCTGAAACATAATCAAATGTAAATACAACTGACTGGTCGGGCTATTATCTATTCGTATAAATTAAAGTCCTCCTCCGCGATTTTCTGTCTGTGTCTGAAGTCTAGTCCCAGGAACTACTGTGGGGATTTGTAAACGGTTTCCACTAATTGACAGACTGATTCACGGCAAATATTGGTGCATAAGTTCATAGAGTTTTTTCCGTAAGTTTAATAAACACAACAGAGAATTCAGTCGTCAATAACATACCCTCTTTAACTATTTACAACCGTCTACCAACGATGAGGTAACTTTTCGATTCTGCAACTGTAGACAACACGTGGTTTTGAGGTGAAGAACTCGTCGAGCCGTGTGTGGAGCGCATTTTCATTCGGAAAGGAAATTCCTTGAAGGCTCTTCGATACACAGAAGAAAAGGTGAAAATCTGAGGGCACAATATCAGGTTCCCAACCCATTTCCCGTACAGTGTTTTTTATCAGTCTAGCAGAATGCGGGCAGGCGTTGTCGTGGAGTAGCATCACTTTACGCAGTCTTCCTGGTCGTTGTTTTTCGACTGCGTCTGCAAGGCGTCTCAGTTGTTGACATTAAAAGCCAGCAGTGATCGTTACACCTCGGGGAAGCAATTCGTAGTACAGGTGCATTGCATTCTCTCTTTGTGGATGCGCACAGGTCCCTGTATGGAGTGTTGCTGTTTTGTCTGGGCTCAACCATTCCTTTCTTTTCCTCATGTTGTCGTAAAGACACCATTTCTCGTCACCACTAACGATACAGAATAGGAATGGCCGGTGTTGTTCACGAGTCAGTTGATGAGGAGCAAGTAGAGATGCACACATGGCCACCTGCTGATTTTTGTGAATTTGGCTTTGTTTATGCGATATCCATGTACCCGATTTTTGGATCTTCCCCATCGCATGCAAATGTCATAAGATGGTGGAATGACAACAGTTCACCACATCTGCCAGTCCTTTACTACACTGATGCGGATCATTGCGGATTAATGCGTTTCAACGATCTTCATCAACTCCCGAATGTCTCCCTGTGGAGTGGTCACTAATGTAAAAACGATCCTCCTAAAAACTAGAAACCCATTTTCCTGCCGTGCTCTGTCCAGTGGCATTGTCCCCATACATGGCGCAAATGTTTCTAGGTGCGTCGACCGCTGTCATCCGAGTATTGAACTCAAAACAGAAGAATATGTCGGAAATTTTCCGATTTCATTACTTAGCATTCCATTTTCTAACGTCCACAGCTCCACTTAATATCTCCCAATGACGAAATGACAACACGTAAATTCAAATAGTGACAGTGACTTACGAATAAGAAATGACCACCGATAAATAACCCCACAGCAACCGGAAGATAACATGCAAAACAAAAACGCTATGAACTTATGCACCAACCTAATAGTTTATTACTGCTACGCCAGACAAGTTGTCTGGCCGTAGATATCCCTGTGAATAACTAATATTTTTAAATAAAAACTTGTTTGCAATTGTGTATACTGGATAAAGGCTAACAAAATGTGTAATTAGGAGCTTCTGCGTGTTTATTTACCTGTCTGTAGGCCTCGTTCTTCTCCCTCTCCAGCTGGTCTTTCCATTGTTCATATTTCTCCTTTTCAGTCCGCAACTGAAAACAATAAATATTGTTATTAGATTTTTTACATGTTTCTCCTCTGATGAGCTTAATTTTTATCGGCTGACATTATTATTCACTTTGTACCATATAAGTAAACTGGAGATTGGTATCTTAAGACTTAACGTAACTGATTCTTCTAAAAACTGCAACTGAATAAATGCAATTACATTTTTCCAGAGGCGTTTCGCCTTCGTTTGTTAATGCATCTTCAGTGGCCGGAAATAAGTATTCTACACAATTGCACTTAAATGCAACATTTACAAACAGCTCAGGTCCTTGCACTTTCTTGTTCAGTGCGTACTATAAGCAATAAAACACATTCATTTCAGAAAAAAAAGCTAGGGGCAGAATTGTTTGTAGCTTCTAAAGCACAGTGCCAGAATATGTGTTATTTAAGTGAAAATATATATGTATTTCAGGCCACTGAAGACGCTTTACTAAATTAAGGCAAAATATGTCTGGAAAAATACCAGATTAAACTTATCCATTATGGATATTGTGGAACTCCGTGACTGCATATTAGCTGAATATAAAAATGATAATTGCAGCTACTCACTTATGAAATTCTTGCTTATTTCCATTAACAAGTTTACAAGGCTTTTCAGGTTCATCTTTAGAAGAGGGATGCAGGGGGTTCAGATTCACGTTTGAAGCATGATTTTGGATACTGGAGTTCGTTTCTTACGGCAGGATTGTAGCACATACTTAATTGTAACATTTGTTGGAAGAAATGATGCAAGACACGAAGGAACTAAAGATCTTAGCTGTCAGTGGGCACTGAATAATATCAATGGGGCAAGTAAAAATTTTGTGCCTGAACAGATTCGAATCCAGGTCTCCTGCTTACCTGACAGATGTGCTGACCACTCTATCCATCAGGACACAATGGTCACCGTCACACTCAAATTCTCAACTTATACCACATATTACTGATGTAGTGCCCCAGCTCATTAGGCTCATTACTCGTGGCGTCTTGCCGATTCCCGCGGGAGTTGGAGCTTGGTGTTCATCTGCACTGGAGGGATCACTGGCCGTCTTCGACTTAAATATGTATATGTGGTGTTCGTTCTTCCGGACAAGTCCAAAAGAACAGACACCATTTTGATCCTTGAGCCAGTATGAATCAAGACGCAAAAGATCTAAACACATTAGCTGCCAATGGGCATTGATTTACATTAATGGGGGACGTAGAAAATTTGTGAGAGACCGGTACTCAAACCCAGGTGGGTCTCCTACTTCCTAGGCAGATGCTCAGACCATCGGATGACACAGTGGTCACCACAACCGCACAGACTTCCCAGCACGCTTTCCAATCAGACCCAAATTCTCAACTGATACCACAGCATCAGACCCAAATTCTCAACTGATGCCACACATGTACTGTGCCTGCTCATTAGGCTCATTACTCGTGGCATCTCGCCGATTCTCGTAACAATTAGAGCTTGGTGTGCATTTGCACTGGAGTAATCACTGGCACTCTTTGCTTGAATCATCCGAAAGAACAGACGCTGCACATGCATAATTAACGCGAAGACAGCCAATGATCCCTTCAGTGCAGATGCACACCAATCTCCAACTTCTACGGGAATCGGCGAGATGCCACGAGTAATGAGGCTGATGAGAGGGCCACAACATGTATTGTGAGTGGTGTAAGTTGAGAATTTGCGTGCCTTTAGCCGAGCGGTCTAGGGCGCTGGAGTCATGGACTATGCGGCTGGTCCCGGCAGAGGTTCGAGTCCTCCCTCGGGCATGGGTGTGTGTGTTTGTCCTTAGGATAATTTAGGTTAAGTAGTGTGTAAGCTTAGGGCCTGATGACCTTAGCAGTTAAGTCCCATAAGATTTCACAAACATTTGAATATTTTTTTGGAGGCGTGCTACGGTAGTCCATTCATGTCTGCACTTCGGAGACGAAGGACCACTCGTGTATCCTTGATGACTGCACGACACAAAGCTTTACGCCTCGCTAGGCCCGTTAACACCGACATTGGACTGTTGATGACTAGAAACATGCTGCCTCGTCAGACGAGTCTTGTTTCAAATTGCATCGAGCGGATGGACGTGCACGGGTATGGAAACAACCCGATGCTGCAGCGTACTGATACGGATGCCAGCTTCCTAGAAAGATGTTTATTCTCAGATGAGGCAACCTTTCATCTATTAGGAAGGGCTAATAGGCATAATGATTGGATTTGGGGTTAGCAAAATCCTCAATTTGTCATTGAACATGTTCGTCACAGCCCTAAACTAAACGTCTCGTGCGGGCTAATGCACGACAGGATTGTTGGGCCGTTCTTCTTTACGGAAGAAATAGTGAATAGGTCAGTGTACCTGGACATGTTGGAGCAGTTTGTGTACCCTCAGATACAAGACTTGCAACACAACATAATTTTTCAACAAGATGGAGTTCCGCCGCATTGGTCAACGGCTGTTCGCAAGTTCCTGGATAGGAAGTTTCCCAATCGTTGGATCGGACGCGGAGGACCCGTTGCCTGGCCACCACGTTCACCCGACGTTACGCCGCTTGATTTCTTCGTGTGGGGATTCGTGAAGGACCGCGTGTATGAGACCAAACTGGACGATATTCTTGCGTTGCGACATCGTATCACTAATGCGATTGCAACAATAATAGAGGAAATGTTACAAAGAACTTGGCAAGAAACTGAATATAGACTCGATATTCTTCGTGCTACAAATGGTTCACATGTAGAGGTTTATTGATAATAAATAAATACACTACTGGCCATTAAAATTGCTATACCACGAAGATGACGTGCTACAGACGCGAAATTTAACCGACAGGACGAAGAAGCTGTGATATGCAAATGATTAGCTTTTCACAGCATTCATACAAGGTTGGCGCCGGTGGCGACACCTACAACGTGCTGACATGAGGAAAGTTTCCAACCGATTTCTCATACACAAACAGCAGTTGACCGGCGTTGCGTGATGAAACGTAGTTGTGATGCCTCGTGTAAGGAGGAGGAATGCGTACCGTCACGTTTCCGCCTTTGATAAAGGTCAGATTGTAGCCTATCGCGATTGCGGTTTATCGTATCGCAACACTGCTGCTCGGGTTGGTCGAGATCCAATGACTGTTAGCAGAATATGGAATCGGTGGGTTCAGGAGGGTAATACGGAACGCCGTGCTAGATCCCAACGGCCTCGTATCACTAGCAGTCGAGATGACAGGCATCTTATCCGCATGGCTGTAACGGATCGTGCAGCCACGTCTCGATCCCTGAGTCAACAGATGGGGACGTTTGCAAAACAACAACCGTTTGCACAAACAGTTCGACGACGTTTGCAGCAGCATGGACTATCAGCTCGGAGACCGTGGCTGCCGTTACCCTTGACGCTGCAGCACAGACAGGAGCGCCTGCGGTGGTGTACTCAACGACGAACCTGGGTGCACGAATGGCGAAACGTCATTTCTTCGGATGAACCCAGGTTCTGTTTACAACATCATGATGGTCACATCCGTGTTTGGCGACATCGCGGTGGACGCACATTGGAAGCGTGTATTCGACATCGCCATACTGGCGTATCACCCAGCGTGATGGTATGGGGTGCCATTGGTTACACGTCTCGGTCACCTCTTGTTCGCATTGACGGCACTTTGAACAGTGGACGTTACGTTTCAGATGTGTTACAACCCGTGGCTCTACCCTTCATTCAATACCTGCGAAATGCTACATTTCAGCAGGATAATGCACGACCGCATGTTGGAGGTCCTTTACGGGCCTTTCAGGATACAGCAAATTTTCGACTGCTGCCCTGGCCAACACTTTCTCCAGATCTCTCACCAGCTGAAAACGTCTGGTCAATGGTGACCGAGCAACTGGCTCGTCACAATACGCCAGTCACTACTCTTGATGAACTGTGGTATCGTGATGAACTGTGTATCGTGATGTGATTAACTGTGTATCGTGATGAACTGTGGTATCGTGTTGAAGCTGCATGGGCAGCTGTAACTGCACACGCCATCCAAGCTCTGTTTAACTCAGTGCCCAGGCGTATCGAGGCCGTTATTACGGCCAGATTTGGTTGTTCTGGGTACTGATTTCCCAGGATCGATGCACCCAAATTGCGTGAAAATGTAATCACTTGTGAGTTCTAGTATAATATATTTGTCCAATGAATACCCGTTTATCATCTGCATTTGTTCTTGGTGTGGCAATTTTAATGGGCAGTAGTGTAAATTCTTTGAGACGCTCTACAATGTGGTGCATTTTTCATTGTCGAATCTACTGTGGGTTTTCAAAATCAGGGTGGTCTGAATGGGACAGCCTGTATGTATATTCAATTTAAGACTTCGACAGTGCCCTGCGCTGCGGGCGTCTGGGGACGAACGCGTGGCCGCGGGCCGTGCTAAAGCGGACCGCTGTCCGGACAGATCGGATCAATGGCGGCGGCAGGCGGCCGCCCCCTGGACCGCACTTGTGAATGGCCCGCCTCTGAATGGGACGCCGTCCAAGGGCCGGCGCGGCGCGCTGCTGCAGACCCACAACGCCCAGCTGCGACGCCGGGCTGCATGCCTATCTAGGCGCAGCAGCTGCTTCCGCGCTCGGCAACGGCGGTTCTCTTTAAAGGGGACTGTGCCTAGCCATCACCGATTTCGTCCAGATTTATGGTATAGCCAGGCCTTGGTCATAGATTAAAGTGATAGAAGTGGGGGTTCCAGAACATATTTAGAAAAAAATAGCATTTTTGGCGCGAATCGGAGGACGCATGAACCACTTACGTTAGCTTAACTTCGAGGCATAGCCGAAAGCGTAACCAACGGTAATCCGAGGGTCTTGGTATTGAGTCGCATATGGAAAGACTTCTCTCATTTTCAATTTTTACGTCACTTCACTACAAATAAACCGAGGTAATGCTTAGTATATTGTGCTTGATGTGATGAAACCCTATTTGTAGGGCAACAAATTTCTTACGTTAATTGATTCGTGAGGAGAGTAAGAAAATCCGCAATTATACCACGACATTTCTCAAAGCGAGAATGGACTGTCATCGTGCACTACTAAATACACACAGCTAAAGCAACACTTCGAATCGTCGGCTAAGAATTTGATCAAAAAGCTTCAGAACCGTTCTTATCTCGTCTAGAGAGAAAAACAAAGCACATCCTAAGAAAACTGCCTCAAAATATATTGTAAATCGCAAGCGATCCTCGCCAATATTTGGTGAAATGAAGGATTACTGTGGTTTACTACCAAACTGTGCGATGAGAGGGAACAGTGTATGAATGTAAAACAAATTTGTTTTTCTATACAAACTTATCAATTGTAAAATAAAATGATAATCGTGAACGCCTTAGAACCCCTTCCTCGAAATTTATCTTCACCCCAAGTTTTCCTTGACCTTTCCTTTCACGCCTTTTGTGAAAATATTAATAAGTACAATATATTGAGCGTTATTTCGGTTTATTTGCAGTGTAAGTAAAGTAAGAGTCGAAAAATTAAAAAAATCTGCATTAGGACTGGAACCCGCGACCCTCGGATTACCGTTCTGTGGTCTTTCCGCTGCGCCAATCGTTGCCTGGAAACTACGCTAAGATGGCTCATGCGTCGCCCAACCCTCGCAAAAAATGCTGTCCCCCCTCGAAACTCTTGGTCATCTGGAGCTCCCGCTTCTGCCGCTTGCATATCTGTCCAAGCCCTGCACATACCATACATTTGGACGAAATCGGTGATGATGAGCAGGCGCGGTCCCCTTGTCAGTTCCTCTCCTGTTTAATAGCAGTGGGCAGCACACAGGCCTACCCTACAGGTTCACAATGGACAAGAGAGTAATTGCGTATTTGCAATGAACAGATTCCAAATCACAATTACGCTATCCTGATAACGTTGGAATAACAATGAGTGGTAAAATGGAATATCTGAACACGTCTTGTACCACTGATTTACTAGACCGCTAAAAATCAACACATCATTTATTATTAAAAATTAAATTCCCTGAGACTAAATAAAAATGAAACGTACTTGCCTTGCAAATACAAGCACAACGTAAACAAGGCATTAAGTGCAAACAATTTAACAATATTCACAATTCACTTAGAATGCCTTAATATGTAGTATTGTGTCACGTAATTACATTCGCAACATCAGTGTTCAGCTGACGACGGGCTGCCATTTCAAAAAAGAACTACTCACATACGTCAACAGGTGACATTGTTATATCGTTGTAGAGGCGATAAAAGTATACATTATAAGTAGGACAAATTAATAACAAAAACAGTGTTAGAAAAATGAAAATAGAAGAAGGGAAATTAAAAACGATAGATAAGAATGTACGAACAAAACTAAACGTTTAAATCAAGTAATTCATTTGAGGTCTGAGCGCAAGGAGACGAATGGGGAGCATACTGGGACAGTCACAAATCAGTCGTAATTCATACACGTGAGAGGCAATAACGTATAACATGTTACATTCAATAATGTAACATGTATTTCATTCGTGAGGAAATCTCACGGAAATGCTGAAAAATCAAACAGATACAATCTATACTCAACCGATCTAGTGCAATCATATAATCAAATCGTTATGAACCTGTAGCGGCAGCTAGAGAGTGAAAGGTACGACTATTTTCGTATTTTCAAATCAACGGCTGAATGGGGGCCTGGTACGCAGCTGAGTCACCTTGTTTGCTAGCCTGTAGGCTGACAGTTGCCCGCGTTGTGATGGAGATGGATGTTACGTGTTCACAGCTCCAGGACACCAACAAAACCCCGCTAGGTCCTATTTAAAAGATCTGTACCAACATGAAAACAGCAGACTGTCTAGGTAGGCACTATTTTCTACTGGCACACCAACCTCAACAAGTATCTTCAAGGACTATGCCGCAGACTGACAGCAGCTTTTTTCATAGAACTGAATGGGACGAAAGCTATGAAATATGCCACACAAAATCGAATTTCGAGATGGCATTGTTAGAGGAGCCATGCGTCTGCATTGAATTTTGCGAGGAACTCAACAAAACCTTTATAGAGACACACCACATGCAGAAAGCCTGCGGTGAAGAGTGCTCAAGCCGTACTCGGTGTTACGAATAGTTCACACGGTTTAAAAATGGCCGGACGGAAATCAAAGACGACCCTCGTTTAGGACGCCCTTAGACGTCTACCGAAGGCTTGGTTCACCATGAATTCGTGGTATTATAGTGACGTGTTGCGACACCTGCGAGAAAATGACAGAAGGAAACGACCTGAAATGTGGCTAGACAATTCATGGCTCTTGCCATTACGATAACACACCCGCACATTCATCCCTGTTGGTGCGTGACTGTTGTACAAAAACGAAATCACTACGCTGCCTCATCTTCCGTACTCTCCAGACATGGCACCGGCGAACTTTAATTCCCTAAGTTGAAAATCACGTTGAAAGACGAAGGTCTGCAACGGTACGAGACAAAAGAAAATGTGCAGACGGCGCTTCGCGCGATTAGATTAGATTAGATTAGATTAGATTAGATTAATACTTGTTCCATAGATCATGAATACGACACTTCGTAATGATGTGGAACGTGTCAGGTTAATAAAAGATGTCTGTACAAGAAATTACATTACACAAAATATTGCATGACACTAATGATTAAGTTTTTTTTTTTTTTTTTTTCTTACTTTATATCTAAAAATTCAGCCAATGAGTAGAAGGAGTTGTCATCTAGAAATTCTTTTAATTTATTTTTAAATGTTAGTTGGCTATCTGTCAGGCTTTTGATGCTGTTTGGTAGGTGCCCAAAGACTTTTGTGGCAGCATAATTTACCCCTTTCTGTGCCAAAGTCAGATTTAACCCTGCATAGTGAAGATCATCCTTTCTCCTGGTGTTATAGGTATGCACACTGCTATTACTTTTGAATTGGGTTGGATTATTATCAACAAATTTCATAAGGGAATATATATACTGTGAGGTTACTGTGAGGATCCCTAGATCCTTAAATAGATGTCTGCAGGATGACCGTGGGTGGGCTCCAGCAATTATTCTGATTACACGTTTTTGTGCAATGAATACTTTTCTACTCAACGATGAATTACCCCAGAATATGATGCCATACGAAAGCAGTGAATGAAAGTAGGCATAGTAAGCTAATTTACTGAGATTCTTATCACCAAAATTTACAATAACCCTAATAGCATACGTAGCTGAACTCAGACGTTTCAGCAGACCATCAATGTGTTGCTTCCAGTTTAACCTCTCATCAATGGACAAACCTAAAAATTTTGAAAATTCTACCTTAGCTACAGACTTCTGTTCAAATTCTATATTTATTACTGGAGTTTTGCCATTTACTGTACGGAACTGTATATACTGTGTTTTATCAAAATTTAAAGAGAGTCCGTTTGCTGAGAACCACTTAATAATTTTGTGAAAAACATCATTTACAATTACATCACTTAGTTCTTGGTTTTTGGATGTTATTACTATACTTGTATCATCAGCAAAAAGAACTAACTTTGCATCTTCATCAATGTGGAATGGTAAGTCATTAATGTATATCAAGAACAGTAAAGGACCTAAGACCGAACCCTGTGGGACCCCGTGCTTGATAGCACCCCAGTTTGAGGAATCAGCTGTTTTAACATTACACGAACCACTTATTTCAACTTTCTGCATTCTTCCAGTTAAGTATGAATTAAACCATTTGTGCACTGCCCCACTCAAACCATAATGATTTAGCTTATCTAAAAGAATTCCATGATTTACACAATCAAAGGCCTTTGAGAGATCACAAAAAATACCAATGGGTGATGTCCGGTTATTCAGAGCATTTAATATTTGATCAGTGAAAGCATATATAGCATTTTCTGTTGAAAAGCCTTTCTGAAAACCAAACTGACATTTTGTTAGTACTTTATTTTTACAAATATGGGAGGCTACTCTTGAATACATTACTTTCTCAAAAATTTTTGATAGAGCTGTCAGAAGAGAGATTGGGCGGTAGTTGTTGACATCCGACATATCCCCCTTTTTATGCAATGGTTTTACAATGGCATATTTCAGTCTATCAGGGAAAACACCCTGCTCCAAAGAGCTATTACATACGTGGCTGAGAATTCTACTTATCTGTGGGGAACAAGCTTTAAGTACTTTGCTGGAAATGCCATCAATTCCGTAAGAGCTTTTACTTTTCAGTGAGTTTATTATTTTACTGATTTCAGAGGGAGAGGTTGGTGGAATTACAGTTGTTTCAAACTGTGCAGGTATGGCCTCTTCTATTAATAGCCTTGCCTCTTCTAGTGAAGATCTAGATCCTATTTTCTCCACAACATTTAAAAAATGATTATTCAAAATATTTTCAATTTCTGATTGTTTGTTAGTGCACTTGTCATTCAATTTTATTGCACTAAAGTCTTCCTGTGCTCTTGGTTGCCCTGTTTCCCTTTCAATAATATTCCAAATTGCTTTAATTTTATTATCAGAGTTACTGATCTCAGACATGATACACATGCTTCTGGACTTTTTAATAACTTTTCTTAGTACCGCACAATAGTTTTTATAATATTGAACAATTTCGGGGTCAGTACTCCATCTTGCTGTTAGATACAGTTCTCTTTTGCGGTTGCAAGATATTCTTATTCCTTTAGTTAGCCAAGGTTTTTTATATGTTTTCTTGGAATTATGTTTAACTATTTTCTTGGGAAAACAATTTTCAAATACCCTTAAAAATGTATTGTGAAATAAGTTATATTTCAAGTTTGCATCGGGTTCCTTATACACTTCATCCCAGTCTAGCTGCTGTAGGCTTTCCCTAAAGTTTGCAATATTTATATTGTTAATTGAACGCACTGCTTTGAAAGTCTGATTTATTATACTGCATGGAGCTATGTCATGTACTGTAACAAGCTGTGCACTATGATCTGAAAGACCATTCTCAACAGGATAAGCATTTATGTCCTTAAACTTATCTTGGTCTATAAAAAAGTTATCTATCAATGTACTGCTGTTCTTTGTTATCCGAGTAGGAAAATCAATGACGGAGCTCAAATTGAAAGAACTGAGTAATACTAAAAGGTCATTCTTCCTATTACACTCTTTCAGGGAATCAACATTGAAATCCCCACAAATGATAATTTGCTTCCCCCCGTCTGACAGATAGCACAACAAAGCATCCAAGTTTTCCAGAAATAGCTGGAAATTCCTCCAGCAAGAGGCGTACCGAGACTGCTTCCGGGAGTGGAAACGGCGTTGGGAGCGGTGTACCAATTGTGGAGGAGAGTATTTCGAAGGAAACCGTGCACAATAAGTAAAAGGTAAACGTAAAAATTTTGTGGGCAAAATTCCGGAATTTTTTGAATAGATCTCGTGTATATATTCAAATAAAATTTCCCTCCCGCAAAACTGAACCATTACTATTTCGCACATTTTGATATACAGACCTTATTGAACATGTTTCGAAATCTGTTGTGATAGTAAAACAAATTTCTGCGAGTACTGTACAACTAAAAAGACTTCAAGATAGCGACGTCATTCAATACATGTAAAGCATTTCTTTATGCTAATTTGACCAACACTCTCGCTAGCACCGCTTCATAACTACTTCACGTCGAGGTACGCAGTACGAAAATTTTGATATCCGTTTACATGGCATCTGTCTCAATTCACAATCAAATCTATGCTAAAAAGGAAATTGGCAGCAGTGAAAGAAAGGCTACGAAACAATACTAGTTTAATTAAAACAAAGTAAACCAAAGTTACAAGCTCGATAGCTTTCGACAATGTGTTAACTCAGTCACTCTCGCAGTCATTTGTTCTGATATATGCTTTACACGGAGGTGGTAAGTAATGGTATTGGTCCTAAACTCGTGTCGGGCCTCCTTTTGCTCGGTATAGCACAGCAACTCGACATGGCAAGGATTCTACAAGTCGTTGGAAGTCCCCTGCAGAAATATTGAGCCATGCTGCCTCCATAAACGTCCATAATCGAGGGACTGTTGCTGGTGCACGATTTTGCGCACGAACGGAACTCTCGATTATTTCCCATACCTCTTCGGTGAAATCCACGTCGGGCGATGTGGATAGCCAAACCATTCGCTCTAATTGAGGACCGGTGACATGACAATGCGTCATCCACAAAAATTTCATCATTGTTTGGAAACATGAAGTCCATGAATGGCTGACAATGGTCTCCAAGTATCGGAACACAATCACTTCCAGTCAATGACCTAGTCCACTCCATGTAAACACAGCCCACGCCATTATGGAGCCACCACCATCTTGCACAGTGCCTCGTCGACAACTTGGGTCCATGGCTTTCTGGGGTCTGCGCCACACTCGACCCCTACCACCAGCTCTTACCAACTTAAATCGGGACTCATCCATACAGGCCGCGGTTTTCCAGTCGTCTACGGTCCAACCGATATGACCTCGAGCCCAGGAAAGGCGCTGCAGGCGATCTCGTGCTGTTGGCAAAGGCTCTCGCGTCGGTCGTCTGCTGCTATAGTCCATTTCGCCGCACTGTCCTACCGGATACGTTCGTCGTACGTACCGCACTGATTTCTGCGGTTATTTCACGCAGTGTTGCTTGTCTGTTAGCATTGTCAACTCTACGCAAAGGCCGCTGCTCTCGAGCGTTAAGTAAAGGCCGTCAGCAACTGCGTTGCCCATGGTGAGAGGTAATGCGTTAAATTTTATATTGTCGGCACACTATTGACACTGTGTATCTCAGAATACTGAATTCCCTAACGATTCCCGACGTGGAATGTTCCATGCATGTAGCTCCCCCTACGATTCCCTGTCCAAGGTCTGTTAATCCCCTTCGTGCGGCCATAATCACGTAGGAAACCGTTTGACAGGAATCGCCTTCTGTGAATGTGCATATCGCTGTCCCATGACTTTGCCACCTCAGTGTATTTGTATTCAGAAATGTACACCAATCCGCTGGTTCCGACCAAGGTTTTCGGGAGGTTTCCCTTGGTTCTAAGGGCGTTTGTCGGAACTGGTAAGCCCACTCCCATTTATTCTCAATGGGGATTCCCTATTTGTCCCACTATCTGCTTGTCTGATAATAGACTGAATAGAACCGCGACGCTTTCATGGGCCGGATCTCGAATAGCCTGCTCCACTCCCAGGAGCGTAACATGCAATTCAAATCAGAACAATACTCCATTCAGAAACAAGTACACATACATATACACACTATTCATACAAACGTTATAATTTCTCGCTGAAACAGCGTCCCAAACGGAATTACAGAAGTAAATTAATAAGCTTCCAATTCCCCGGTTCCGAATAAAGCTTTTTGGAGGTTTCTCTTGGTTATAAAGTGTATGCCGGAGTTGATAAGCCCAAGTGCCACAGTGTCAGTTCGTCTGATACCTGGGGCTTCTTTTACGTAAAAGGCTTTAAGAGTTTTCACATAAAATTTCGGAGGCACGTCCTCGTATGTTTTCTACGTTATGGATGCAAAATATCGGCACGAATTATCGACAGAATAACAGAAGAACTACTAGTAGATGACCTCAGGGAAGATCAGTTTGCGTACGGAAGAAATGTTGGAACACGCGAGAGAATATAGGCCGTACGTCATTCTTAGACTGAAGAAACGCAAACCTACTTTTACAGCACGTGTATACTTACAGAAAGCTTTTGACAGTGGTGACTGGAATGCATTCTTTAAGATTCTGAAGACATCAGCATAAAATACAGGAAGTTAAAGCTTACTTACAACTTGTAAAGAGTCGACGAGCATGAAAGGGAAGCAGAAGTTAAGAGAGTGAAACAAGGTTGTAGTCTATTCCCGATGTTGTTTTGCCTCTACTTTAAGCACGCTGTGTGTGTGTGTAACCAAGGACACATTTGGGGAGGAAATCAAAGTTCAGGGAGAAAAACCAAAAACATTGCCGATGACATTTTAATTCTGTTAGCGGCAGCAAAGGACTTGAAAGAACAGTTGAACGGAATGGACGGTGTCGTCGAATTAAATCAGACGAGGAAATGACACACTAAAAGCAGTAGATGAGTTTTACGATTTTGGCAGCAAAACAACTGATGATGGCTGAAGTAGACATGAAGAATGGGCAGTTCACGTAAGTAATGAGGCGGCACTGAATAGAATTGAGGCACAACTTGACTAAAAGAAGAGATTGGTTGATAGGACACTATCTCAGACATCAGGGAATCATCGGTTCATATTGGAGGAAAGTGTGTATATGTGTGTGTGTGTGGGGGGGGGGGGGGAGGGGGGGGGTAAATACTGTAGATGGAGACAAGAAGTGATGAATACAGTAAGCAGATTCTAATGGATGTTGATTGCAGTAGTCATTCGGAGATGAACAGGCTTGCATAGGTTAAGACTATCGTGGAGAGCTGTATCAAAGCAGTCTTCGGACTGAAGACGACGACGACGATTACTTTCGACTCCGTCATTGCGGTTTTTCATCACCCTTGAGAATAACTATACGTACGTTACCCTGAATGAGCCTAAGTTGCTGATAATTATATCTGTGACGTATGGCACGCAAGTGAAAGTGCGTAAGAATCCTGTCTTATAACCCTACTGATCAGAGTATTCTGCTTTGTTTACCGACTGCTGGAACGGTAAACGATTTCCGACAACAGGTGCGTCCGAGACGAGAGAGGCGGGAGGACGGCCACGTGCCGCTCTCGGCAGGACCGCTGGAGCCGGAACACTGGAGCGTTCCGCCGGAAATAACGTCGCCACGGTCACACTAAAAGTGTCGTGTCCGCCGCTCGCATCTGGGTTAAAATATCTGCCGCACCGGCCCGCGACATCGCCGTCTCGGCTTCTGATGCGGGCTCCAGCATCCACCCGTCTGACGCGACACGCGACTGAATTATCGCCCGCTACTCAAAGGAAGAAACTAACGTCAAATCTCTACTTTAAATGTTCTTTAGCATCGGTTCCAAAACTTCTTTGGCTCCCCCCGCCACCAATAAAACAGAGCCTCTTCGCGGCAAAAAGAAACTCGGAACAATGGTCTATTTAATGCAGTTGAAGTGCGATTAGGTTAATTTAAAATTACAGCGTGCATCGAAGACGTTCTTACGAGTTCGCAAGAGTATATCTTTTAAATTAATGAAGATAAAAACATGGAGTAAATTTTAACATACGCATCGAAATTAGAAGTTTACCTTGGCGCCAGATGTAAGTTGCCAGATCTTGTGATTGCCGGTACGAGTCTCGCTGGTGCAGTTAGCTCTCACGCTCATTCAATCGTTAATTCATTTCGAAATGTGACGGGGACACAGCAAATAAAGATGACTAGCGTTCCCTCGTTCGAAAAGTGAAATCCAGTTATAACTGTGCGGCCTGGTTTTCGGCACAACGTCCCCTACAGTGCAAGGAGCGAGCATAATGTTGGTATTATCAGCCGCTTGAACAATTTGTTCAACATGAGCACCGCAGACGAGATGCTGTACAGTGCCAGATCCGGCACTGGTGGCCAAAATAGGAACAAATTTTTTTTTTCCCTGTGTAAATCGGTTCCGTATCAACGTAGTTCAATACGTACAAGGTTTCACTGCCGTATGATAATTACAGTCCGCATTGGACCTCTGCGAGTAGATGCACTTGAATTATAACCATCGGATATGTGACGAGTTCGGCTATCTCTGGATGTCTGTCGTGCGTGCGGTGGACAGCATATGAAACATGTGTGAAAGATTAACTAAAACGTTTAGCCTACAAATATTTGCAAAAAGCACCCTAAGGTGGTTGTGCATGCATGCTTGCAGATATGTAGACGTAGACACCGTCCACAGGCCCTGGAGGGTACATCAACACCGATCGAACAACCGACCGCCATGTCATCCTCTGCAAATGACGTCATTGGATGGGGTACAGGGAGCGTGGGGTCAGCACACCCCTCTCCCGGTCGTTGTCACTTTTCGTGAGCTGGAGTAGCTACTACTCGGTCAAGTAATTCCTCAACTGACATCAGGAGACTTGGGTGTATCCCGTTCCAATCCTCCTACCACAGGAAAAAAAACCCACACACACACAATTTGCATCAATTTTCTATCTACAAAGGGCCATCAAAAAGTTCACGTTTGAGGGCGTTGCTGCAACGCATATTCAACAAAGCACGACTCCGATGCGATTGTATAAGCAGTGACATGTAGCCAAGGGATGAGTGTGGCATTCGTGTCTTTCCCACGTGCGTGCGGTAAATGTGGACTATTGCGGCGTTATTACCAAATACGTCCAAACAGGACCAAGATGCTGTTATTCGTTTCTTGGCTGTTGAATGATAAACACCGACAGACACCCGTCGGAGAATGAAGAATGTGTAAGGGGCAGCACGTCTGTCGAAAACCACCGACAATGGGTTCTGCTGCTTCATGATAACGCACGTCCCCATACCGCAAATGTCGTAACGCAGAACGACACTCGAGCAACCGTGCTACAGTCCTGATCCCTCGATCCCGCAAAAAGAAAAAAAAACCACACACACACACACACACACACACACACACACACACACACACACAGACAGACAGAGAGAGAGAGAGAGAGAGAGAGAGAGAGAGAGAGAGAGAGAGAGAAGCCCTGAAGGGTCGAAGATTCCTGTCGGACGAGACTGTGCTGTAGGCAGATATTGGTTTCTTCATAGAGCAGGACACGACGTTTTATCAAACGGTTATCTTCAACCTTGTGCGTCGATGGGATGATTGCTTCAGTGCTCACGGTGATATAGCCTGATTGGCATACCAATTCTGGACTGTTCGGTCTTCGAACTGAAAATTTTTGATCGTTCCTTATGTATTCATTCGTGCAGAGGACATAGGTTTGTGAAATCGGGGAAATTTTTTAAATACCCTGTCTAATAATGCACCGAAAACGTATCATAAATGCACAAAGTAGTGGAAAGACTTGTCATCAATATAATAAATGGGCTGTATGAGCTTCTCTGTGTCTAATATCGAATTATTTTCACGGTGCGCCTGTTAGCAATACCTTCCTACTGTGCCGCCCACAATGGTGAATGTAAAATAAAAATGACATATGTGTGACACTTCGGTTGTGGTTATTTGTAACTGGATTTAGAGTGAACAACATAGATATGTAGATTTAGATGACCCGTTTGTCAGACTTCGTACGCTCATGAGTGTCAAGCGCCAGCTATCGACCACAACCTGAAGCATCATGGAACCATCAAATTGGTAATGGAAGCAAATGTATGTGTGTGTGTGTGTGTGTGTGTGTGTGTGTGTGTGTGTGAGAGAGAGAGAGAGAGAGAGATAGGGGGAGTGGTAAGATTTGTAGGAGAGCAAGAAGGCTTGAATACAGTGAGCGGGTTCAAATGGACGCATATTGCGGCAGTCACGCTGAGGTGAAGAGGCCTGCACAGGAGAGCTGCACCAGACGCAGCAGCCAGCAGTCCCGTAACGGCGGTGGACGGGCCTGAAAAACGCTTCTGTCAGCAAGTCGTGGCTAACGAAGCCGCCAAGGCTGGGCAGTGTGAGAGTGAGTGGGTGGGTGGGGATGGCTGCCGATACGCCGCCGGCGACGACTGCGGCGCCTCCCCTCTGTGCTGGACCACACAGGGCGCCAGATGAGACCCGGACGCGCGTTTCTTTCATCTGCTTCTGCGCGTGTCGCTTTATGTAAGCCCATCATTGGCTCCGCCATGGAGCCAGCGGCCCTGAAGGAATTCGCTTTGGAAAGGCGGCTTTGTGAAACAATTTTTTCAAGGTACGGACTTTACACCACGTCTGTCTCTACAGGATATCTCAAAACATTTAGGGTCGAAAGTATACATATGGCTAAGCTGGGTACTCTCAGATAAGGACGGCCCGAAATGAATGTTTCAGCTAGAATCGAAATAAGCAACTTACACTTCACATCACCGCGGACGAAAATGCCTCATCCATGAACAATACGAAGTATCAAAAATTCGGCACTGAAATACTTCGCTGGGTAATCTACGGTAGAACTGAATTCTGAGTCCGAAATTATTTCGTTCCACTGTTCGCAACGTTTATACAGCGCATTTCAAAAACAGACTGCATAATTTCGTATACGTATTCCCCAAATGTAGACAATTTAAAAAAATGTGTCCGGAAATACTTCTTTTCCGAGCTATGGATTTTAAAATAACCATTAGTGAATGGAACGTTTTTCTTGCCGCAAGTATCTGCCGTGACAGAAGATACTAAATGGTCCCCGCGCCCAAGTTCCCGAGTTCGATTCCTGGCGGGGTCAGGGATTTTCTCTGCCTCGTGATGACTGGGTGTTGTGTGATGTCCTTAGGTTAGTTAGGTTTAAGTAGTTCTAAGTTCTATGGGACTGATGACCATAGATGTTAAGTCCCATAGTGCTCAGAGCCATTTGAACATTTTTACTAAATGGTTCAAATGGCTCTGAGAACTATGGGACTTCTGAGGTAATGGGTCCGCTAGAACTTAGAACTACTTAAACCTAACTAACCTAAGGACATCACACACATCCAGGGCCGAGGCAGGATTCGAACCTGCGACCGTAGCGATCACGCGGTTCCAGACTGTAGCGCCTAGAACCGCTCGGCCACTCCGGCCGGCAGAAGATACTAACAGGACTTATAATTCCGAGACAAAGGTACACACTGAGTGCTGTGTTTGGCGTTCGACAGGTACTCAGATTAGGAACTGGCAGAAGTGCACTTCATGTGCGAGAAGGCGGACGGCAACGCCGCGCTGGTTAGTCGTTTGTACTGGATGGTTATAATTATTAAAGTACATCTACTCACAGAGGTCCAGTGTAGGCTGTGCAGCCAAACTTGGTAGATTTTCAAATCCGTAAATGCGGAACCGATTTATGGTGGAAACCATTAGTTACAATTTTGGTCACCAGATGCAAATCGGGCATTGTGAGTGCAGGCCTAATGGAATAGGAAAGGAACGTGGAGCAGGAAGGGTTAAACAAGTGAGAGAGACATAATGTTGATTTTATTATTAACTGTCGCTTACACAGTTTGTTCAATACACGCACAGGAGACCTCGAGGAAATGATGTACGGGGACAGGTCTATACTTGGTGGCCAAAACTGAAACTAATATTTTTCCAGCGTAAGTCGGTTCGCCATCAACCATTAGCATACCTACCAAGTTTCGCTGCCATATGATAATTACACCCTACACGGGACCTCCGTGAGTAGCTGCACTCTGATTATAACCACCCGGCACCAAAGCCGCCAGCGAAATGTTTTCTTTCCGAGCGTCGTCAGTTACGTCGCACATCGTAACAGGGCGCGATGCGGCGGGAGGCTGAGGCGCATGGAGCCACGACGGCGGCGCGGCGCTGTTGACGGCCTAGCGGAAAGAAGCTTGTCAACATGCCGCTGGAAACGTAAGCCATCAACGTTTTCACCGCACCGTAATTTCGTGTTGGCGTCGTTGACTCGGCGGTACGAAGGCTCTAAATCTGAGAACACACCAGACCAGTCTGACAGCTTTCTAATTGCTTTTCATATCAATGCACTCAGAACCGCAAGTTGCTATGATGTAGGTTTACGAAATGTATGAGGACAATATCGGATTCAGGAAAACGTACAAGAACTGACTGAAAAAACAAAGAGCAGTATAATTTACAGCAATAATAATAATAATAATAATAATAATAATATCCCCTGGACGTGAAGGGGAAAATTCGCCAGCAGTCTTCATTTTTATTTGGCGTATTTCGATGTACGCCCCTCAATCAGTTAGATAAATTTTTTTTTACCTAATGTATTTGCCTAAAGCGTTCGTTGAAGATTTGTAGTTAGACGATGAATAAAACCATTTAAGCTTCGGTAGTCGGTCACCAGATAAAGAAGTAGGTGGTTCGAATCGTGGTGACAGACGAAAGGAGTCCCAGATCAGCAGGCGATGTTTGAATGCCCAATCCTCTTTACAGTTTCTAAAGACAGTGATGATGTGTGATATATGATTTTGATCAGTTATTTAGATACGACAAGCTCGACAATCCTCACTTTGGTATTGCAAAAAGAAGAATGGTAAACGCTAATTTCTCGTCGGAACTGATGTCATTACCGCACAGGCGACAGACAAAGGAAGATGGGATCGGTTGTGTATATTCTAGTAAAACCAACACAGTATTACCCTGAGAGATTTTGGGAAGGTCGTTAGAAACAAACTGTACTAGCTGAGAAGCGGAAAAATTACATACCTTTGTTAAAAATCAAAGAACTGTGACAACTGCAAAAAGTGTATAGAATATGCGATGAACTGCAACCAAAAATCTGATAAATTGATTTGATCACGGAGTAGTATCTCTAGCATCCACTGAAGCTTAAAAAATCATACATAGTGTTCAAAGTAAACATATAAAAAACGGTTACAAGTTAGACCAAATTGTCAACGGTCGGTCAAGCATAAATTAAAATTACATAGAAATGCAGGAAAAGAATTCTGTTTCAGTAACAGCTGATACTCGCGCCTATGGCTGACGAACTAGAGGCAATTCATTTTACTTCTCAATATTCTGGAGAACACGCTGGCAGTTCAGGTTGCGATGCCGTGAAGGGAGCAGCTGACGATTGACTTTTAGTTTGGTGAAAAGAATACGAACCGCAGCTGCTGAACAACAGCTACGAACAAAATCCGAAGTCCAGTGACTATGGACTAATTCAGAGTAACCTTGAAAAACTTGGGTAAGTCCGTGAGAGTTGGAGCACTGGGTGCGCCGCTACAGAGAAGCTCCCGCTACTTGCGAGGAAGCTCTTTTATGGAGAAGCTTGGTGCAAACGCGCTGCAGTCGTCTTCGTGTTAGTTATGGAGAAAAATCACATTCTCTGTTCTGGTAACACGAAAAGTTTCATAGTATAGTTGCGTAATTTTAGTATTAAGGCTTAATTTTCGCAATATTGGAGCAGTTTTTTTACTGCAAGCTTGGCAAACGTGTAGGTACGACACTAACCTAAACTGGCCACCGAGTTTGCTGCCTGGAGATAGGAGCAGGGGAAGTAGAGATGGTCCATCTCCCCCAGACATTCGGGAGAGGTGGACCGGTGTTGTTTGGGAAAGATGGACCAATTGTTTTAGTGTGGGAATGATGGAGCACAATTAAATTTAACTTGACGGCATGTGCAGTGAACCCACTGAAGCTGGCCGCAAACCCAGACTATGCTTATCTGTCGCAAGATGTGTCTGTACCAACAAATGAAGCAGAATCTCGCACAGAATCCAACCAACCACTTCCAAGCTCATCAAAAGATCTAGTGGTCCCATGCGCATCGAAAGAGATTTACCTGCACTAGTCGATCTCCTTCACGGACTTAACTTCCAACATAAATCTTATTAAACCTAAAACTTCCAAGATTACCACCTCAGAAGTGACTACTCCTAAGCCAACAAAGACAAAACTTTTGGAAGGTATATCAGCTGTTCCTTCTACTGATAAGATCATGAATTTTAAGAGGAAGACAACAACTGTATCCAGTGGACTACACTCTTTTGAAAATATTGAAACTGTACAAGAAAAAAAGAGGGTTAAGAAAAGAAACAAACAAGAAAAATGGTAGTGCAGAGAAAAACAGACTGGGGAAGCTAAAAAAGAAACGTACTGCTAACAGCTCATCGTGTTCGAGCAGACACTGCAGAAGATTACGAAAATAACTTTGATGAATTGGATGGAATGAATGAGTTGAGCGTGCTGAAATCTAATACGAAAATAATGCAAATTATTGGATTCAACGTGTTTCCTGTTGTCTATGGTTACAAGAATATTGTTCAACACTTGCTAATAAGTGTAACTGCTGTACTGAGAGAAAGACAGGCAATGCTTTAACAAAATCAACAACTCAATTAAGATTTATAATAAACCGATAAAATTGATTTTGAACTAAATTAAGTAATATAATTCTGTGATCATTATAACACACTTTCAAATAAAAATATGTAACTTTCATTCACTCTTTTCTTCATGTATAACCATTTTTATACGGTCCATCGGAGAGATGGACATTGGTGCATCTCACCCATACACCTATGGGTGAGATGGAACACGCATATTTTTTTCTATTTTATAGTATCTCTTGTTCAAATGGCTCTGAGCACTATGGGAGTTAACTTCTGATGTCATCAGTCCCTAGAACTTAGAACTATTTAAACCTAACTAACCTAAGGACATCACACACATCCATGCCTGAGGCAGGATTCGAACCTGCGACCGCTGCAGTCGCGCGGTTTTAGACTGTAGCGCCTAGAACCGCTCGGCCACCCCGGCCGGCATATCTCTTGTATTTTAACTGGCAGTGCCTCGATAATATACTGCACTTATGTTTACATGACAGTATACGAACATGCTGCCAGAAATACAAGAAAAAATTAAACAAGACTCAAATTTTATGCTGGAAAAAAGCGGTTCAACTCTCCCGAACGTACCCTATGTGAAGGAACTTGAATCTGCTTCTTTCATTTTGGAGTCGATAACAAATACTTTGTGATTACATAAAATCGCCGGTGCAAATATTGGAATGTAGCTGCAAAATTGCTAATATTTAATCCACACTGTTACCTGAAGACGAACTTGTTACCAACAATCTCGACACATTCTTGACAGAATTACTTCAAACTTTCACACGAATGTCTAACAAACGTTTGGATAATCATTAGCTACATATTTTTAATATACACTGTATATAAATACGCATTTTATATATAATCAGCAAGGTTGTTAATAGAAATCTCGAAAAGCTCTTCGATTTACTTCTATGTTTTACACGATACTCTAATAAGCATCGGGACAGACACGGGCTATTTATATTTTATAGTATATACAATACATACATAATACACTCTAAAACAAAGAAAAAACGACGCACCTCGAAGGAACTAACCGAATGCGACGGAAATCGGTGCATGTGATGTATATGTACAGACAGATAAACGATTACAATTTAGGAAAAAGATTGATCATTTATTCAAAAGAATGAGCTTCACGAATTGAACAACAACGCGTTAGTACATCTCTGGCTCTCTTACGCAAGCAGTTGTTCGGCTTGCATTGATTGACAGAGCTGTTGGATGTCCTCTTGAGGGATATCGTGGCAAAATCTGTCCAACTGACGCGTTAGCTCGTCGAACTGCCGGGCTGGTTGCAGGCTCCTGCCCGTAATGCTCCAAGCGAGAGATCCGACGACCTTGTTGGCCAAGCACGAAGACACGCAGGCATTACCTTCAGCCGAGGATGGCTTGTCATTAACGGCAATAAAACGCGGAGTACAATATCGTCTAAGCACTGCTGTGCTCTAAGAGTACTGCGGATGACAACCAAGGAAAAGAAATGTCACCCCGGTCGAGAGTTAGGCTGATATCTCACCACTGTTAAGGGTGCCTCCAGACACGTCTTCGCTGTTCATGGTGTCTGAAGACAGTTCTACTCCAGTCAATGAGATTCGAGGCCGAAGACGTGTCTGGAGACGCCCTAAACAGTTGTGCGATACCAACCCAACTGTCGCCGCCCACCATATGGCCCAGGGGTGGTGGTCTGGGGCGTCATTCCTTTTCACAGCACGACCCCTGTGGTTGTCATCCGTGGTAACCTTACAGCACAGCAGTACGTCCACAATACTATATGTCCAGTTTTGTGGTCCTTCATGGCAAGCCGTCTTGGCCTTTCATTTCAGGAAAATAACGCCCGCCCTCACAAGGCCAGAGTTTCTACTGCTTGTCTTCGCGCTTGCCAAACTCTTATCTTGGCCAGCAAAGTCGCCAGGTGTCTCCCCAATTGAGAACATTTGCGGCATCATGCGCAGGGCCCTCCAACCTTCTCTGGATTTGAACGATCTAAGGCTCCAATTGGACAGAATTTGGCACCATATCCGTCAGCAGGACATCCAACAACTGTATCAGTCAATACCAAGCCGAATAACTGCTTGCATAAATTCCAGAGATGGACCAACGCTTTACTGACTTCTTCAATTTGTGGCGCTCTTACTTGTGAATAACCTAAACACTTTATTGATAGGCTAGTTGTTCTTTTAAAACAACAAAGTACTAAAACCGACTGCAGGAGAGAAAATGCTGTACTGTGAAGATGTGCGGTTTCGTTGTCTTTCTCGCAGTCAGAACTAAGATAGCAGGGCATTTAAATCACCACACAAAAATTTCCCCCATATATATTTATAATTTTAAACAAAAATTGTATACAGAAGAATGCAGCATTTTCTTCCTTCCTTGCAGTCGATTTTAATAGAATGCCGGACAAATTGTACACTCCTGGAAATGGAAAAAAGAACACATTGACACCGGTGTGTCAGACCCACCATACTTGCTCCGGACACTGCGAGAGGGCTGTACAAGCAATGATCACACGCACGGCACAGCGGACACACAAGGAACCGCGGTGTTGGCCGTCGAATGGCGCTAGCTGCGCAGCATTTGTGCACCGCCGCCGCCAGTGTCAGCCAGTTTGCCGTGGCATACGGAGCTCCATCGCAGTCTTTAACACTGGTAGCATGCCGCGACAGCATGGACGTGAACCGTATGTGCAGTTGACGGACTTTGAGCGAGGGCGTATAGTGGGCATGCGGGAGGCCGGGTGGACGTACCGCCGAATTGCTCAACACGTGGGGCGTGAGGTCTCCACAGTACATCGATGTTGTCGCCAGTGGTCGGCGGAAGGTGCACGTGCCCGTCGACCTGGGACCGGACCGCAGCGACGCACGGATGCACGCCAAGACCGTAGGATCCTACGCAGTGCTGTAGGGGACCGCACCGCCACTTCCCAGCAAATTAGGGACACTGTTGCTCCTGGGGTATCGGCGAGGACCATTCGCAACCGTCTCCATGAAGCTGGGCTACGGTCCCGCACACCGTTAGGCCGTCTTCCGCTCACGCCCCAACATCGTGCAGCCCGCCTCCAGTGGTGTCGAGACAGGCGTGAATGGAGGGACGAATGGAGACGTGTCGTCTTCAGCGATGAGAGTCACTTCTGCCTTGGTGCCAATGATGGTCGTATGCGTGTTTGGCGCCGTGCAGGTGAGCGCCACAATCAGGACTGCATACGACCGAGGCACACAGGGCCATCACCCAGCATCATGGTGTGGGGAGCGATCTCCTACACTGGCCGTACACCTCTGGTGATCGTCGAGGGGACACTGAATAGTGCACGGTACATCCAAACCGTCATCGAACCCATCGTTCTACCATTCCTAGACCGGCAAGGGAACTTGCTGTTCCAATAGGACAATGCACGTCTGCATGTATCCCGTGCCACCCAACGTGCTCTAGAAGGTGTAAGTCAACTACCCTGGCCAGCAAGATCTCCTGATCTGTCCCCCATTGAGCATGTTTGGGACTGGATGAAGCGTCGTCTCACGCGGTCTGCACGTCCAGCACGAACGCTGGTCCAACTGAGGCGCCAGGTGAAAATGGCATGGCAAGCCGTTCCACAGGACTACACCCAGCATCTCTACGATCGTCTCCATGGGAGAATAGCAGCCTGCATTGCTGCGAAAGGTGGATATACAATGTATTAGTGCCGACATTGTGCATGCTCTGTTACCTGTGTCTATGTGCCTGTGGTTCTGTCAGTGTGATCATGTGATGTATCTGACCCCAGGAATGTGTCAATAAAGTTTCCCCTTCCTGGGACAATGAATCACGGTGTACTTATTTCAATTTCCAGGAGTGTATTTATGGCTTATAAGCTTATGATCAGAATCTACTACGGAATATGAATCGTCAGAAACGTAATCCTACGCGTTCGCAGATGAAAAGCATGCGAAACGTTGTCACTGAAGCTACTATCCTTACACACAGACCCAGCCGCCAAACAAATCTGTTTTACACGCCGTATTCAAACTATCGGAACTGATTAACCCATTCATTTTAAGCTACTTTAATTCCGAATAAAGGTTTCGTATGCAATAACAATAAAGAAATTCAGAAAGAGGAAGAAGAGGGGGGGGGGAGGGGCAGGAAATGGACAGAAAAGGGGAAGAAGGAGATGGACAGAGCGGGGAGGAGTGGAGGAGAAGTAGCTGGGCAGTGAGAGGGGAGAAGGAGATTAGGACGCATCTGCAATTCCTATACATATGTGGCAATTGCGAAGCACTGCCAGGTCCGCTAGTACCGGATATAAAACAGAGCGTTTTGGTTCCCGCGGTTGGATACTGCTGTCCCGCAATGCCGCTCTGCAGCGTGGTAGGTTATTGGTGACGGCGGCTCCCTGGCGCAAAATTAAAATCTTAACTTGACGGCGGGGGCAGTCTCTTTTTGTTCTTGTGTCCTAAGATTTAATCTTGCCTGTGCTAGCCTGGCTGGGAAGACAATTAGGGAGCGCACCACTTCCTACGGACCCGGGAGAAGACTCGGGACCAGAAAGAGCTGCATCGATCGCATAAAACACTGCCGTCCGCCTGGTCTGTGTAAACCAGCCAGCGCTACGCACCTTCTTTTTCTTCCCCAACCGGAGCACGTGCCTGGCACCGGTGGGCGGACCTACTTAACAATACACTTCCACATTAATACCTGCCATTGTCCGTCTTTTGAAGCGGCAGCGACTAACTCTATGGCAAACAAGTACGACAGGTTTGCATTACGAAAATTACATCGCTCAGCCTCCGCTACTTCTTGCACACGATGATCTATTACGCCATCCACGCCGGATCTTGTTGAACTCAGCGGCTGTTACTCAATTAAAATCATTGAGAGCGACGGCAGTCAGCCACAAATAATTAGCTTAATTTCATTGTCATGACCATCTGGGCCCACTATGCCCATCATCATAAAGCCACACTTCTTCTATTACAGCGTCAAATCATTAGCTTTTCCAAACGTTCCATTTTTGTTCTCGCTGTTACGACATAACAGGTGTCGGTAACCTCTGGTGACGCATAGGCCCCATTTACATATCGGGTGGTTATAACTAATATATTATATAATAACAATTAAAGTGCAGCTACTCACTGAGATTCAGTGTGGGTTGTAATCAGCTATACATATGCGTTAATGTGGAAATGGTTTACCCTGGGAAAAAATTAGCCCCAATTTTGGCCACCAGGTGCAAATCTGGCGCTCAATAGCTTCTCGTCGACGGCTCCGGAGCCCATTAGAAGCAGTTAGTACTAAAATCAACATTTTGCTTTTCTCACTTGATTGATCTTCTCTGCCCATGTCTCGTTGTTCCTAATCTATTAAATATGGAAACATTTCTACACATCATTCTTGCAATCACCGCACCAGATTTGCATCTGGTGGCCAAAATTTATACTACTTGTTTCCAGCGTAAATCAATTCCGCATTAATGCTTTATAATATCACAAAGTTTCGCTGCTATACGACAATTACAATCGAAACTGGTCCGCTATGAGTAGCAGTACTTTATAACCAACCAGTACTACGTTAAGGTCTCGGGCAGTCTCGTCACATAACGCGACACGACCCCTGCTCGTGCATAATGTCTAAAACCACATAGCGTCCGTGACGTTAATGTTTATGGGGCGAAGTAGCTATATAAACTGCACCCTGCTCCCGTTGTTCAAATGGGCATACTTCACAAGTACTTGCCACTGTCGCCTATTACCAACACCACGCGTGCAAACCACCTCTCCTCCTCGCACGCAAGTAAACCATTAACGTCTCGCTCAGACTGGAAACATGTTCCTCTCTGCTGTTCAATCTAGCGACGGTGAAATTTCATTACGCAAGCGCGGAGTGAGTAAAACACTGGTCTGTGTCGACAGTTGAAAATCCGAGATGAGCCGAGCGTTGGCGAAACTAATCGAAAACTGGTCCCGGATGGAGAACAATGCTAACTCTCCCATGAATTTCTTCCGCAGGTCAATTAAACGAATCAACAGCAGAATGAGCGAACAAACTTTATCAGCGTTAGTGGTCGGTCGTGCGGCAGACAGACACGTGGAGTGGCACACGTGGTAGGGGCGTGGCCGCCCGGGCCCGGCGCCTCTGGGCTGGTCGGCGGAAGCCCCGTATGTATTTCCGTGCCCGGCACGCTCCGTCCGCTCTCCGCTCTGCAGACAACTCGTGTCTTTCTTGTCGCGGTCTGCCTTACGTACACAAATAGAAAATTTGATCCACATGGCAGTATGAGCATGTGTTTTCAAATTAATCATTGCATTTACTTTTCGACGTAACGCCTTTCTAGGTCAATGCACGAATCGAGCGTAAATGAGTACATTCCATCGCTCAAATGAGATAGTCGAAAACCTTCAAGTTCCCATTTACGGCTACCGTAAAGTCGTCGTTAGAATCAACATGTTTTCTGGTCATATTTTTCTTTACGTGTGGTAACAGGTGGAATTCGGTGAACAAGGGGCGTGTTCCGTAAAGACTTAAGGAACACACTCTTCATTCACCAGATTCGGCAACCTCCGATTCCCACTTATACTTCCGTAAACAGATGCATTGTCGTGATGAAACATCTTTTCTTTTTCATCTAGTTGGTCCAGAATACATATGTAATTATTGCAAGTTACTGTTTTACTCTTTGCAAGTTAACCAAGAAAAAGAATCTCGTCTACGTACGCGAAACACCAGTCAACGTTTCTGAAATACGAATTTAGATATCGTTTTCTTCTCAGGTGCGCCGGCTTCCCCCCCCCCCCCCCCCCCCCACTGCTTTGTTGTTTCATTTCCGCCATGAAGTCGTGGAACCGTGCCAAATATATGGTGATGAACTGGGGCATACAATCAGTTCGAGTCCTTTCAAAACGGTTGGAACGTTGTTGAGAACTTCGATTCTTCATCTTATTTCTTTATGGTCAGCATTCAACACACTCATGTAACACCCGTCTTGCAGAACTCTGGCTCACAGTTAATTCTTCACGTTTTCTGCTTACATATATGTCGTATCAACAACATCACACTACTTTAATTTCCTATTGTTCAGTACAATAACGTGCAGTTTCCCTTTATTTTCATCTGTGGTTGCTGTTTTCTTCGCGTTTATGCCTAAAAGAAAACTACGAGACGTTGGAATTGACCCATTCATTTGCTAACAATTTGAAAATTACCGGCAAACACGTTTTCTAGACATATTATTCCTTACATGTTGTAATAGGTGAAAGTCGGAGATTCCTAATTCTGGCGAATAAGGTGCGTATTCCATAAAGACTTCATTGTGAAATACCTCGTTAAACAGAAACGAATGATTTTCCAAACCAGATACATTTCCGTCTGAGGTAAACTGTCAAAAACAAAGAATTTCAAACGGTGCATCTATATCAACGAAACACATACAATACAATTAGTTTTTGGAAGCCGTATCCACAAACTATTCCAGAGCTCAAGCTCACTCACAAACTATTCCACAGTTCAAGCTCACTCTTTCGAAAGAACACAACACGTATTAACACACACACACACACACACACACACACACACACACACACACACACACACACACAATAATATTTCAGTGGTATCACTGCCACGCCGAAAGTCGCCTTCGTAGAAATGTGACTTATGCGAAGCTCTGTTCAAGTTATGTATCGTTTGAGTTCATCAGATTGACTGTGTTTAATGTCTGTGTCCACTGCGACACTAGCAAAGATGGTACAATGTCTGAGCAAAGTGTTTAACTTAATCGTTTACCTACGACATGGGGAGTCATTGGTAGCAAACAGCTGGCCAATCACAATTCCAGGCAAGTTAGTGTACTTCCACGGCTGTTCTGTAGTTTTCAAACAGCAAGAAGTTTACGAGTAATTGTTAAGGTTGTCCACAATATCAAAGACGAGTCATAACTCTTGTTCAAAGCACAGTGGAACAGGTGACATATGCAGCCGGCTACGAAGAAAGCAGCGAAAGGCAACGGAACTCAAAAGATCCATCCAGAATATTCGTAATCGTCGTGGTGACGTTGGGCACTATGGGTAAAGAATCTTGTGATTCCCAATACAGAGCCATACAATCCAAAGACATGTACATCTGTTCTCTACAAACTACGATGAAGTGGCGAAGGGTACGTTCCACTGTAACAATTATTAGGACTTTTGTCCTTTCCATCAACGTCTGGAGCGCGGGAACAATGACTGTCTGAATGCCTCCGTGCGCGCTGCAATTAATCTCATCTTGTATGAGTACGGTATGCGGGGATAGTAGTATATTCCAAGAGTCATCATTTAAAGCCGCTCGTTGAAACCTTGTACGAGGACTTTCTTGGGACAGTTTACATCTTTATGCAAGAGTCTACCAGTCTGCAAGAGTACGCCAGTTCAGTTTCTTCGGCATCTCTGTGAAACTCTGCCACGGATGAAGCAAATCTGTGACTATTCGAGCTGCCCTTCTCTGTATACCTTCAGTATCCTCTGTTAGTCGTCTGGTACGGGTTCCACACACTTGAGCAGTAGTCTAGGATGGGGTCGCACGAGTGTTTTTTAAGTAATCTCCTTTGTAGACTGATTGCACTTCCCCAGTATTCTACCAATAAACCAAAGTGTGCCACGCGCTTTACCCACGACCGAGCCTATGTGCTCATTCCATTTCCTATTCCTACAAAGTGTCACACCTACGTATTTGTACGAGTTAACCGACTACAACTTCGACTAATGATATTACAGTCATAGGACACTGCGTTTTTTCGTTTCGTGAAGTTGACCGTTTTACACTCCTCGGCATTTTTTGCGAGTTGCCAATCTTCGCACCACTTTGACATATTATCAAGACTGGACTAAATATGTATGTAACTTGTTTTAGGCAGTACCTCATTACAGATAACTCCATCACCTGCAGAAAGTCTGAGGTTACTATTAATACCGTGTGGGACGAAAGATGACAATGAAGTAAAGGAGAAACTCAGCTGAAGACTATCTCGTCGCTGAACAAACAATACCACGTAGCTGACTGTGTCGCTTTGCCGCGTAAGTGCAGGAAGTGCGTACAGCCACAGCACGTTAGTATCGCTTGTTACGTGCTGCGAAACAGTTCTTGCGTCCAGGCTTGAATTGAAGGAAATGGATACAGTTTCACAAGTAGAGCTTTTCACAAAGAAAGAAACCGCTGCTTACCTGCAGGGTATGAAAGCTGGGGTTAGTTTTTGATAGCGGCTGACAGCTGCAGCCATTGCAGCAACCGTCGACCCTCAACAGTTCGTCCTGTTCAAAAATGGCTCTGAGAACTATGGGACTTAACAGTTATGGTCATCAGTCCCCTAGAACTTAGAACTACTTAAACCTAACTAACCTAAGGACATCACACAACACCCAGTCATCACGAGGCAGAGAAAATCCCTGACCCCGCCGGGAATCGAACCCGGGAACCCGGGCGCGGGAAGCGAGAACGCTACCGCACGACCACGAGCTGCGGACAGTTCGTCCTGTATTTCGCTACAGTCTCCTCGTGCTGCAACCTGCCTACAGTTAACAGCAGCGCCCGTGAACAGCCTCGCAGAACTTCCGACGCTCCAGTCACATGCTACCTTCCAATTTTTTTTATTTTTTATTTATTTTTTTGTAGTTACGCGGAGGGAGTTTACAGGTTTTTCATTGCAAACAACTGAAAATTCGTAATTCCCGAGGCAACATTGACTATGCGAACCATATATTGGTTGTATTGCGCAACTGTTAAGTGCACGAAGATTGCACGAATTTTGATATGTTGTGTGTCAGTCCCTGCGAGAGGCCCGCATGGAGGACTTCCACACATTCGTAGTCTCCTTAATGACACGCAGTGTGTTGTGCGTACGGAGGTTATGCCATTCCGTTTACCAAAGCCGAAAAACCTGGGGCGTAATAATGAACACAGGTCAGATTCAGAGATGCCTATCTCCACAAGCGGTTTCCGCTTAGCCTGTTTGGCTAGCCTGACAGCAAGTTCGTTGCCTAGGACTCCGACGTGTCCTGGGGTCCGGGCAAACACCACTGAGCGACTGGACTGTTCCAGGGCAGACATGGACTCCTGGATGGTAGCTGCCAAGGGATGACTAGGGTAGCACTGGTCGATAGCTTGCAGGGTGCTCAAGGAGTCAGTACACAGACGAAACGACTCCCCAGGGCATGAACGGATATACTGAAGTGCAAGAGATATGGCCACCAGCTCTGCAGAGTATACGCTGCAGTCTTCGGGCAAGGAATGCTGTTCAATATGGCCTCTGTGGACGTAGGCGAAGCCAGCATGACCATCAGCCATCGAGCCGGCTCTGTAGACCACTTCTGAGCCCCGGAACACGTCAAGAATCGAGAGAAAGTGAAAGCGGAGAGCAGCGGGAGTATAGGGTCATGCGAAAGGTCCAAGCAGCCTAGGTGTACACCATGGAGGTGTATGCGGATGGACCCGGTGGGAAGTGGTAAAGGGAAGGACTCCAGTTCAAATAGAAGGGATCGGACACGAACCGCAATCGTCAGCCCTGACCTGGGTCAGGGGAGATGCGGGAGATGAACCGACGTGGGTGGGAAAAGGAGACGGTAATTCGGACGCTCAGGCAAACTACGAACGTGTGCAACGTTAACAGGCGAGCAGTTGTGGACTCCAGCCTCCACCAGGGCGCTGGTCACCGGACTCGTCCTGAAAGCGCCCGTCGCTAGAAGAACGCCACACCAGCGAACACGTGTCTGGAGACACCCCACACAGCGGTGGCATACTAAACTGACTGTCGCCCGCCATGCTGCCCGACAACCAGGAGTGATGATGACCTGGGGCGCCATTTCTTTTAATAGCATCACCCCTTTGGTTGTCATCAGCGGCACCTTTACAACACAGCTGTACGTCGATCCAACGCGCGAATTTGACATAATTTTGATATCCCTCAGGAAGGACACCAACAAGTCTATCAATCAGTGCCAAGCCGAAGGACTGAAGCGCCTTAAGCATACTCACCACGCCTTTTTTAAACGTGTAACCGTCGAAACTACCAGCTAAGTCAGTTAATTTTAATTACAATTTATTTCAAAACGGTTACTGCTCAGCAATCAAATTTCTCCATGAAAAAAAAAGTTACATAAAGCCCCTCAGGACGCCCTCAAAACTAGTACAAATCCGTGGAAACTTGGACGCAAGGCAGCCCTAGGTTCAAAAATGGCTCAAATGGCTCTGAGCACTATGGGATTTAACATCTGAGGTCATCAGTCCCCTATAATTTAGAACTACTTAAACTGACTAACCTAAGGACATCACACACATCCATGCCCTAGGCAGGATTCGAAGCTGCTACCGTAGCGGTCGCGCGGTTCCAGACTAAAGCGCGTAGAACCGATCGGCCACAACGGCCGGCACAGCCTTAGGCAAATTCGAAAAATCGGAAAAGTCGTTTAGGCGGAATTGTTTCTTCAACATCGATTTTGTTGACGGCGACGAATCAACAGAAATAATATCAACTTTGCCAGTAGTCACATAGTATGATTTCTGTGTGAATATGGCACTCAAGTGACCACGGCGTGGAACAGCACCCTTTCTAGATCGCAGTTGGAAAAATTTATTTTTAGTTTTTTTTCTGCTGTCAATATTGTTAAACTGATTTTGGCACCAGACTGATTTTAGGTGCTGTGTCACTTGGAGATATAAAATCACGATTTAGGGCTAATTTTGTTCGTTAAGATGTGTGTGTGTGTGTGTGTGTGTGTGTGTGTGTGTGTGTACGAATACATTGAAGACCTATGATTGACTGCACTACCAGGTAGACTTAAGCAAATGCAAACATGTAAAATAAGGAAGATATATTTGCCACAAGGGACTGAACTTCAGTAACCGTGTTCTGGGTTGGAAATGTCCAGCATCCAGCTAGTGCAAGCAGAGCAGAGTGCAGTGCTGCACACACACACACACACACACACACACACACACACACACACAGTGGAGCAGCTGGCAGCATGCCGGCGTGGCGCGTTAATTACCCAACCGGCTGGAGCGCACTTCCGCAGGGCCAAGGGCGTCAGCCTGACCCAGCTGCAAGCAGGCAGAGCTCAGAAAACGTCCATCCCAAGGCTGCTAATAGGCACAAGAGGAACTCTGATTGTTAAGGGGCACTAACACGCACAATACAGTGCTACAATAAATGCCCCATTTGTTTTCAGAACTCTTTATTTTCCAAAGTATTGGATGTACAAATGTGACTGATGCATTAGGAGAACCGTAAACGCACAAAGTTTATGATTTTGCACTCTGCAAATGTTCTGTCGTTTCATAAATTATCTAGTAACATCCTGCCACTGGTCATCTCAGCAGCACTGATGCGTTCTCTGAATAGTTCCAGTGTTCTTGCCAGTGGGGGTACGTTAACACCGTCCTCAGTGTACACCCATAGCAAAAATACAAGCCGTTAAATCGGGCGATCTGCCCCGATTTATGGGGAGATGATATTCTCGGAATAAGCAGTCAGCTGTGGAAACAGCCACAACTGCTACATTTCAAGATAAGCGGTAGTCGTCGCAGATTTCTCACAGCAAGCATTAATCTTGGGCGACTCCAGTTCATGGTCCACAATTTCACAAGACTGTTCAGTGCCTCGCATTCTCACACTGTGGTGATTATCCTTTCCAAGTAAATGGGAGGTTGCTTCGTCGTTGAATATAAGAGTGGAGGTGAAAAGTTCATCCTCAAGTGCTTTCTGCACTGTGGTGCAAAATTGAAGGTGCCGGCCATAATCTTCCGGTTGATTGGTTGGTTGGTTGGTTGGTTGGGTAAGGAGACCAGACAGCGTGGTCATCGGTCTCATCGGATTAGGGAAGGATGGGGAAGGAAATCGGCCGTGCCCTTTCAGAGGAACCATCCCGGCATTTGCCTGGAGTGATTTAGGGAAATCACGAAAAACCTAAATCAGGATGGCCGGACGCGGGATTGAACCGTCGTCCTCCCGCATAATCTTCCGGTTTCAACTGAAACACGATCTGCAAACACTACTGTTTGAAATGTAAAAGGCCGTCGCCAGATCTTCCACACACGTTACTGCGGTATTCCAAGTTCGTAGTTTGAACGGACAGTTTGCGTTTCTTTAGACTGCATGCGAAACTTTCCCTCACCTTCTTCACGGTTTTATCTAGCACAATTGGTGCATAGGCCTTTCCTGTTTACAGAGACAACTAGTAACCCTTACTGTCGATAACAAAACACAATGCTCTGTTTACAAGGCGGTTTGTCTGCATAATTCGTTCTGAATGCACGCTGCACTTTTGTAATAAACGTCTCGCATATCCTAACACAAAAAACTCTTTTCTCGTTTTGTCCGTCATTTTGTCGATGCACTGCACTCATACGCCAGCTAGAAGGCACAATGCGAACACTGAGTTTACGATTATACTCACGAATCAGTGTTATTTGTAGATGTAATACTAGGGAAAATAGAGAACTTTGAAACTGAATGAATCATTTGTATCAGTCTTGTATTGTTGACACAATAATATTCTATCAATGTATTGCGCGTAAGCGTGAGGCAAAGACTTAATTTAACTTGCAAATAATAGATTACAGCTATCAGCCGTCCTTTTGAAATTTTATTGGCAAATTTCAAAAGGACGACTGATAGCTGTAATCTATTATTTGCAAGTCAATGTAACAGTCGCTGCGTGCAACAGCCTTCTGAATGGACGGTAACCTGATAAAGACTTAATTTGTATGTGTGCGGGAGGGTGGCGCGCGTGGAGCTTACGGCTGCTCGACAGCGAGTTTATCAGCGCCCTCACACTCATTAACACAAAACAATGTGGATAAATTCCCTAATATTGTTGCACGCAATGAGGAGAGACTCTATAAAAGGACACTCATTTCCACCACATTCGCATTGAGCCACATGCCAACTGAGACAGGATGGAAAGTGCTACACCTGGGAATAAAACAGATGGAAAACCATAGAAGAGCTAAAAGAAGGACACAGGGAAATGAAACTGGCTGACTACTTACACAAAAGCCATGGGTGAGCCAGTCAGACAGTTAACACATTAAAAATATCTCCCTAACATTGTCGGAAACGAACAACACCACATCACAAAACCTTGAAAGTCGCACTACATCCGTCTGAACGTCACTTAAAATAGGGGGTAGATCTGCCGGCAAATCCGCCGCTGGTCTCTCGTCCGAAAATAAAATGCAGTCTAATAAAATATGACGCACACAGATATGTACGCCTCAAGCACCACACATTGGAGGGTCCCCACGCCGGAGCAAGAAGCTCTGCGTCAGAGGACTGCGCCCTATGCGAAGACCTCATCGCGTTTTCATGGCTGACAGGGCCGCGTAGTGGGCTTTACGAGACGCAGCTTACTACCGGTCACTTCCAGCCACTCGTCTTGCCATCGAAGCATGATTCTGTACCTAAGAAGCGAGGTAATGCCATGCATGGGAATGGCACTCAGAAATAACGCTTCCTTGACTGCTACAGCCGCCCTTTCATTCCCCGCAATACCCATATGTCTTGGTACCCAGTAGAAAGACACCTCCTTCCCCAGCCGTTGTAGTTGGAAGAGGAGTCCTGGACATTCTGGACTGCCTTTTTTGCTGCTTACACTCGTTGGAGTGCTGCTTACATTCGTTGGAGAGAGCGAAGGGCACAATTTAGATTTCCAAGCACATCTCAGATGCTCCACTGCCAGCACGATCGCATATATTTCAGCGTCAAAGACAGTAAAATCCAGAGGCAGTCGGACCTTGGGGTCACGCTCATGGAAAACGACAGAGCAGCCAACGGAGTTCCCCTAACTCGACCCATTCGGAAAGACAGCAGTTGAGTTGTGGCGCTCATTTAAAATGTCATAAAATAATGTATTAAAACCTATGCAGAAGTGCAATCTCTCCTGTACTGCACCAAATCTAAAATTTCTCTGGGCCCCTGCAATAACCAGGGTGGCAGACGAAGAAAACCTTTTCTCCACTCCAAATGACTCCAGCATATGCCGCACGCAGATCCCAAATGGCCTAGTTGCTCGTAGATGACTGGTGTAAAGGCGTTCCAGAAGTGGACGAGCAATAGTATGGTCTGCAGGTAAATTCGGAACTGCAAGGAACTTACATGCCTAACGCACCATCAGGAGTTTCCGTCGGATTGTAAGTGGCGATTCACCAGCCTCAGCCAGAGACTGGGTATGGGGCTGGTGCTATAAGCACCCGTGGCCAGCCTAATCCCCTCATTGTGGAGAGCGTCAATTATCTTCAAATAAGAAGGCCTCGGCCTCGCCAATCCATACACCTTGCACCGACAGCCCAGCCGCGAAAGCTTTATAAAACTGAAGAAGAAGCGCCCTGTCCGCTCTCCAAGACATGTGGCTAACGCACTTTATGACGTTCATTGCCTTCAGGATTCTGGTTTTCAGGTCCCTCGGGTGTGGAACACGACACTTTGTGAGTTGCCACGAAAGCCCCACTGATGTAGTTGCGCGAGAACTGTATCTCCAAGTAATGGTGGTGGTGGTTAGTGTTTAACGTACCGTCGACAACGAGGTCATTAGAGACGGAGCGCAAGCTCGGGTTAGGGAAGGATTGGGAAAGTAATCGGCCGTGCCCTTTCAGAGTAACCATCCCGGCATTTGCCTGAAACGATTTAGGGAAATCACGGAAAACCTAAATCAGGATGGCTGGAGACGGGATTGAACCGTCGTCCTCCCGAATGCGAGTCCAGTGTGCTAACCACTGCGCCACCTCGCTCGGTCTCTCCAAGTAATGTCATACGCTTTACTGATATGAAAGAATATGCAAATACAGTGATGTTTACATGGGAGAAAGACTGTTAAATAGCCGCCTAAAGCAGGGTCTGGTTGTCAAAAGTGAACCAAAATCTTTGAAACCCACACTGAGAGCGGCTAAGAACTTGCCACATCTGTAACAATAGGCCAGGGTCTTTCCCACACATCTCGTAAAGGCAATACTCCGGTAGCTATTGGGACATGTGAGGTCCTTTCCTGGTTTGATGAGATATATCAAAATTGCCTCTCTACGCGAGTTGGGAAAATAGCCTGTCCGCTATACCAAATTAAAACGTTCGAGGAATATTTCCTCTGACACTGGTGGCAACGTCGAAGCATACAGTACCGGATTTGGTCGCGACTGGATGCAGCGCCGATTCCAGCTCCCACATGGAGAATGGGTAGTTGTAAGACCCAGAATTCTTGTATCCCAAGTCCAACTCGCTCCTCTCTACAGTCGCACGGTAGCGACGAAAGGCCGGACGCTAGCATTCGTTGGCAGTACTTTTTGCAAAATGCTCTGCCAGCGTCTGAACGACGTCTCTGGGCGTTGTTTGGAGACACCGTTGTTTGAGCACGGCTGCTGCTGGTGAACGACTGGGTTTACCGGAAATTCTCCGGGTGGCTTCCCATTCTTCTGTAAAACAAGTAGAACAATTGATAAGAGTCCAGGAATGCTTGACATAAACTTTTCATGCTCTCCTTAAATTCGCGTCGAGCTTTGGTTCTCGCGACTCGAAGGGCTGTGAGGTTGTCCACTGTTGGACGTGAGGTTGTCCACTGTTGGACGGCATTTAAACCGTCGAAGAGTGCACGCCTGTCCTGGTCTGTTAAACAGCACTTATCTGTCCACCACGGAACACGTCGCCTCCAAGTAAAGAATGTCACAAATCACGCAATATTTTTGACCTGGAAGCGTCAGTTAGAACTCTCCCCTCACAGCGAACATGTCTGCGCGCGACGATGTGGAAGTAACATGTGTTGCGATTTAACTGTTTGACTTGCAAAACACAAGCAGAGATTATGCAGAAAGGGCGAAACAAGTTTGCAAAGCTTCCAGTGAACATTTTATTTAAGGCTGCATATATTCATGAACGACAACAACGAATTATAAATTAAACAAGTGAATTGTGAAATTTATCGTGCATATGTGCTGTTTAATATGTACTTCATCAATGTAACAACTGTTGCAAACGAAATAAAACAATTGTTTTGACAGAGAGCTTACATGAATTTTATGTCTCTGTTGCGACAACTGTTGCAAGAAAAATGTACGCTCACTGAAAGCTGACCTGATCTTATGTGCCTTGGGAACAAGCAAAATAAACATTTTTTGCTTATTGACATGACACCCCGACCTTCAATTCCATCTGCTGTTGTGGACAACGAGGTATCCGTCATTTCCTGATCAATAGGAAAATTAATTTATCAGAGTAAAGCTTGATGGTTTCATATACATCTTCCAGTCAACTTTCTAATCTTTCGACTTTTACTTTCTTCAGTTATTCGCGAAATTTCTCTCGGAGCGAATTAAATTTGTCTCGCTCTCGGCAGGAACTGCGTTGTATTGTGCAATAGCACTCTTACACGGTACCAATACACTGAGCGAGCGTCAATGTTTTTAAAGCTCCTCATGTTTCAGATGGTTCAAATGGCTCTGAACACTATGCGACTTCTGAGGTCATCAGTCGCCTAGAACTTAGAACTAATTAAACCTAACTAACCTAAGGACATCACACACATCCATGTCCGAGGCAGGATTCGAACCTGCGACCCTAGCGGTCGCTCCGTTCCAGACTGTAGCGCCTAGAACCGCGCGGCCACACCGGCCGGTTCCGCAGATTTCTTCAATATTTTGCGCAAACGTATGTGAGGGGCCTTTTAGATAGTAATGAGACAAAAATTGGGTGTCCGATTTTTAGGGCACCATCTTGGCATCTTCAAGATGGCCCCACACACTAAAATCCATAGCGTTCAGATCAGCTGATCTTGGAGACTACGGTACAGATCCTCCTCGCTCAATCTATCTTTGGTCATATTGTTGAGTTAGAAGTCGTCTCACCATAGCAACAAAATGTGCCGCTACTCCAATGCAAGTACGACATCCTCTGTTGTTGCTGTAAGGGAACATCCTCAAGCAGTCCGGGAAGATGATGCCACAGATACCGAAGGTAGTTCCGTCCACTGAGGTTGCCTGGTAACATGTGTGGTCCAATAAGAAGACCATCTAGTATCCCTAACCACGCATTCAATGAGAAACGTCGTCGGCGTGAAGACTCATGCGTAGCATGCGGCTTGAAGCCTAGGTGACTCCACACGTGAGAGAACACACCACCACAAGTGAACCCTGCGTCATCTGTAAATAAAATGTTAATGTCAAACTTGTCTTTGTCGAGATTCCTCGAGACTGTTCAACTCTTTCCAGCAACACATCTTCAAGCGCAGGTGTAATCCGTGTATGCTTACCCGCTCCCGCAGCATGTGCAAACTCACAGTTTTTCGGACACACTCATGCACCCTCGCAAAACGTCCGATTGTTGGGTTGTCTTCGGGCTAAGTATGCTTCTTGCTACAGGTCTGCAGGCTCCTGTGCATTGCCATTAGACCTATCATACATGAAATGCGTATCTGCGTACTCCTCGATACAGCAATGTTCCATGTTACCACCAAAACTCGTCCAACACAACTGACGCTCCGCAAACAACTGACATGAATGGTGTTTTGAGTGAGTAATGAACTGTCGTATTCACTCTGTTTACAGCTCTACGTTTCGAAATTGTAAACAAAGACCACATGACGGACTGCAATGCGATGTTTACACAGAATCAAGCCAGTAGTGGCTGGTAACCACAAAGCCTGAATTATCTCACAAACGGTTCGTCTGCGGACTAACGTTTACTGACACTTTTTTTTTGCTTCTGGTACCGTGTACTTACAGCTACATGCGTTACCGCTATTACTTGTGATACAACCCGTACTGGCCACTGGCCATCGACGGAATCAGGAAAACAACAGTAACCGTCGGGTATTTCTTCATCATGACAATTCCAGCAGTCACAAGGATGACAAACAATTTATTATTTGACGAAGAAAAACCTAGAGTTTATGTCTCACTAGCCGTTTTCATATGAGTTATATCCTAACGACTTTGTTTGTTCGCCGGCCATTGTGACCGTGCGGTTCTAGGCGCTTCAGCCTGGAACCGATTGACCGCTATGGTCGTAGGTTCGAATCCTGCATAGGGCATGGATGTGTGTGATGTCCTTAGGTTAGTTAGGTTTAAGTAGTTCTAAGTTCTAGGGGACTGATGACAACAGATTTTAAGTCCCATAGTGCTCAGAGTCATTTGAACCATTTTTTTGTTTGTTCCCTTGCGTCAAAACAAAAAGTGTTTAGACAGCGACTTTTATTCTCAAGATACTGAATAGTCTTTGTAGAAAATTATAAAGCGGTCCTAGTACGTGCAGTGATACCACACACTGCACTATGTGCCTCATTGCTGTTCGTGAAATTAACATTTGTCTTGATGCTGCTTGTGCTACACCAAACTGACGCATGTCTTTAATATATTTCAAGAGTGTTACCAGTTTAACACAGCTTGTTTGTGTGTGATAATGTTTACATGTTTTCTTTGTGTGCGTCGCGTGTTCTTCGACGGTTCTGTCGTAATACACAGGGTGATAACAAATTATCTTTACAAATTTAAAACTACAATCCTCCGGTGTAACTACAGGTTCTTTGATTGCTCTGGGAGATGGTGGAATGGAATTACAACATGTGAAATATTAGTTCACTTTATTACAATAATTATACAGGAATGCGCCAAATACACTCCTGGAAATGGAAAAAAGAACACATTGACACCGGTGTGTCAGACCCACCATACTTGCTCCGGACACTGCGAGAGGGCTGTACAAGCAATGATCACACGCACGGCACAGCGGAAACACCAGGAACCGCGGTGTTGGCCGTCGAATGGCGCTAGCTGCGCAGCATTTGTGCACCGCCGCCGTCAGTGTCAGCCAGTTTGCCGTGGCATACGGAGCTCCATAGCAGTCTTTAACACTGGTAGCATGCCGCGACAGCATGGACGTGAACCGTATGTGCAGTTGACGGACTTTGAGCGAGGGCGTATAGTGGGCATGGGGGAGACCGGGTGGACGTACCGCCGAATTGCTCAACACGTGGGGCGTGAGGTCTCCACAGTACATCGATGTTGTCGCCAGTGGTCGGCGGAAGGTGCACGTGCCCGTCGACCTGGGACCGGACCGCAGCGACGCACGGACGCACGCCAAGACCGTAGGATCCTACGCAGTGCCGTAGGGGACCGCACCGCCACTTCCCAGCAAATTAGGGACACTGTTGCTCCTGGGGTATCGGCGAGGACCATTCGCAACCGTCTCCATGAAGCTGGGCTACGGTCCCGCACACCGTTAGGCCGTCTTCCGCTCACGCCCCAACATCGTGCAGCCCGCCTCCAGTGGTGTCGCGACAGGCGTGAATGGAGGGACGAATGAAGACGTGTCGTCTTCAGTGATGAGAGTCGCTTCTGCCTTGGTGCCAATGATGGTCGTATGCGTGTTTGGCGCCGTGCAGGTGAGAGCCACAATCAGGACTGCATACGACCGAGGCACACAGGGCTAACACCCGGCATCATGGTGTGGGGAGCGATCTCCTACACTGGCCGTACACCTCTGGTGATCGTCGAGGGGACACTGAATAGTGCACGGTACATCCAAACCGTCATCGAACCCATCGTTCTACCATTCCTAGACCGGCAAGGGAACTTTCTGTTCCAACAGGACAATGCACGTCCGTATGTATCCCGTGCCACCCAACGTGCTCTAGAAGGTGTAAGTCAACTACCCTGGCCAGCAAGATCTCCGGATCTGTCCCCCATTGAGCATGTTTGGGATTGTATGAAGCGTCGTCTCACGCGGTCTGCACGCCCAGCACGAACGCTGGTCCAACTGAGGCGCCAGGTGGAAATGGCATGGCAAGCCGTTCCACAGGACTACATCCAGCATCTCTACGATCGTCTCCATGGGAGAATAGCAGCCTGCATTGCTGCGAAAGGTGGATATACACTGTACTAGTGCCTACATTGTGCATGCTCTGTTGCCTGTGTATATGTGACTGTGGTTCTGTCAGTGTGATCATGTGATGTATCTGACCCCAGGAATGTGTCAATAAAGTTTCCCCTTCCTGGGACAATGAGTTCACGGTGTTCTTATTTCAATTTCCAGGAGTGTATATACAACTGTCGCTGAATATTGGAGCATCACTTGATGCACACATTTACTAAACTCTTCTCTTGAAGTACAATGTCCACCAAGTTCAGAGTGACAGTTCAATCTAAGACATGAGTAACACATGTGTCATAAGTGGACGATGTTGTCTGCTTGATCGGAGGTCACGAACTGGGGTGAGCCTTCCTCTGCTCGGCTTTACCTCTGCGTCTCGGCTCGGTGACGCTGCGAAGCTGAGAGAGGGCGTGGCTTGTCCAGCGCCTTCCATCCGGTGTTAGGGAACGCAGCGAGACATCGTTAACTACTGTGGTATCGACGCAAGGCGCTCACTTTGTTACGGCGCCGTGATCTTTGGACGATACCATAGATAACATTAGCTGGTTTTCAGCACGTGACGTGATAACAATAAAGTTGTGGACGCCACAACAGAAAGCTCAGTGCGTAGCCTAATTCACAGAGACGAAGTCCGACATCGAAATGCATCCAAAATTTCGGTCATAGTATGGAAGGGAAATGCCATCTCGACCAAGTTCGGGTTTGGCATACATCGTTTACGGCAGCAGTCAATATTCCCAATACAGAGTTTGGGTCGCCCAACTGCTTCAGACGCCGAAGTAGGCCACTGCATCATTGTTTTCATTTCCCAGCGAGTTTACTGTCGACAGTGCTGTTAACCTCGACATGTTACAATAGTTTGCTGTGTCACAGTTGAAACGACCTGACGTTATATCGCAGCAAGATGGGGATCACTGCTCCCGTAAATGTCCGACAATTTTCGAATGAAACGTTTCCAGTTAGGTATACTGGACGAGACAGATTCGATGGCCCTAGAATCATGTGACGTCACACTACTATACTCCTTGCTACGGGGTTGTGTAAAAGATCAAGTGTACCGAATCAAGGTTACAGACCCACAGGACTCAAAGACACTCAATCACAACGCATTCGAACATGGCGCCGTGGGGTCCTTAAGAGAGGAACTCAATAACGAGTGAAAGTTGTCCGTGCCAAAAGGTTCAAAAAATGGTTCAAATGGCTCTGAGCACTATGGGACTTAACATCTGTGGTCATCAGTCCCCTAGCACTTAGAACTGCTTACACCTAAATAACCTAAGGACATCACACACATCCATGCCCGAGGCAGGATTCGAATCTGCGACCGTAGCGGTCCCGCGGCTCCAGACTGTAGCGCCTAGAACCGCTCGGTCACGCAGGCCGGCCCCGTGCCACAAGGGTGCACACTTCGAGCATGCAAGATAAAACAAAATTTCACGAGTTATCTTCAGATTTATTGAATGGGTTATCTTCTTACTTATTGAATACCCCTTATTATTATCTATGGGCAACGACCTTCCCGCAGTGGATACACCGGTTCCCGTCAGATCACCGAAATTAAACGCTGTCGAGCGTGGCCGGCAATTGGGTGGGTGACCATCCGGGCCGCCATGTGATGTTGCCATTTTTCGGGGTGCACTCAGCCTCGTGATGCCAATTTAGGAGCTACTCGACCGATTAGTAGCGGCTCCGGTAAAAGAAAACCATCGTAACGACCGGGAGAGCGGGTGTGCTGACCACACGCCCCTCCCATCCACATCCTCAGCTGAGGATGACACGGCGGTCGGATGGTCCCGATGGGCCACTTGTGGCCTGATGACGGAGTGCTTATTATTTATAATACTGTTAAGGTTATTATAGTGTAAAGTTGTAAAAATGATTTATGGACGCGCTGTACAAATTTCTGAACTGAAAAGTTCTGTGAGCTGGGCCGTTATGCTTACCTTCCGCGGGCAATGCTCTTACAAGCCAGGCTATCTACGCACGGCCCACGATTCACATATATAGCTTATACTTTTGTCAGTACATCTCACCTATTTTCCAAACGCCAAAGATGTTCTCCTGCATATATTAATTGAACTAGCACTTCTAATACACAGTTCGAAGCTGTCAGGTTGTTTCACAACGGCGCACTCTCTGCTACAGAGCGAAAATTCACTCTGGGGCTTTCCGAGTTATCAAAAATGGCTCTAAGCACTATGAGACTCAACATCTGAGGTCATCAGTCCCCTAGAACTTAGAACTAATTAAACCCAACTAACCTAAGGACATCACACACATCCATGCCCGAGGAAGGATTCGAACCCGCGACCGTAGCAGCATGCGCGGCTCCGGACTGAAGCGCCTAGAACCACTCGGCCACAGAGGGCGGCTCCGAGTTATCGTTATTTTTATGAGCTCTCTTGTATTTGTAGCAGTCAGCGCAATTCCTCCAGGTCTTTTGAGTGACTGCTACGGTTCAGAATGTGCCGCCAGAGATGAAAGCCAAAGTTACGCAGCGGCCGAACCAGTGGCGCAGTGAAATTACCGCGAGGCGGCATCAGAGTGAGTCGTCAGCCGGCTGGTAAGCCCGAATATGCAATAACCGGCGCCGCATTCCACGCCGAGGCCCCCGGCAGGCGACATCGATCCCGCGGTGTGGCACAGCGCGCCACAAGCCTCTGCTCTGCCCGGCGACTGCCCTCGCTCTCGACAACACGGGCCATCATCACTCCTCACTGCCAGTTTATATATCTACATCTACATCCATACTCCGCAAGCCACCTGACGGTGTGTGGCGAAGGGTACCGTAAGTACCTCTATCGGTTCTCCCTTCTATTCAAGTCCCGTTGTTCGTGGAAACAAAGATTGTCGGTATGCCTCTGTGTGGGCTCTAATCTCTCTGATTTTATCCTCATGGTCTCTTCGCGAGAAATACGTAGGAAGGTATGTTCTCGAAACTTCAACAAAAACCCGTACCGAGCTACTGAGCGTCTGTCTTGCACGGTCTTCCACTGGAGTTTATCTATCATCTCCGTAACGAAGCGCGCTGCTCTCCGTTGGATCTTCTCTCTCTCTTCTCTATCAACCCCATTTGGTACGGATCCCACACCGGTGAGCAGTATTCAATCAGTGGGCGAACAAGTGTACTGTAACCTACTTCCTTTCTTTCCGGACTGCATTTCCTTAGGATTCTTCCAATGAATCTCAGTCTGGCATCTGCTTTACCAGCGGTTTATTTTATATGGTCATTCCATCTGAAATCACTCCTAATGCCTACTCCCAGATAATTTATGGAATTAACTGCTTCCAGTTGCTGATCTACTGTATTAATATATAAACCGCCTGTGCTACAGTCAAGTCACACACACACACACACACACACACACACACACACACACACACACGCCAATCCTGCCAGCAGGCGCACGGTTAACACTAATTATGCGAACGTCTGAAAAGTCGCCTATAACGAACAGGTGGGAAGGACCTTTCAACAACTAAACGCACTGATCACAGTCCATCTGCCACACACGTGCGTTACCTAATACCTTATAATACGCCGCGCATAAAACCGGGAATTTTCCGGGGTTCAAACAGGCTGTTTCACAATGTTCTGACGATTTCAGATTTGAATAAGGCGCACTAAAGACAAGCTGCAGCGGCTGATGACGCCGTCCTTTAGTAGTGCGGAGTGTCGAGTTTCATCCCATATCGCGTCGCACTGGGTCGAAGCAACACCGTGCGTTCACGGTGGAGTGCCATTTTCGCTATCGCGAGCAACGTGTCTTTCTTAAGCGTTTCATAGATTCATCTGCAAATCCAATTCCTGCTCGCCGAACAGCATTGAATTGGTTAAGAAATTTCTGCACAACTGTCGAATCGAAAATCAACTGGTTATCGATAAACCGTCCGAACTCCCTAGAACATGGAATGGGTACGTAGTAGTTTACACGCAAGCCCTCGTCCTTCGTCACGAAAACTTAGTTCAAAAACACGCTGCAAGTTCTCAGGGAAGCGTCCGGTAACCGCACAACTTCCAAACATGCTTGTGTCGAATGGCGGCCATTCTCGCCTCATTTAAACGTGCCAGACTTTTACCTATAGGGTTGTTTGATGGCGAGAATGCGTTCTGACACTATGAGAAGCTTGCAACACTTAAAAGATTGAATTCACGATGAAATTTCCAGAATTCCTCCAGCAGTTACGAAAGATGTGTTCAAAAACTGGTCGAAACGCCTCGGGTATCGTGTAGCTGCGAATGGTCGTCATTTGTCCGATGTAGTATTTCATAAGAAAACTGGAATAAATGCTGTACCTTGTGTAAAATGTTCAACTTTTGTTTCGCGATTAGTTTCTGCTTTATCCAAATCTCAAATCGTTAAAACATTGTGAAACACCCTGTACCTCTGGTCCTACTGGCCACAGATTATACAAAATTGTTATTTCAAAAAAGTCACTTGATCGTTATAAATCGGCGTACCTGAGTGACGAAGTAAATTCGTATGGAATGAATGGCTTGGAGTCCCTCAAGAGGGAAGGCAACCCGCCTGTTTGCAAGTCCTTACTGCATGCTACTTCGGCAACTTACGTGCCATTAGTCTAGCTCATAGCCCCAGTAAGCCTGCCGGAGAAAAAAAATGGCTCTGAGCACTATGGGACTTAACATCTGAGGTCATCAGTCCCCTAGAACTTAGAACTACTTAAACCTAACTAACCTAAGGACATCACACACATCCATGCCCGAGGCAGGATTAGAACCTGAGACCGTAGCGGTCAATCGGTTCCAGACTGAAGCGCCTAGAACCGCTCAGTCACCTCGGCCGGCCCTGCCGGTGAAAGGGAACCTACAGTATAACGTGGAACCCGAACGACGCGTCGTCCCTTACATATTTTCACATCAAAATTCCTGTGTCCGACTACGATTCGATCCCGCGACCTTGCGCCCTCCAGGCTCTTGGATTACAACCTGACGTGACAGGCGGCCATTACTGCACGGGCACTGGTACCACAAACCCAGCCGGCGGCCGCTGTACACCCAGACGTCAAGAGAAGAGAACGCCACTCTGCCGAAAGCGATGCCGTGGCGGCCGCTTAAGCCGCGTGGACGCACGGGCGATTCCATAAACTGACGATTATCGTTTGTTTCTTCCTCCTGGAGAGAGGTGTGGCGGTCTCAGCACACCACATTTGCAACCCAGGAAACTGGCAACCTCGGAAGTCATTCTGTACTCAACTTGGAAGTTGGTTGGACGTGACGGTGTTACTGGTCATAGTCCTACTGCAAACGATTTGCTCTTGGCTTCCTCTGATCTGTGAAATGACTTGATTATCCTGTTGGGGGAGGGGGAGAGGAGCCGGCGGCACATGTAACAACCACGCTGCTACATGATGGATCACGGAGTGGTTTACGACTGAAATTTCGAGAGAGCACTTTCCCGTAAGAGTCGGACAACATGCTTACTACTTCATCTCACATACATCTCACGAAATGACCAAGACGAGAAAATTCTAGATTTTAGAACCAGTACAGAGGCTTACCGACAATCGTTCTTCCTACGTGCTGTTCGTGGGTGTCACAGGGAAGAGGGATCAGTTAGTGGCACCAGAAGTACCCCCTGCCACAGACCGTTACGTGGCTTGCGGAGTATTATGTAGACACATGTAAATTTTTTCCACACACAAGTAAATCAGTGCCGACGAGCAAATTGTGATAATACGAAGAAAAAACCTAGCATCGACTGTGGATCGCGCTATGTACCTTTGTATTTGCGGCAAGGGACTCAATCGTACACCCACCTGGCCGCACGACGGCCTCACCGCGCTTTTTCTTCTGGTAATGTTTTTGTGAAGGTGTACGTGTGAAGTAAAATACGATAATCTTCAATAAGTATAGCAAATATTTTTTTTCTCAAAGCAGTGTGGTTCTATTCATGATGCAGTTCCCCAATTCTTTGGCTATAAAATCCTATTTTTCAACGTAATATTCGTTCAGTTCTATGGCCTTATGTCATCTTAACGTGAGAACGTGTACGCCGTCATGGTACCACTCTACTGGTCTGCGTCTCAGTGAAGCTTCTTCAGCATCAATAACTTCCCCCATCATTGCTGTAATGTACTCCGCGGAGTCCGTCGTTCAGTGGGCTACAAGGGATGAAGTCAGAATTTGCGAAATCTGGGCTGTTAGGAGGATGAGGTAAAAAAAAAGTCCACTGAACTTTTCTGATCTCCTCTCGGGTGCACAGACTTGTATGTGGCCTTGCTGTATTGTGGGGAAAGATAAGTGCGTTTGCATTTTTGCGATCATGAACATGCTGTAACCGTTTTTAAAATTTCTTACTAATCCGACAACAGACAGTGGAGTGACATCAGAGAGAACACCGAACAGAGGCCCATAAAACTGTAGCCACGATTTTACCAGCTGATGTGCTCTTTTGAACCTCTTCTTCGAAAGAGACGTTTCGTGGTGCCACTCTTTGCATTGCCGTTTTGTTTCAGGCTAAAAGTGGTAAATCGTTGTTTCAACCTCTGTTACAATGTTTGACACGAAATTATCCTCATAATGAGCCAGGAATTCGGTACAGATGTTACCGATTTCTTCTTTATGCTCTTCACCTAGACTTCGAGCGACACGCCGGGCACAAACCTTGGAATACGCTTGCTCGAGGACAAGTGTGTCAGCACCACAAAAAGAGATTTCAAGTTGAGCACTGAGCGGTTTCATTGTTATTCGTCGATCACTTCGAAAAAGAGCGTTCGCACACTGCAACATGCAAGAGTCACGGCTGTATATGGCCGAGCTGCGCGTCGGAGGTCAGATAGATTTCTCTGTTCTGTTAACGAAAGGCGCTTCGCCCGGCGACTTAACGTGCTTGTCTCGACTGCCCGGCGTCAGCAGACAGTCTGCAAATGCATGTGAAGGTCTGTTATGGTCTGATTTTCCGGCAAAGGAAATTCAGCATCTGCTCTCTGCTATGCCTCTCAGGCACAGATACAATTTTCAAGACTGGTTATAACGTTGCCATCCATCCGGTGTTACAGGAAGTATATGAGTTAACGTGGAAATGTTTAAAGATGTCGCAAACAAAATTATAAGTTTTTGAAACCAAAATTGAAAAAAAAATGAGAACATACAGTTGCAAAGAGAAGACAGCTCAGAAAGAATACACGTCTGGGTTTAGCGTCCCGCTACCATCGTCGTCATTATAATACAATGTCAGCTGGGCTAGGGGGGAGTTATCGTAAACATTCGGCCCAAGTGATTTACATATTCGGGCAAAATATTTACTGGGATGGCTAAATTGGGGCGGTATGAATCCTGTGTATGGGAGAAATCCAGAGCCAGAACGGTAGCAAAAAGTGAGAAAAGTATCAAGAACTGTGGGGTGGGGCGAAGCTGCAGAAACTTTCTGTTTTTGCAGAAACATCCTGCTAGCGAAAAGGGCTCATTTCGCAGTTGGTCTGCCGCAAAGTGCTTGCTTTAATTAGGACGGCCAAGTTCGCAACACAGCATCGCCTTTTATTCCGCCTCATATCAGTTTCTCTGCGTCTTCCAAAAAATCTTACTTAACTAAACACGACGGAAATCATATACTTAATGTGTTCCAAGCAAAACCGGCAACAATTAAATGCTTTATCATCTCTCTGAATCGAACTGGTAGACCTGGTAACATGGATACAGACTTGGTAACATGGCTACAGCGATACGAAGATTGCAGAGTGGCGTCGCGCGTTAATTCATATCGATGTTACAAATAAACGCAAATGGAAAATATTTTCTTTTTACTTTCCAAGATTTACTAACAGGAATATCAAGTTAACGCCAAACCACCAGGTTGCGCTTATTGAATAACTGTTCAGAGTTCGCGTAAGGGTAGCTCATATTATACATCGCGAAATAGCGAAGAGTGTCACGGACATGATACGCGACTAGAGATGGCTCTCGTTAACGTAAAGACCTTTTTTGTCGTCGTGAATTCTACTCACAAAATTTCAATCGCCCTCGCTCTCCCCCCAATGGCAATATATTCTGCTGCCAGTTGCCTACAAAGGGAGACACAACAGTCGTAATAAAACAAGAGAAATCAAAGCTCGCAAGGAAAGACCAAGTGATCATTTTACCCCCGTTTTATTCGAGAGTGGAATGGTGGAGAAATAGTCTGGAAGTGTTTCTATGAACCCTCTTTCAGACACTTCAGAGTGACTTGCAGGGCAGTCATGTAAACGTAGATGCCGATCCGTCCATATGTATAAAAACACGATATTATGATACAGTCGGAAAACATCGTACCGTATCAAGCTGAGTGGTGACAGCTACAAGCCGTACCGTTCTAGTAACACTTTGTATTGCAACTGGTGTATTTATTTCACTGCATTAACCCTCAATACTACGTATTTCACTTGAGATGATAGGCCAGCTCTCAAATTAATCATACTGTTCATAAAATGGTTCAAATGGCTCTGAGCACTATGGGACTTCACATCTATGGTCATCAGTCCCCTAGAAGTTAGAACTACTTAAACCTAACTAACCTAAGGACGTCACACAACACCCAGCCATCACGAGGCAGAGAAAATCCCTGATCCGGGAATCGAACCCGGGAACCCGGGTGTGGGAAGCGAGAACGCTACCGCACGACCACTAGATGCGGGCTACTGTTCATAAAAATTTACTTTTTCGTACCTGTAGTGTGTTCACTATATCTGAAAATTGTAAACAGACAATGTTATAGCAATGATGCGTCAAAAAATTTTGGAACCAGAAGAAGAATGTTTGTTTCTTTGTTAGCTCGAGACGTGCCATTGGTGGGGTGGACACTACTATAGTACTGCTATGTGATTTTAAACTTGTTAATGTTGTAACTGTGTGAAATTTAAAAAAACGGAAAGAAAGATATGACTATGTAGCTAAGTTGTACCTAGACACTACAAGTGAACTTTTACCTTGATGTGGGACACTGTTAATGATGATGGTTGGTTTGTGGGGCGCTCAACTGCGCGGTCCCAATTTTTTCACAGTCCAATTTTGTACACAGTCCAACCTATTCACTATCACGAAAGATAATGATGAAGATGAAATGATGATGACCACACAAACACCCAGTGCCCTGACAGAGAAAATCCCCAACCCGGCCGTGAATCGAACCCGAGACCCCGTTATCCAGAGGCAGCAACGCTAGCCACTAGACCACGAGAGTGTGTTTATGCGGCTGTGAAGAGCACACTACACATAAAACTGTCACCAAAATGTTTACTTACTTCAGGTGAAGAGAGAAGCTGTGATGTGTCTGTCTCAGAAAGGCCACGTGTTAACGCATACAATCGCGTGACCTTTACAAAATCACTGTTTCTCTACGATACTATGGATTCGTAGACTATGTAAGAGTCTTGTAATTTAAACCAACGGAGCTTTGAAGGCGAATAGAGAGCAATGAGAAAAGGGAGAAAGAGCAACGCATAACATGAAATGAGGGCTTGGTCATTAGAGGCGTAACACAACTGCACACTGGCCTTCAACCTGTTTAGCCCATTCACTACGATTGGAACGTATGTTACCAGAGAAGACGTGGAAGTTTGCTGCATGTTATTGCTCTGTATCAAGGTCCCACAGTTAAAAGGAAGTCTTCTAATGGTCTGAACAATTCTTACAATTACAGTTTGCATCTGAAGGATGTGCTGTCTTCCAGTTTGACTGTTAATCCACTGCTCTCGTCCGTACTGTCGCATCGAATTAGTTTAAGCCTGCAGATAGGCAACCCAAAGAACAGATTTAAAGAGCGGTCTGCTGTCGCACCTCCCCGGACAATTCGCGTCGATGAATTGCAGGCACGCACTGACGTTTACCGCGTCACAACCGGTGCCCATATAAAGCAACTGCAATGCGACTTAAAAACTTGTTGGGATGCTGTATCCTCCAATATGTGCCTGTTTTCTATAAATCTTGCAGTTTCTGTGCAGTAGTCTTCTGAAACTACAAAGGTTCTGCAGTGGTAAGACCTGAACTACCTTTCCCGAGTTTGAAAACGGATTTGGATGAGCTAGTTTTTTTGGTTTTTTTTATTTATGACGTTATTAACTAAATAATCGTACACTGATGTCGTCAACTCGTGGCCACCAACGAAGCATTTTAGCATCAATGCTCAAGTGGTTTAGGGAAAGCACAATAAAAACCTAATTCACAATGGGCAGACATTTGATAAGAATCCAATGTCTGAACTACCGTACCAACTTCATCGGTAGAAGAATAATAGTAAAAAGAGGATCTTACGGATTGGCTCTCTGCTATTTTCTTCATACAGTACAAACTCCTGAATCAATAAGCTGCATTTCTCAAAAACACTCAAAAAAATCCATCTTTAAAACTTGAAGATCCGAGCACCGCCACGTATAAACACTTTTGAGCATTATTTAGACAAAACCACCGGCGCGAACGTCAGCAGCTTTCTAGACTTGAAGTCGTAAGATCTGTAGTTGGATTCTCGTCTGGTATAATATTTTTCACGCGATTAGTAATTAAAAAAACAAAAAAATATTATTTTCTTGGAGGTATATGTTTCACCTTAGGGGAATCTTCAAACCTTGAAAGTCGGTTTTCCAGAGTGTTTTTGAGGACTGCACAGTACTACTTTCGTAAACTGATGTCCGAGCACTGACCTTCAAAGCCTATAGGTGCGAAAAAAAATTGCAGAGAATCAGTCCGCGAGGTCTTCTTGTAAGGTACGTAAGGATACTGTCAAAGAGAACCGAATGAAGTAATTGTCAACTTTGTTTCTACGCCTGTTGTCCGGTATTCGCAAGGAGAAGGGAGACTTGAATAGGTTCCGGAGAAGCCGGCGGCGGTGCTGGGCGTGAAAACGCATAAGCCGGGCCAAGAGCTGCTTACGGAGAAGGCGGTGCTAGTTAGACGCGACGGTGCTCCCAGCGCCCTATCGCCGAGGCTCTTGCAAGCACCGCCTCGTAGCAACGATCACACGGCTCGGACTCGTGTTATGAACGAATAGCTCGAGGAAAGTATGCAGGAGAGCTTCCGTGTGGTTTGGAAAGTAGGGGAATGAGGTACTGGCACGACGGAAGCTGCGCGATTGGAACGTGTTTAGTGTCAAGATTACGGATAGCTTACAAGGAGACGGCACGCCCGCGGGGACGGGGATTTGTCCGCAATTGCGTGTGGTGAAAGAGGACCCCTAACACGTCACGTTGTTAAAATATTAGGACGCACTACTCGGAAAATCCCGAGAAAAATCGATCCAAAGTTTCTTAAGTGCCGTATGAGTATAAAAATGTAAAATGTTAGTCGATTGCCGAGCCGCCGTTTGGCCTACTGCCTGTCCGTTCCGGTGTGGAGCCGGAATATATATATATAGCGTTTGGACCATTATGCCAAAGGTATCGAGTTCGTTTCCTCCTCCAGAACATTTTTCTTCTTCTGTTGCTTGCAAAATTGCAGCCAATTGTTACAGGAGAATCGTGAAATTAACTACCAGGAAGATTGTATAAAAATTCATTCTATAATTCACCATCAATTATGGTCACCAATACTCTGTGACATGATTCAAGGTTTGCCTCAAAATTATCAGTAACTCAAAACATTTTCGTAAATGTTAATGGGCACGTTTTTGTACAGATTTATTGCAAACGCCGATGACGCAAAAACTATTGCTTTGTTTGTTTTTACGATAACTACCACTGCGGTTCTTGTTTATAATTATTATATGTATAAAAATTGAATTTTTCCCAATCGACTTTGTTATTATCTCCTCATATGCTTTACAATGGAAAATGGAAAACCCACTGCCGTGGATTGTGTTGTTGGACAAAAAGAAAATAACTAATTTGTTAAAAGATAATGTAGGTTTGGGAAACTTTCTGAATTAATGGTGGAATAACAGAAGGAAAAAAAAGTGCCAGAGGAGGAATCGAACCCGAGTCCTTTGGCGTAAGAGTCCGAGCCCTAAACATCTAGGCCAGACGGCGCCTCGGCAATGCACTATTTTATCCTCATGCGGCACCTAAGAAACTTTGGGTCGATTTTTCCCGGGATTTTCCGGCTAGGGCGTCCTAATATTTTAACCACGTGAGGTCTTAGGGGTCCTCCTCCACCACACAAAATTTCGGACAAATCGCCGACCCCACGGTCGTGCTGTCTCCTTGTTAGTAAGTCAAGGTTCTGGATTCGAGTCCTAGTTCCGCACAAAATTTAATCTGCCCGGAAGTTTCAAAACAGTCGTGATCTTTGCGGGTCACACTGAGGCTCACAGGCGTTGTTAAATTGCACCGCGTGACAAAAAAAGTGAAGCATCCAAAAGTGACGGGGGAAACTAAATGAAACTTCAACGGTTGAGAGGGTATGAGACGTTATTTTAATGATTACAGAATCATACGAAGAACTCGGCAGTACGAGTCCACTTGTCAGTATGACGTTGTATCCCGTCTGGCCTGGATGCAAGCACTCATTTGTTTGGGAAAGGAGTTATAATAGCCATTGTATCCTCTCTTACGGCAGGCTCGCCCGTAACTGTTGTAACTGACGTTCGAGCTGGTCCCTCATGTATGGGACTTCTGCTGACCACCAGAGTATCTCAACATCATACAGAAAGGTCACAGAGACGCGTGCCATGTGTGCACGGGTGTTGTCCTGCTGGAGATGCAGCACGATACTGCCGCACGCAGGCTGTTCGTGGCGTTGTACTTGGTGCACAATACGGCGATACTCCCTTGAGGTGGTCAGACATTGTCGACCCGACACTTGACGAAGTGTGCCTGCCCTCGACGTTCCCGTGCAGTCCGAGTCAGGACACCTATTACATCATAACCTGGATACTGCACGATTCGACCAGCCGGCCAAATGAAGCCCCACAGTTAGGGCCTTCCAACCGCTGTCAGGTGCTAATAGCGCTGTCTCGCACGAGTACACGGCATCTCCACGTCCTTCCCAATGATAATTCGACATTTGACATTGTGCATGCCTTCTTTAATTATGGAACATGTTTTATGCAAGAATTACGACGTTCTCGGAAAAAAAATCAACATGGATTCCGCCAACAGAGATCCTGCGAAACTCAGCTCGCTCTGTTTCTCCATGAGATCCACAGCGCGGTGGACAAAGGCGCTCATGTTGATGCTGTGGTCTATGATTTTAATAAGGCATTTGACACCGTCCCGCACTGCCGTTTAATGACAAAAATATGAGATTACGGAGTATCGGAGCAGACCTGCGATTGGATTAAAGACTTTCTTGCAAATAGAACTCAACACGTCGCTCTTAACGGAACTAAACCGACAGGTAATATCCGGAGTACCAGTCAGGGAAGTGCGATAGGACCTTTGCTGTTTACATTATATATAAATGATCTAGTAGGAAGCGTCGGATGCTCTTTAAGGATATTCGCAGATGATGTAGTTGTTTGTACCAAAGTAGCAACGCCAGGAGATAGTAAAAATTTGCAGAGAATTGATGAATGGTGGAGACTCGGGCAGTTGATCCTGAACGTAAATAAATGTAAGATATTGCGTATACATAGGAAAAGAAAACCACTACTGTACAGCTACACTACTGATCACAAACAGCTGGAGACAGCGTCTGCCGTAAAATATCTACGCGTCAGTATCCAGAGCGACCTTAAGTCGAATGACCATATAAAACAGATAGTGGGAAAAGCAGACACCAGACTCAGATTCATCGGAAGAATCTTATGGAAATGTAATTCATCCATGAATGAAGTGGATTATCAGGCGCTTGTTCGCCAGATTCTTGAGTATTGTTCATCTGTCTGGGATCCCTATCAGGTAGGACTGATAGAGGACATAGAGAAGATCCAACGAAGAGTGGTGCGTTTCGTCAACGAAAAGCGGTGCGTTTCGTCACAGGATCGTTTAGATGGCGAGAGAGCGTCACGGAGGTACTAGACAAACTCCACTGGCAGACGTTACAAGAAGGCATTATGCATCACGGAGAGATTTACTATTGAAATTTCGGGACAGCACATTTCAGAAGGAGTCAGACAACATATTACATCCCCCACACATACATCTCGCGTATTGACCACGAGGAGAAAATTCAGAAATTAGGGTCAATACAGAGGCTTACGATAATCATTCTTCCCACGCACTATTCGCGAGTGGAACAGGGTTGGAGGGATCATATGGTGATATCGAAAGTACCCTCCGCCACACACCATGAGGTAGCTTGCGGAGTATGATGGAGTAGATGCATATGCCCTACAGCCCTGCTAACGACACTAACACGAAAACACTAGTGCAATCTGGTGGTCATTCCTCCTGTCCCAGAGAACTGCAACTCTCTTCATGTACAAGTCCACTGATGGTGTGTACGTGCACAAAGTTACAGTGACATCCGACTATGTCTCGTATGTCAAGTGTCGGTACTCGGCAGCTGCAGCCGCTTATCCCGTAGCGGCTGGCAAGTCGTCGGGTCCTTACCCCCTGCGGCCGTGGCGCGTGCTAATGGGCTTTCTAATTGCAGGCCGCGTGCCGGAGCTGCTGATTGACCCGGAAAAGGGGGAGCGTGCTGGCTGCTGGTAGCCGAGGTCCCCTGCACGCACAAACACCATTAGCTGCCGGGCGCATCTGCATGCCGCAGCCGAGCGTAAATAGTCTGGAGAAACATGCTCCATTACTGTCTGCTCGAGTTATAGAGCGGGTGCTGCGGCGAGGTCCGTGGTCGGGTGTTAAGTGCCATCGGGAATAGACTTCCCGCTGAAAGTTACGATCCGCATTTTCAGTTCTTTCCGTTCTGTGTATCGGGATAAACTGAAGTGGCGCAGAAAAACGGGAAAGTTTGAAGTAATTACAAAAAATGAAAGAAACTTATAAAACTAAAATCTACAAAAGTGGAAATTTTATTAGGCTTCATTTTTTTAAAATTTCATCATTTAAGTGCTGACCATTCCGCCGTACATTGAGTATGCGGATTCTGAGGAACTTGCACAGCACGGTACAGTGTGTTCTAGGGCATGTTGCTAGGGTTTACTTCAGTCTGAGTCTTATTTGGGGCAAGGTTTGTTGGTCTGCTCCGGTGCACAACGCCCTTCATATGCCCCCATAAAAAGTGGTCACTGACTGAAAGGTCTGGAAATCGTGGCAGACAAGTGATGTTAGCATTCCATGAAATTTTCCTATCCCCAAACAAACGGTTCACTGCAGCCTAGACAGTTGGGCAGTGTGTGAGGTAGCTTCATTTTCTTGCAGCAAGGTCTGCTGAATGTCAACAAGAGACTGGAGCCCTGGAATCAAACGTCTCTTGTCACATTAACATCATGTTGAAATTCGCACTGACAGCCGAGCCTCCTCCATTTTCAAATAAGGAAGAGCCTATCACACCACGACACGACGCTACAGACCACACAATAAACTTCAGCACTCCAGCGGACGATGGTGAAGCGCAGCTGGATTTGTTTGAGCTCAGTAACGCAAGTTCTGGATATTCACGTATTCACTTAGGTGAAAAGGGCTTCATCTAACATCCAAAAATTTCAATGATGTTGGAGTTGATTTTAACCGACACATTTCCACAAAATTGTACTCGCAATGCACAATGATTAGGTTTCAGTTGTTGAGCAATATGAAGCTGTTGAGAATGGAATTTAAGGTGATTATTCATGAAATGGCTCTGAGCACTACGAGACTTAACATCTGAGGTCATCATCAGTCCCCTAGACATAGAACTACTTAAACCTAACTAACCTAAGGATATCACACACATCCATGCCCGAAGCAGGATTCGAACCTGCGACCGTAGCAGTCACGCGGTTCCAGACTGAAGCGTCTAGAACCGCTCGGCCACAACGGCCGGCTGATTATTGATGAAAATTCCATTTCAGGAGGTACTTAGTCGTTATTTGAAGGTTAATGCTACAGACCCCAGAATTCACTAGAGCGGAAGTCGTTTTTTCCGAATTTGGGTTTTTTGGATCCTCAGTGTCCTTATTCAATTTCTAGAAGTTTCTTGAGGAACTCCGCCAATACTACCTTTCTTTCCTTGTTCAGATATCAGAATCATTAGTTTTTACATTATTATTTCGCCGTTATAGCATGAGTACTTTTCCAAAGTTTTCAAATGCGCTTTACATAAATTTCTAGGCCGCTGCTTCTTTATTTTACAGTTACGAGGGTTATCTTATCCTTTAATAGACTCTAACATTAAGAGGGTAGGAGGCATTTTCTCTTATTTTTAGTCCAGGCCAAGTGAAGCTAAACTTGGTCCTCAGGGGAGCACACCTCAAATTCTTATTCAAATAATGTTTAGAAGCGGCGTTCGATATGACTTCTCTTTGTCTGTAATCAAATATAAACTCCTACGTGCTTTCTCTTGACATTCCGCAGAAATCGCCTTAAAGCCTAAGCTCAATAGACAACGCAACGAAACGAACATGGGCCCCAGCTGCCTGTCGTCTGCTAAGCGCAACAGACTGCCACCAAACCAAGGAAGCATTGCGCTATTACGCATGCCCTCCAATTGAAACAAACTGTGCGTGCTTGCGTTGTTGGAAATGTAAGCGCGTGCGCAAGTTGAACACATAAAATGGATGGGTGTACGCGTCTTGAGATTATTTCTAAAGCAGTAAGTCTTGAGAAATCACGGAGACCACGGTCGGGAAGACGAGGAAGACGGTGGCTGGCGTAGCTGGAGCGTCAGTGCAGTTGAACTTGCAGAGAGAGAGAGAGAGAGAGAGAGAGAGAGCTCGATGACTTGGAGCATACACAGTAGAAACTGCTGCATTACAGTACAGTACCGTATAGTAGAAAGGTAACTGAAAGAAATACGCAATGAGACTAAAAGAAAAGGCACTTTAATTCAAACGCAATAATTACAAAGAAGTCACCGTGATTTACAGTGGTCGGCTGGATATTACAAAAGGCGGGACATGCTTCTTAATAAGGTGCTTGATCAGCACGGACGGCAAAGCATGCTCTGCAGCGTGCTCCCTTTCTAGTCACAAGATCGGTACGGAGTTGTCGCGGTAGAGCCTCCCATACCTCCACAACTGCTGGATGGTTGTTGGTGCATGATGACATGCTGCAGTATGTCTCCCAAACACATCCCACACCTGCTCGATGGAATTTAAGTCGGGAGGAAGGACAGGCCAGACCATTCGTCGAACATCCTCTCGTTCCGAGGGCTCCTCCGCCTACGCTGCCCGATGCTATTGCGGATTGTCGTCCATAAGAATGTAGTCAGGGCCTAATCCCCACTGAAAAGATGCACATGTGGAGGGAGTACAGTGTCACAAAAACGGTGAGCTGTGAGTTATTGTGTTGAAATATTTGGAGGGAAATAAGGCGAAGCAACATTACGCATCCCCACAGAGTACACCCGCACCACAAAACGATCATGTTCGACAGTGTTTCTGAGTGCATCACGTGTTCCCACCACTCCCCATATGCATTGCCAAACATTATGTTCTTGATGGCCCAGGTGTTATGGTGTTGGGAGGGATAATGTTGTGTGGGCATACTGACCAGCAAATCTTTGAACAAGATACACTCATCTGTCAGTAATATTATGACACTGTACTGTTTCCACATGTGCGTCTCTTCATCTACATCTACATCTATATAGATACACCGCAAACCACCGTGCGGTACGTGGCGGAGGGTACCCTACACCATTACTTGTCATTTCCTTTCCTATTCCACTCGTAAATAGAGCGAGGAAAAAACGACTGTCTGTATACCTCCGTATGAGCCCCAATTTCTCGCATCTTATCTTCGTGGTCCTTACGCGCAATTTATGGTGGCACCAGTAGAATCGTTTGCCAGTCATCTTCAAATTCCGGTTCTCTGAATTTTCTCAATAGTGTTTCTCGAGAAGAACGTCGCCTTCCCTCCAGGTATTCCCATTTGAGGTGGCGAAGCATCTCCGTAAACTTACGTGTTGTTCTAACCTACCGATAACAAATCTAGCAGCCCGCCTCTAAACTTCTTCGATGTCATGAGCGCATTCGGCATAGATTTCATTGTAATGGATGACAGTGGGCTCCCGCATCGAACAGCGCAGGTGGAGCAGGTCTTAGAACGAGGGGATATTCGTCAAATGGACTGACCTGCCCTTTCTCCCGACTTAAATGTGGTATACGTTGCCGAGACATATTGCAGCCTGTCCACATGCACCAATGACCATCCAGCAGCTGTCACCCACGCTGATGGATGAATGAATCCTCCTACCACAAGAGCTCCTTTATCAAGATAGTGGCCAGCACGTTGTAGAACGTGCACTGCCGTACGCAACGATCGTACACCCTATTAAGACCCATATCGCGCCGTTTGCAAGGTCCAAGGGATCGTCGTCAATCACGCGGTGACTTAGGTGGAATTATTGTCTTTAAACAAATGTGTCATTTCTCTTCGTATAAATACGTATTTCTTTCAATTACCTTCTGTACTATACTGCAGCAGTTCTTTCTACGTCTGGTCCCAAGTTTCATGAAACTATGTTGTGTCGCAATGGCACATCATGCAAAAGTTACTTTCGTCCTTAAGTTTTGCACACCGTCGTATAATTTTCCCTTGCTGCTCAGTTTCTCGTCGTTATCCGAGTCACTTCTTGTCCCATAAACAGTTGTATGGCTGACGCACGACAGGACTCTCTCATGTTTTGTGTTGTGCTTAACTAGAGCAGGCTGTCGAACATATCGGCAGACGTGCAGCGTGAGAGGAGATGCCGGCTGGCGCCGTGATTACAGGAAGCAGGCGACGGGCGACGGAAATAAACGAGACGAGACGAGACGAGGAGAGGAGAGGAGAGGAGAGGAGAGGAGAGGAGAGCGAGCGCTGCCGCCTGCCATCCGCCGCTCACACTACACCTCCCGGCTGTCGCCGTCTCCCCTTCAATCTCCCAAGCTTTCTTCCCTGCAGATCAGCGGTGCTCAAACAGTCGATCGCGATCGTCCAGTCGATCGCCATGCGTTTGTACGTCTATCTTCCAAAAGCTTTGTCCGAAATCTGTTTAAATGAGCAACTTTTGTAAAATATCAGTTTGTCGACAATGAGTGTTTCGCACGGTATTTGTAGGCGGTAGGTGTGAGACTCCGCCACTTTCGTCTTCATCTTCATTCCACCGCCTTTAACGCTCGCGCCACGCAACAGTCGTTCCTCGCACATGGTGAGGGCATCATTAATCCCATCATCATAAGAATAAACCTGATATAAACAAACATAAAAGCGATGATTGGTCAGAAGCCGTAGCACACGTACACTGCTGCCGTTACGCTCTTGCAAGCAGGCCCTACTTATGTACTGTATATTTTATTACTAAGTTACATTTAATGAAACTTTAAGATATTCAAATTTATTAACAGCCATCAACGCTTTTCTTAATCACGCTTTAGCTACGTAGTTTTTATTTCAAAAATCGTCTACAGTCACAGCCTCTGGAGCGTTCTGCTCTGATTGCCGCGCTGTTAACTCGCAGTGTGAAAAAGGCTGATGCTGCTTTCTGTTCCGTGGTGAAACACTCACGTGGAATACGGTTAAAAAGTGCCGAGATACAGGCTGTTCTTAACGTTTTTCATAAATTTACGGAGGTAATCGGCTATGAAGTTTCCCCAGCGTTCTCTATACTGCAGTTAATAACCGAAAGTCTATCTAACGTACAGCGCCGTCGGTAGCGTAATGAAACGTGAATCAAATGTTGTTACTCGTGCGTTGGTTCAAATCTCCCAGATGACTTTTCTTCTCGTTAAATTTCAAATACCTACATAACGTAATTATAAAACTCATTATCACTTTTTATGAATAATGCACGTCTTCTTGTTTCTAATTACTCAGGGTACCCTCCGCCACACACCGTCAGGTGGCTTGCGGAGTATGGATGTAGATGTAGATGTTGGACTCGAAATTCCTGTTTCCATTTCAAATACAAATTCTTAATTGTGGATGTTAATTAAAGACTGTTTATAAAAGTTGTTTAAATTAAGAAACCATAGCAATCTAATTTTTAAGGCAAAAATGAAAAACCAAATCCTCTATATTTGCACGAATGTCCATAGTTTTATACCACAGAGGTAAATACAGGGTGTTTCAAAAATGACCGGTATATTTGAAACGGCAACACAAACTAAACGAGCAGCGATAGAAATACACCGTTTGTTGCAATATGCTTGGGACAACAGTACATTTTCAGACAGACAAACTTTCGAAATTACAGTAGTTACAATTGTCAACAACAGATGGCGCTGCGGTCTGGGAAACTCTATAGTACGATATTTTCCACATATCCACCATGCGTAGCAATAATATGGCGTAGTCTCTGAATGAAATTACCCGAAACCTTTGACAACGTGTCTGGCGGAATGGCTTCACATGCAGATGAGATGTACTGCTTCAGCTGTTCAATTGTTTCTGGATTCTGGCGGTGCACCCGGTCTTTCAAGTGTCCCCACAGAAAGAAGTCACTGGGTTTCATGTCTGGCGAATAGGGAGGCCAATCCACGCCGCCTCCTGTATGTTTCGGATAGCCCAAAGCAATCACACGATCATCGAAATATTCATTCAGGAAATTAAAGACGTCGGCCGTGAGATGTGGCCGGTTACCATCTTGCATAAACCACGAGGTGTTCGCAGTGTAGTCTAAGGCAGTTTGTACCGCCACAAATTCACAAAGAATGTCCAGATACCGTGATGCAGTAATCGTTTCGGATCTGAAAAATGGGCCAATGATTCCTTTGGAAGAAATGGCGGCCCAGACCAGTACTTTTTGAGCATGCAGGGACGATGGGACTTCAACATGGGGCTTTTCGGTTCCCCATATGCGCCAGTTCTGTTTATTAACGAAGCCGTCCAGGTAAAAATAAGCTTCGTCAGTAAACCAAATGCTGCCCACATGCATATCGCCGTTATCAATCCTGTGCACTATATCGTTAGCGAATGTATCTCGTGCAGCAATGGTAGCGGCGCTGAGGGGTTGCCGCGTTTGAATTTTGTATGGATAGAGGTGTAAACTCTGGCGCATGAGACGATACGTGGAAGTTGGCGTCATTTGGACCGCAGCTGCAACACGGCGAACGGAAACCCGAGGCCGCTGTTGGATCACCTGCTGCACTAGCTGCGTGTTGCCCTCTGTGGTTGCCGTATGCGGTCGCCCTACCTTTCCAGCACGTTCATCTGTCACGTTCCCAGTCCGTTGAAATTTTTCAAACAGATCCTTTATTGTATCGCTTTTCGGTCCTTTGGTTACATTAAACCTCCGTTGAAAACTTCGTATTGTTGCAACAACACTGTGTTCTAGGCGGTGGAATTCCAACACCAGAAAAATCCTCTGTTCTAAGAAATAAACCATGTTGTCCACAGCACACTTGCACGTTGTGAACAGCACACGCTTACAGCAGAAAGACGACGTACAGAATGGCGCACCCACAGACTGCGTTGTCTACCTATATCTTTCACATAACTTGCAGCGCCATCTGTTGTTGACAATTGTAACTACTGTAATTTCGAAAGTTTGTCCGCCTGAAAATGTACTGTTGTCCCAAGCACATTGCAACAAACGGTGTATTTCCATCGCTGCTCGTTTATTTTTATTGCCGTTTCAAATATACCGGTCATTTTTGAAACACCCTGTAAGTATCGTAGGAACATGGAAAACAATCGTTTTCACAACATCGAGCAAATCATACAAACGTCGCATTTTTACATTTGCTACTGTACCATTACAATATGAACCCAACAGAAGTGATATGGAGCCAAGCTGCGGGATTTCGCCCGAGAAGTGTCAAGACTGTTAACCCTGGTGACCACAAAACCAGGCTCCTACGTCTGGACCACACCATAGACCTACACGATATATAATAATAAAAGACACTTAAATAATTCCAATTTCATGATAGGGGTTAGGGTATAATACATTAAATAACCTTGAATAACATAAAATAAATATATATTTCTCAAAAAACAACCAAACTGTCAAAAATTCTAAACTTCGCATAACTAAAATAAATCCATCATATTAGAAAATCACGTACAATTAATAATGTCTTTTAGAACTAAAACCCGTATCACAAAATTTGGCGGAAAATTCTCATTTTTTACCGGTAAAATTTGGACAAATGTTTATGTGGTGCTCCTCACATAATGGCAACTCACATAAATCATGCTGCATTTTTTATTTCCTTTTTTTTGTAGTCACAAAATTTACATTAAGTTCTTACACTTAGCTCCTTGGTCAATTTCATCACGAGCTGCCTCCTCCTGCTTCCTCAGGTGGAGTCATGTGCAGGCATAAATACTGTCCCGTAGGTCATGGGTAATTGGTGTGTCAAGCCTAGCCTTCATTCAAGATGCTGTAAGCTGTTCAGAAAGCGACAACATAAAACCGAATCACGACAATGGTTTTGTTTGATCGTTGTTTTTCTTTTTCCCTTGGTTTCTTTAAAAATTGTGGAGGTACACAGCATAGGCATTTATGCAAGCAATGTTTATCATGTAGAAAATGCATACTTTCCATTGACGTGTTTTTCGACCATTGTTGTAGTACTGACACACTCGATCAAACGTGTCGACATTCGCTTTGGTTTCGTTGCAGTTGAGAATCATATAGGGTTTTTTGGAGTCGGGATGTACAGCACCTCCTTGTATGGTAGAGATGACAGTTACCATTTCATTTTTGTCGGGTTTATATGTAACAACTGTCACGTCTTCTCGGTATATGAAAAGCGACGTTCCAACTTTGCGGTCCTTGTACTTCATATCGATGAATTCAGTGGGGAGTTCTCGTTTATTTCTCTTTATGGTCCCGATATGTCAGTTGGTGGGTTTTCAGCAAATCAATGGCAAGAGGAATACCAGTAAACCAGTTGTCCCCGGTGATAATACGATTAATACCGTAAACTGATTTGGTAAGTAGATTGGTAAAATAAACAGCAGCACGAACACCGGGTGGTATGGAACCCTTAGCCAAGTACGGAATAGCACTGATTAGATATCGAGTTGCTTGATCGCAAAGCATTATGGTCTTAATCTCGTATTTATTGGGCTTGCTAGGTATGTACATTTTGAATGGTCACTTACCCCTAAAACCTACTAACTGTTCATCTATAGTAAGTTACGAACTTGGTTAATTGGTCTTATATTTTTCAATTAGAATATTCCAAATTTCAGAGACTAACGTGAATCTGTCTATCTTTCGTCTTTCTTCTCACGTCTGGGAATCGTCAAATTCTAAGTTGCTACTAATAAAAACAAAGCGGTTGCGAGACAGTGTAGTTTGGAATCTACATCCACCGATCGTGCGGTCATACATGATTGTTTTTCGTGGCTCCAGACAAAACAAGAAGACCAATAAAAGCTTCCAGCTCTTCTACAATAATTGGTTTGGAGGGAGGCTTGCATTTATTCTCTGCTGAAAACCCATTTTCTTCTTGTCCATCTTTTCATTAGTGTATTTCACTACAAGATGAATTAGGGAACGTGTGAAAAATTCTCGGAAGCATTCAACAGGCGTCTTAGCATCAGCAGCGGGGCCAAGGGTCTTAACTCTCAGATGTACTTTTTTTTTTTTTTTAGTGTCTTCGTCGCGATCGTTATCACAAGTCTGGTTTTCCAAACTATGGGGCCATTCTTCTCTTTAACCTGTGATCCATCGATGTCAATTTGCAAGCTCTCAGCTTCCTTTTCCACTACCATCCTCTCAACTTCATCTGCTACACGTGGTTTACCCTTTACCTGAAGGTTACAGTTTGTCTTCCTCTTTCTGCGTGGTTGTAAAGGTTTTGATGACGATGAAGTGTCCTTTTTGGAAGTTTCGGGTACGACATGTCGTCGCACAGTCTCTCTAACTACTGCTTCATCATCTGAAGGGATGAATTCAGGATCGTCATCTGAAGAGTGTTCTGATTGCGAAATGGAAAGTTCTTCTACTTCAGTACAACAATTTCTGCCCCCCAGTAGTGATTCACTTTTAGAGGCTCAGTCATCATCGGACAATTTTGTCAATTCCGCTAACATTTCATCATCAGTGCAGAATCGCTTTTCCCCCTTAGAATCCATTCTGGCAATAGTAGAAACACCTGAATTAGAAGATAGTATAATTAGTCAACCGATAGAATGAACGATTGTATCTATTGAAAGAATACGTGTATTATTATAGACGAAGGGGGGAAAAAGTCAAAAGAGGAATACTGTAAGATAAAATACGGACTGCTGACAAGCCCACCAAGGCCTCTCAGACCTAGATACTGACACACGATTCGACAGGTCTGAGTGAGCACCTGGGCCCCAGAGGCCCAATGGTGTGGCCGGCGGGGCCAGACGTACTGATACTAACGCACGCAGTTCTTCCACACGTCACTGCCGAACGCTAATGGGATGCAGAACGGCTCGTCATAAAAGAAGAGAAAATGCTGCGCCTGGTTGGCTTCGTGGATTCTGTTGCTGATAGGTTCGTTGACAACGTAGTAGGTGACACTTACAGAACTGAAATGTACTCCATGGATTCGGATACGGAAGGAACTAAGAGATTACCAGACGACTGACTGCAAGTAATACCTTCAGTGGCTTCAATATTCAACTATGCAGTGAAATCCTTCAATACTGTCTCACGTTAGACACAGTTTATGCAGGAAAATTACTCTGTGGTTAAGTCAGGAATTTTCATCGTTCCTGTTTTTAATTACAATAGTGCGTTAGCTAAAAACGATAACGTGTTGCGATTCTCGTCTAGTCGTCAAAGGAGCTATTTTGAAAGATTTGCAGTGTATTATTTCATTCTGCTTAGAAATGAAATGGCTTTCGAAGCTGTATTGCTCCTCAAATCGTCTCTTGTTACGTGTGAACTGCAGCTGGTCACGTCACTGCAGCCTAGCTGTACCAGCTGACCGGCCAGTGCGGTCCAAGTTAAATTCGGCGGTAAAGCTGTTGTCCCGTATTATCGCTAAGTAGATGTGCGCGTAACGCACAGCACAAAACACACCTTTATTATTGTACTTGACAGTACTCGAGACAGCTTGGCTGCAGTCCCGCGTGAAACGGAAATCCAATGAGGTTCTAGCAAACGCGGAAGAATACATAGTGCAATGTTTACACCAGGTTTATTCTTATGATAAACAGAATATAGTAAGCAACACAAACCTCAGTTTTCGAGCTTTCGCAAAAGGACAATGTGCACGACGCATGTAATGATCAGTTAAATCTCCGTGTTACTGAAGCATGAGATAGCTGTTTGTACCCGCATGTCAAATAACAGCCTCATCACTCATTTTCGAAACAGTCGCGATCGAAACAGCGCAACAACACGTATCACAGCGACAGCACAGTTCAGCGCCAATGCAGCCAACACCGAAAACTGTGTGCTGTACAGTTGGCAATGCAAAGAAAATCTATAAACCATTTCGGTGCGAAGTAACATTTTTATTAGGAAAAAAATTGTAAAATTAAAATGTAAGATGCGATACTTTTTATCTTTGTAATATACATAATATGTAGAATTAAATAGGTCTAGTACCTCAGCCATCGTGTCATGCATATCTGGTAAAAATTGGATTAAATAGTACCTCAATTGGAGGAAGCACTTTGGAAAAAAATCGCATCAATTTCTTTGTAATTTTTTTAATAAACCTAAGCAGGTTCAAAAACATTCAAAATACTTCTAATTTGTTTAGAAAGTGTGCTGCATTACCTGATATCAACAAAGTTACTGTTAAGAAAGAAAATGTCAAACGTGTTACGAGAGATTATTTTATTTTATTTATATCTGTTCTAGATCGGGTACCTTAACCCTTTTTCGATATTTGTCGAGGGACATTTGATCACCCGAAAAAATCAAGAGCTGACAGCATTGGTTAATATATTTCAAATGAACCAGTTCCTGATTTTCCAGATTTCTTAACTTTTCCAGTTTTTTTTCCGTTCCTTTTCCTTTGCTTCTAATATTGGTCATTTTGTAAACTCTAGTGGATACGGTGATTGTAGTTTCTGTATCTTTCAGTTTCTCTAATAACTTTGAGCAAGCTACTAGTTTCCTCTTGCGATCGTAATAATCTCTGTCACATGCAACGTTCACGGCAGTTGATTCCAGTCACTTCTTGGGCACTTGTTTTGGCTTCATGCGCCAGCCCACTGTTTACGTAAACACTGTGATTTACCTGAACAGTCCACACGCACACGCTTGCTTGCTTGTGCAGTTAACACCGGCGCACTCCATATTTTTGCTCCGGTCGCCTACGCAGATTATCTTAGCAATTTAGCTACCCAATCGTTTAGAATTAACTGTACAGACGCACTTAGACGGGCAACCCTAACCCGCTTAGCCGGAAGTGTTTACCGGTCTTGAGAGGACGCCATTCTTCGCTGAGATGAAGGATCAATTACCATCGAAACGGATGATAGCCTTGTCGAAATGCGGACGCAGCAATAGCGCAGGTTACGGCGGCAGGCGTCGTAAAATTCGACCAGTAAAGGGAGCAACAGCATCAGCAACGGCGAGATGGTCTCCCTCGGGTGCTGTTCAATTCGCGTGTAGTTCCTCCAACGTCACTACGAGCAGCAGTAACTATACCCTATAGCGGAACAACCAATTACTAGAATGCGTAGAACACACGCCTTTCAATAAATTCTTTTATTTTAGATGCCGATACAAAGAAAAAAACAACGCGAATGAAGGGAGCATTTTTTTCCTGCTATGACTTCTGCCATTCTGTTGTTGAGAAGTTCAATTAAGAGATATTCATCCGCCAGTTCGAGGTACACGAACACATTGATTACTATTATCGCATAGCAGTTCGGTATAGCTTCCAATCCATTTACAGGTACCGCGTGGATAGAATGACTATTCGGGAGGTTTATTTTCCACTATAGCATCTGCGTTTCTATTATTGAAATATTTATATAGAGGTTTTCATCCGCCACTTCGGTGTACGTCAACACAGTGACTTGTATTCTGGCGTAACAGTTCAGTGTAGTTTTCAATCCATCTTCGGGTACCGTGTGGACGCAATGAATGTTCGCAAGCTGTATGTTGTTCTTCTAATGCTACCGTTGAGCTGGTTGTATGGAGCCAGTAAGACAGCGGGAACGTTTAGAAAGATCACAGATAACGAATTCCTTAAATTGTGAAACCATATTTTAACAACATTGAGCGTCCCCTATTGGTGAAAACAACAACAGATAACGTGTATTTCTGCGCAATTCCATCAAAGCCGCAGTGCATGTCGACTGTACTTTAAACGCTGCGAGTGCCTTTCATTCTGCAAGGTTGCTGTGTTCAAAATGAACACAACATACACTTGGCTCAAATGGCTCTGAGCACTATGGGACTCAACTGCTGTGGTCATTAGTCCCCTAGAACTTAGAACTACTTAAACCTAACTAACCTAAAGACATCACACACATCCATGCCCGAGGCAGGATTCGAACCTGCGACCGTAGCAGTCGCACGGTTCCGGACTGCGCGCCTAGAACCGCGAGACCACCGCGGCCGGCCAACATACACTTGATATTGATGAAGATATTAAAGTATTACGCCAGTTCAGGATGTGTGAAAATCCGAAACTCGTGTTAGCGAAAATAAAGTTACACAACCTGATTTTTCAAAATGGAGGCAAATGGCAAGAAACGACCCATAACAGGATAACCAGCAAAAACGGTCATGCAAACATGCGGAAATGCGTTCCAAGGGAGGTACGCCCATTTGAAGGTGCAGACAGGGATCCCAGCATCAGGAATATGGTCCGCCAACGCAGACAACAATGTGAAACATTCTCCACAATTGTCACTATCTGTGTCACTCACAATGCCTGCACGCCGTATTTCGTACGGACTCGCTTTCACGACGACGGTTTTATCGCTGATTCATCGCTCAGGCCACCATGATGCTGGGATTTCGATCATTCGTCCTATTCACACGATCGGGCGGTGTTATCAACCTTCACAAAACCCACCTGTAGGGTACGGAGAATCCACACGGTATGGTGGCAGCAAACCATCATAATTAGTTCAGTATCAATGTGTCGGCGGCGATCATTGGAGAGCGCTTCTTGTGACCAGTGATCTTTCCATAACGCCTCGTATGCGAGTCACATCTGCAGTTCCTGCAGGTGATCCCACCTCCGCTGCTGGCAGGCGTGCCTTCTGTGGTACGAAGGGTGATACGGCTACTGCTCACTGCTCACTGCCCTCTTTAGTGTGGTGCTACAACACTAGTACAAGCACAACATTCCTACCTGCCCGGTGTGTTCACAAGTGCTCTTCCAATGAATGAACCCTACGCTGTGAAAAATCTTTTTACATACACCTACAAGTGGGTGTAGCTCTCTTGGAGCGCATTTCCGGCCACATGCCCGTATGACCTTTTTCGCTCATTGTCCTCTCAGGGATTGTTTCCTGCAGTTTTTCCCCATTTAAGAAAATCATTACTGCATATATACATTTCTTCCTGTAATTTAATATACAGCCAATGAGATCAAAAACCACTACCGTTAGTAAATTAATATTAACTGCATTACCTGAAATGGAAAGAGTATCTGTGTGAAAAGCTAAGATTCCCATATAATCCCAACCTAGATGAAAATTATGGAGCGCTTGCCACCTAGTGCCAACGAAAGGTTAACTATTCAGGTATCTTTGATGAAAGGAGTGAATCGGGTATATCATGTGCGAGTGTGACAAAGACTAAACCACGAGCCATACGTCTTGTGTTCACTTGTACTGAAGACGAACAGTTTCTGGTAACGAAGAATGTGCACGACGCTGTGAACTAATGCTCCAATGTGTTATAATATACACGTATGTTTCAGTCTAATTTTAAGTGCGTAAAAATGTTTCGAAAGGAACAACAACAACAACAATTAACACTGTTCGCAGTTTTCAAGGATTGTGCATTAATTCATTTCCTTAAAGACAGTTTAAAAATGATGTAAACTTCTTTTTCAAACAAATTTTCTATCAAACGTTCACACGGTGTACCCAGCCTGGGATCAATAAGACAATGATAATTACAATAATATAATGTACCTCCTGTTTGGATATAGAGCCGCAACCTCTTTGCTAGAGGCAACTGCTGACAATACTTCAGCCACGACTGCTTCTGTCAAGCGAAATATGTTTGCATGTGTAGAATTATACAGCTACGAGTCTGATGGCGCAACGGGAAAACTAGTGCGTGCGGGAGAACGGCTGTTAACGTTTCCCGCGGTTTCCTTCACGCGCTTGACGCACATCCTAGTATGATTCCTTCGTAAAGGACATGGCCAATACTACTCCCGCCTGTGCTCCGACTACAACCTGGGTGACAATGGGACGTTTCTTCGAACGTTCTACAGTAATGATAATGATGATAGGCGAGGGAAAAAAAAAACGAAAAGTTAACGATTTGTCGGTTTTGTATGCAGCGTAATATAGCACGCATAAACAATAAATTTCGAGATTCTGGCACAATCGAAGATTTTTTTTATAGTGCATCCCTTGCCCACCCCCACTTTGAATACCTCATCATATACGTTTCCAACTTAGAAATATGTTAGGACTATATCTAATGAGAGTGTTGCGAGAAACGGTTGCAGCGGTAGGGAGATGCAGTGTCCGTAAAGCCATTGCTCAGGCAATTTCTGGACCGTGCGACTACTTGAGATAACGCAGTGGGTCCACAGAGACCAGCAATCTGTGTCTACGAGTGCATCCGGTGAAAATAACGGTACGTTGCATTACGGCGCGGCCGGCACTTTCTCTGCAGTATGAGGATTCGCTTCGCTCTCTGGAAAAAGACGTGATGACGAAAAGCTAGCAGCCACGCTTTTCCCACCCACACTGTCCGACAAGCGTATTTCGTCGCTCCGCTGGTGCTGTTGAGAGAACGTTGCCTACGAGACGCGTTTTTCCCGTAAGGCACACACATAGAGCAAGTCCACGACATTTAGTCAAAACGCAGGTAATTACGGACTAAAAGTTGTCAATATTTAGAGAGAGACTATATGTGCCTTTCAACACTTCGCCGGCCGGTGTGGCCGTGCGGTTCTAGGCGCGTCAGTCTGGAACCGCGAGACCGCTACGGTCGCAGGTTCGAATCCTGCCTCGGGCATGGATGTGTGTGATATCCTTAGGTTAGTCAGGTTTCAGTAGCTCTGAGTTCTAGGGGACAGATGACATCAGCTGTTAAGTCCCATAGTGCTGAGAGCCATTTGATTTGAATCTTCAACACTTCGAGAACTGTTTCAGGATATCACTTCAAAGGTGATACCGGCAATTTATTCAATAAATTGCGATTTATTCAATATTTCCTTTATAAGCTATCACTTTGAAACTAGATTAATCTACGAAGACGAAAGTATAGCTACATCTACGTGACTACTCTGCAATTCACCCCTGTGAGCTTGTCAGAGGAGTCACTGAATTACTTTCACACTACTTCTCTACCGTTCCATACACTAATAGCGTACGGAAAAAATCAACACCAAAATCTTCCCGTTCGAGCTGTGGTTTCTATTATTTTCTTACAGTTATCATTTCTCCTATGATGATGGGGGTCTACAAAATATTTTCTCGTTCACAGGAAAACGTTGGAGATTGAAATTTCGTGAAAAGACCTCGCCTCAACAAAAAATGCGTTTGTTTTAAAGATTGGCACCCCAACTCGCGTTTCATGTCCGTGACACTCACCGCCTTATAGCGTGATAATACAGAACAAGCTTACCCTCTTTAAACCTTTTCCATGTCTTCCGTCAATTCAATTTGATAAGGATGCCTTATTGCACAACAGTGCTCTAGTTGAGGACGGACTGGCGTAGTATGTGCAGGCTCTTTAATGGATTTATTGCATCTTCTAAGTATTCTGCTAATAAAACGCAGTCTGTGGTTGCCCCCCTCCCCCAACATACCAAATAATTACCTATATGATGGTTCCAATTTAAGTTGTTCGTAATTGTAATTCCTAGATGTGAGTGATTTACCATCCCAAGAAAATTGCAATTGAAGACACAGGATTACTATCTCACAAGCCTTAGGTACATCTCCTTACCTAAATGCGTTCCTCATTCTTGTCCATAGGAGCTACTAACCCATCTCTAATCGATACCAATGTGATTTATAACCATTCTACCAACAACAGGAATATCGTCAGATGTGTTAGGTATGCGAGAATGTGTGCGTCTATAAAAGGACGCACCTAGTTCCAAGACACGGACGTCTGTCATGTATTCTACCTATTATGGACGATCTAACCTTCTAGACGATGAAAATATGTTTTCGCTAAAAAAAAAATTAAAAAAAAGTTCAAATGGCTCTGAGCACTATGGGACTTAACAGCTATGGTCATCAGTCCCCTATAACTTAGAACTACTTAAACCTAACTAACCTAAGGACATCACACAATACCCAGTCATCACGAGGCAGAGAAAATCCCTGACCCCGCCGGGAATCGAGCCCAGGAACCCGGGCGCGGGAAGCGAGAACGCTACCGCATGACCACGAGCTGTGTTTTCGCTAACCACAGTTAATCTATTTCAGCGGGACAGCTTTGTTGACGAGTGAGATTGTCAATTACCTTGTGTTTCGTTTCTGCAATTCAGTCACGTACTTGAAATGTGCTTTAACTTGGAGTATTATTCAGCTGCACGCATTTCAGTGACACTTGATGGTGAACCGAGCGAAGTGCCCAGCTATTAAGACGCTAAATTTACATTCTGGAGAACGGTGGTTCAAATCTTCATCTAGATAAGGCGATTTAGGCTCTGCGGTTGTTTCTGCTCCCTCTCTGATGACTTCGTCGTCGATGGGACGCTATACCCAAATAATTATTTTTTGTGAGCAGAATTGAGTTTCGTCGCGAAATGTTTTTATCGACTTTGGTTTGCGCTGTCTTTTCAACTAGGAACAAAAGGTCAACCCGCTGTCTCATTCGGGAGGCCAACGGTTCAAACCCGCGTCCGGTCATCCTCATTTAGGTTTCCCGTGATCTTCCTAAATCGCTTCAGGCAAATGCCGGAATGGTTCCTTTTAAAGGGTACGGCCAACTTCCTAGCCCATCCTTCCCCAATCCGATGGGACCGATGAGCTCACCGTTTGGTCCCCTCTCCCAAATCAATAGACCAACAAACCGCGGTCTCATGGTAAAACAGTGATATCATTTATTCCCTTTTTTGCACCATGTTGCCGACTAGATACCCAGTTAATCGATCTAACTACGGATAAGAAACTACACTATGTGGTCAAAAGTATCCGGACACCCCCCAAAACATATTTTTTGATATTAGGTGCATTGTGCTACCACCTACTGCCAGGTACTCCATATCAGCGACCTCTGTAATCATTAGACATCGTGAGAGAGCAGAATGGGGCGCTCCGGGGAACTCACAGACTTGTGTGCTCAGGTGATTGGATGTCAATTGTGTCATACGTGTGTATATGAGATTTCCACACCCTTCAACTTCCCTAGGTCCATTGTTTCCGATCTAATAGTGAAGAGGAAACGTGGAGGGACACGTACGGTACAAAAGCGTACATACCGACTTCGACCGTCGACTGACAGAGTCCGCCTACAGTTGAAGAGGGTCGTAATGTCTAATAGACAGACATCTATCCATACCATCACACAGGAATTCCAAACTGCATAAGGATCCACTGCAAGTACTATGACAGTTAGGCGGGAGGTGAGAAAACTTGAATTTCATGGTCGACCGCCTGCTCATAAGCCACACATCACGCCGGTAAATGCCAAACTACGCCTCGCTTGGTGTAAGAAGCGTAAACATCGGACGATTGAATAGTGGAAAGACGTTGCGTGGAGTGACGAATCACGGTGCACAATGTGGCGATCCGATGGCAGGTTGTGGGTATGGCGAATGCCCGGTGATCCGCACCAGAGAGGGTTGATAGAAGAGATAGAGAAGATCCAACGGAGAGCAGCGCGCTTCGTTACAGGATCATTTAGTAATCGCGATAGCGTTACGGAGATGATAGATAAACTCCAGTGGAAGACTCTGCAGGACAGACGCTCAGTAGCCCGGTACGGGCTTTTGTTAAAGTTTCGAGAACATACCTTCACCGAAGAGTCAAGCAGTATATTGCTCCCTCCTACGTATAGCTCGCGAAGAGACCATGAGGATAAAATCAGAGAGATTAGAGCCCACACAGAAGCATACCGACAATCCTTCTTTCCACGTACAATACGAGACTGGAATAGAAGGGAGAACCGATAGAGGTACTCAGGGTACCCTCCGCCACACACCGTCAGGTGGCTTGCGGAGTATGGATGTAGATGTAGATCATCTGCCAGCGTATGTACTGCCAACAGTAAAATTCGGAGACGGTGGTGTTATGGTGTGTTCCGTGTTTTCCATGGAGGAGACTTGCACCAATTGTTGTTTCGCACGGCACTATCATAGCACAGACCCACACTAATGTTTTAAGCACCTTCGTGCTACCCGCTGTTGAAGATCAATTCGTGGATGGCAACTGTATCTTTCAACACGATAGAGCAAATGTTCATAATGCACGCCTGTGGCGAAGATATTACACGACATCATTCATCCCTGCGATGAAAAATGGTTCAAATGGCTCTGAGCACTAAGGGACTTAACATCTGAGGTCATCAGTCCCCTATAGCTTAGGACTACTTGGACGTAACTAACGTAAGGACATCACACACATCCATGCCCGAGGCAGGATTCGAACATGCGCCCGTAGCGGTCGCGCGGTTCCAGACTGAAGCGGCTAGAACCGCTCGGCCACACCGGCCGGCTCTGTAATGAACTGGCCTGCACAGAGTCTTGACCTGAATACTATAGAACACCTTTAGGATGTTTTGGAACGCCAACTTCATGTCAGGCCTTACCGACCGATATCGACACCTCTCCTCAGTGCACCACTCCGTGAAGAATGGACTGCAATTCCCAAAGAAATCTTCCGGCACCTGATTGGACGTATGCCTGCGACAGTGTCATTAAGGTTAAGGGTGAAACAACGCCAAATTGAATTCCAGCATTGCCAATCAAGGGCGCACCGATCTTTTAAGTCATTTTCAGCCAGGTGTCCGGATCCTTTGATCACACAGTGTACCAGTACGGCCACTAATAAACTGTTCAAGAAATTTTTCTTGGCTACTGAAATCCTGATGTTACTACATACGATCGTGAAAACTACTATTCTTGCTCAAGAGCCAGTACTGACAGTATGTGACACCGTATCACATTAACTGGTAACCTACATAAATTAGTATTTTATGAAGTCTCTATAGACTTGCTATAGTAAGGGCATGATAATTTGCCTACCGGCCCCACAGACGTTATGTATTTATATGATGATGATCTCGTGTGGCGAGGGCCTCCCGTCGGGTAGACTGCTCGCCTCGTGCAAGTCTTTCGATTTGACGCCACTTCGGCGACTTGCGTGTCGATGGGGATGAAATGATGATGATTAGGACAACACAACACCCAGTCCCAGAGTGGAGAAAATCTACGACCCAGCCGGGAATCGAACCCGGACCCTTAGGATAGACAGTCTGTCGCGCTGACCACTCAGCTACCAGAGGCGGACATGTATTTATATGAAACGTTTGTTAAATGTGGCCACCATTCGGAGCAGTTCGTGTCGTCCGGTCTGTTTCCGACTCTTGTCACCCTCAGTGGGCAGAAAGTTGTGATGCTGTAGTTGACAGAAGAAGTATTGCGGAAACTTCCTGGCAGATTGAAACTGTTCGCCCGACCGAGACTCGAACGCGGGACTCTTGCCTTTTGAGGGCGAGTGCTCCACCAACTGGGCTACCCAAGCACGACACAAGACCCGTCCTCACTGCTTTACTGCTCGCCCCCGGTAGCTGAGTGGTCAGCGCGACAGACTGTCATTCCTAAGGGCCCGGGTTCGATTCCCGGCTAGGTCGGGGATTTTCCCCGCTCAGGGACTGGGTGTTGTGTTGCCCTAATCATCATCATTTCATCCCCATCGACGCGCAAGTCGCCGAAGTCGCGTCAAATCGAAAGACTTGCACCAGGCGTGCGGTCTACCCGACGGGAGGCCCTCGTCGCACGCCATTATTATACTGATTTACTTCCGCCAGTACGTTATTACTATCTTTCAAACTTTACAGAAGTTCTCCCTTGAAACTTGCGGGACCACCTCTACATGGCTTGGCCAGCCACCGCCTGGGGGATGTTTCCAGAATGAATTTTTCATTCTGCAGCGGAGTGTGCGTTGGTTTTAAATTTCCTGGGAGATTAAAACGGTGTATCTGACCGAGGCTCGAACTAGGAATCTTTGCAGGAAGTTTTACACCAGGGCGCACTCTGCTGCACAGCGAAAAATTCGCCGGCCGCGGTGGCCGAGCGGTTCTAGGCGCTGCAGTCCGGAATCGCGCTGCCGATACGGTCGCAGGTTCGAATCCTGCCTCGGGCAAGGATGTGTGTGATGTCCTTAGGTTAGTTAGGTTTAAGTAGTTCTAAGTTCTAGGGGACTGATGGCCTCAGATGTTACGTCCCATAGTGCTTAGAGCCATTTCAACCGCTCGAAGTGAAAATTTTGTTCTTCAACTGTTGTTGTGAACAAATGATTAACTGAGTAATAACAGTTGTCCTTATATTTAAATACATTATGCTCTACGAAACACGATCACAAATGTGTACGGAATGTTTTGAATGTCAGTTTTCTTCTACACATTGCATTGCATTACAACACCCTTTAAATCAATTTCATGTTCCTTACTACAAATACGTACAGCATTTGAAGACGACCATTCACGAATCTATTTTATTTCCGCGTCAACATTTATATCCGAACAGGTGATCGGTTAGAATCTCACATGCCCGTGAGTTGTCAGCAGTGGAAGCCAAACTTTAAAACCTTACCCGTCTCGTATCTTCTAACCCCGCAGTGACCGCGTTACTTAACTCTCTGCCCCTGAGGTATGCGGCCAACTTTACAAAGGTCACGGCCGAAACGTCAATTAAAATTAAGTAAATCTTAAAACATTACTGTATTTTGCTACTTAGTAGGAAAAATACACTCGAAGTTTCGAAAAAGTTTTAAATTATGTGTAAAGTTTGTTAGGAGTCGCTAAGCACTAGCATTCTTAAATGCTGAATGAATACAGTCCAAATAATTTGCGCGACAAGAGTTATTGCCTCAAAACACAGCTGACACACTGAAATCGAATTAGTGATGCCCCAGGGGGCATGGATAGGTTAAAGTTAGATATAGTGGGAATTAGTGAAGTTCGGTGGCAGGAGGAACAAGACTTCTGGTCAGGTGAGGTGGATAGATCACGTAACTAATGAGGAGGTATTGAATAAGATTGGGGAGAAGAGAAGTTTGTGGCACAACTTGACTAGAAGAAGGGATCGGTTGGTAGGACATGTTTTGAGGCATCAAGGGATCACAAATTTAGCATTGGAGGGCAGTGTGGAGGGTAAAAATCGTAGAGGGAGACCGAGAGATGGGTACACTAAGCAGATTCAGAAGGATGTAGGTTGCAGTAGGTACTGGGAGATGAAGAAGCTTGCACAGGATAGAGTAGCATGGAGAGCTGCATCAAACCAGTCTCAGGACTGAAGACAACAACAACAACAGGGGGCCGTAACATAGGCAACCTGCATCTGAAACCGCGCACCGTTTTAGCCGCTTTGTAATGAAGACATAGTGTTCGCTTCAGGTGCTCCTGGCGACGGACTTGCCGGGTGCAGTGTCACAGAAGCCGTGTGCGGCGTGCCGGAGCGCTGGCGCCCCCTGGGCCACCGGACGCCGGCAGCGGCGCTGCAATTTCCTGTGTGCCGGCGGGCGCGCCGGGCAGCCCGCTGACCACAACCTCAGCCGCGCACGCAGGTGCTCCGGACAGCGAGCCGGCAACACCCGGGCACAAATTACAGCCGGCGCCGGTAATGACAGCACCATCGTAACGTTTCTGCCACGTTAGGTCCCTTGCGTCTCCACTTCCTACGATCCATCGCGGCTATGTGCACTCCCGACCATCACAACACTAGGGATCTCACAACATTAGGGATCTGAAATCTCCGCCTTTCTCGCCTCCTCTTCCCTTCCACATACCCCACTAAGACTGTTTTCAGAAGCCCCTCCTTCTTGCTTGTAATACAAGGTTCACTCCAGAAGAAATGCACACTTTTTTTTTTTAATCCATCTTTGCCCGCCCGGTTGGCCGTGCAGGAAGGAGCGCCTGGTCCCCGGCACGAATCCACCCGGTGGATTTGTGTCGAAGTCCGGTGAACCGGCCCGTCTGTGGATGGTTTTTAGGCGGTTTTCCATCTTCCTCGGCGAATGCGGGCTGGTTCCCCTTATTCCGCCTCAGCTACACCATGTCGGCGATTGCTGCGCAAACAAGTTCTCCACGTGCGCGTACACCACCATTACTCTACCACGCAAACATAGGGGTTACACTCGTCTGGTGTGAGACGTTCCCTGGGGGGGTCCACCGGGGGCCGAACGGCATAATAACCCTGGGTTCGGTGTGGGGCGGAGGAGGGGTGAAGTGGACTGCGGTAGTCGTCGTGGGGTGGTGGACCACTGCGGCTGCGGCGGAGACGGAGCCTCTCCGTCGTTTCTAGGTCCTCGGTTAACATACAATACAAATCCATCTTTTATTCTACATGTTTGAAAGTTTTACAGTGTGTAGATACATCCTTTAGGAACAATATTTTCATTTCTCCACATAATTTCCATCCCTCTCAACTGCCTTACGCCACCTTGGCACCAGTGCCGTTAAAATTCTGGACCAACCTGTTGGCGCCACTGTTTGGCAGAGTGCACAAGGGAGTCGTCATCTTCAAACCTTGTTCCACGAAGAGAGTCTTTCTGTTTCCCAAAGAGATGATAGTCACATAGAGCAAGGTCAGGACTGTAAGGCGGGTGTTTCAGTGTTGTCCATCCGAGTTTTGTGATCGCTTCCATGGTTTTTTTTTTTTTTTTACTGACATGTGGCCGTGCATTGTCGTGCAACAGCAAAATATCCTGCTTTCGCCGATGTGGCCGAACATGACTCAGTCGAGCTTGAAGGTTCTTCAGTGTCGTCACATGCCTCAGAATTTATGGTGGTTCCACTTGGCATGATGTCCACAAGCAAGAGTCCTTCGGAATCAAAAATGGTTCAAATGGATCTGAGCAATATGGGACTTAACATCTGAGGTCATCAGTCCCCTAGAACTTAGAACTATTTAAACCTAACTAACCTATGGACATCACACAAATCCATGCCCGAGGCAGGATTCGAACCTGCGACCGTAGCGGTAGCGCGGTTCCTGACTGAAGTGCCTAGAACCGCTCGGCCACACCGGCCGGCCCTTCGGAATCGAAAAACACCGTCACCATAACTTTTCCAGCAGAAGGTGTGGTTTTGAATTTTTTTTCTTGGTTGAATTTGCATGATGCCACTCCATTCATTGCCTCTTCCTCTCTGGTGAAAAATGATGGAGCCATGTTTCATCACCTGTCACAATTCTTCAAGAAATTCATCTCCACCGTTCTCGTATTGTTCCAAAAGTTTCTTTGTGGGCCACTGTCGACATCCTGGGAACCCACCTGGCACAAAACTTTTTAACGCCAACACTTTCAGTATTCTGCAAACACTTCCTTCCCCTATCCTAACACAGCGTGACAATTCGTTCACTGTGATGCGTCTGTCAGCAGTCACCAATTCGTTGACTCTCTGCACATTGTCTGGAGTGTGTGCAGTACGAGACCTGCTGCTGCGAGGACAATTTTCAATATTGCCGTGCCCGCTTTCATCACTTAACCTGCTTGCCCACCGACTAACTGTACTGCGATCGACAGCAGCATCTCCATACACCTTTTTCAACCTCTTGTGGATGTTTCCCACTGTCTCGTTTTCACAGCACAGGAATTCTATGACAGCACATTGCTTCAAGTGTAGCAGCCATCTTGAAGACATGCTGCGACGGCGCCACTCACGGGAACAGGTTGGAATAAGTTTGAAAACAAACGGGAAGGATGTATCTACACACTGTAAAACTTTCACACATGCAGAATGAACACTGTATTTTTACAAAAATAGTGTGCATTTCTTTTGGAGTGACCCTCGTACATGTCTAATCCAGTTTCTTTTCTTTTCTTTTTGTATCACTCAGTAATTGTCCTTGCCCTCGCACTCTTCTCAGGACCATCTCATTTTTCATTATATCCATCCCACTTATTCTTTCCACACTCCTCATATCCACATTTCGAAAGCCTCCAGGTTTGCCCTATCTTTCTTCCCCAATGTCCACGTTAGGATGACGCTGCACACAACATTTTACAAGTATTTTCCTCAAATCTCTGCCCATATTTCATATTGCCGTAGAAAATTCTCACTTTCCTACAAAACGCTTCTTTTACCATTGCTACTCTGCTTTTAATTTTTGTGCTGTTCTTACTAACGGCTTCTATCCGTTCCATTTAAAACTTTGCATAGTTCTAATATTTCTACATTCAGCACTAACTTTATCCTTTTATTTCCTCGTCGTGTCACTAACGTTTATTTAATCAATTTCCATTCCATAAATCTTTTCCTTAGTTTGACTCCTATCAACTGCATACCGCCATTCTTTTTTATCTCTTGCTTAAATGGCCACGTCATCTGCAACCCTCTAACAGCAAATTATTATTCTTCCTCCAAGTGGGTAGTGGCCAATCACATTTTCTAAGTACAAACACGAAAGGGTTGGAGACAAGACAGTAGCATTGTCTTGCTCCTTTTCGTAGTTCTATCCAGTTCGTACTTTCTCCTATCCCTTTCGTCGACGCTGTTTCATTTAAATATGAGTTTATAAGTCGTCTCGTTTTCCAGTCCACTTTGTTTTACCTCGTTACAGTCGGAAGCTTATTCTAAGCCACATTATCACAAGTTTTTTTCCAGGTGCACATACGTTGACGAAAAAGTAACGAGATCGCTCGCCTGTAACTGTATCCTTAGTTTGTGGTAAGTTTCGTGAAAATCGATCAGCACAGTGACAATGCAGAAGATCGTGACTAAGGACTTGCTCTTTCTGCACCGGAAAATGTCTTGTACGAGGACTAACAGCAACAACGCGAGATTGCTGCTGCAAGTTCGGCTATTTATCAAATACACGATCTTTCAAAAAGATTCGCCTCATTTTACAAGATTATATCTTCCACATGAGGATGGTTTTTAGGCGGTTTTCCATCTGCCTCGGCGAATGCGGGCTGGTTCCCCTTATTCCGCCTCAGCTACACTATGTCGGCGATTGCTGCGCAAACAAGTTCTCCACGTACGCGTACACCACCATTACTCTAGCACGCAAACATAGGGATTACACTCTTCTGGTGTGAGACGTTCCCTGGGAGGGGGGGCGGGGGGGGGGGGGGTCCACCGAGGGCCGAACCGCACAATAATAGCCCTGGGTTCGGTGTAGGGCGGCGGAGGGGTGAAGTGGACTACGGTAGTCGTCGTGGGGTTGCAGACCATTGCGGCTGCAGCGAGGATGGAGCCCCTCCGTCTTTTCTAGGTCCCCGGTTAACATAACATAACTGGTGAACAATCTGTTAGGAGGCTGCCCATAATGTTATGGCGTGTAGTGATTCGTGATATTCCCCGATGTAATGCAAACATTTAAATTGGTTACCAAAGCAGAAGGACCTACGTGGGGTCTGATCCTACAGCATCAACGTACTTTTCCACAGAGTTACCGAAAAACAAACCTATCTTGAGGCTTACAGAATCTAAAAATCTCCACATCCACTTTTCAACTTAGGCGTGTCCTTACGTGACTTCGATTTCTCCTTACAAGATGGTGGAACATCGGTTGGCGATGTTCTTCTGTAGCCGACCATAATTGCGAAAGTGTTGCCGGTTCAGGATGTTTTCCGCGAACCGACCTCTCGATTATGTCCCATAAATATTCGATGGGATTCATGTCTGGCGATTTGGGTGACCAAATCATTCGCTCGAATTGTCCAGAATGTTCTTCAAACCAATGGTAAACAACTGCGGCCCGGTGACATGACATCGTTGTTTGAGAATGTGAAGTCCGCGAATAGCTGTAAATGGTGTCCAAGTAGCCGAACATAGCCATTTCCAGTCGACGGTCGGTTAAGTTGTACCACGGTATCCCACACCATTAGAGAGCAACCACCAGCTTGGGCGGTGCCTTGTTGACAACTTGGTTCCATGGCTTCATGGGGAGACTGTGCCGCTCTCGAATCGTGCCATCAGGTCTCAGCTGAAATAGGGACTCATCTAGCTGGTCCACGGTTTACGACTCGTATAGGGTTCAACCGATACGGTCATAAGCCTAGGAGAGGCGCTGCATGCGACGTCGTGCTATTAGCAAATTCACTCACGTCAATCGTCTGCTGTCAGAGCCCACGAACGCCAAATTTAGCCGCACTGCTGTAACGGATACGTTCGTAGTACGTCCCACATTGATTTCTGCGGCTATTTCACGCAGTGTTGCTTTTCTGTTAACACTGACAACGCTAGGTTAACACCGCTGCCCTCGGCCATGACGTGAAGGCCGTCGGCCACTGCGTTGTTCATGGTGAGAAAACTACGACTTCGCTTTCAAAGTCTTTTAATTCCCGTCTTGCAGCCATAATCCCGTCGGAAACCGCTTCACTTGAATCACCTGAGTGCAAAGACAGCTCCGCTAATGCACTGCCATTTTATGCCTTGTGTGCTGCCATCTGAACACCTTCATACCGCTATCCCATGACTCCTGCTATCTCATTGTGTATCTAACAGGAGGTGGTGCCATTTTTACCCCCAACAGCTTTTATTATACTCATAAATACCATGTTTTAAACCTGCCGCTATCGTGTTCTGAAATACTGACCCGCTACCCGCTTTGGTACAAACTGTATGTGAGGAAATGTGGTGAAACGAAAAGCTGATGGTTCGGAGAATACCTGATGTGCGATTATAGTGGGCGCCAATCTCTTCATTGGTTACGCAAGCGCGCTCTGGCTTGAGAAGCAGAATAAGTTCGACGTGGGAAACGCGTGACTGATGGCAGTGTCCTTAGGGTGTCTGCGAAGGCTGCGCTGCCGATAAAATTAAAAGGCTTTCTGCAGAAAACGATCCATCGAGCGTGCGGCTGCAACCTCGGCCACAGCGGATCAGCCCACACGCCTGGCGGGGAGTACGGAACCCCAGTGCGCGCCGCCTGCAGTATTATGGGTAACCGGAGTGGGTGGCTGCGCCGCGAGGCACTCTATACGACACGGCTAACGGGGTTACACGGGTCATTAGTAACGGCGCTCCTAATTCGTGCTGAAGTGCGCCGGCGGCGATATTTTTGTAGCTACCTGTTGCCGCCGTGTTATTGATTAATTAGCGCGAGAAGGTCGGAAAAGCTCAGTGCGTGTTGTGCATGGAAGTTCCGCGTCTGATGAACATCCAGCGAGTCTCGCTCGCGGGCGGAGGACTTGCGTTTGTTTCCCGATCATCGTTCAAAAAATGGATGAAATGGCTCTGAGCACTATGGGACTTAACATCTATGGTCATCAGTCCCCTAGAACTTAGAACTACTTAAACCTAACTAACCTAAGGACATCACACAGCACAAAGTCATCACGAGGCAGAGAAAATCCCTGACCCCGCCGGGAATCGAACCCGGGAACCCGGGCGCGGGAAGCGAGAACGCTACCGGTCATCTTGAGGACAACCGAACGAACTATTCTAAAGAAAAGTAGCGACTGAATCCCGAATAATAAATCTCACACAAAATACACAGGTCTGCAAAAAAAAAAAATATTTTTTGAAAGTTGCTTGAAATCTGATAACTGACTTTTATGCACTTTCCAGCGCTGATTTCAATAAATGCAACCCATTTTTTCTATAACGTTAGGTTTTCTCACAGAAAAAGGGATTTTTTGTGTAATAACATCCCAAGCAATAATGAAAAGAACAAGTTTATCTCTTATCAAATTTTAGCTGTTTATGTAGTATAACTTCAGCACCAGACAAGACGCTATAATTTAATACTTTTTTAGTACTGGCTCTATTTGGAACACAGTTTGTGGACAGTATACACATATACCACTGAATGCGCCTGCAAAATTATTTAACTGTAAGATACAGAGTTCGGGACATATAATGTCATAAACATGTTGCTGTTGTTGTTGTTGTTGCTGTTGTTGTTGCTGTTGTTGTTGTCTTCATTCCTGAGACTGGTTTGATGCAGCTCTCCATGCTACCCTATCCTGTGCAAGCTTCTTCTTCTCCCAGTACTTACTGCAACCTACGTCCTTCTGAATCTGCTTAGTGTATTCATCTCTTGGTGTCCCTCTACGATTTTTACCCCCACGCTGCCCTCCAATGCTAAATTTGTGATCCCTTGATGCCTCAGAACATATCCTACCAACCGGTCCCTTCTTCTGGTCAAGTTATGCCACAAACTCCTCTTCTCTCCAATTCTATTCAATACGTCCTCATTAGTTATGTGATCTACTCATCTAATCTTCACCATTCTTCTGTAGCACCACATTTCAAAAGCTTCTATTCTCTTCTTGTCTAAACTATTTATCGTCCATGTTTCACTTCCATACATGGCTACACTCCATACAAATACTTTCAGAAACGACTTCCTGACACTTAAATCAATACTCGATGTTAACAAATTTCTGTTCTTCAGCATAAACATGAGAGTTCACTTTTTAACAGACTCCGAGGAGGCTTACTGGTGGAAGCCGGTAACTGTGGCGGTAGACTGGCGTGAGGTAACTTTTCGATTCCGTGATTGTGAAAATCACCTGGTTTAGAAGCGAATAACTCATCGAGTCATGTTTTGAGCGCATTTTCAACTGGAAAAGAAGTTCACTGAAGGTTGTTCGATAGACAGCGGAAAAGATGCAAATCTGAGGGTGCAAGATCAGATGAAAAAGGTGGTGCGGAGTGACTTCCCATCCTGGTTCCTGTACAGTTCTTTTTTGTCAGTTCAAAATGGCTCTGAGCACTATGGGACTCAACTGCTGTGGTCATTAGTCCCCTAGAACTTAGAACTACTTAAACCTAACTAACCTAAGGACATCACACACATCCATGCCCGAGGCAGGATTCGAACCTGCGACCGTAGCAGTCGCACGGTTCCGGACTGCGCGCCTAGAACCGCGAGACCACCGCGGCCGGCTTTTTTGTCAGTCTAACAGAATGCTGGCAGGCGTTATTGTGGAGTAGCATTATTTCATCACTTCCCGCAGCCTTCCTGGTCGTCTACAAGACGTCTCAGTTGTCGACAATAAATGTCAGCAGCGACGGTCACACCTCGGGGAAGCAATCCGTAGTACACACACCGTCGCTTTTCCATCTCATGCATAACGTTTCTTTTGTGGATGCGCGTAGGTCTTTGTACGGGGAATTGCTGCTTTGTATGCACTCAACCGTTTCTTTCTGTCCGTTATATTAGCACAGACACACAATTTATCGTCACCAGTAACAATACAGGATAGGAATCTCGGTGTTGCTCGTGTGCCAATTGGTGACGCGCAAGCAGAAATGCACGTACGCATGGCAACCAGCTGGCTTTGTAGTTTTGGCTTCGAGCATGCCGTACCCATACTCCCAATTTTTTAGCCTTCCCATTTGCTTGCAAATGTCGCACGAAGGTGGAATGATCACAGTTCACCACATCTGCCAGTTCTCGAGTACACTGACGTGGATCATTGGGGATTAATGCACTTAAACGATCTTCTTCAAATCCTGAACGTGGAGGGGTCACTAATGTCAAAACGATCCTCCTCAAAACGAGAAAACCATTTCTAGCCGTGCTTTGTCCACTTGCATTATGCATGTTTCTG